>NC_139619.1:9175684-9878562 GCF_964270895.1 Podarcis filfolensis
CTGTGAGCTTTCTCCATCACTCTAACAGGAGATGAGGGCTCACTCTTGGACACTCCTTTCACAACCTGTGGAGACGCCTCCCCCTGGTGCTGATCCTGATCATCGACCAGATCACCATTACCTGGCTCTCCCTCCTGCTCAGATTCGGATTCAGACAAACAATCTGAGACGATGTCATGGCTGACTTTGCGCCTTGGACTATTTCCCTGCTGCTCTTTGAACTCAGCATGCTTACTGACCAGAAACTTGGTCTGATCACCTTCTGGGTACGCAAATCTCCACCCCTTTGTCGCGGGTTCATACCCACAGAAGATCATTTCCTGGTACCTTGGACCACCCTCTTGCTGCAACCACTTTGGTACAGGCACCATGGCCCTGCAACCAAACGAACGGAAGAAATGCACCTGTGGCTTCTGTCCGTTGAGCAAGAAATATGGGGTGTCACCTACCACTGCATTGTAGCACCTGTTCATCGTGAAATTGGCCGTTTTTACTGCCTCCCCCCAGAAACTGTGAGGCAACCCAGAGTCACTCAATAGGACTTCTGAAACTTGAACCAGAGCTCTACTCCTCAGCTCTGCCACGCCACTCTCCTGAGGCGAAGTCACCTTGTGACGTATCCCCCTCTGGCGAAAGAAACTCTTTAGAGCAGACCCAGTGACCTCTGAACCACGGTCACACTGGAAACCTTGCACCTTGGTGGAGAACCTCTGTTCCACCGCCGCAACCCAATCTTTGATCAGTTGCGTTGCTTCCTCCTGCGTTCGTAGAGAAAAAGCCCAGGAGTTCCTAGTATAATCATCGATCAAAATCAGCAGATGCCTGGCTTTGCCCAGACTTGGCTGAGGCATAGGCCCAAACAGGTCTGCGTGCACAAGCTCAAAAGGCTTTGTGGTTACCCTCTCCACCCTGGGATAACTGCATCCCTTTCTCTTGGCTTTCCTGCAAGCCCTGCAATTTAGGGTTGCACCACATTCTCTTACCTTGCACCCTTTGGTGCATTCTGATAACATCTGCAAGTCATCACAAGACCCATGTGCAATCCTCTTGTGCCACACACATGCACATGAAACATGAGTGTTCATGTATTCTTTCCCAGCTCCCTTTCCCTCCAGAGGTGTTTCCAGAACAAAGAGGTTGTTCTGATTTTTCTCAACACGTACCAGTTGCTTCCCCCCTCTGGAAATTGTACAGACATTGTTCTCAAAACAAACCATGTACCCCTCCTGTAAAAGACACGGTACAGACAAAAGACAACAATTCAGTCCCGGCGTCACGTAGACTTCCAGCTGCGCCTGTAGGAAAACAAGGTAAACATTCCCAGACTTTTTTACAAGCCTTTGTGACCCATCAGCAAAACACACTGTTTTCTCAGCTGAAACAGCTCTGCAGTTTTTTATCTGGACATCAGGTGCCTCAGGCACGAGATGTCTATTTGCAGCAGAGTCAATGACCCAACGTAACACATTGTCCTTCGTTGCCTTTGCAACAGAGTTCCTTCTGCCCCCCTCCTTAGGGCCTTTACCGGCGTCTTTCAAAACAGCCATCGACGCAAACATCTGATAAGCGCCTCCTTCCCCTTCCGGCCGACCCTGGGACTTTCCACGCTGGCCTCTTCTCCCGGGCTGGTTCCCATGGGAAATGTCCTTGGGACTTTCCTGCCCTTTGTCTCGCTGTGGACAGCTTCGGCGCAGGTGCTCCGGAGAACCGCAAACAAAACAGCAACGAGTGGAAAACTTTTCAAACTTGCCTTTGGACGTCAGTGCCCCCCCACTCTTGCCAACAGCTCTCCTTGAGGCTTCTCTTTGAGGCTTGGGGACGTGGCTTTTGGCTTCCAGCTCTGTGGTTTCTCTGCAAACCTTCTCCAGCTCCTGCCAAACAGCCTTGGCACTCTCAAGACCCTTAGACTGGCCTTTCTGGCTTGCACCCCCATTCCTGGGTGCATAGCTTCCAGAGGAACAGCTTGCCACTGCTTTCCTCTTCCCAGCTTTCAGCAGCTTTCCAGCACACGGCTGCCTGTCACTTTGGCGTGTCAAAGCATCGCAGCAGCTTCCTGACACGGCTTCAGCCCACTTTGGGCTTCCAGGGCGTCCCACAGCCCCTCCTTGACTCTCTGGGCGTTCCCCAGCTTCTGTGCAGCTCTTGGCCCCCTCTGGGCGTCCCTCAGGCTGGCTTCTAGCCCCCTCTGGTCTGGCTCCCACTTTCTTCAGTGCCTGCCACTCGACCCAGGGCTCCTTCCCGTCTGCCTCTTCAAAAAGGACTGCACAAGACCCATGGCTCTCTGCCATCTTCTCCCCCGGGGCCCAGCTTACTTACGACCAGTAGCTACTCCCGGCACCCGGTATCAGCACAGCTCCTCCCAGCGAGCTCCTTGCCTCACGATCAAAGGCACAGCTCCCCAGCTGGCTGGCTTTCCTCTCAGCGTCTCGGCTTTTCGGCTTTTTCTCCACTGCCCTCTTCCTTGGCAGGAGATCACACAGCACACACCTGGCTTGCTTCACAGCGTCAGCTGACACCCATAATCTTTTGGGACCTCTGCTGGCAGCTTCCTTTCCCCATGGAGTCCACACGCTTCCGTGGCGTGACTCTGCTGAAGTCTCCGAGCAACAGCTCCAGCTAGCAGAGATTAACACAGCGTCAGAAACAAGCAGCCTCTGTGTGCAGCAATAACTCAGGCAGACGCTCGGTTTCTTCCTTATCTTACATGTAGCTTTAATCTTGTACAAAAACAACAAATCGTTACTCTCCCGGTGACATACAACTCATCTTCCCGGTACGTCGCAAACCGGAGCTGTATTCACACTGCGTGTGAGCTCTCTCTCTCTCTCTCAGAGATACTGACCACTCCCAGTGTTCTAAACACGCCTCTGAAGAATGTGAAGCGTCACTCAGAACTTCTTAACCCTGTAAGTTCTGACTTTCTCAACATGTATTGCTTCTTTATTTAATAAAATATATTTTTAAAAGCCTGCAAAGTGGTTTACCAAAACAAAAAACCAAAAACAACCACAGCAGTCAAATCAAGAAAAATTAACAATCCTACTTTAAAACATACAAAAGCTAAAATATTAAAAGAGATGAAAATTACTTCAACTTCCTAAGCTTATAGGTATGCTTGCCTAAACAAGAACGCTTTTAGCAGGTGCCTGAAAAGCGTCTAGCAAAGGCACGTGCTTTGTTGCAAGAGGCGGGGAGTTCCAAAGGGCAGGTGCTGCCACACTAAACCATGCAGTACAGATATTCTGCGGAACCTGTAGGAGTGCTTGAATCTGTTAGAATTCCAGCTCCATGATTGCAGTCATGGGATTGTTGTCTATGTTTTGACTCCACAGAGTGGGAAGTGACGGCGACAGGATGTTTGTGTTCCTGTGTTCCGCGAAGTGGGACTATTGTCCTTTGTTCTTTTTCTCTTTGCTGTCTGATGCTTGAGAGAGAGGGAGCCATGTTGCAGTGCTCCGTGTGTGTGTTGATATGTAAATAAAGCCGATTAGCCAAAATGCTGAGTTGCTGAGGTCTGTCACGCATGATGCACAAACTCTTGCGGATCCCTAAGTGTGCCGGTGTCGCTTGGCATCGGTCGCTGTGATGTTCGGGCTGAAGAAAGCTTATGAAGCTCCCAAACGATCGACCAGGAGGGAGGGAACATGCCAGTCGGGCACGTGTCTCTGCCAGGGTGCTACTCGAGTGTAGGCTGAACTCCTGACAGAAACTACGGAAGGGGAGGTTTTAGTCATGTGGATTTCACCATGCTCTGAAAAGGAAAACATTGATTTCAACAGCAGGCCTGCACAGCAGCAATCTACTCGCCTGCGAGTCTCATCATGATCAGTGGGACTTCTGTTAAGGTGTGAAACCTAAGACGCTGGCAAGTTAGCAATGTCATGTGACTTTAAGTAGTCAAGCTCGTTAAGTTGTTAAGTTGCTCAGTATATAAAGAGTGTTTGTTTTCTCTGCCTGTGGGGTGTGAAGCAAAAATGTCTGAAAGCTCCGGAGGTGTTTCTGTTATCTTTCTGCAATAAACCTGTCTTTGGAAAGACAGGCTTCCCTGTGTCGTTATTTCTTTGCTGCTGAGACTTTGAAGCTTGTACTGCAACAAGAATCTCTGCACTGGACTTAATTAATGCTCTGCAAAGAGAACTGTTGCTGGTGGCGCAGCGGAAGCGTTTACTGGACCAGTACACAGACTCTCTTAGGTTATGGCTCCTTCTACGTTTCTACAGCTGTATTGTGTGCAGAGAAAGTGAAAGCAGCTTTCGGATGAGAGAAGACCGGCTTGGTCGTAAATCCAGCTCTTAAAGTAACTGAGAGGCTGCAGAAAGTTGAGAGAGCTGCGTAAGTGAAGATTTACAGCTTCATTAGCTGCAAAAGGCTAGCTTGACCTCCCGTTGTGTTTTTGTTTTGTTAATAAAAACAGAGGACGGTGGTAGGTTGCTAGTGAAGAGACGGAGGGAAAAAGTTTAAAAGGCGTCAGAGGAGGCTGGAGGCGTCTGAAAAGTGAGTAAAACAAATCCCAAGGGGAAAGAGAAGCAAGGGCACACAGAGGGAGTAGCAGCAGACCCCAAGAATGGCAGTGGAAAATTTCCAGGTTCCCTTTACAAAGTTGAACTCTGCTAATTACGTGCAATAGTCTAAGAGGGCTCAAGTCTGGTTGGAAGCCAAAGAAGTGTGGGCTGACTATGTCCAGAGGCGAAAGCCGTTTGTGGCTGTTGCAGCAGATGCCACAGCAGAGCAACAGGCTGCTGCACATGCTCAGAACAGGGAACATGATATAATGGACACTAAAGCTAGATGCATGTTGATGGTATCGATAGACGATTCCCAATTACCTCATGTGGAAAATTTAAGGTCTGCATTTGAAATTTGGGAAGCTCTTAG
Source organism: Podarcis filfolensis (assembly GCF_964270895.1). NCBI lineage: Eukaryota > Metazoa > Chordata > Lepidosauria > Squamata > Lacertidae > Podarcis > Podarcis filfolensis. The sequence continues at coordinate 9,180,560 of NC_139619.1, forward strand.
GCGAATTCACCATAGAGCCACGCCCGGAGACAAGGTGAACATTATACGTGCTTTGTATGAGTTGAAACTGAAGCCAGGGGATAGTGTGGTTGAACACACGTCACAGATGACTGAGTATTTCAACCGACTGTCATCTCTAGGTGTGAATTTTCCTGAAAATATTAAAGTTTATACTCTGCTTAGCAGCCTGCATGCAGGGTTTGAAAACTTAGTACTAACTTTACAAGTTTTGGCAGAGGACCAGCTGAATATGAATTATGTGACTGGTAGATTGTGTGAGCAAGAATATCAACATCATCGAAAACGTATTGATAATTCAAATACCCCAAGGGTTGGATGTTCAGATAATTCCCAGTGTGGGGGAACTAGCAGGCAGAGCTGTAAGGAAGCCTCACAAGTGTCTGCTATGGCCAGCAAGTCATGTTTTCGATGTGGCAGCAGGTTTCATTTGATAGCAAAGTGTCCAGAAAAGCAACAGGAATTTCAACAGTCCAAGGCCAGTTTCCGGAGCTACAGGGGAAGACGACGTGAGAACTACAAGAATCAACGATCCAGAGGGGGAGCAGGTGCTGATAAGGGACTATCTGCAATGGCAGCACAACAGAGTCCTAAAAGGAGCCAACAAACCTTGAAGTGAATAATTGACAGTGGAGCAAGTCACAGTTTAGTTCCAGCGACATCTAGTGGCAGCTTGATGAACTGCAAGACATTGCCAGTTGCAAAAACTGTGACTATAGCAGACAATAGTAAGCAAGAAATGAACCTTAAAGGCACAATTTATGTTAACTGTTTGCAAACTAACCTTCCTGTTTTTGTTCTTCCAGGAATGAAGAATGGACTTTTGAGTGTGTCATGCCTGGTAAAAAGTGGTTTTAAGGTTGAGTTTGAAAATGATGTGTGCACCATTTCGAAACAGGGGAAGGAGCTAGTTAAAATTCCCTGTGAGGATGGGCTTTTTGTTTTGGATGAAGAGCAGTTAGCAGCAGGTAGATGTTCAACAGGTGAAGCGCAAGCTAAGTGTGTAAATAAGGCTCCTCATACAGGTTGTGCACATCTACTACACAGAAGGTTAGCTCATATATGCTTTAAGTATGTAAGCAAGATGCCAGATTTAGCTGAGGAGTGTAACATTAAACCCTGTCCAAATTTTCTGGATTGTTGTGCTTGTAAACATGCTAAGGTTAAGACATGTAACTATCCTAGATCTGATAGAGTAAGCAAAAAACCCTTTGAACTTGTGCACACAGACGTGTGCGGCCCTATGCCAGTCAAATCGCTTGGAGGTGCGAGATTTATGCAAATTTTGGTGGATGATTTTTCAAGGGCTAGTTGGGTTTTCTTTCTGAAAGAAAAATCACAAGCAGCTTCCATCCTGATGGATTGGACTGAAGAAGTCGAATGTAAATTTGACACCAGGGTACGTAAAATACAATCAGATCGTGGTGGGGAATATGTAAACCACACGCTGGAGACATGGTTAAAAAGGAAAGGTATAGTTCATAGACTTACCAATCCCTATTCACCACAGGAGAATGCAGTTGCCGAAAGAAAATTTCGTACATTACAGGAAGCCATTGTTGCTTTGCTGTTTGATTCTGGACTTCCACAGCGTTTTTGGGCTGAGGCTGCACTGTATGCGAATTATACTTTTAACAGAGTATACAATAGCACTGTAGGCAACACTCCTTACTTCATGCTATTTGGAAAAAAAACCCAAAATTGATCATCTAAGAGTTTTTGGATGTCGTGCTTATGTGCTGGTGCCTAGGGCACAACGTAGGAAAGGCGATCCTACATCTAAAGAAATGTTTTTCTGTGGTTATCAAGCAAACACAAAAGGTTGGAGATTTGTGAATGTAGAAGGCAATCAAACGAAAATCACAATCAGCAGAAGTGCAGAATTTTGTGAACAGGATGGTTGGAATAAAATTCATGGAAATCCTGACATACTATTTGATGTGGTGAACAGTAACAATGAAACTCAGGCCCCCGGGCAGGTATTAGTTCCAGAACAGGCTGAGGAATTTGAGTCTAAGGACGAGGGTGAGAAATCGTCTAGTCCACCCAAGTCTGTAAAGTCAGAATCTTCTAGCTCTAAAAGTTCACCTGTACAGCAAGAGAGACGTGTAAAGTCAGAATCAGAAAGTTCTTCAACTACTAGTGACAAACAGGTGACGACTAGTGATTCTGGGTCAGAGGGAGAAACTGAAGGAACATCGCAGGAACTGTTAAGGCGTTCCAAGCGTACCAACAAAGGTAAACCTCCTGAAAGGTACCAAGCTATTAGTGTTTGGGCTGGTTTGGCAAATTGCGAACCTGAAAGTTTTGAGGAGGTTGAGCAATTACCCCAGGAGGAGGCCAGTAGGTGGCGTGAGGCCATGCAAAAAGAGTTGAATTCTATGAAAGAACTGGGTGTGTTTTCCATCACCAAACTGCCAGAAGGTACCAAGGCAGTAAGTTGTAGGTGGGTGTACAGGATAAAGACAACAGCGATGGGGAAACCAGAGTACAAAGCAAGGCTTGTAGCTCGAGGTTTTACGCAAAGAAAGGGGTTACATTATTCCGAAGTCTATGCACCCACTTCAAGGAGTGAAACCCTACGGGCACTATTAGCAGTTGCTGCTCAGAAAGGGTTCAAAGTGAATCAATTTGATGTCTCTACAGCTTATCTTCATTCAGACTTGGCTGAAGAGCTCTATATGGAGCTACCGCCAGGATTGAAAGTTGGTAAATCAAATCAGGTATGGAAACTACATAAATCTATTTATGGACTCAAGCAATCTGCTCATAATTGGAATGAGTGTTTGAATGACGTTTTGGTAGGCATTGGTTTTAGCAGGAGCAAGGCTGACAATTGCTTATATTTCAGAGGTTCAGGAGATGCTCAAGAATCTTTGCTTGTTTATGTAGATGACCTGATTTATACTTCAAAGACACAAGAACAAGTAAAAAAACTAGCCAAAGAGTTAAATAAACACTTCAAAGTTAAGAATCTTGGTGATGTGAAGGTCTATCTTGGTGTTCAGATAGATAGGACCAAAAATGGCAGTTTTCTACTGAATCAAAAAGGCAAGATATTGCAAATGTTGAAAAAATTTGGCATGACGGAGTGTGCAGGTGTTAGAACACCAATGGAAATGGGTTTTGTAAAAGACAATGAGTTCAAGGATAGTGCTGAATTCAAGCATGCTGAAATCTTTCAGTCAGCACTGGGAAGCTTACTTCATCTTTCGCAATGGAGTAGACCAGATATTGCTTACGCTGTTAACTTACTCAGCAGAGAAGCTTCAAAACCTAGTGTAAATGCATGGAAAGGAATTCAAAGAGTGTTAAGATATTTACAATACACCAAAGATTTTTGCCTTGAATTATCTTCTGAAGGACAAGCACAGATTACTTGTTGGGCAGATAGTGATTGGGCAAATTTAAAAGATAGAAAATCAGTGTCTGGCTGTGTAATAAAATTTGGTAACTCTCTGATTGGGTGGAGATCCAAGAAACAGAACCTGATTGCTTTGTCGTCAACAGAAGCTGAGTTCTGTGCCTTATCTGAGTTATGTAGAGATCTAGAATTTTACAAGTGCTTGGCACAAGAGATGTATGAAAAGGCCATCACTCCAATCACTGTATGGGGTGATAATCAACCGTGTCTTAAGTTAGCACAAAATGGGCAGTTTAAAGGTCGTACAAAACATTTGGATATCCGCTTTCAAAATGTTTGTCAAACGGTAAAAGCAGGAATTGTTAAATTAAATTACTGTCCCAGTCATGAAAATCAAGCTGATGGTTTTACGAAACCGCTTGGGTTTCAGCGGCATGAAAACTTTTGTGAAGAAATGGGTCTGAAGTAATTTTGTTTTTGTATTGCCAGCGAGAGGGGGTGTTAAGGTGTGAAACCTAAGACGCTGGCAAGTTAGCAATGTCATGTGACTTTAAGTAGTCAAGCTCGTTAAGTTGTTAAGTTGCTCAGTATATAAAGAGTGTTTGTTTTCTCTGCCTGTGGGGCGTGAAGCAAAAATGTCTGAAAGCTCCGGAGGTGTTTCTTTTATCTTTCTGCAATAAACCTGTCTTTGGAAAGACAGGCTTCCCTGTGTCGTTATTTCTTTGCTGCTGAGACTTTGAAGCTTGTACTGCAACAAGAATCTCTGCACTGGACTTAATTAATGCTCTGCAAAGAGAACTGTTGCTGGTGGCGCAGCGGAAGCGTTTACTGGACCAGTACACAGACTCTCTTAACTTCTTCCCGAGCCGGCGGTGCATAAGATGGGCTGCACCCCTTGCACCCAACTTGTACCTAAAACTCTGCACAAGCCTGCACCAGAGAAGAGTGGAGCTGGAAGGGACCCCTGAGGGTCATCAAGCCAACCCCCTGGGGCAATGCAGGAATCTCAAGTAGACTATCCCTGACCGATGGCCCCCCGTCTTCTGTTTTTCCTCTCAGCCAGGACACACAACAACGGAGACTGGAGGTGGGGGGAAAGATAAATTTTGACAAGGGAAAGGCAATGGGGCAGATTTGTCAGGCGCACACAGGCACCGCTTGAAGACACGACTGGCCCATACGGGCAGGGGTACCTTTACCTTTACCTTTTTTAGTTGGCCAAAGAAACCAAGAGCCCATCCCCAGACTTGCCCCAGGGTATGGATGTGCAGGAGGGACGCGGGTGGCGCTGCGGTCTAAACCACAGAGCCTAGGGTTGCCGATCAGAAGGTCGGCAGTTCGAATCCCCGCGACGGGCTGAGCTCCCGTTGCTCGGTCCCTGCTCCTGCCAACCTAGCAGTTCGAAAGCACGTCCAAGTGCAAGTAGATCAATAGGTGCCGCTCCGGCGGGAAGGCAAACGGCGTTTCCGTGCGCTGCTCTGGTTCTCCAGAAGCGGCTTAGTCCTGCTGGCCACATGACCCGGAAGCTGCACGCCGGCTCCCTCGGACAATAAAGCGAGATGAGCGCTGCAACCCCGAGTCGGTCACGACTGGACCTAATGGTCAGGGCTCCCTTTACCTTTAGCTTTACTTAAGAGGTGCCTGGACATGCTTACCTGTGTTAAGCTTGTACTGAGTGAGAAGTCTGGACATGTTTGCCTATGGCCTGTCCACCGTCCCTCAGACCTGTGGGAATGTTCAGGGATGCAGGAGAGGATATATTGTCTGATTATATCCTTATCCAACTGGTCTTAACAAGTTCCACAATTTAGCAGAGTAACATTCCCGTCTTCTAAAATTGGCAGTGGATGCGTTTGCTCAGGCTCGCTAAAGCCTCTATAATAACTGTTCTGGTATTTCCCCCTTATTCCCTCATAAAAGATAAGACATGACACAGTCTTCTATAAAAGTATAAAAAGAGTTTACTCACATTCTGTTCACAATCAGATCCCAGAAGGCAGACTTAGCTTAGAAAAGTAACATACACTTGAAAACTATTCCATAAGAAGACAGTCCCTTTGTCCTCTCTTGGCTAGAGGCCAAGAGAGCATCTTCGGCTAAGCAGATGTTGCTTCTTCGATGCATGTGGTGAAAGAGAGAGAGAGATGGCTGCCCTGCCCTGTGCTTTTGTCGTTACCTGCACAGGTGAGGCCACACCCACCTTTAATCACATGTAGAGGAAGTTTGTCCCAGCCCAGAAGGAAACAGGAAGTTTACCTGCTGGCTGGACAAACATTGCTCCCCATGTGTAAACATGTGCACTCTAGGAATGTTGTACTTGACTGCTCTTGTGTTTCACATCCCACAAGAGCATGTGGTGGGCCGGACTATATTTTGAAAAAATATAGTAGCCTCACACCCCGGAATTTTCCTCATCAATGCCAACTCACCCATAGAGGCAGAATAGGAAGCCAGCCCTCCAGGACTTGCTCCTCTGCTGTAAACATAGTTAAAGTTGAGCTGCAGCTAGTAAGACCAAGCACTGGGCGCCTCTCACAGAATCAAAGGCTAAATTTGGATCGAGTGCTTCTCTCCAGAATCTCTTTCCAGGATGATGGCTTCACATGCCTCCTTCTAATAGCAAATTCATCTGGGGAGACCCGATAGACGGCGGCCAAACACATGGAAAGCACATTTGGTGGTGGGGAATAAGAGGGTGCTGCTCCACAAACCTTAAAAAGCACCCTCTCCAATGGCATGGCACTTGGATGACCCTGTGGTTCTACCCCTGGGGCTGAGGGTGATGAAACAATTCCTGAGACAGCTAAAGTGCTGGTGGTGAAAAACCCACGTCAAATGAGACCAAACACGGGTTAGAGCTCAACCAAGTTAGAGCCTACCAAGTGGCGATAGCGACGGTGAGGAGGACCATTGTTGCTGGATCTGTTGGTGAAAACAGTACCAGGAGACTCTTTCAGGTGGTTCATAGTCTAACAGAACCACCTTTGCCATCAGGGTCTGATACAGAGTCCAAGATCTCCTGTAATGACTCCTGTCATGAGTTTTTCTGCAGATAAAAAGAGGTAGACTCCAGCAAGGTAGGAGGGTGCCAGAGTTCTGCTTAGTCAGAGACATAGGACGGCTTGCCAGTTCCCGGGGCCACGTGGAGGAGGGGGTAGGAGGGAGGGAAACAGACGGAGTATGCATGCGCATTCGACTGCCTAATGGCATCCACATCACCCAGGGGATCACAGCCACAGAGATAAGAAAAGAAGAGCCAACCCATTGTCTGGAGAGGTCACTTACCTGATCGCATGGACAAGCCGTTGTCATCGGACCCCAGTGATGGAAGCGTGCAGCTGTATTGAGGCAGCACCAGGTGCTGAAATTGTGCACCTCTAACAATTTTGTGCCTGGGGCAACTGCCCCTGTGCCCCGCAGCCCACTACGCCACTGGGTCTAGTCAAGTAAAGTGAAGTTGATCCTCCACTGTGGGTTACTTTTGTTCAAAGCAAGATTCCTCTGGAGGGAGAGGATGTTGCAAAGTAAGTCAGAGGCAAAGCAGCCCCAAGCCAGGTTCTGTGTTTGCACACATGATTTGCAGTGAGCCAAGGGCTGAATTGCTGCTGTTGTTTCATAGCCCAGAACAGCAGGTGTAGGCGAAAGGTCTAAAGTTAGACAACCAGGTCTTGGTCAAGGCATCCGCTGACCAGCAGGCCATAGAGAAGAGGAACGTCAGCATTTCAACTCTGAGCCCAAAGTTTGGCTTTTGCTATTTTTTGACACCCTTGGTCATGAGCCAAGTGTGATTCTTGAACTGTGAATGCTGACTTTGCCAAATCCATACAGGCCCTTTTCATCTCTCATGCTCAGGAAGTCGCAGCCACAGCTCAGGAGAGGATTTTTCATTTGCTCCTTTTCCATGGGGTGGGGAAAACTCAACACTTTTAATCTTGTCTTATTTTTATGCAAATTGCGTGGTCCAAAACAAGGAGAGTTATATCTGCACCCTCTCTTTAGCACAGATGGCCTGCAGGAGAAGTTCCTGTCCTTAAAAGTAAAACTGAACTTTTTTGGCAGTGCAACTGCAGGGAAGGCATTGTCTGCCACGTTTGCATTGAAGGCAGAGCTTGGGGGGGCAGGAATGTTCAGCAGAGGGCAACCAAAATTATCAAGGGGCTGGAGCAACTCCCAAATGAGAAGCTAAAACATTTGGGGCTTTCTAGTTTAGGGGGGAAATGAGTAAGGGAGGACACGGTCAGGGGTACACGCCTGGTGTAGAGAAAGTGGAATGCAATAAGTTTTTCATCCCTCCATAATTCCAGAACCCAATGGGGCTATCCAATTGTGGGTTACTGGGTGGTTGTTGTTTTGATTTTGATTACAGTCGTACCTTGGAAGTTGAATGGAATCAGCTCCGGGAGCCAAAACGTTCAAGAACTAAGATGTTTGAAAATGAGGGTACAAGAGCAAAAAAAGAGGACAGCCTGAGGCACTGCCAACCCGAGCTGGGAAAAGAGGTGGGCGGGGTCGCCACTGCCGTGCCCCTTTCCCCAGCTCGGGCTGGCAGGGGCCATGACGGGCAGAGCAGCCCAATCCCGAGCCACCTGAGCCCGAAACCCCAACAGCTCCCCCTCAACCTGGACATTTCCTTTAAAATGTAAAAAATCGCCCAGATAGGCATGTTGGTCCCCCAAAAGAGGACATGTCTGGGTTTCCCCAGTCATATGGCAACCCTAAATTGTGGTGGAAGATGACCCTGAAAAACTGGCAAAGCCTTGTATGGTACGGCATGGAAAGGGGAACTAGAATAAAGGACTGAAGGGGCTGCATTAGTGAGGTTGTTAGAGCAAGTTTCCTTGGAATGAGGCTCAGCGGAGACTGTGGTGTCTTTATGATATATGGTTTATTCACACACATATACAACCTGAACCGAAGATGGAGAGGCTCACAGCATTAATGCCCCAGAAGGTCTTGCTTCTTCCAGTTACAGCCTTCGAATCAAGAAGAAATCAGGCATGGCTCTCTCTCTCTGTGACTTCTGCCAACTTCCAGCCCAGCTCTCTCACACAACTCTGACCTTTTCCTTTCTCATTCCCAGCCAGGCGAGGGAGGAGGCCCACCCTCATTTGCCCTCTGGCACAGAGCAACCACAAGGTACATAGGTGGCAACTATGACCCTTGCTTGGTTAATTCAACAATGGAATCCTCCATTAGATTTTCACCCTTGCAGACTAGCTCCTCAACTCACAAGGCTGAGGGACTAGGCAAGACCAAGGCTATTTCAAAACCAGTTTTTAGGAGCATTTAGCTTTGTGTTCTAAAGCTTTTAGCCCAATATTGATTGATGGGGAATGTGTGGGAATGTTCTGGGGTGCAGGAGAGGATATATTGTGAGATTATATCCTAATCCAACTTGTGCTAACAAGTTCCCAAAATATCAGCAGAGTTTATAACATTCCCCCTTTTATTTTTTATTTTTATTTTTTAAATAAATTTTTATTGGAGTTTTACAAAAGAGAAAAATAAAAATTCACAGAATAAAAAAATCCACAGATAAAAATAAACATTACAAAAAAGAAAACACAAAAGATACACAAAAAACAGCTAGTTAAGAAAAAAAAAAAGAAATTTGATAAAAGAAATAAAACAAATCCATTTTTCTCAGTATCCTCAATTTCATATGCTTATGTCCTTGACCTCCTCACACCTCCCCCCTTTTGTGTTCCCATTTGCATACTTAATTCAGCAAATTCTTCCCCTTTTTCAAATATTTTAACTTTATACCATAACATATTATAGCTCGATATTTTCAACCATTTATCAATACATTTTTTACATAATCTTATTAACTTTTGTCACTAGTTACCACTTATTACCAATCCAAGCATAATTTTAACATTCATTAATTTTACAGTATTTCTGAAGATAGTCTTTAAATTTCTTCCAGTCTTCTTCCACCAACTCTTCTCCCAGGTCTCGGATTCTGCCAGTCATTTCCGCCAGTTCCATATAGTCCATCAGCTTCATCTGCCACTCTTCCAGAGTGGGTAGCTCTTGTGTCTTCCAATACTTTGCGATGAGAATTCTTGCTGCTGTTGTTGCATACATAAAGAAAGTTCTGTCCTTCTTTGGCACCAATTGGCCGACCATGCCCAAGAGAAAGGCCTCTGGCTTCTTAAGGAATGTATATTTAAATATTTTTTTCATTTCGTTATAGATCATCTCCCAGAAAGCCTTAATCTTTGGGCACGTCCACCAAAGGTGAAAGAATGTTCCTTCATTTTCCTTACACTTCCAACATTTATTATCGGGCAAATGATAGATTTTTGCAAGCTTGACTGGTGTCATGTACCACCTGTATATCATTTTCATAATATTCTCTCTTAGGGCATTACATGCCGTAAATTTCATACCTGTGGTCCACAACTGTTCCCAGTCAGCAAACATAAAGTTATGACCAACATCTTGTGCCCATTTAATCATGGCAGATTTAACTGTCTCATCCTGCGTGTTCCATTTTAGCAGCAAGTTATACATTCTTGAGAGTGTTTTAGTTTTGGGTTCTAACAATTCAGTTTCCAGTTTTGACTTTTCCACCTGGAAACCTATTTTCCTATCCAAGTTGTAAGCCTCTCTTATTTGAAAATAATGCAGCCAATCTCGCACCTTGTCTTTTAGTTTCTCAAAACTCTGCAATTTCAACTTATCTCCTTCTTGTTCCAATATTTCCCAATATTTCGGCCATTTGGCCTCCATATTGGACTTTTTCAGTGCCTTTGCTTCCATTGGTGACAACCACCTTGGGGTTTTATTCTCCAGTAAGTCTTTATATCTTAGCCAAACATTAAACAATGCTTTCCTGACAATATGGTTTTTAAATGCTTTATGAGCTTTAACCTTGTCGTACCACAAATATGCATGCCATCCAAAAAGATTATTAAAACCTTCTAGGTCCAAAATGTCTGTGTTCTCAAGAAGCAGCCATTCTTTCAGCCAACAAAATGCGGCCGATTCATAATAAAGTTTCAGGTCTGGCAGGGCAAATCCACCTCTTTCTTTAGCATCAGTTAATATTTTAAATTTTATTCTGGGCTTCTTGCCCTGCCAGACAAATCTAGAAATATCTCGCTGCCACTTCTTGAAACAGTCCATCTTGTCCAGGATTTGCAAAGATTGAAACAAAAATAACATCTTTGGCAATACATTCATCTTAATAGCCGCAATTCTACCCAACAAGGATAGCTTCAGGTTTGACCATATCTCTAAATCTTTCTTTACTTCCAACCAACATTTCTCATAATTATCCTTAAATAAGTTTAAATTCTTAGCGGTCATATTAACCCCCAAATATTTAACTTTCTTTACTATTGTTAGGCCTGTCTCCTTCTGAAACCTTTCTTTCTCAATCGGTGTTAAATTTTTCTCAAGAACTTTAGTTTTTGACTTGTTCAACTTAAAACCAGCCACCTGCCCAAATTCTTGAATCACTTCCAAAACTCTTTTCGAACTAGATTCTGGCTCCTGTAATGTTAAAACTAGGTCATCTGCGAATGCTTTCAATTTATATTGCTTAGCTCCGACCTGAATGCCTTTAATCAGACGGTCCCTTCTAATCATGTTCAATAGTACCTCCAGGACTGAAATAAACAACAATGGGGAAATTGGGCAGCCTTGTCATGTACCTTTCTCTGTCTTAAATCCCTCTGTCACCACATTGTTAACAATTAATTTAGCCTTTTGTTCTGAGTAAATTGCACTTATACCATTTTCAAACCCTTGGCCCACCCCCATCCCCTGAAGATTTTTCTTCATAAAACTCCAAGAAATGTTGTCAAAGGCTTTCTCCGCGTCTATAAAAATTAAAACTGCTTTAGTATTTATATTCACTTGCAACTTCTCCAAAATGTTAATTATATTCCTCGTATTGTCCGACAAGTGTCTACCCGGGAGAAAGCCAGCTTGGTCCTTATGGATCTCTTCCAGTAATACTTTTTTTAACCTATTAGCCAAAATGTCAGCAAATATTTTGTAATCCACATTAAGGAGGGATATGGGGCGGTAGTTCTTAAGTTGCGTCTTTTCAGACTCAGTTTTCGGTATAAGTGTGATGTAGGCTTCCTGCCATGACTCCGGCGCCTTTTTCCCCTCTAGTATCTCATTGCAGACCTCCTTTAGTGGCCGAATTAACCAATCTTTCAAAACTCTATAATATTTGGAGGTTAAGCCATCTGGTCCTGGAGATTTACCCAACTGCATATTCTGAATGGCACCCTCCACTTCCTGTTCTGTAACTTTGTCACTCAACATTGTCTTTTTTTCTTGAGAGATTTTTTGTAATCCATTTTTCCTCAGGAATTGGTCTAACTCAGCCTCTTTCTGTGGCCCTTGTGTATAAAGTTGTTTAAAATATCTCTGGAAACAGTTTCTAATTTCCAATGGATTCTGTATGATCTTTCCATTTACCTCCAAATTTGTGATAGTATTTAATTTCTGTCTTTTCTTCATCTGCCATGCTAGCAGTTTCCCACATTTGTTAGCCGATTCAAATGACTTTTGTCTCATCTGCTTAATTTTCCATTCCACTTCCTGGTTTATCATTTTCATATATTTTGTTTAGCTCCGACCTGAATCCCTTTAACCAACTGGTCCCTCCTAATCATATTAAGCAAAACCTCCAGAACCGATATAAAAAGTAGTGGGGAGATAGGGCACCCCTGACGTGTCCCTTTTTCAATCTTGAACTCTTCTGTTACCACATTATTTACAATTAGTTTCGCCTTCTGTTCAGAGTATATTGCACCTATACCATTCTCAAACCCTTGGCCTACCCCCATCCCCCGGAGGTTCTTCAACATAAAACTCCAAGAAATGTTATCAAAGAAATGTGGTTACAGAAGAGTTCAAGATTGAAAAAGGGACACGTCAGGGGTGCCCTATCTCCCCACTACTTTTTATATCGGTCCTGGAGGTTTTGCTTAATATGATTAGGAGGGACCAGTTGGTTAAAGGGATTCAGGTCGGAGCTAAACAATACAAATTGAGAGCATTTGCAGATGATTTAGTACTTACATTGCAAGAGCCAGAAGCTAGCACGAAAAGAGTTTTGGAAATAATTCAAGAGTTTGGTCAAATGGCAGGATTTAAACTGAATAAGTCTAAGACAAAGGTTTTGGAGAAAAATTTGACACAGATAGAAAAAGAAAGGTTTCAGAATGAGACAGGGTTGACTGTGGTTAAAAAAGTGAAATATTTGGGTATAAATATGACAGCTAAAAATGTGAATTTGTTTAAAGATAATTATGAAAAAACTTGGAGAGAAGTGAAAAAAGATTTGGAGATTTGGTCCAACTTAAAGCTTTCCTTGTTAGGCCGTATTGTAGTTATAAAAATGAATGTATTGCCAAGAATGTTGTTTTTGTTCCAAGCATTGCAAATAATTGATAAAATGGATTGTTTCAAGAAGTGGCAAAAAGACATATCTAAATTTGTCTGGCAGGGCAAAAAGCCCAGAATTAAATTTAAGATATTAACGGATTCAAAGGAAAGAGGGGGGTTTGCCCTGCCAGACTTTAAATTGTACTATGAAGCGGCAGCTTTCTGCTGGCTGAAAGAATGGCTGCTTCTTGAAAACACAGACATTTTGGATTTGGAAGGTTTTAACAATATTTTTGGGTGGCATGCATATTTGTGGTATGACAAGGTTAAAGCACATAAAAGTTTTAAAAATCATATTGTCAGAAAAGCACTATTAAATGTCTGGGTTAGATATAAAGACTTGCTGGAAAATAAAACTCCAAGGTGGCTGTCGCCAATGGAAGCTAAGGCAGTTAAAAAGTTAAATATGGAGTCCAAGTGGCCAAGATACTGGGAAATTTTGGAAAAGGAAGGGGACAAACTGAGATTGCAGAGTTTTGAGAAATTAAAAGGGAAGGTGAGAGACTGGTTGCACTATCACCAAATAAATGAAGCGTTTAAACTGGACAGTAAAATTGGCTTCCAGGTGGAAAAATCAAAATTGGAGACAGAACTGTTAGAACCCAGTACTAAGAATTTGTCAAAAATGTACAATTTGCTGCTGAAATGGAATACACAAGATGAAACGGTTAAATCGGCCATGATTAAATGGGCTCAGGACATTGGTCATAATATTTTGTTTGCTGATAGGGAAAAGTTGTGGACCACCGGGATGAAATTTACGGCATGTAATGCCTTAAGAGAAAACATTATGAAAATGATATATAGGTGGTACATAACCCCAGTCAAGCTTGCAAAGATTTACCATTTGCCTGACAATAAATGTTGGAAATGTAAAGAAACTGAAGGTACATTTTTTCATCTTTGGTGGACTTGCCCGAAGATTAAGGTATTCTGGGAAATGATCTATAATGAACTTAAAAAGGTATTTAAATATACTTTCCCCAAGAAACCAGAGGCCTTTCTCTTGGGTATTGTCGGCCAAGGGGTGTTAAAGACGGATATAACTTTCTTTATGTATGCTACAACAGCAGCTAGAATACTCATTGCGAAGTACTGGAAGACGCAAGAGCTACCCACACTGGAAGAATGGCAGATGAAGGTGATAGACTACATGGGTTTGGCAGAAATGACGAGCAGAATCCGAAACCAGGGAAGAGAAGCAGCGCAAGAAGAATGGAAAAAATTTAAAGACTATTTAAAGAAATATTACAAAATTAATGAAAGTTAGAATGATGCTGGACTGGAAAGTAAATGGTTACTATTAGCTATGGTTAAGACAAGGAGAATAAGGAAGACTAGTCTAAATTTAAATTAAAATAAGGGAAGATTTGCTGAACAATCGATAAGAATTTGGAATACAGAAAAGGGAGGCATGAGGAAGTCGGGGAAGAAAGGTATAAGAAATTAGGATATGAAATGATACATGTTTTTTGTTCTGTTTTTGTCTTTGTATGTTTATGTATGTTGTGTTTATATGGAAAAAATAAAAATATTATAAAAAAAAAATATCATTTTCATATATTGTACTTGATATAACTTAATTTCTCTCAGAATCTCTTGCGATTTTGGTTTCGCTCTTAATCTCTTCTCTCCTTCTTTTATTTTTTCCAAAATTTTATCTTTTTTCTCATTTTGGGTTCTCTTCTTTATTGCATTCTGTTGGATCAAAAACCCTCTCATAACCGCTTTACCTGCGTCCCAGATTGTCCTTTTTTCAACCGTAGTGTTCAAATTTATCTCAAAATAATCTCTCAAAGTTTTTTGGGCCTTCTTAGTCACCTCCTGGTCTCTGAACAGGGTGTCATTCATCCTCCATCTAAAGGAACCAATTGGCATTAGTTTCATCTCCATCTTCACTGCATTGTGGTCGGAGCAAGTTTTTGGGCAAATTTCCACTTTTCGTATCTTAGGTGCCAGTCCTCTAGTTATCCATATTTGATCAATTCTTGTCCAGGTCATGTTGGCTTCAGAGAAGAATGTTCCCTCTCTTCCAAGGGGGTTCTTAGTTCTCCAGATATCAGTAAGGTCCATATTGTCAGCTAGTTCAAAAAAGGTTTTTGGCAGTCTGCCGTCTTTAGTTACCACCTGTCTCTGCGACTTATCCATGTTTGTAGATACCACCCCATTCATATCTCCCATCATAATGATGTTATAGTCCAAATAGTCCAACAATGTCTCATGCAATTTCTTAAAAAATTCAGACTTCCCCTCATTTGGTGCATACACTCCTACGATCAAATATTTTTCACCTTGTAGTTGGATCTCAATTGCAACAAACCTTCCTTGTTCATCTTTAAAAACAAATTTCGGTGATAGGCTCTCTTTAGCATAAATAACAACTCCTCTCTTTTTAACTTTGTCCGATGAGATAAATTCTTGGCCCAGTCTTTTATTGATAAGAACTTTTCTATGGAGCCTTACCACATGGGTTTCCTGTAAACAAATTAGGTCCAATTGTTCCTTTTTCAATATATGAAAGACTTTCCTCCTCTTCTCCGGGGAGTTAAAACCGTGAATATTCCAACTTAATAATTGCAGAGACATGGTGTAATTATTTTAGTTTCCTCCGGCTGCTCCCAGAAGCTCGTCAAGTTCTTGCGGTGGTATCTTTTTTTTCGATTTGTCAAGTCCCGAAGGTGGTGGTGCTGTGTCTAGAACTCCTGGTCTCAGGGCTTTTAGCACATCTGTCGCTTCTTTTTGTAAGTCTTCTTCAAAGTCTCTCAGAAATTTTTCCTTGTCTTCCACTGATCTGATTCTGAACTTTTTCCCTTTAAACGTAAAAGACAGTCCCTGGGGGAACTCCCATCTGAAAACAATGGAATTCCTTCTCAGCAAGGCCACCAAGTCTCCGTAGTTAGTTCTCAAATCCAAAAGATGTTTCGGTATATCTTTAAAAATCTCCACTCTGGAATCATTAATCTCTAAGGTCTTCTGGAAGTGAGCACCCAATATTTTATCTCTCTCCTCTTTCGTACGGAGGGTCACCAAACAGTCTCTCACCCTGTTTTTCCTCCCTCCTCTTCCAAGTCTGAAGGCGCTCACTATCTTAAAATCTTTTTCCAGCTCCAAATTCCAAAATTTCTCAAATTCCTGTGAAAGATAGTCGCTCAAATTGTCTTTCTCAAGTTCTGGCACCGCCCTGATCCTCAGGTTTGTCTGCTTCTCTCTCAATTCGACCATGGACAATAGGGCCTGATGGTCCCCAATCTGTTTACGCATTGGTTTGATATCTTCCTCCACAGCCACAACCTTTTCTTTTGCTTCCTCAGCTATTTTCCTGGTGGACGCAGATTCCTCCAGCAATTTTTCTATAGCTTTTGTATTTGAGTTGATACTGGCTGTGTTCCCTTTAATTTCAGTTGATTGGTCTGAAACCTGTTTGCTTAGGCCTTCCAATTTCTCATAAATTTTATTCAATACAGATGTAAATTCCCCTTCTGAGGCCATTCCTTTTATCTCAATTTGCCCTGAATCTTCCTCCTGAGTCACAGGGAGGCCAGGCACAGATGCTCTGCGTTGCTGGGAGACTGAAGTAGACTGTTGCACTCTGACCTTAGATCTTGTTGCTCTTTGGTCAGTCATTCCCCTTTATCTTCTATCAAGGTCAGTTCCCACAGTCAAGCCTTGCAGTGGAAAGTCCCCAAAGTTAGCAATGGAAAATTCCCCCAGTCAGATGCAGACTTCAGTAGTCCTCTAGGGGGACACAGTAACCACCATAAGATTCTCAATAACAAAATAACAAAGTCTTTTTGTAACTTTCCGTGTCCCCTCTTTAGTTGAAACATACAATTCAGTCCAAAGGAGACTTTCTGAATGTATCTCCTTGCAGAGTTAGATCTTAAATATTTACAGTATCCATAATCAGTGCGAGCCCAAATGTAGCAATCCTCATAAACCTGGCAGTCCGTTCCCAGGGATTCCGCAAAAGGTCTATTAGATTCCCAGAAGATCCCCAGAAGAAATAAAGTCACTTTCTTAAACTTCCCCCCTCTCCTCTAAGGGGGGGGGGTTCTTTCTTTTAATGCTTGGAGTTAAAACTTTAAGGTCCACTTTAAAGTAATAGCGTTGGAATGTCTTTGCTTTGATCTGTTACAAAACGGAAAAGCGGACTTCCTGTTTACACCTTTCCGCTTCGGAGCCCAATTTCACTTTTTTTTTTCCCTCTTCAAATCCAAGTTTCTTAAATTCCCCTACTCACGGATGTTCTTTTTGCAGCCGAATTTTCACAGGAAAAAGGTCAGCGCTCTCCGGCAACAGCTACGCGGCTTCGCTCCGCAGACGCAGCAATCGACTCGTAGCACCGCGCCGCTCCCGTTGCGCACCGGAACCCCTTACGGGGCTCCCTCGCTAAATCGGGGGGCGCAAAAGGTGCCTGCCGAGTCCCACGCTCGCAGGCTCTTTCTGCCTGCGATTTCTGATCGGGTCTCCGCTTCGCCGTAGCGGACAGACCCACTTTCTGCGGAGCTTCTCCTACTCAGAAGGAGACCGCCATTGCCGTTGGCGCCGCCTCCGGAAGTCCCTATAACATTCCCCCTTTTAAGTTCGCAACGGTAACGTCTGCACAGGTTCGCTAGAACCTCTATAATAATTACTCTCGTAATTTCCCCCTTTTGATCCCTCTTAAAATACAAGACAGGACACAGTCTTTATAAAAGTATAAAAGAGTTTACTCACGTTCTGTTCACAATATGATCCCAGAAGGCAGACAGGCTTAAAAAGGTAAAATACATTTAGAATCTATCTTATAGGAAGATAGTCCTATCCTCCTCTCTTGGCTGAGAGCCAAGAGGGCATCCTGCTTCTTCAAAAGATGAAGATGAGAGAGGCAAGAGGCAAGAGAGAGAGATGGCTGCCTGCCCTGTGCTTTTATCATTTACCTGCACAGGTGAGGCCACACCCACCTCTGGTCACATGCGGAGGAAGTCCGTCCCAGGAAGTTTACCTGCTTGCTGGACAGACATCCCTCCCCATGTTCTAACATGTACACTCTAGGAATGTTGTCATTGACTGCTCCTGTGTTTTACATCCCACAGAATGGAGGCTTATTTTGGGATGGTTTGTGGTGCACAGTCCTGTCTTGTCTTGTCCTCTTGTATGTGTGTGTATGTGTGTTTTCCAAGTGCTTTTTGCTTGTTCACCGGGATCCTTCAGAAGGAAGAGACAAAAGAGGAGTAGTGACATTTTCCTGCAGGTACCATCTTATTGGGGGTCCCTTCTCTGCTATCTTTTCAATGCCTACTTCCTCTTCCTCTTTCAAGAAGCCTTCTAAGGAGAGATTTTTCTTAGTCTGCTTCTGTGTAGGAACTGTTTTTGGATGTTTTGGTTGTTTAACTGTTGTGTCTTTGCTGCCCTGGACTCCTTTGGGAGGAAGGGTGGGATATAAGGATGCCGAGTAGTGCCTCCTGCCCATACCTGAAGGTTTTGTGGAGGCGCCATAGCCTCAGTGTGTCAGCACCTGCATTGCATGCAGAAGGTCCCAGGTGCAGTCCCTAGCACCTGCAGTTAGAAGCTCAATGTAGGTAGGAGCCTCTCTCTGCCCAAGACCTTGGAGAGCTTCTGCCACTCAGGCTGGAAGTGGGCAATACTGGGCTAAATGGATCAATCAG
This sequence comes from Podarcis filfolensis, assembly GCF_964270895.1. Taxonomy (NCBI): domain Eukaryota; kingdom Metazoa; phylum Chordata; class Lepidosauria; order Squamata; family Lacertidae; genus Podarcis; species Podarcis filfolensis. The sequence goes on from NC_139619.1 coordinate 9,199,007, forward strand.
GTTTAGGATCAGGGACTTGCTTCTCTTAAATGAGCTACCTTCCCAGGTGGATGAGCCCCACTGCTCGTCACTTCCCTCTACAGCACGGGCAGAAACCACCTTCTTGACTGTTGGACCACCTAGTGGTCTCATCTGCTCAATTGGCCGGAGCCTGGCTGTCAGGGCTGATTCAGCTGCAGTTCAGCATCAAAACTCAGAGATGAGCAGTAAGGTGGACTCTTTCTTCAGAGAGACAAAACCCGACAGAGAAACCCCACAGGCAGGACTAGCCCCAGTTGCCAGAACGGAGGATCTTAGCCTCCTCCTAAGGTAGGGCTATCAGACATGAACAGCTTCTGGGTCTTCCTTTAAGAAGCTCAACAATTTGGGGGTCTTCCTAAAAATAGCTCCACAGTTCGGGGTGTCTTGGTTTCTACTTTTAGAAATATGGCATCCCTAGCCTAAGGCTCCTCCCCAGTCGGCTGACTGCCCAACAGTCGTGGAGGGGCTCTCTGTGCCTTTTGTTCTGCTACATGTAATGCCTCCCTTGTTCCTGGGGACAGAGGAGGAGGGGAGAAGGGAACAGTGGACATGGCAGGTGCCTGGGGATCTGTTGCAGCCTCAGCCTCCTCCTCCTCCTCCTCCTCAGCTGCCTCAGTCTCCCTTAAACCTGCTGCTTGTTTAGCCTCCAAGCCATCTGCTCCCCCTTCTTCTTCTTCTTCTTCTTCTTCTTCTTCTTCTTCTTCTTCTTCTTCTTCTTCTTCTTCTTCTGACCTGTCTCCTGCATCCCACCAGCAGTCTCCTGGCTTGGAGCCTTCCCACTTTGATGCTTCCCGGGGGGGTTCCCTGGCTGTAGCCTCCCACCATTCCTCCTCCTCTAGCCAGTACCCGACACTAGCTTTGCATGCAGGGGAAGCCCCTAACTCACTGAGGGTTTGAGACCCATCAACTCCCCTCACCTGGTTAGCCTGCCAGTTGAAGCCATTCCTGGGGTGTGGCTGCTGCTGCAGGCTGACAGTTTCTAAGAGCCGCAGGTGAGAGCTGTAGTGACCAAAGGTGGACAAACTACCCCAGAAGGAGCACAACGTGCCCCCCACCAGAGGTACTACCCCTCCCCTCGCAACCTTGAGTCATGAAGGACAGAGAGTGGAGAGTTGAATGTGTGTAGAAACCAGCCTTCCTTAGGAAACCAAAGTTTACATTCATCACTCCACCCACTTTCACCTGTGGCCCCTTCCACAACAGGCACACGGCCCCTGGAAGGTTTCCCAGAGGAGAATATGGCCCTTAAGACTGAAAAAGAGTCCCCAACTCCGAACTAGTGACGAACTGCCATTGATGGCTCCAGCTGGATGTTGAAATCTCCCTCTAAGCTCCTTCTCAGATCCATGTTCCCTTTCAACAACTGGCTTCCTCCTGCAGGTCAAACAGTCCCCTCAGTACAAGGACCCATTGTTTCTCCATGTGCATTTTCAGCAGCCTCCCATGTGACTGCCAGTGATATCATTTTTCCCATCCTCAGATTTTGCCCCACCCCCGGCAGCCTAAAATTCTCATTAGCTTATATCTAAAAAGGAAATAAGACACCTCCAGCTGAGCAAGACCTGGTATTTCCCCCTCTTCAGATAGCACTGGATCTTCAGCTGCGGAGGACAAATGCCCACGGTCCTTTCAAAATTTCCCATGTATTCGTAGGAACATCACCTGTCTTGGCAAAAAGGAAGGAACAAATGTCTCAGATGCAAGCCCTTTAATCTGGAATTGCTATTCTTAACTCCATGTGGCTGGGGTATTCTGGGGCTTCTGTACCTTGAACTAATAATTTCTTGTTTGCATGTTCTACCCCAGCTGCGGCTCCCAGTTCAGTTCAGCAGGGGGATTAATTATGCGTTGTCAGTTGATTTGTCAGGGTCTGTTCCATACATGCCGGGTGGATAAAACGACTAATTCATGTCATGTCTAACTGGTTTGAGCGAAAGGCTTCTCAGAAGCTAGGGCATGTCATAAAATACGGCAATGTACAAAAGCGGGTGGAGGGTGGCATAGAAAAGGTCTTCAAGAGATGCCTGAAAATCAGCATTTCATTACAGATCAGCCTTCTCATGGATTCAGTCACTTGTGCAGACAGCTCAACTTCTGCAACCAATGACCTCCTGCAGAGTGTAGCCACAAAAGAGAGTTTTGGGAGGACTGGAGGACAGGCTTGCAGTTCATTCAGGGCAGAAGCAATGGCAGAAGGGCCATAGCTTAGTGGTAAAGCAGCTGCTTACATGCAGAAGCTCTCCGGTTCAATCTGTTGTATCTCCAGCTAGAATGTCCTCTGTCTGAAACCCTGGAGAGTTTTTGCCATCCATTGTGGACAAGACTGAGCTAGATAGAGCCATAGTGGGACTCCGTATAAGGCAGCCTCCTATTGTCCCAGCAACAAGCCTTTGCCACGCACAGAGGACTCCTTAAAGACATGAAATAAATAAAGCTGCCCTGGAAAGGGATGCTGAACATGAGTCAGAATTAGACAGCCCTGGGACAACAAAACACTCGGGCACAGTGCCTTTAAAGCACGGACCTGGGCCTAGGAAGCATGGGGCACCAGGTACCTGTGGCTGAGCCTTGAGAGACTGCTGTCCAAGGTGCTGAAGGGATTGAATACAAAGATGCAACTGTTAGCATGTCAAGGGGCATGATGGTGCTTTGAATGCATAAAGCAGATGTGGCCTAACTTGCACAGTTGCAGAATGAACTGAATTGAGCTGGAAGAAGCAGGACTACATGGGATGTAGAACGCTATACAGGAAATGGCTTGGGGTGGCCCACTGGGAGAGGCACACGATGCAAAAAGCGGCAGTTACAACCCATTCATGGGAAACTGAGCTCTGAAATCCTGGAGAGCAGCTGCTGGCTGTGGCAGACCATAGAGAACTAGATGGCCCAGTGGTCTCACTGGGTTTTCAAGCCAGAACACAGCTTCAGCGTCCCCAGGGCAAACCAATTTTTAATTCCCCAAACTCTTACTAATCAGAGTTTCCTTTTTAAAGCGACAGTAGTTCAAAGCATTGACTAGGGGCTTTTCAATGTTCAAAGGCACTTTGGATGCCTTGACTTGCAATCCTTACAACAACCCTGCAGAGCAGTTCAGTGTTATCTTGAGTTGCAGAATAGCGAGGCGCGATGCCGAGGCGGGCGCAGGGTGGCCCACCTAAGGAGTTCATGGTAGGGGGACCTAATGAGGCCAAACTCCGTCTTTTGCTCTTATTTCAGCTGTGTCTTGGCTCTGTGCTCACAAGTGTTCTAGTGACTTTCAGGTAACTTGGAAAGCATGGTAATGATGTCTTGGTTCTGAAGAATGATATTTTCCCCAGTCTGACTTAGTTATCCTGGTGATGATTCAGCTAGATGTTGTACACGCTGACCATATTCCAGAAGGGGTTTGTTGTCTTGGCCTTGCTTTGGCTTACTGAGATCTGTCTTCTCCCTATAGGTGCTCATTCTAAAATGGATAATTGTAACGTTTGACTTCATTGATCAGAAGGAAAATATGAATGCTCTCTATGGTTTCTTCTTCTGCTTCTTACAATATGAGAAATTGGTAAGATAAAAAGGAATGCGTTATTTTGAAGGAACTTGCTTTTATTCTGACATTAACCCAAATCAAACAATAAAGAGTACTTTCCGACCACACAACAGGACACCATGTGAAAAGTGGGGCCTTAAAAATACCTCTCCCATTTCCTTCCTTTTCCTGTCTTGTTCCTTCCCAATGGGTGCCGGTCGCAGCGCCCCCCGGGGGCACGGCATGTTCAGGCAGGCAGGCAGGCAGCTATCCGATGTTGATCCCGCCCGTTCCTCCCTCCACCCCCCTCAAAGACAGCCGCACAGGCAACTATCCGATGGAGGGAGGGGGGGAATCCTGTTCTGCATAGCTATCAATTCGGGTGTGCATACTTATTGTAAAATAAAACTAATTTATTTTAGAGCTTGTTTTTGTGTGTATTCATGGTATCATTTGTAGACCCAGTAGATGGCAGTGTGGTGCGGAGAGTGTTTTTGGCAGCTCGTGAAAGGATAGAGGGTGGAACGTTGACCGTTCAAAGGCACTATAAGCAATATATATATATATATATATATATATATATATATATATATATATCGCCACATTTTCCTAGCTATGTTTTCCCATAAAAGTATACACTCGAATACATTTGAATCAAATACATTTGGAACAAGTGATTGTTACATTTAGGGAACATTCTCTAAGCGATGAGATTGGGGGGAAATACAAAAACCCATTTGGATACATTTAGATACATTTAGAAAAGTACAGCATTTTGTTTTTTTTTTTTAAATAAATTTTTATTAGAGTTTTACAGAAAAGAAAAATAGAAATTCTCAGAATAAGAAACCGTAAGTTACAGAAAAAAGAAACAGAAGAAAATACAAAGAAAAAATCACAACTAATTAAAAAAATTAAATTTAAGCAAAGAAAGAAAAAAATAAAACAAATCCATTTTTCCCAATAACCTCAGATTCATATGCTTATGTTCTTGACCTCCTCACGCCTCCCCCCTTTTGTATTCCCATTTAGATATTTGATTCAGCAAATTCTTACCCTTTTTCAAATATTTAAACTTTATACCATAACATATTCTATATCCATATTTTCAACCAATCATCAATGCCTTTTTTGCATAATCTTATTAACTTTTATCACTAATTACCACTTATTACCAATCCAAGCACAGTTTCAACATTCATTAATTTTATAGTATTTCTGAAGATAGTCTTTAAATTTCTTCCAGTCTTCTTCCACCAACTCTTCTCCCAGGTCTCGGAACGTTGACCGTTCAAAGGCACTATAAGCAATATATATATATATATATATATATATATATATATATATATATATATATATCGCCACATTTTCCTAGCTACGTTTTCCCATAAAAGTATACACTCGAATACATTTGAATCAAATACATTTGGAACAAGTGATTGTTACATTTAGGGAACATTCTCTAGGCGATGAGATTGGGGGGAAATACAAAAACCCATTTGGATACATTTGGATACATTTAGAAAAGTACAGCATTTTGAGGAAAAATACATTTGAGTCGAAAAATACATTCAGATCCATTCTTAAAGTCAATGAGAAATATACAGCGAAAAACGATCCATTCCCCAAGGCACCGTTGACCTTCTTGTAGGGTGTGAAGGCAGAATACGATCTATTTGATATTGGTAGGGTCCAGCAATGCTGGAGAGTGGCCAATTCCTCTGACTAAGGCTTGATTCCGACACCTTCTCCTTCATTCCCCTCTCTGACCCTGACTCTCTTATGACACAGGGACCATCCCAGAGTGTGGGCACAACTTCTGCCGGTCCGGCCTGATCCAGTGCAGCGGGGCAAAAAGGAGGCTGGCTTCCTGTCCTCAAGGCCGAGTTGGAGTCCAGAGAAGGAGCCTCGTCCGCAGTCGACAATTGGCTACCTTTGTCGAAGTAGCCAAGAATCTCAGTCTTCAAGAGGGAAAGGAGGAAGGAGGAAAAGGAGGAGTCTGTGAGAAGCACCAGGAGCCCCTGAAACTCTTTAGCAAGGAGGATGAAGCCCCCATCTGTGTGGTTTGGGGCAGATCCAAGAAGCACCAACACCACAAGGTGATTCCTCTGGAAGAGGCTGTCGAGGAATACAAGGTACCTTGAGGGGGAGAAATAGCTGTGTATTGTTGTTGGCAGGTTATCTTCTTAATCCTCAGATCCAAAGTAGGCATTGTATTAATTGGTGGTTGTTTATTACCTTAGAAGCAGCCAAGGGGAAGCCTGAGGGCTGCTGGGATGGCTGGGAGGAGGGAGTCAAAGTCTTTCTCTCTGCCAGGGGGGCCAAGGGATCTTCCCTTGAAATACAGCAGCTTCATGGGACCATGGCAGGGAGAGAAAGGGTTAACCTCATCCACATCCCCCAGCAAGGTTGCTTTGTACATATTTAGAACACTACAAATGTGAATTGCACATACACAACTAAGTCCATGTCTCCTTTGGCTAGCAGGATGCCTCCTCAATACCCTGCCAAGCAGATAGCAGCAAGGGGTCAGCTGCAAGGGGATGGGGACTGGTGGCCAGTTTTATAAGGAAAAAACGGCTCCTTTTCCCTTATGGGGTACCTCAGAGCCCATATAGAGTCCTTTTGTAGCTTCTCTATCGTTAGGAGAAAATAACAGAGGCCAACCAGAGAATGTTGAGAAGGAAAGCAGCTAGTAAGCCAGATCTTTATTACCTGTTGCAACAGGGTGCTCACCCCCCCCCCCATGCAGGAGGGAGGAGGAGACCCCAAACCAAGTCCTTATATAGACATTTGAAATTGCCCACCCTGGAGCCCAAGACCACCCCTCCATACTTTGCGTAAAAATTCCCTGCGTCCAGTAAGCTTCCCTGCGTGGCTCTGCTTGGGAGCTGACCTGGCAGGAGAGCAGAGTAGCAGCGGTCCTGTGTCCGTGTGAGATGAGGGATAAATCAAGTCCAGAGACAGTTCGGTTCTTATCTCTAGAAGCGTTTATTTACAAGCCATAAATCAGTCTTTCTCCATCGGAGCTTTCTTGCATTTTCTCCCGTGCTCCAAAAGCACACACGCAGCCTCTGAGCTGAGCTGCGTCTCAATCAGAAACGAAAGTAAGTCTGAATGGAGACACACGCTGTGACTCACTGCTCTGTTTCAAGCTCCTCCCAGATACAGGACACCACGGAGTTTTAACCCTGTCAGTTCCAAACTCCACACCCCCTCTTGTCCTGCATCTGGGGACAATAGCCAACAATGCTTTCCCCAAACACAGACCCTCACAGAACTCCTCGTGCTTCTGGAAGGTTAATGGTTTTGTGAAACCATCAGCGAGGTTCTTGGTTGAGGGACAGTATTTCAGAGCAACTAGCCCCTCATGAATGCTCTGACATACATTCCGGAACCGTATGTCCAAATGTTTGGTCCTCGCCTTGAATTGCCCTGTCTCAGCCAATTTGAGGCATGGTTGATTGTCTTCATGCACCACAACGGGCAGACAATTCTCTCCACAGATTTCCTCCACCAAACACACATAGAACTCCAGTTCTCTGCAAACCTCTGATAGCGCACTGAACTCAGCTTCAGTAGATGAAAGCGCTATGAGACTTTGCTTCCGGGACCTCCACCCAATCACTGAGTCCCCAAACTTCACCACTAGGCCTGACACTGATTTGCGAACCTTGAGCCCAATCTGAATCCACCCAGGCGGTCAGCTTGACATCACCCTCAGCTGACATCTTGAGGCAAAAGTCTTTGGTATCTTGCAGGTAACGTAGCACCCGCTTAATACCATTCCAGGCCTGCACACTAGGACTTGAAGCCTCTCTACTGAGCAGATTGACAGCAAACGCTATGTCTGGTCTGCTCCACTGTGACAGATACAACAGACTACCCAGAGCTGACTGAAAGAGTGCAGTATTTTCGAACACCACGCGCTCTACTTGCTGACACTCCTTCACGTACCCAGTCTCCATGGGTGATCTGGCACCTGCACAATCAGACATTCTGAACTTCTCAAGCAACTGTTCAATCTTACCTTTCTGGCGAAGCAAAAAGCTTCCATCACTTGCTCTTGTGATCTCTACGCCTAGATAGGACTTGACATCTCCAAGCCGCTTCAGCTTGAACCGCTTTCCAAGCTCCTTAGCAAACTTCTCTACCTGTTCACCTGTCTTTGCCATGAGCAAGATGTCATCAACAAACACCTGAGCCACTTGCTGTTGCAAGCCTGAATCTCTAATGTAAAGACAACTGTCTGCAAGAGATCTCTTAAAACCTAGCTCTTCTAAGGCTTCATGTAGGCACATATTCCAATTCCTGGCAGATTGGCGTAATCCATAGATGGATTTGTGCAACCGCCACACGACGCCTGGCTCACTAACTTCGAACCCTGGAGGAGGAAGCATGTACAACTCCTCCTGGAGATCTGAGTTCAGGTAGGCGACATCTACATCAAAATGGTTCACCTTCCAACCTCTCTGTGCTGCTATCGCCAAAAGCGTTCTCAAAGTCTCCGCTCTCGAGGTCGGCGAATATACCTCTGTGAAGTGGACACCCCTTCTCTGTGTGAATCCACGGGCCACTAATCTCGCTTTATACTGTGGTTCTCCTGCTTCTGTGGGTTTAAGTCGGTAAACCCATCTGCAGCTCACAGCTTGCTGGTTAGCCGGCAGCTGTGTGAGTGAGAACACTCCAAGAGACTCCATTGAGTTCATCTCCTTCTGCATCGCCTCATGCCATTTGCTGGCTTCTTTCCGAGGCAACTTCTGAACATCCTCAAAGGATTCAGGTTCACATCTAGCCACACCAACCCAGACACTCGTGGCTTCATACCTTTCAGGTGGCTTCCCTTTGGTTGATCTTGCTGACCTCCTCAGCGTGAATTCTGGAACTGCGCCTGAATCACCTGGATCAACCCTACCATCCACTGTGTCAGAAACATCCCCCTCTGACCTGCTGCGCCGTTTAGGGCGAACAGCTGGTTCCGCTGGCGAGGATGATTCACTCCCAAGCTCAGACTTGACAGAGACCTTTGAAGGGGTCCTGGGACTCCCTTTTGGAGAGATACGGAGCCTCTCCCTTGGAGATCCCGGCTCTGGACTCTGTGGCTGTGGACTGTGCACCTCAGCAACAGGTTCAGCCTCGTCCTCTTCCTCTTCCTCATCTGAGTCTAACAGAACATCTGGATTCCCGTGAAGACGCTTCCACCCACTCTGCTCGCAAAACTCAGCACTGCCGCTAATAAGCAGCTTGGACTGGTTGCCAGTAGGGTATGCGAAACGCCACGCCTTTGAACCCGGCTCATAGCCTACAAAGATCATCTTCCTGGACCTTGGCTCACCCTTTCTGCGCATGGCCTTTGGAATGAGGACCCAAGCCTCACAGCCAAACACACGCAAGAAATCCACTTTCGGTTGCTTCCCATGCAGCAGAAAGTATGGTGTGTCTCCCACACTTGAATTGAACACCCTGTTCTGAACAAAGCATGCCGTCTTATAACTCTCGGCCCAAAAGCGCTGTGGCAAACCCGAGTCTGCCAACATAGCATTCGCTGACTCCTGTAGTGTGCGAAATTTTCTCTCTGCAACCCCATTCTGTTGCGGACTGTAGGGGGCAGTCAGTCGATGACTGATACCCTTCTGCCTGAAAAACGATTGCAGCGCAGAACCTGTGAACTCCCCCCCACGATCAGATTGAAAGGAAATCACCCTGGTAGAGAACCGTAGCTCTACCGCTGTGATCCAATCCCTGATCAGTGCAGCTGCCTCTGACTTCTGTCGCAGCGCAAAAGTCCAAGAATGTCTCGAAAAATCGTCAATCAGAAGCAAAACCCATTTAGACCCAGCTAAAGAAGGTGTCGGCATGGGGCCTGACAAATCTGCATGCACAAGTTCAAAGGGTTTGCTGGTTCTCCTCTCTGACCTGGGGTATGTGCATGTTGTGACCTTCGATTGCTTACAGGCTTGACAATCTAGGTATCTGTCACATGCCTTGAACCTACACCCAATGGTGTTGCCTGTGGCCTTCCTCACATATGACCACCCAACGTGCCCAAATCTCCTGTGCCATAAGTGTATACAATCATGGTGTGGTGGGACATTAGCACACTGCCCTTGGGCATCTTCAATGGACTCTCCACTAGCCCCATTTTCCACCAGCCCCATTTTCCCACCAGTCCCATTTTCAATGGGCATCTCCACGAGAAAGAGCCTGTCTTTTCTCGCGACACTGTAGATCTTCTTCCCATCCCTGTAGAAGGAACACAAATTGTTAGAGAACAGAACATCGAACCCAGCAGCCATCAGAGCTGGCACACTTAAAAGAGAGTGGGCAAGCTCGGGGACCACATAAGCTTCTACCCAATGATCTATAAAAGAACAATATAGAAACCCAGATTCAGTCAGTGGTCTTTGAGACCCATCTGCTAAGGTGACATAGCGTCCAGTTTTAATTGTCTTGCAGTCCCGCAGGAGCTCTCGGGATTTGACGAGACAGTGAGACGCTCCCGAGTCGACAACAAGAGATAAAGAGTGTCTCTGGCTGTTTTCCAAAGATGCCATGGCGCTGCTCACGTTCCCATCGGTTGCCATGGCCACAGCCTCCCCCCGACTGAGGCTTTTGCCTTTTCTCAGAGACGCCATCGCAGCTGTGAGGTGATAAGACGCCTTGTTTTTCTTTTCCTCCTGGCCTGCTGCTTTCCCACGTCTTTGCTGGGAACTGGCCTTGGGAACCTGCTTTGTTGACATTCCACTCCAGCCGATGTCCTTGGCAGCCTGGGCCTCTAGCGGATGCTTCCCAGCGCTGTTGGACGTCGTCTCAAAGCACAAACAACTTTCGAAGCCTTTCACTTTCTCAGAGCTCTTGGAATGGCCTGCCTGGCCTGCCTGGCCTGCCCCCCCACTCCTTCTTGGGGTGCAGCCTGTGCCCTCTTTCACAGCTCTCAGCTGCTCTCCAGCACCATCACACAGACGTGTCAAAGCAGAGAAACAGCTTCCCGGAACAGCCCCCTCTGGTCTGGCTCTCACTTCAGCCTGAGGCTTGCTCCCTTGGCCCTCGGCTTCCTCCCGGCCCTTGGCTCCTGCTGAGCTTTCGCACAGACTCCTCAGCACCCGCCAAGCGGCCTGAGCCGATTTAACGCCCTCCAGGTGGGGCAACAGCAAAGCGTCCACACCTGCTTTCAAGAAGCAGAGCTCTCTCTGCTCTCTCTCACTCAGCAGAGCAGCAGCATGCATGGGTGGGGCCGGCTCCTTCTGGACTGGACTCCAGAGCCCTGTGGCCACAAACCACCCCCTTGCTCTTCTTGACCAGGCCTCCCAGTTGGCCCCATTCAGTCTCTCACCAGGGTAGCTCTCATGGCCTTGCTATTCCTGAGCAGCAGCCATCTTCCTCCCCCCGGGGCTTCAGCGTACTCACAAGTTTGCCAACAAGCTGGACCTCTGAAGCAGCCGCCCGTCTTGGCCTTTGGCTCCTCTCTCCAGCATCTCCCTTCTGCCCTTTCTGGCAGGAGATCACCACAACTCAACGCTGGCAGCCTTCTCCCTTCTCACACTTGTCAGGAAACGCGTAACTTCCATAACCTTTGCGTAAAAATTCCCTGCGTCCAGTAAGCTTCCCTGCGTGGCTCTGCTTGGGAGCTGACCTGGCAGGAGAGCAGAGTAGCAGCGGTCCTGTGTCCGTGTGAGATGAGGGATAAATCAAGTCCAGAGACAGTTCGGTTCTTATCTCTAGAAGCGTTTATTTACAAGCCATAAATCAGTCTTTCTCCATCGGAGCTTTCTTGCATTTTCTCCCGTGCTCCAAAAGCACACACGCAGCCTCTGAGCTGAGCTGCGTCTCAATCAGAAACGAAAGTAAGTCTGAATGGAGACACACGCTGTGACTCACTGCTCTGTTTCAAGCTCCTCCCAGATACAGGACACCACGGAGTTTTAACCCTGTCAGTTCCAAACTCCACACATACATCATACATACATGACAGAAGGGGCGGCCTACAACAGACTCCTGTCTGGCAGGAAACCTGTTGATGGGTTTACCTGGCTGTTCATGGGTTTACCTGGATATTCTTTTGTGATGATAACTACTTACGGTATTTATGTATGTGTTCTGTACTTTTCTTTCCTCCAGTAAATTACTTTGCTATTATAGCAAGGCCACTGGCCCCAAGAAGCCAGTATAATATTCATCTCCTCTCTTTGTGTCTCAATCAAAGCTGAGTTTTCCCTTTTCTTGTCAGGGAGAGATCTGTCGCTGCCTGGAGATTCGGAGGAAAGAGAGAGGGGAAATTCTGGCCTATCAAGCAGACCTGGACAAGGAAAGCAAAGACCTCCTTGGAAGTGTCACTCTTGTTACTAGTGAGGGAACAAGCACTTCAAGAAGCTGAGGAGGGAGGGGAAAATCTGCCCATTTCAACTTCTCCCCATTTCTCCTTTTTCCATATTGGTTTGTTATTTATTTATTATTCTGAAAATGAATCAAATGCTAGGGTGGCTACCTTCTCGTATAAATAGTTTGATACGTGCTTTACCCTCATAAATACATTTTTTGTGAACATTACCTGGCTGGGTCAACCTTGAGAAATTCAGAGGTGTGAATTTCAAAAGATTGCTGCTTTGGTCTCCATAGTTTTTCCAAGAATTGCGAATTAGGTAAGTTCACCTTTGAATGCAGCTAAATGGAGTTTATTTTCCATTGTTGTTTATTATGTGAAAAGCAGTCAAGGAGAAGCCTGAGGACTTGTGAGCTGAGAGGGTGGAAGCAGTTAAATTCAAATCCTAATTCTCTTGCTGATGTTTTGAAGGCTGACCATCTTCCTCACTCAGACCTCCTCAGAACCGGAGAGGCTGAAGACTGTGGAGAAGTTGAGACAACTGCGCCAGTTCCTGGAAGAAGAAGAAGAAAAGCGTCTGCTGAATCATGTGGAAGAGGTGAAGAAGGAGATTGCAGGGAAAAGGGATGAGCAGCTGGCCAGATTCTGCAGGAACATTTTAGCAAAGAGACTGAAAAGAGTTTTGATGGAGGAGATTCACGGGGACCAAGCGGGCTTTCTCCCAAAAAGGCATTTGTCGGATAACGTAAGGAATATAATTGACATTTTGGAAAAGCTGGAAGTGAATATAAACACTAAGGCTGTTTTGATATTTGTGGATGCCGAGAAAGCCTTTGATAATATTTCTTGGAGTTTTATGTTGAAGAACCTCCGGGGGATGGGGGTAGGCCAAGGGTTTGAGAATGGTATAGGTGCAATATACTCTGAACAGAAAGCAAAACTAATTGTAAATAATGTGGTTACAGAAGAGTTCAAGATTGAAAAAGGGACACGTCAGGGGTGCCCTATCTCCCCACTACTTTTTATATCGGTCCTGGAGGTTTTGCTTAATATGATTAGGAGGGACCAGTTGGTTAAAGGGATTCAGGTCGGAGCTAAACAATACAAATTGAGAGCATTTGCAGATGACTTAGTACTTACATTGCAAGAGCCAGAAGCTAGTACGAAAAGAGTTTTGGAAATAATCCAAGAGTTTGGTCAATTGGCAGGATTTAAATTGAATAAGTTAAAGACAAAGGTATTGGAGAAAAATTTAACACAGATTGAAAAAGAAAGGTTTCAGAATGAGACAGGGTTGACCGTGGTTAAAAAAGTGAAATATTTGGGTATAAATATGACAGCTAAGAATGTGAACCTATTTAAAGACAATTATGAAAAAACTTGGACAGAAGTGAAAAAAGATTTGGAGATTTGGTCAAACTTAAAGCTTTCCTTGTTAGGTCGAATTGCAGTTATAAAAATGAATGTATTGCCAAGAATGTTGTTTTTGTTTCAAGCATTGCAAATAATGGAAAAAATGGACTGTTTCAAGAAGTGGCAAAAAGATATATCTAAATTTGTCTGGCAGGGCAAGAAGCCCAGAATTAAATTTAAGATATTAACGGATTCAAAGGAAAGAGGGGGGTTTGCCCTGCCAGACCTTAAACTCTACTATGAAGCGGCAGCTTTCTGCTGGCTGAAAGAATGGCTGCTTCTTGAAAACACAGACATTTTGGATTTGGAAGGTTTTAATAACATTTTTGGGTGGCATGCATATTTGTGGTATGACAAGGTTAAAGCACACAAAAGTTTCAAAAACCATATTGTCAGAAAAGCACTATTAAATGTTTGGATTAGATATAAAGATTTGCTGGAAAATAAAACTCCAAGGTGGCTGTCGCCAATGGAAGCTAAGGCAGTTAAAAAGTTAAACATGGAGTCGAAGTGGCCAAGATACTGGGAAATTTTGGAAAAGGAAGGGGATAAATTGAGATTGCAGAGTTTTGAAAAATTAAAAGGGAAGGTGAGAGATTGGTTGCACTATCATCAAATAAATGAAGCGTTTAAATTGGACAGTAAAATTGGCTTCCAGGTGGAAAAATCAAAATTGGAGACAGAATTGTTAGAACCCAGTACTAAGAACTTGTCAAAAATGTACAATTTGCTGCTGAAATGGAATACACAAGATGAAACGGTTAAATCAGTTATGATTAAATGGGCTCAGGACATTGGTCATAATATTCTGTTTGCTGATTGGGAAAAGTTGTGGACCACCGGGATGAAATTTACGGCATGTAATGCTCTAAGAGAAAACATTATGAAAATGATATATAGGTGGTACATAACCCCAGTCAAGCTTGCAAAGATTTACCATTTGCCTGATAATAAATGTTGGAAATGTAAAGAAAAGGAGGGTACATTCTTTCACCTTTGGTGGACGTGCCCGAAGATTAAGGCATTCTGGGAAATGATCTATAATGAACTTAAAAAGGTATTTAAATATACTTTCCCTAAGAAACCAGAGGCCTTTCTCTTGGGTATTGTCGGACAGGGGGTGTTAAAGATGGATATAACTTTCTTTTTGTACGCTACAACAGCAGCTAGAATACTTATTGCAAAGTACTGGAAGACACAAGAACTACCCACACTGGAAGAATGGCAGATGAAGGTGATAGACTACATGGGCCTGGCAGAAATGACGAGCAGAATCCGAAACCAGGGAAGAGAAGCAGCGCAAGAAGAATGGAAAAAGTTCAAGGACTATTTAAAGAAATATTACAAAATTAATGAAAGTTAGAATGATGTTGGACTGGAAAGTAAATGGTTACTATTAGCAAGGGTTAAGACAAGGAGAATAAGGAAGATTAGATTAATTTCAAATTAAAATAAGGGAAGATTTGCTGAGTAATTGGTAAGAATTTGGAATACAGAAAAGGGAGGCATGAGGAAGTCGGGGAAGAAAGGTACAAGAAATTAAGATATGAAATGGTACATGTTTTTTGTTTTGTTTTTGTTTTTGTCTGTTTATGTATTTGTTATATGTTTGTTGTTGTTATAAAAACCTTTAATAAAAAATTATTAAAAAAAAAAAAAGAGATTGCAGGGAGAAGGGATGAGCAGCTGGCCAGGCTCTGCAGGAAACTCTCCTCTCTTGAGAGGATCATCCAGGTGATGGAGGAAAAGGGTCAGCAGCCAGCGAGTGAACTGCTGCAGGTAAGACGGCTCCAGGAAAAGGCTGCCTCCCATTCTTTCTGTGCCCCTTTCATGTATGCAAGGAGTGTAGGGGCTCAGTTGACGGAGCCTCGAGTCAGCTTTGTAATGGACAGGAACACCCCAGAGACCTGGGATGCTGAACTCACCTGAAGGCCGACTAGAGATTCTTCAGTCTTCTTGAGGGAAGGGGAGGGGATTTTCTGCTCCTTGCTGATGATTTGCCTCCGAATGCCTTCCCGCTGGGCAATGCTGCCTTCCTGCCCTGCCCTGGGCTTCGCCAAGGATGCAGTCAGGCCTCCTTCTGACATGAGCCAGTCTCTTGACCAAGCTTCTCTTCCCGTTCCCTCCACAACTTCTGGGTGGATCCCCTTCCCCATAGATCCTGATCGGCCCAAAATGGTGCTTGGTCACAGTGACCAAAGAGCAAGACAGAGGGACTCATCCAGACTGCGCCACCTTCTCCACTCACAATCCCATATGGCCAGACGTACAAGTGCTTCTGAACGCCCTCTTTAAGGAGGCTGAGAAGGCTGACATACTGGCAAAGGCAGGAGAAGCCCTATTACGGAATGATTGCCAGATGTCCCCGTCTCCCAGGGACAGTCCCCGGATTTACAAATCTGTCCCCAACAAAATCCGTCCCCGGAATGTCCCCGGATTTCATATAAGGCCCCCAGATTTATATTTTAAGTGTTGTAGATTTATTAGTAGGGAAGGAATGTTGCGTGATTGGTTCAACGGCACAAGACACATCATATGGGGACTTCCGGCGAGGCAAAATGGCGGGTGCCACGGCAATGAGCAGCTCCTGAAGCCAGCCAGAGCCAAGTGCACTACCAGGCTGGCTCCGGGCTGCTGAGACTGCCACCTGCGCTGCCACTGCCGAGGGGGAACCAGGGATGCCCGGCGCGTTAACTGGGGGAACAGCTGACACCCCCCCAGGACCCAAATCGAGGCGGGAGCGAGAGCGCCCGGCCATGTGGCCGACTGCCCAGTGGCGCTCCAGGGCCAGTAAAAACCCCGGAGCCAACCCAGGGAGAAGGAGGAAAGGAGAAGGAGAAGGAATAGGGAGAAAGAGAAAGGAGAAAAAAGAGGGGAGCCCCGACCTTGCGGCCGCTGAGGAAGAGAGGTAGGAGAGCACCAGGAGGGCAAGGACACGGGGCCGAGCCCAGGCCCAATCCGAGCCTACTCCACGACAGATAGCACTCCAAGAGATCAGGCTGGGGCCCAGAGGAAGGCCACGCGACAGAGGAGACCCAGAAGAGAAGGTATTACTTCTTATTTTTTTAAAAAATGATTTTTTTAAAAAAACATTTTTTTCTCTGGGTAGTTGGTTCCTTTTATTTGTTCGGGTTCCTACGTTACACCAGCATTTTAAATGGCAACACTCCTTTCAAAGATTGGCCGCCTTTTTAATTGTTATGGAAAATCAATAAAATGATAAGTTGCCCCTGCCCAAGGGTTGCATGACATCTGGCTGAAGACTTTTTTTGCTAAAAGTTGAAGCTATGCTGGGGTGTGTGGGTGTGTCTGTCCGTCCATGTGGCCGCTGTGTATTCAACATTCCACCCCCTCCAAAGAATCCTAAGAACGTTAGTTCTCCTTTCACAGTGCTACGATTCCCAGCACCCTTAACAAACCATTGTTTCCAGGACTTTTGGGGTGTGGGTGGGAGGAGATGTGCTTTACATGTGTGGTGTGCAGGCATTTCCCAGCACATGTGTGTGTGGGGGGGATTCAAGACTAACGCAAATGCTTTTCTTCCTTAGACCACCTTGACGTTGAAAAAGAGGTTCTCTGGGTTGAGGAACACACACCATTTCACAGCGAAGCAGAACACGGGCCAAATGGTCACTCTGTCATTAGATTTGGTGAAGTTAGACTGGCTTTGCAAAGGAGTTTGCCCCTGAAGCCAGTTGGTTGCCTGCCTTCTTCCTGGCTGGCGGCTTGGCAGCAGCAAAACACAAAGAGACAGCCCCATGCAACCTCACACCCAAAGATTTCTGCCCATGCTTCAGACATGCAGCCCTAAGAACAGCTCTGACTCCCGCTCTAGGCCCTCTGCCCCAGTCTTCCTCCTGATGTAGGCTACAGGATCTGGGAAGTCTGATCCAGCTTTGAGGTGTGGTTCCATATGGCCGTTAGTACTGTTCTGCTTTTGCCAGAGAGCCACGTGGTAAGGAAGATCTCCAAGCATGCTTCCTAGGGGGTCCTCTTTAATCCTCAGATGTGCCCACAAAGGCATGATCCAGCACCCTCATCCCACAGCTGCCTCTGGAGTGACCCTCCCTCCGGTAAGAGGCGTGCCTCACAGCTGAGTGCCTGGTTGTTTGTGTAGGGCGGGGGCAGGGAATCTTGTGGGCTCCCAGATATTGCCAGATCCAATGGCCTTCTGCCTCTGCCAGCATGGCCGACGGTCAGGGGTGATGAATAAAACAACTTTGAGAAGCTGAAACACCGGGCTGTTTTCTTTTCTAATAAAAATATTCACTGTGCAGTTCACAGGCACAAAACACAATGTTGATATTGTCCAGGAAATGGGTTTTCAGTTGGAGGGCATGGGTTACGTGAGAGCATGTTGTGCGGGATAACCAGTCTCATATAACAAACATGCTTCAGTCTAATTAGTGCATGAAGGGTTAACATCATAGAGTAAGCTGTCCTGCCATCTTAGCCATGTCTCTTCCCCTTACCTTGGGAGTGAGTTCTGATCTTTTCTGGTATTCACTTCTTCAGCGTTCAATGTACTGTAGGTTTTTCCTGATTTTATGGTTTTATCTTTCTGTAAACGGCTTTGATGTTTCTTACCATCTGGTAGTGTATAAATTTTATGAAATAAATAATTTCAAACAATCAAACAAATAAATAAATAACTAGAAAGATGTAAAACCACAACCTCCGAAATGAAAGGTACTGTGCCTCCAGACGGATGTTTTTGCCTGGAGTGGGGCCGTATTCTGCAATGTGCTATCGATGCAATAATAGTGCAGCTTTCTAATGGACTGTCCACGCAAACATCATTCTGCTTTCTCAGTTGCTCTGCAATGCTTTGCCAGGGTTACCACATCATGGCCACCTGGGGGCGCGCTCCTGTGTTGTAGCTCAGCAAAAGCAGGACAAAATTCCTCTAGTATGGCTCACAGTGAGGGCTGCTGAGAGTTGGGAGAGATCTCGGAGGCCAAAGAGTTTGCTTTTCTGCTCAGTACAGGGGATCTTGCTAGCTCTTCACCCCTGACTGGCCGAAGATGCCCATCTCTCTTCCATGCAGCTCCACAGCATGCCTGGATGATGACTCAGATGGAGCTGGACACACCATTCCTGAAGTATGCAATAATCTTGCAATTGTGGTGGACCAACTACATGCCAACAGGATGTCAGATTGAATGGGCCTTGGCCTGACCCAGCAAGGCTCTTCAAATGCGCTTATGTTCCCCTGACTTTGGGGACGCCTTGCAGGAGTCTCACCCGTCTCATGGCTATTCTTTTAGTGTGGACCAGTTCGACAAGCTCTCCCCCGAAAGCAGGTGCACCATCCAGAACATGCTGGCGCTGTAACTGAAGAAGAAAGCGAACACAGACCAGGAGGCAGGGACTTCTAGGGGAAGCGAGGCCTTCATGTGGGAAGCCTTGACTCCTCACGTGCTCCCCGGGATCAGCTTCGACCCCACCACCCAGTCTTCTGCTGCAGCACATGAGGATGGGCATTCCTCCCCTTTCAACCATCTGGCGGAGTCACTCTTCCCCCTGGCCCAGAACAGGAGGCTCCTTCCCAACACGCAGAATGCCTTGCACGTGATCGATGGGCCTGTGGTCACTGTGACATAGGCAGGGCCAGATTTATGTATAGGCTAAGTAGGCAGAAGCCTAGGGCCTCTAGATCTAGGGGGCCTCACCAGCCTGCCCGCTCCCCAACGCCACAGACAGTCTTCCCTCTCCCCAAATTGCAAACCCAATAATTCATTCATGGCATTTCTCCCCCATTTCAATGACATTTTGCTTCAAAAGGAAAGGTGGACTTGGAGAAGGCAAGCAAAATGCGAGGGAGATAGTGAAAGATACAGGAAATTGAATGCAGATTTCCAAAAAATAGCAAGGAGAGACAAGAGGGCCTTCTTAAATGAGCAATGCAAAGAAATAGAGGAAAACAACAGAATGGGAAGAACCAGAGATCTGTTCAAGAAAACTGGAGCTATGAAAGGAACATTTCATACAAAGATTACCATAATAAAGGACAAAGGTGGAAAGAACCTAACAGAAGCAGAAGACATCAAGAAGAGGTGGCAAGTATACACAGAGGGATTATACCAGAAAGATATGGATGTCTCATACACCCCAGGTAGTGTGGTTGCTGACCTTGAGCCTGACATCCTGGAGAGCAAAGTCAAATGGGCCTTAGAAAGCACTGCTAATAACAAGGCCAGTGGAAGTGATGATATTCCAGCTGAACTATTAAATTTTGTTAAAGATGATGCTGTTAAGGTGCTACACGCAATATGCCAGCAAGTTTGGAAAACTCAGCAGTGGCCAGAAGATTGGAGAAGACCAGTCTACCTCCTTTAGAGGAAAAGGCCTTGAGGGGAGGACCTGTTGCCTCCACAATCCTTCCTAAACGTGGATAAGCTGAGCGGCAATTGTCCGACAAATGTGGTGCTGTGGGGAGGCAGGAACATTTTCCTGCAGTTAAGTATTTCCTGCAGTTAAGTAAACCTTTGGAACTCCTCCTAAAAGCTGTGCTGGAGGACAGGGAGGTGTGACCCCCCCCCCAACACTTGGTGTGGGTCATCCTTATAATGCTAAGCTTACTACTTCACACAAGGTTTTTGAGTTTTTGCTTTGGTTATTTCCTCGTACTGTTAGTAGTAAGGTCAAGGTAAAGGGACCCCTGACCAGGGGACTTCCGGGTTAGCGCCATCAGCAATGGCGGAGTTCCTCTGACCGAGAGGAACCCGCTCCGCGAAAATCGGGTCTTGCCGCCGCAGCGAAGGCGGAGACCCTTTAAAAATCCCAGGTGGAGGAAGCCTGGGAACGTGGGATTCGGCTGACACCAGGAGCGCCTCTCCTACTCGCAGGGAAACCCCTTTTTCGGGGATCCGATGCGACGTGGGGTGAGCGGCGCGGTGTTTTGAATCGACCGCTATATTTATGGAGTGAAGCCGCACAGTCGTTGCCGGAGAGCGCTTTTTCCTGTGGACAATTGGACTCTAAACAAGTACCCGTTTGTAGAACGGAAAATTGGATTAAGAAACATTTTAATTTGGCACTGAAGCGGGAAGGTTCTAAACAGGAAGTCCGCCTTCCGCTTTTGTAAATAGACTAAAGCAAAAATTGTGCAAGCTAAAGCCTGGAAAGTCGTATATAAAGGTCTAAATTTCCTTCGGTTTTAACCACCAAAACCCCTCTTGGAAGCAGGAGAAAAGAGGGGGGATTTTGATTGTCCAAGACTGCAGGAGAGAGAGTTAAGAAAGATAAATTTCCACCGTCTCAAACCTGGGAATGGGGTGTCAGAGACAGAAATTTTTTGGGAAGTTCATTGACTGTGAATGGAACGTTTTTTGACAGATAGCTAATGAAGAGAAACAAATTGCTTCCAATGTTGCCTTTTGCATCTTAAAGAAACAAAAAAATTGAAAAATGAAAGTAATTTTCTTTTGTTGGACCTGCTTTCAAAAGATGGATACAAATAGAAATTGTCTCCTCTAGAGGGAGCTTGTTAAATTGTTGCTGGAGTTGATCTGGGGATTTCACAGCTGTGGAGATTAGGATCGTGGGACCAGATCATGGGACCTTGAATAAAAATGTGTTTAGAAGAAGTTTTGGTGCTTGCTTTTTGCAAGACAAGTGCTTTGTTGGACCAGATGCATGAGAAGATGGATTTGATGACTGTTGCAGTCAAAAACTTTGGACAAACAGCGAATACTTATATAGAAACCATTCAGGAACCAACCCAGGAACCTGTTTTGACAGGGCAAGTGCAAATGCAGAAGACAATGGAGGAGGTTGCTGTCGAACCTCAAGTAACACAAATGGAGAGACCCGAGGCCCTGCAGGAGCATAAGCCACTGTTCTTGAAGATTGAATCTGGAGTGGGCCAGGGGGGGTCTGGAGTTGTGGGGGCTCTTAATTTTGGAGGGACTTTGAAACATGCTTTTAAATACTTTCTGGACTACACTGCTGACTGTGGGGAATGGGACTGTGGGGAATGGGCTGATCTGCTGAGGGGAGATGGAGATATTTTCGGCTTGGAGTCTCTCCGAGACCTACTCCTCAATGAGAAAGGAAAGAAACTAGGAAAGAGACCAACAAAAGACAAGGTAAAGTGCAGGTATAAACAAGAAGAAGATCTGCAGAAGGGACATGGAAAGGACTTAAGAGCCTCGGACATAAGATTACCAGGTTGATGGACTAGATGGAATGGACAGTAAGGACTGACCTAACCCGAGACCAGGAAGAAGAGACGTTGGATGAAGATTGGAAGAAAGTTTTCAAAAATTTATTTTGGGAATTAGTGTAAAATTAATGAGTATTAGGAAAAATGTTGGAATGAAACTATTTGGCTTTAGTAGAAATGATATAAGGAGTTATGTATAAATAAGTATTAAGTTTTAAGCTTTAAGGTATTTTATGGTAAGATAAGGTTAAAATAAATTAAGGTAAATTGAACGACAGAATATAGTGAAAGATGGAAAGGATTTGCTGAGTTAATTAATAGGTTAAACTGTTAAGATAAATTACCCAATAAAAATTGAGAAAGATGGAAAGAATTTGCTGAAACAAATAACTAAACTAGAATACAAAAAGGGAGGTGTGAGGAGGTCGATGAAACAAGTAAATGAAAGAAAAAGATATGGAATATTGGATGTGTTTTTATTGTTATTGTTATTGTTGTATTGGTTTTTATGGTTTTTTTTCCTTTGTTTTTTATGTATTGTAATGTATGTTTTGTTAATTCTTTGTTGTTTTCTTTTCTTCTTTTTTCTGTAACTTTTAAACTTCTAATAAATATATATTTTTTTTTTTTTAAGGGACCCCTGACCATTAGGTCCAGTCATGGCCGATTCTGGGGTTGCAGCGCTCATCTCGCTTTATTGGCCAGGGAGCCGGCGTGCAGCTTCCGGGTCATGTGGCCAGCATGACTAAGCCGCTTCTGGCGAACCAGAGCAGCACACGGAAACAACGTTTACCTACCTGCCAGAGTGGCACCTATTGATCTACTTGTACTTGGACGTGCTTTCGAACTGCTAGGTTGGCAGGAGCAGGGACCAAGCAACGGGAGCTCACCCCATCACGGGGATTCGAACTGCCGACCTTCTGATCTGCAAGTCCTAGGCTCTGTGGTTTAACCCACAGCGCCACCCGTGTCCCACTGTTAGTAGTACCCAGTGACCATTTGTTTTTCATGCCTGCTTTTATGATATGTTTATCAGTATGTGGTTAGCAGCTTCAGATGCTACTGTTTTACAGAGGCTGTTTAGCTTGCTCTTTTTACCCCTTTACTAGACAGGCTGTATTTCTGTGCTGTTTTCAGAGTGGGGAATGCCCATTCCTTCATGGCCAGCATGGAAACACAGAAGGCTAGCCATTTAGGAGGTTTGCAAAGAGGACAAGGGTGTTACGGGGTAATCTTCTAGCAAACAAGCTTGGCACAGCAGATCTGAGAGGTGGTTTTCTGCTCCCGGAAAGCCAGCCTGGAAACCAGGTTGCCAGGTGAAGGAAGAAGGGAGAGATCAACCAACTCACTTGCCTTCAAAGAATTTCTGGTTGCCTGTGGCTACTGGGATAGTGCTTAAATATCAGGCTGGCTGACACATCTTAAAAAATACAAGGAAAAAAGCTTTTTTTCTTTCATTAGCAAAGCTCCTTTGGGGCCCAGAATAGCTAAGCTGAGGAAGAAGTGGCTGCTATTATTTGTTTGTTCTTGGTCCTGATCTTGCCTGCCCTTGCACACTCCGGTTGTCTTTGCATATTTAACCAGCACGTCTGTTCCGATTGGAGTCCTATTCCTGCAGTTCCACATCCTTCTCTTTGGCACTTGGGCATTCGGTTCCAGGAGCTGGACCTGAGCACAGAGGCTTTCTTCTACTTGGACTCGACAAAGGAGCAAGAGTGGCTGACAGCTGTGGAAAAGGCTTTGCGTTCCAAATCCAAGTACAAGAAAGTAAGTCCAACCCCACCCATTTCTTCAGCAGCCAGACAGCTGTCAGGAGCTGGAGTGAGGAGGAGGATGTCAGCAAGAAAAAACACCTGGTGTCAGTGGTGTTTTATTCAAAAGAAGCCAACGTTCTTTATTCAAAGAAACCCAAACCGTGCAGGCCTCGTGATCACAGAAACCTTTCCCAACAGGTCTTGCCCCAGTGAGGTAGTTGTGAAGGCTGAAGGTTGCTACCCTCCCACCACTCTCTGAAGTCTCCTCCTCCCCCTGGTCCTTCCCAAGCAACCTGAGACTTTGACACCTTGCCTGTCTTTGCTCCCTCCTCTTAATTTCTCTGTGTTCTGGGAGACCAGCAGGGAGGGGAGCTGATCGCAGCAGGATGGGGAGACCCCCTGGCTTCTTCAGCAGCCTGCCTGATCTCTGCCTCTTGACCCCCGCCTCCAGCCTCCACTTCTGCCTCGGATTCTGGACTGCTGTTTGCCACAGAATCTTCCTGCCCTCCTGCCTCTTCAGTTTCCAACACCTCCTCTTGCTCACAGTCTGCTCCCTCTTCTCCCTCTGACGACCCCCCACCAGTTCCCTGGCTCTGAGCCTTCTTCCCTTGGGGGATCCCCAATTGGTGCCACCTGCCACTCCTATCTGCATCCAGCCGGCCCAGGACAGCAAGCAATGAACAGAGCTGGTAGACATCCCAGTACCTTGCATCTTCTAGGTGCAGCTGGTGCTCATCTTTGTCAGGAAGGACCAGCTCAGCCGCATCAAGGAAGTGATGAGGGAGACAGTGGGCACAGGCATCATGGGGAAGATGGGGAGTAGACTCTGACAGCGGAATTCCCCCCGTCTATCTTTTTGTCTGTCTATCTGTTTTTCTAATCTCTGCCAACCAGTTTCCCCCTCTTTCCTGCTTGCTCACTAACAGCCATCTTTGCTCCGCCCCTGCAGGATAACAAGGGGTGTGTGGCCGTGAGGCTTGTCTGCAACAATACCAGCTTCTGCATCATCAATTCCCACCTTGCTGCCCACGTGGAAGACTTTGGGCGCCGAAACAAGGATTACAAGGATATCTGTGCCCAGATGAGCTTCCTGCCCCCTGACCAGGGTCTGCCGCAGCTGACAATCATGAAACACGAGTGCGTTTCGAGGGCTTGGAGGGAGAGAGCCTTGGCTGATGTAACTTGTTGGTCTCCGCTATCTGGAGAAGCAAATTGAGTCACGTTTCTGCAACTTTCCTGCCTGTGTGTAGCTCAGGGTAGGCAGCATTTGTTGTTGTTTAGTTGTTTAGTCGTGTCCGCCTCTTCATGACCCCATGGACCAGAGCACGCCAGGCCCTCCTGTCTTCCACTGCCTCCCGCAGTTTGGTCAAACTCATGCTGGTAGCTTCAAGAACACTGTCCCACCATCTCATCCTCTGTCGTCCCCTTCTCCTTGTGCCCTCCATCTTTCCCAACATCAGAGTCTTTTCCAGGGAGTCTTCTCATGAGGTGGCCAAAGTCTTGGAGCCTCAGCTTCAGGATCTGTCCTTCCAGTGAGCACTCAGGGCTGATTTCCTTCAGAATGGATAGGTTTGATCTTCTTGCAGTCCATGGGACTCTCAAGAGTCTCCTCCAGCACCAGAATTCAAAAGCATCAATTCTTCGGTGATCAGCCTTCTTTATGGCAGGCAGCATAGTGCTCTCCAAATGTTGATAGACCAAAATTCCCATAATTGCTAAGAATTGGCCTTGCTGACTGGGGCTCATGAGAGTTCCACTTCAGCAACACCAGGAGGGTGCAGTGTCGGCGATCCCTGCTGCTGCAGCTGCACCACTAAGGTTTCTACTAGAGCAGCCAGTAGAGAGCAAGATAAACCGAGTGGCAGAGATGTATTAGATTAGATTATAGCAAATGTGGGCAACTTCTCCAGTGATCGGGGTGGGAGTTGCAGTTTGTTAAGGGCAGTAACGCAAAAGCAGAGCGGCCATTTTGCATGGAGAAGGTTCCCGGCTCAGTCACCACTGTGTGCAGATAGGGCTGGGCATGATCTCTGCCTGAAAGCTGCTGCCAGTCCATGTAGTCAGTCCTGAGCTTGATGGGTCAATGGTCTGCCTCAATATAAGGTAGCTTCCTATGTTCCTGTGTACTACAGCAGGGTTTGGAGGGCCACAAGAGCCCTGCCCATGAATTCAAGAACCAGGGGAAATTCTAAAAGTCTTTGCTGAAAGGACATCAAAGCAGGGGCCAGGTGAACCTCTTTGGGAGAT
This sequence comes from Podarcis filfolensis, assembly GCF_964270895.1. Classification (NCBI taxonomy): domain Eukaryota; kingdom Metazoa; phylum Chordata; class Lepidosauria; order Squamata; family Lacertidae; genus Podarcis; species Podarcis filfolensis. The sequence continues at coordinate 9,224,437 of NC_139619.1, forward strand.
TATTCTGAAAGGTAGGGTGCCATGACTGAAAAGGCCCTGCCATGCTTGAAAGAGCAGGAGTTCCCTGGGAAAGGGCTGCCCCTGCTAAAGATTCTAGTCAGTGGAGAGGCAGTGCAAACATAAGTGGGCCTTCTTCTGGTACCCTTTTCCCAAACCTTGAAACACTTGAAAGGCCAAATGGGATGCTCTGAATTGGGCCTGGAAGCAGTTCAAGAGCCAGTCTAGTTCACAGAGCACTAGCCTAATATGATCATACTGCCCAATCCTAGTTATCAGTCTTACTACATATTGCACGAAGTGGCAGCAGGCTGCCCCCCGCCCCCCAACCCCGTGAGCTAGCCTGTAGCTGTGGTTGCTTTGCTTTTTTCCAGCATTGTCATCTGATCACTAAAAATCAGCTTCAGAGACTTCTGATCTACGACCAGGTGAGAGACATCTTTGTGTTATATGTGGTGGTTTAGGATTTTGCCCTGTTTATTTCCTTTGTATGGGATACCCCAGCCTAGGCTAGAGAAACCACTTTCAGGCAGTTAGGAGCAAAGTGTAGCTATAACATAGGATGACTGCGACTTCTACAAATGCTTTTTAAGGTTGCAGGTTTGTGCAACCTGAATTAGAAGCAAGTCCCAATTAAGTTGGAGGGTTGCCTTGGAATAAGTAGGACTGCTCTGCAATTTCCCAGTTAGAGGGCTTTCCTAGCTCAGCACACGCTCCAGATGTTGTTGGACTCCCATCAGCCCCAGCATAGCTGCTGTCCAGCAATATCTAAAGGTCTAAGGTTTCCTGCTCTAGGTTTTGCATCTGTCTGGAAAATCTGTGTTGCTCACATGTTCTTATCAGCAGAGACTTCCATTAAGTCCAATTAAATTGCTGGTGCTTTTTGTTTTACATTTTTCTCTCCAAGGTTTGTGTGTTCATCATGTTGACGACCTTTCTCCCACTTGGCATAAGGATCATTGGTATTTTGTGTTGAAACAGAGGCCTGATTGCTGCACCTTATGGTGGATTTAAACTCTGTGAGCGTAGTCATGCCTTAGCTCTTTGAGAAGGATGCTGCAAGGAAGGCAAGGGGGGGCAGCCTCAGACTTCCAACATATGCAAAACCATCATAAAACATTAAAAACTTCCCTAAAGGCTGTATAGTTACTTATCTCCTTGACATCTGACGAGAGGGTTTCCCACAGGGCAGGTGCCACTACTCAGAAGGCCCTCTGCCTGCTTCCCTGTAACTTCGCTTCTCACAGTGAGGAAGCCGCCAGAAGGCCCTCGGTGCTGGACCCTGATGCCTGGGCTGAACAATGGGGATGGAGACACTCTATCAGGGCTGAGGCCATTTAGGGCTTTAAAGGATGCAAAAGGATGGTTTTGCAGTTGCTCTTAGTGTTGGGGTGTATTCTGGTGGTTGTTAACAGTTTGTATGGATTATTGGTACATATAACATTGCATATTGTAGGTATGGCTAACCTGTGGTCTGCCAGATGTTACTGAGCTGCAGTTCCTGTTGGCTCCAGCCATCATGGCCAGTAATCAGGGATGATGGGAATTGTAGTTCTGCAGCATTGTGAGGGCCACGTGTCTGCTGCTCCTGAGTTAGAGGATTTTCCTGTCGTGTGATGCAGCAAAGTAATTTAACATGACATAGGGCAAAAATGCACAAGCATCCTGTACCTTTAAGAATTGTGTATAAGATAGGATTTCAGCAGGTATACCGCTTTTTTTCCACCTGGCTAACCTACTAGTAGGGACGCGGGTGGCGCTGTGGGTTAATCCACAGAGCCTAAGGCTTGACGATCAGAAGGTTGGCGGTTCGAATCCCCGCGACGGAGTGAGCTCCTGTTGCTCGGTCCCTGCTCCTGCCAACCTAGCGGTTCGAAAGCACATCAAAGTGCAAGTAGATCAATAGGTACCGCTCCGGCAGGAAGGTAAATGCCGTTTCTGTGTGCTGCTCTGGTTCACCAGAAGCGGCTTAGTCATGCTGGCCACATGACCCGGAAGCTGTATGCCGGCTCCCTCGGCCAATAAAGCGAGATGGGTGCCACAACCCCAGAGTCGGTAACGCCTGGACCTAATGGTCAGGGGTCCCTTTACCTTTACCTTTAACTTTAACCTACTAGTACTTCACCTTGGTCTTCCAGCACAACAGTGGCTGTTAATAGACTCCATTGTCGGGCAACAGGGGGTCTTCTGCTTCTCTGCTGATAAGCGATTTCTTTTTGGCTTTAGCTAAACATTCAGCGTACCCAAAAGACAGCTTTTGCTGATTTCACAGAGGGAGAGATCAAGTTCATCCCGACGTACAAATTCGACTCTAAAACAGATCCTGCTTGATAGTTGAGCCTTTGTAAGTAAGTCCTCTCAATCATTCTTCTGCAAGGCTTGTTTGTTTTTCCTAGTTTGCTGAGATGCTAGTAGGGTCCTGCCTTTCCATCCTCCTGAGCAGGCTAGTAACAAATGGCTTTCTGCTAAGCAAGCTGTTGGAGGAGGGCTAGAGTTGAGGGCTGGACGGATTTCCTTTCCTCTACAGCCAGAATGGACACCAAGCCATGGAGGAAGAGAGAGATCCAGCTCTCCTTCACCTGCTCACTTTGCTTGCATGGAATTCCGGGTTGCCAAAGGCTGCTAGGCGAGTTGTGAAATGCAAGGCTGTGATATGTTGTCTTCCTCAAGCCATCCCTGCTCTGGAAATGTTTTGGCTCCTTTTCCCCACATTTGTCCTGATAACCAGCATCCTCTGTTTCATGGCGTGTATAAGCGGTGTTGCAGTTCCTTGAAAGGTGCAGCAGGCTGAATGAGAATCCTCTTTGTGTCAAGGAAGTCTGGGAATTAGACTTGGTGCTCTCTCAAGAAGAGTCTGCCAGGGCATAAGAGCATGAGAGCAGCCCTGCTGGATCAGGCCATTGGTCCATCTGGCCCAGCATCCTGTTCTCACATTGGCCAATGAGATGCCTCTTGGGGAGCCCACAAACAGGACCTGGGTGCAACAGCATGCTCCCCTCCTCCAAGCCATACTGCTTCTCTTGGTGGAGTATGTTCTGTGGCCATTATGGCTAGTAGCCATTGAGCCTCACCAGCCATGATTTGGCATATTCTTGTGGTTCTTGACAACTGTCAGAAGCCACCTAGGCCTGCTAGTTTCATTGCTCTTGCTGTGGTAATGGGGAAATCAAAAGGACAGGCGGAACATGTAGTGACGAAGCTGGAAAATGGCAGGCTCCTTTGGGCAGCATTTCAGGTGCCAGAAAGGGTCTGTTGGATCACTGAAAAAATAGTGTCTGAACAAGAATAACGGGGCCCCTTGCTTTGGGGAAGGATCATCATTTGGTGGTGTGCCATATGCTTTGTATGCAGACTCTCTAGTTGAAAGGCACCTCCACCTGAAAAAGGATTGGGCCACAGAGAGCTGCTGCCAGCCAGAGTAGACTTAATTAATGAATTGTGGGGTTGGAAGGGATCACGAGGGTCATCTAGTCCAACCCCCTGCAATGTAGGAATCCAAACTGGGGGAGGTCAGAAATTCATTCTGACCTGATAGAAGGCAGCTTTTGATTTCCTGACAACTCTCTCCATGAGGCAAAATGCCTGCACACCTGCAAGGTCCGCCCCTTCAGAAGTTGGACTCCCAAGCCCCATCATCTCCAGCTCTTGACCGTGGTCAAGATCACAGGCCGTGTGTGGAGCCAAAGTTGGACTGTGTGAGCCTTGTGTGTTGCCTCAGCCAGTCCAACAGTCCTGGTGTCTCTCCTGTCTCCTTGCAGTGGGAAGTGCCGTGTGCCAGCATGGTGTGAGCCAATCCTCTGGAGAGGAGGCAGCGTGAATCAGCTCAGCTACCGAAGCCACATGGAATTGAAAAGGAGCGACCACAAGCCCGTCAGCTCCCTCTTCCTCACAGGGGTAACACCTGCCCTGGCCAGGGCTATCGTCTATTCAGGGTTTTTAGTTGCCTGCTATGTGGCACCTCCTCGAATCTGGGCAGGCCCTGACCAACAACCAGACCCCTTTCCACAGAGCTCCTCTTTGGCAAATGACTTCCGGTGCAAGGAGTGGGCAGGTTTTGGCTCTGTTAAATCCCTAGGCTTCCATTCTCCACTCTTCTGAGTACACGCTGCTCCTGCAGGCATGGCAGACCACATGGGCTGAACTGTATACCTTAACCGTTGGCTCCATTCATGCAATGGAGCTTCTGTGGTACTTGGCTTGGAGCATTTGGCTTCAGCCCATTGGCTCTGGAAGTCACAGCCGCTGCCATGCTAGGGAAGCTCTCAGAGTTACAGTACTTGCCTCTTTCAGGGCTGGGAACAGGGGGGTGCATCAGGCCTTTCTGCTCTTAACTCATACCCCCCCCTTTAGTCCATAGCCCCAGCAAATGTGCTCTGCCCCCCCCACCCATAGGTGAAGGTAAAGACGAATAGGATCCTCTCCAACCCCTTAAAGAGGGTTTGCTGCAAAAAGACCAGGGGGAAAAGAAGCCCTTGGCCCATCTAGCTCAGTCTTGATTTCCAGGGGATCTCTCCCAGCCCTACCTGGAGATGCTGGGGATAGAACCTGGGACCTTTGCATGCAAGGCAGATGCCCTTCCACTGAGCGGCAGCCTCTTCCTCTTCCTCGCAGGCAAAGACTCCAGGGGTAGCCAGCGTGGTGCCCTCCAGATGCTGGACTACAACTCCCATCATCCCCAGCCAACATGGCCAGTGGCAAGTGCAGCAATATCTGGAGAGCCCCACGTGGACCTGTTGCATGTGCAGTCCCCTAAATGAGAGCCCGGGGCCAAGGACAAACTTCCCCCTGGAGCACGTTTCCTTGCCTCTGCTGAAGGCAAGCACTCTCTCTCTCCCCCCCCCCCTTTTGCTCTGCAGTTTCCGTTTGAGAATGTGAAGTTCCGGCAGCTGCAGAAGGAGAAGTTCCAGATCACAAACAACGGGCAGGTCACCCTCCACTTCTCCTTTATCCCCAAGCTCAGTGACAGCCAGTATTGGAAGCCATGGCTTCGCGCTGAGCCCTGCGAGGGATACTTGGAGCCCAGCGCTTCTCTCTCTGGAATCGTAGAACTGTAGAGTTGGAAAGGGACCCCAAGGGTCATCTAGGGAAGGCCTTGGTTTCCTTTTCATCCCCCCTTTTCTCCTCCTCTTTCCAACCCTCCTCCATCAAACCTTGGGAGTTTGGTAGAGCAGGGGAGGCTTAACATTTGTGGGCTGCATTGCCCCATGCTCAAGCCTCCAAGGGCCATACGTCAAAGCAGCTGAGCCCAAAGTGTAAAAGTGTGTGTGACCAGCTTTAAACAAAGACACACACACAAATGAATTGAAGCCAAACAATGCTGGAGGGTCCCAAAACACCTTTTGGCATCGCAGGGAACCAGTGAGAGCAGTCCGTCAAAAAATTACTTTTTTAAAACAATGCGTATTTTTATGTTGTGGAGGCACAAAAATATCTTGGGGATCATATAGAACTAGCCAAACTTTTAAAAACTCAATGAAATGTAAACTAAAAAAGAAAGTTACATTGGGGGCGCAAAAATCCTTTAGGAGACAAATAAATGCTTTCCCTTTTTATATTCTTTTGTTAGGATCACTTTCTCTCACCCCCCAGTATCCTGTCACCATCTTCTGTGCAGCTGCTGCTTTGGAGGACTAGAGAGGAAAGTGGGGTGGGGGTGGGAACTGAGTCGCTTCTGTTCCTAATTCTTGAAGCTAAGGTTTCCCCCATACACCTGTGAGAACAGGATGCTGTACTAGATGGGCCATTGGCCTGATCCAGCAGCCTCCTATTGTGTCCTTCTTCTGTTCAATTATTCACCGTCTTAACTTTTAATTTACAGACAAGCCAACATGGCTGTGCCAAAGAGTGTATCTACCTGACCTCCTCCCGTTTTAGGTGAGACGGTGGACATTTCCCTGGATGTGTACGTCAGCAAGGAAGAGAAGATTGAGGCTATCTTTGTCCTTCACCTTGACCGTGGCAAGGACTATTTCCTCACCATCAGTGGGAGCTACCTACCAAGCTGCTTCGGGACCTCCTTGGAAGCCTTGTGCTGGATGTCTACCCTTCCCACTCTGCTTGCCTGCTTGAAAAACAGCTGCTCTTCCACTCAGAAATGTGGGGGCTGGGGGTCCTCCACTGCATTCAGCTTCAGCTTCTGTAGCTGTGCATCCGCTTCCTGTGTGCTGTTCATACCCTTTGTTTGCCTTGACTGAGTCATCCCAGGTTCTGGTCCTCCCACCTGCCCTTTCGCAGGGCCACTGAACCGTGTGCATTTCCCTGCCATCTGCCCAGATACTGTTCAGCCAACGGGCTGTTTCTTTCTCTTCTCAGGGCCTGTGCCATTAACACCCTTGGTTGTCTTTTGCTCTTGCCTTCCTCCTCTGATCTCAAGGAGAAGACAGCTTCCTAGAAAAGGTAACAGTTGGTTTGCTATCCTCTAGATGTTCTTGTAGCGGGCTCAAATCAGGTACAGGCAACGCCCCGTTTACACGGGGGTTGCGTTCCGAGGTACCGTGCGTTTAAATGAAATTGCGTATATTGGGGACAGCATTGGAAAAGCCTGCAAACACCCTCTAAACTTCTGGAAACCCTTTTGAAAGGCCTTTTGAAAACCAGCAGCCTCCCTGCAAAACTCCTTGCTCCAAATCTACACAGGCCTGAGAGGTCGGTGCCAAAGCTCCTGGGAGGGAGTCGAGATGCTGTTTCCATGCCACTTTGCTGCTTTTGTGCTCTTGGGGGTGTAGCACCCTGCTTGTGGTTAACGCTTAGCTGGAATGAAATATTCAATGCAGCAATAGAGAAATTAAAATAATAATTTATTTGTCAGACAAATAAATGATAGGCACAGTGGTATATGGTTACCAAAGCTCTGCCCACTCCAGCCCTGATGGTCAGCACTTATATTTCCTCAGCCCAGCCCCCTTGCTCCTCCTTTGGCTGCCTCTGTCCAATCAGCCTGGTTGAAATTCCTATTGGCTGTTTGCTAGAACCAATCATAAAAGATACACCCATTTCCTATTACCTTTTATGGGAGACAAACAGCTATATTTCCTTCTATCCATAAATGGCAGACAAGTAGCCATATATCTTACATTTGCCTCGACAAGGCACCTTAATTACCAGATCACCTTTTGCCCCTTTCCCCTCCATTCCAAAATAGATGGCTAAAACAGAGGGCTCATGGTATTAAATTTTTGTCTAAACAGAGATCTTGGGTTCACATTCTCACACACCATCAATGAAATAAGAATCTAACATAAGAATCTAACATTTCTTACTTTCTAAATCCTTTGCATATTTACATTTAAGCCAACAAATCTCATACATTAACATAGACAGCTTTTTAGAAGAAAAGGTCTTTGCAAAGTAAAAAAGGAACTCAGTAAAAATAGCTTCAAAAGAAACCTCTTCAGTTTACACCCCCCTTTCCCGGCCAGCTGCTTTTCCCATTAGCTCTTGCCCTTTAACCTTAGGAAAATGTGGCTAGTCTCTAATGGGAATCACATGGTATTATTTTCTGTTAAACAATAAATCTTACTATTTACAAACTCTTAATTAGTGTTTTTGCAGCTGTTTAGGAAGATAAACATCTGCCAAAGTACTTAGCCAGCTGCTTTTCTGCCTGGGATAAAACATTTGCAAATCTTTATTTATTTATTTTTTAAAAGATATTTATTAGGGTTTTACAAAAAACAGAGATTTACAGAATGACAAGAAAACAAAGAAAAGGAAAAATACAAAAAATACAAAGGTACATAGAAAGAAAAAAAAGAAAATACAAAATACAAAAAGCAAATAGATAAGGGAAAATTAAAAAGCAAATCCATTTTTTGATATCTTTAAGCTCATTTGCTTGTTTCCTTGACCTCCTCACACCTCCCCTTTTTGTATTCCCATTTACATAATCAATTCAGCACATCCTTATCCTCTTTCATTTATCTTAACTCTATATCATAACATATTATACCTCTATATTTTCATCCATTTATCAATTCATTTTTGCATATTCTTATTAACTTTTGTTGCTAATTACCACTTATTGCCAATCCAAACATAATTTTAACATTCATTAATTTTACAATATTTCTGAAGATAGTCTTTAAATTTCTTCCAGTCTTCCTCCACCACCTCTTCTCCCAGGTCTCGGATTCTGCCAGTCATTTCCGCCAATTCCATATAGTCCATCATCTTCATCTGCCACTCTTCCAGGGTGGGTAGGTCTTGTGTCTTCCAATACTTTGCAATAAGTATTCTTGCTGCTGTTGTTGCATACATAAAGAAAGTTCTATCCTTCTTTGGCACCAATTGGCCGACTATGCCCAGGAGAAAGGCCTCTGGTTTCTTCAGGAAGGTATATTTAAATACCTTTTTCATTTCATTATATATCATCTCCCAGAAAGCCTTAATCCTTGGGCACGTCCACCAAAGGTGAAAGAAGGTACCTTCATTTTCTTTACATTTCCAACATTTATTATCGGGCAAATGATAGATTTTTTGCAAGCTTGACTGGTGTCATGTACCACCTGTATATCATTTTCATAATATTCTCTCTTAGGGCATTACATGCCGTAAATTTCATACCTGTGGTCCACAACTGTTCCCAGTCAGCAAACATGATGTTATGACCGATATCTTGTGCCCATTTAATCATTGCAGATTTAACCGTTTCATCCTGCGTGTTCCATTTTAGCAGCAAGTTATACATTCTTGAAAGTGTCTTAGTTTTGGGATCTAACAGTTCAGTTTCCAATTTTGATTTTTCCACCTGGAAGCCAATTTTTTTGTCCAAATTGTAAGCCTCCCTTATTTGATAATAGTGAAGCCAGTCTCGCACTTTATCTTTTAATTTCTCAAAACTCTGCAGTTTTAATCTATCTCCCTCTTGTTCCAGAATTTCCCAATATTTCGGCCATTTGGCCTCCATATTGAGCTTTTTCTGAGCCTTTGCTTCCATTGGTGACAACCACCTTGGGGTTTTATTCTCCAATAAGTCTTTATATCTTATCCAAACATTAAACAATGCTTTCCTGACAATATGGTTTTTAAATGCTTTATGTGCTTTAACCTTGTTGTACCACAAATATGCATGCCACCCAAAAACATTATTGAAACCTTCTAAATCCAAAATGTCTGTGTTCTCAAGAAGCAGCCAATCTTTCAACCAGCAGAATGCTGCCGATTCATAGTAAAGTTTAAGATCTGGCAGGGCAAATCCGCCTCTTTCCTTTGTATCAGTTAATATTTTAAATTTTATTCTGGGCTTCTTGCCCTGCCAGACAAATCTAGAAATGTCTCTCTGCCACTTCTTGAAACAGTCCATCTTGTCCAAAATTTGCAAAGATTGAAACAAAAATAACATTTTTGGCAATACATTCATCTTTATAGCTGCAATTCGGCCCAACAAGGAAAGCTTCAAATTTGACCATATTTCTAAGTCTTTTTTCACTTCTGTCCAACATTTCTCATAATTATCTTTAAATAAGTTTAAGTTCTTGGCAGTCATATTAACCCCCAAGTATTTAACTTTCTTCACTAATGTTAAACCTGTCTCCTTCTGAAACCTCTCTTTCTCAATCGGTGTTAAATTTTTCTCAAGAACTTTAGTTTTTGACTTGTTCAACTTAAATCCTGCCACCTGACCAAATTCTTGAATCAGCTCTAATACTCTTTTCGTACTAGATTCTGGCTCCTGTAATGTTAACACTAGGTCATCTGCAAAAGCCTTCAATTTGTATTGTTTAGCTCCGACCTGAATACCTTTAATCAGACGGTCCCTTCTAATCATATTTAATAAAACCTCCAGGACTGAGATAAAAAGCAGTGGGGAGATTGGGCAACCTTGTCGTGTACCTTTCTCTATCTTAAATTCCTCTGTCACCACGTTGTTAACAATTAGTTTAGCCTTTTGTTCTGAATAAATTGCACTTATACCATTTTCAAACCCTTGGCCAACCCCCATCCCCTGAAGATTTTTCTTCATAAAACTCCAAGAAATATTATCAAAGGCTTTCTCCGCATCTATAAAAATTAAAACTGCTTTGGTATTTATGTTCACTTGCAACTTCTCCAAAATATTAATTATATTCCTCGTGTTGTCAGACAAGTCTCTACCTGGAAGAAAGCCAGCTTGGTCCTTATGAATCTCTTCCACTAATACTTTCTTTAACCTGTTAGCCAAAATGTCAGCAAATATTTTGTAATCCACATTGAGCAGGGATATGGGGCGGTAATTCTTAAGTTGCGTCTTTTCAGACTCAGTTTTCGGTATAAGTGTAATGTAGGCTTCCTGCCACGACTCTGGTGCCTTTTTCCCCTCTAAAATTTCATTGCAAACCTCCTTTAGTGGCCGAATTAACCAATCTTTCAAAGATCTATAGTATTTGGAGGTTAAACCATCTGGCCCTGGAGATTTACCCAACTGCATATTCTGAATGGCACCTTCCACCTGATGTTCTGTAATTTTGTGACTCAACATTATCTTATTTTCTTGAGAGATTTTTTGTAGTCCATTTGTTCTTAAAAATTGGTCTAAATCAGTCTCTTTCTGTGGCCCTTGTGTATATAGTTGTTTAAAATATCTCTGTAAACACTTTCTAATTTCCAATGGATTCTGTATGTTCTTTCCATCTACATCCAAATTTGTAATGGTATTTAATTTTTGTCTTTTCTTCATCTGCCAAGCTAGCAGTTTCCCACATTTATTAGCCGATTCAAATGTCTTTTGTCTCATCTGCTTAATTTTCCATTCCACTTCCTGATTTATCATTTTCATATATTGTACTTGATATAACTTAATTTCTCTCAGAATCTCTTGCGATTTTGGTTTCGCTCTTAGTTTCTTCTCTCCCTCTTTTATTTTTCCCAAAATTTTATCTTTTTTCTCATTTTGAGTTCTTTTCTTTATTGCATTCTGTTGAATCAGAAACACTCTCATAACCGCTTTGCTTGCGTCCCAGATTGTTCTTTTTTCAACCGTAGTATTCAAATTTATCTCAAAATAGTCTCTCAAGGTTTTTTGGGCCTTCTTGGTAACCTCTTGATCTCTGAATAAGGTGTCATTCATCCTCCATCTGAAGGAACCAATTGGTGTTAATTTCATCTCCATCTTCACCGCATTATGGTCGGAGCAAGTTTTTGGGCAAATTTCCACTTTTCGAGTCTTAGGTGCCAGTCCTCTAGTTATCCATATTTGGTCAATTCTTGTCCACGTCATATTGGCTTCAGAAAAGAATGTTCCCTCTCTTCCAAGGGGGTTCTTGGTTCTCCAAATGTCAATCAAGTCCATATTGTCAGTCAGTTCAAAAAAGGTTTTTGGTAGTCTGCCATCTTTGGTTACCACCTGTCTCTGCGACTTATCCATGTTTGTGGATACCACTCCATTCATATCTCCCATCATAATAATGTTGTAGTCCATATAGTCCAACAATGTCTCATGCAATTTCTTAAAGAATTCAGACTTCCCCTCATTTGGTGCATAAACTCCTACAATCAAAAATTTCTCTCCTTGTGATTGAATCTCAATTGCAACAATTCTTCCTTGTTCATCTTTAAAAACAAATTTCGGTGATAGGCTCTCTTTAGCGTAGATAACGACTCCTCTCTTTTTAACTTTGTCCGATGAGATAAATTCTTGACCCAGTCTTTTATTAATTAGAACTTTCCTGTGGAGCCTTATCACATGGGTTTCCTGTAAACAAATTAAGTCCAATTGTTCCTTTTTCAATAAATGGAATACTTTCGTCCTCTTCTCCGGGGAGTTAAAACCATGAATGTTCCAGCTTAGTAATTGCAGAGACATGATGTGTTTATTCTATTTTCCTCCAACTGCTCCCAAAAGCTCTTCTTGTTCTGGCGGTGGTATCCCCTTTTTTGATTTGTCCAATCTCAAAGGTAGTGATGCTGTGTCGAAAACTCCTGGTCTCAGGGCTCTTAACTCTTCTAGTGCTTCTTTTTGTAAGTCTTCTTCGTAGTCTCTCAGAAATTTTTCCTTATCTTCCACTGATCTAATTTTGAACTTTTTCCCTTTAAAGGTAAAAGATAATCCCTGGGGGAATTCCCATCTAAAGACAATGCTGTTTCTTCTCAGTAGGGCCACCAAGTCTCCGTAGTTGGTTCTCAGGTCCAAAAGATGTTTTGGTATATCCTTAAAAATCTCGACTCTCGAATCGTTAATCTCCAAGGTCTTCTGAAAGTGTGCACTCAATATTTTATCCCTCTCTTCTTTCGTTCGGAGGGTAACCAAACAGTCTCTCACCCTGTTTTTTCTTCCTCCTCTTCCAAGTCTGAAGGCGCTCACTATCTTAAAGTCTTTTTCCGGCTCCAAATTCCAAAATTTCCCAAATTCCTGTGTAAGATAGTCGCTCAGGTTATCTTTTTCAAGTTCCGGCACAGCCCTGATCCTCAGGTTTGTCTGTTTCTCCTTCAATTCGATCATAGACAATAAAGACTGATGGTCCCCAATCTGTTTACGCATAGGTTTTATTTCTTCCTCCACAGCCACTACTTTTTCTTTTGCTTCCTCAGCTATTTTTTGAGTGGACGCAGATTCTTCCAGCAGTTTTTCAATAGATTTTGTATTTGAATTAATGCTGGCAGTGTTCCCGTCAGTTTTATTTGATTGTTCTGTAACTTGTTTACTTAGGCCTTCCAATTTCTCATAAATTTTATTTAATACAGAAGTAAATTCCCCTTCTGAGGCCATTCCTTTTGGTTCAACTTCTGCCAGATCTTCCTCCTGTGTCACAGGAAGGCCGGGTACAGATGCTCTATGTTGCTGGGAAACAGTACTGGACTGCTGCACTCTGACCTTGCCTGATCTTGTTGCTCTTTGTTCAGTCATCCCCCTTTATCTTGAGTCAAGGTCAGATCTTACCGTGGAAATTCCCTAGTGTCCACAGTGGAAAATTCCCCCAACTAAATGCACAACTTCAATGTTCCTCTAGGGGGACACTGTAACAGCCATAAAGTTCACAATAGAAAAGTCTTTTCTAACTTTCCATGTCCCCTTCAATAAAAACATGCAACAGTTTCCAGTCCAAAGAAGACCCTCAAAATGTATCTCCCTTGCAGAGTTAATCATTAAAAAGTTACAATGTCCATAAATAGTGCGAGTCCCAATGTAGCAGTTCTCATAAGCCTGGCAGTCCGTTCCCAGGGGTTTCAACAGAAAAAAAAGAGAGTTTTACCTCTATTTTTCCCAGAAGAAATAAAGTCACTTTCCCTCTTCCCCCCCCCTCTCCTAATCTGGGGGGGAGTTCTTTCGCTTTGATGTTTCGATTTAAGACTTTAAAAGTTCCACTCTCCAAGTATTAGCATAGAAACGTCTTTGCTTTGATCTGTTACAGAAATGGAAGGCGGACTTCCTGTTTACACCTTCCCGCTTCAGTGCCAAATTAACGCCTTTTTTCTTCTTCAAATCCAATCTTTTAATTTCACCTACTCACGGGTAGTAGTTTAGCAGCCGAATTGTCACAGGAAAAAGGTCAGCGCTCTCCGGCAACAGCTACGCGGCTTCACCCCACAGAAGAAGCAATTGACTCGCAGCACCGCGCCGCTCCCGTTACGCTCCGGACCCCCTTGCGGGGTTCCTTCGCTAGTTCTGGGGGCGCAAATGGTGCCCGCCGAGTCCCACGCTCGCAGGCTCCTTCTGCCTGCGATTTCCGATCGGGTCTCCGCTTCGCCGTGGCGGATAGACCCACTTTCTGCAGGGCTTCTCCCTCTTACTCAGAAGGAGACCGCCATTGCCGTTGGCGCCGCCTCCGGAAGTCCTTTTCAAACATTTGCAAATCTTTAAGCTCATTTTAAAATACAGGCCTTGATCAGATGCCTCAGGGGGGACATTTTTGCCCCTTCAAGTGCCCCTTCCAGCTTTGCGGCAGTGTGCATGTGCCTCGAAGGCACGTAAATGGAGTTGCCCTTGTCAACGATCAGCAGCTGCTCCATGCAGTGGCAGCTGGTCCCTTAGGGCAAACCAGGCACTACCCCACCAACCTGACTTTCCTCTCAGGCAACCCGCACCTGCCTGCCTTCTGACTCAAATCCAGTCCAGGTGGTAGCTCTAGCTCTCTGCTTTGGTCTCTTCCCTAGTCTCAATGTGGCCCTTGTAGAACTCGGCAGAGGAGAACGGAGACGAAACCAGAATTTGCCATCACTGCTTGTAACTGATTTTGCGCTGCTTGACTCTGGGTCCGCTTGCGATTGGCAGCACGGGAGGCAGAAAGCCCAGTCTCATGATGCAGGCGCCAGCCCCCTCTGGCCCCAAGAGCCAGTTTTCTCCTTGTCTCTGTGCTCAGCAACTGCTGCACAGACTATGCCACTCTGGCTTACTCTTACCACCTGAGCACTGGCATTTGGGAAGCGGTAGTGGCTGCTTTGGGGTGGCTCAGGGAAATGTCATTCCTCTCGAAATCAGATAGACTTGGGTGTATTATCCTAGCCACAAGGAGACAGTGGTGACTGTCAATTTGGACAGCTGTAGACATTTAGAATCATGGAGGATATGTTTATCAGTGGCTACTGGTCAGGGCTATTTCTTGCCACTCTTATCACAAACCACATGCTTTTGATTACCAGTTTCTGGGGAACATGATGGACAGAGTGCTCTTGTCCCCGTGTCCCTATGGACTCCCAAGGGCATGTGGTTGGCCATTGTGGGAACAAAATGCTGATCTAACCCAGCAAGGCTCCTGTCTTCTTTAGCATGCACCAGCTACTCTTGCACTAAGACTCTGATACAGCATGTGTCATTCCCCACACCAGTACACACACCCCTCTCTCTCTCTCAAGACAGGGGTGGGGAGTATTGGCAGCCGGGGGGGGGGGTAGGGAGGATGACCTGGGTCCTAATCAACAGCTGCCCTGGGGATGAGGGGATCAAATTCTCCATCCTTGCCAACTCCTTTTAGTGATGGGCTGCTTGCCATTGCTGTGCTCCTAAAGCTCTCTTGCTCCCCCCTCCTCTCTTTCTCTTTCTCTTGAATGTGGTAGCTTGAGATAGAACTAACCACCCTGAACATTTCAGGAGAGGAAGATGGGAAGGAGGCAGGAGGCATGGTTCACCAGCTGCTGTGTGCTGCATTGCCCATACAAAGTCGTGGGCTGGGGCTCCAGCTGTTGCTCAGTTTCTACCACTGCCTCTGCAACATGCTCTAGACAAGGGGTGGTGAACATGTGACCCCATCATCTCATCATGCTGGCTGGGGTTGCAGCCCATCAACCTATGAAGGCCCATCCATGTTCTGTTGCTGTTTTTGTTACTTATTTCCTGCCCTTCACCCTAAGGTCCCAGGGCAGGTTCCAGCAATTTAAATAAAATGTTAGCGAAACCTCATGTCCACAGCTGCATATTCAGTAAGCTTTTGGGTGAACTGCACATCCGGAGTGGGAGGATTACTAGCTGCATATTAATAGGGGGAGGGGGAGCTTGGATTTGGGGTGCGAGCAATTTGTTTTTTGTTTTCCCACTTGAGATGCTTGCTGTGGCTAGGCCCGGGCAATATGTCAATATAGATATATTTTCAAATCAGCTTGAAGTCTAGATAGTAAGACTGGTTTCATAATTTCTGACCTGGCAATATATTGCGAATCATGATGTGTGTGTGTACTATGCAAAAAACACCATGTGGGGGGAAACCGTGAAGCCAGCCAATGACTCTACATACCTCCATCTTATTTCAGACATTGTGATATATTGGTGTATTGCAATGTTTATGTTATGTACTGAGTTGAATAGGATCCAAACTGCAGCAGTCTGATTGGTCCTAGAACAATAGGATCCAAAAGGCAGCAGTCTGATTGGTCCTAGAACAATAGGATTCAGAATGCAGCAGTCTGATTGGTCCTAGAACAATGCAGCAGTCTGATTGGTTGGCAGGAACCACCCAATCATGCTCCAGATAGAAGTGAATCCA
The DNA here is from genome assembly GCF_964270895.1 of Podarcis filfolensis. Classification (NCBI taxonomy): domain Eukaryota; kingdom Metazoa; phylum Chordata; class Lepidosauria; order Squamata; family Lacertidae; genus Podarcis; species Podarcis filfolensis. Next base: position 9,240,324 of record NC_139619.1, read on the forward strand.
CAACCTGATTGGCTTACAGTAGAATTCCGGAATTAGCCAATCATGTGCAGCCCATTGTGTAAATAATGTATATAAAGCAGATACCTTGAGGGGACTTTCATTCATTCCTCCTCACCGCTATGAGCTGAATAAAGAGCATGAAATCACTTTGCGACTCTGAGTATATTTCACTGGCGACGAAGGTGGGATCCCGCTGAGCTGACTGCCACACACAGCATCGCAGTACCGCCACCTGCCGCACCGCTGCCTCGCATCGTGTATCCAGGCTTCAGCTCCGGGACACAAGGAACTCAGAATGGCAACCGACAGCAGCTTCTCGTCGTTCAACCCAGCATCTGGAGACTGGGAACCGTACGCCTCCCGTTTCACCTTCCTCCTAGAAGCCAAAGGGGTCACCGATGAAGAAGACGCCAAGAAGAGGGCAATATTCTTCAGCGTCTGCGGAGAGGAGACGTTTGAAATCGCCCGGGCTCTCCTTGCACCTGAAGACGTTGCTACTGTTCCATACAAAACAATAATGGAACAGCTGAAGGGGCACTTTTCGCCACAGCCCTCAGTGGTGGCTCGTCGAAATGCCTTCTACGCAAAGCGGCAAGCCCCTGGGGAAACCATAACTGGGTTTGTGACCTCTCTCCGCCAAGCTGCCTGGTTCTGCAACTTCTCAGAGCTGGAGAACATGCTTCGTGACCGCCTCGTCGGTGGCCTGAAGGATGAGAAGCTGCAACGACGACTCTACGCTAAGAAGAACCTAACGTTCCAGGTCGCTCTGGAGGAGGCCCTGGCAACGGAAGCTGCCAAGAGGTCGATGCAAGAGGCACGGCCGAGCCAGCCGTCCCAACCGAGGGTCCACCACGAAGACCTCACCGACGACTCAGGATCCAACAGGGAGGAGGTGCACCGAGTACAGCAGCGCACTCAAGCAGCCCACATACCACAGCTGCCTCGACGAGAAGGAGGGAACTGCGCAAGCTGTGGAGAAAGTCACGAGAGGAGGACCTGCCGTTTCTGCAACGCAGAGTGCAGGCAGTGCAGAAAATTGGGACACATCGCCCGGGTGTGTCGGGCTCAGCCCACCCGACGCCAGGCATCAGATGACCAATCCAAGAGCCCCAGGTCCCGGGGCCCAACGCACCAAGGCAACTCGATGGAGCTCACGGACTTCCAGGTATACCAGTTGCCCCACCCCAACGTAGAGAAAATTTATGTAGAGGTACAGATAGAGGGGGCCCCATGCCGCATGGAGCTTGACACGGGTTCAACTCTATCCATAATCTCGGCAAGGACCTTAAGGAAACTGTGTCCTACTGGGGGTCCCAAACTCAGGCCGGCCCCATTCACCCTCCGGGACTTCCAGAAACGTAAGGTCCCCACAATGGGGGTGGGGACCTTCAGGGTGCAGTACCGAGGGCGGACGCGGCAACTGGACTTGCTTGTGGTCAAGGGCCCCTACATTAGCTTACTGGGATTGGCATGGTTTGGACCACTGGGGCTAGCCGTCACCGGGGTGAACCACACTACCTTACAAGTGGACGTGGATGCCATATGCAAGGAATTTCCGGGGGTTTACGATGGGAAATTGGGACAGTATACGAGACTTCCGGTCAGCGCAAGCGCTTAATGGCCGACTCCCCTCTGAGCTCCAGAGGGAGTCTGCTCTGCGGGTTCGGGTGCTGCCGTTACGGCGAAACGGGGACCCCTAAAAATCACAGGTGGTGAAGCCTGTGAACAAGGAGACTCGGCGGGCACCTTTTGCGCCCCCCCAAACCTGCGAAGAGCCTTTTTAAAGGCTTCTGAACAGCAGCGGGTGAGCGGCACGGTGCTGAGAGTTGTTTACCCAGCCTGTGGAGTGAAGCCGCATCGCCATTAGCGGAGAGCGCTGATTTCTTCCGAAGAATTGGATTTAAGAAAAGCAACTACCCGTGAGTAGGATAAATGATTAAAGGACTAAATTGAAGCTAAATTTGATGAATTTCGGCACCGAGACGGGAAAGGTATAAAAAGGAAGTCAGCCTTTCCGTTCTGTAGACAGATTAAAACAAAGAGACTGTCAAGCTGTAACTGTTAAAGAATCTACATTTGAATAAGAACAAATCCACCGTTAAAAAAAAAATAGCCCTCCTCCCGTAGGCAGGAGCGGGGGGGGGGGGAGGAATTGTATTATATATGCCTGCATGAAAAGAAGGGAATTGGAATTTTACTGCTGTTTTAACACCCTGGGGACGGACTGCCTTGATAGGGAAGCTGGGTGTAGGTTGTCTGCACATCAAGGTAAAGAAGTAACCTTGGAGCAAATTTCTGAATTAATTTTTTGAAAGGATACAGTGTCACTGGACTTTATATGGACTGTGTTGCAATTAAATAACTTTGGAGAAAATTGGGAGACATGGGGGATTTTTAAAGAATACTTTGTTTCAGAACTTGGAAAGTGAAGCTAGAATTTCTCCCCCTAGAGGAGACTTGACCGTAACAATAATAACTGAACTACTAGTTGCTGAGCCACTGGAAAATTCCTATTATAAACAATCTCACAACTGCGTGACTGACCTTGGCTTGGCATGAGAGTGTTATGGCAGATGGCAAAGGGAAAGTAGAGCTACAGGAAAAAAGTTTAAGATCCGGTAGACAATACAAAACTGATATTTCACAACAAAGAAGGGCCTCAACATCTGGAGGTACAGGAGCAGTTTCTGCCTCACAAACAAAATTAAGAACTATGTCATCGGAAGACGCATTGGCTAAGGCACTTGGGAAAATTAATGAATCTTTGGAACATTTAACGAAGCAAGGGGCAGAGACAAGTAAACAAGTTGCCGAAACTAACAAGCAAATTGCAGAAACTAATAAGAAAGTAGCTGAGATTTCAGCAAAAATTGATTTAAATACTACAAGTATAAATGAACTTTGAAAGAAGGTGAATTCTAATACAGAGACTATTGAAAAGCTACTAGAGGAATCGGCTACAACTCGAAAGATTGCAGAGGAGGCCAAGGAAATTGCCTCAACATCTGGAGGTACAGGAGCAGTTTCTGCCTCACAAACAAAATTAAGAACTATGTCGGACTTCCGGGGTGGCGCCATCGGAAAATGGCTGATTCCCCTTAAACGGAGGGGACTGGCTCCGCGGAAACTGGGGTTCTTACCGCTACGGCGCAGCGGGGACCCGTAAAAACCACAGGCGGGTGAAGCCTGTGGCCGTGGGACTCGGCGGGCACCTTTTTGCGCCCCCCCAATCGGCAAAGGAGCCCAGTCTTGGGTCCCGGAGCTGAGCGGGGAATTGGCGCTGTGCTGTGAGTCATCTGCTTGTTCCGTGGAGTGAAGCCGCTAAGCCGTTGCCGGAGAGCGCTGCCTTCTTCCTTGAAAATTGAAACCAAGACCAACGACCCGTGAGTAGGTCTAATTCGGCAATTAAAGGAATTGATTTGAAAGATTTGGCACCGAAGGCGGAGAGGTATAAAAAGGAAGTCTGCCTCCCGTTTTTTGTAAAGAAGTAAAGCAATGAAGTTGTAAGCAGGAATTTCAAAGGATGTCGTTAAAGCTTACAATCCGAACATTAAACAAGTTTCAGCCCCCCTCTGACGCAGGGGGAGGAGGGGGGAAAGATTTGAACAGTTTTTCCCTGTAAAAAGAGAGAAAAAAGCAGCTAAATCCACTGCTCAAACCCCTGAGACCGGTTGCTGTGAACTGCAAATATTGCTTGGGGAAGTGTGTTGTCGCTGAAAGTATCTCTTCCTTGCAACAACTAACTCTGCATTTGAGGATACAACTAAGATACATTTTTATTGACTGGTTTCTCCTGATTTTAAAGTAACATTTAACAAATAAATTGAAACAAAAAAGCGTTGTCCTTTGGAGACCGGGGGATGAAAAGGAAAGTAAGTGACTTTAAAAACATTATTGGCTGCTGCTAACATTGTGTCCCCCTAGAGGAACTTTGAATTTGCTGCAACTGCAGCTGGATTAAGGGAATTTTCCATTTCAAAATAAGCTTTGTCTCTGAGTGTGGGACTGACCTTGATAGACTCTGACTCTGATTTTGAATGCGTAACTGACCTTGGCTTCTATTTGGAGGTTATGGCTGATGGGAAAGACAAATTAGAGTCTCAACAAGCAACCAGATCTGGGAAAGTATTGCGTACAGATATTGGACTGCAAAGGAGAGGCTCGGTACCCAGTTCCTCTGGTTTGCCAACAACAACAACCCCATTGGCATAATCTAAACCTAAAGGTATGGCGGCTGATGATGCCTTGGCTCAGGCTCTGAGTAAAATAAATGAGTCTTTGGACAAAATAAGTAGACAACTCGCTGAAACATTGAATAAAATTGATCAGAACACCACAAGTATTAATCAAAATACCACAAGTATTAATAATTTGGGTCAGAAAGTAAATATCAATACTGAGACCATCCAGAGATTAGTTCAGGAATCATCTTCAATACGAAAGACAGCTGATGAGGCAAAAGAAATTGCAACCTACACAGCTACTGTGGTAGAAGAGAAGATACCACCAATACATAGACAATTACAGGATCATAAATCAACTCTTTCTATGTTTGAATTGAGAGAGAAACAGACAAATTTAAGGGCCAGGGCGATCCCTGAATTGGAGAAGAATAATTTGATTGAATTCCTTACAAAAGAATTTGCAGATTTTTGGAATCCAGATTTAGAGAAGGACAGTTTCAAGATAGTGAGTGCTTTCAGACTGGGGAAAGGAGGGAGAAAGAACAAAGTAAGAGACTGCCTGATTACCCTTCGAACTAAAGAGGAGCGGGATAAAATTTTGAGCCTGCACTTCCAGAAAACCTTGGAAATACATCAGTCAAGAGTGGAACTATTCAAGGATATTCCGAAACATCTTTTGGACCTTAGGTCCAATTATAAAGACTTGACTGCTCTGCTGAGAAGTAACGGAATCTTCTTTAGGTGGGAATTCCCTCAAGGTCTGTCTTTCAGTTATAAAGGCAAGAAGATAAGAATAAAATCAGAGGACGACAAAACAAAATTTTGGAGAGACCACGGAGAAGACCTGCAGAAGAAAGCTCAAGGAGAGCTAAGAACACTTGTAAGTGAAACCTTGGATATACCAGATCTTCCTCCTGAATTAAAAGAGCGGCTGAAGAAGGTGATACCACCAACAGAACAGGAACAGGCACTGGGTGCAGTCGGAGGAGAAGCATAGCACCTACATCATGGCTCTGCAACTACTAAGTTGGAATTGTAATGGTCTAAACTCCCCTCAGAAGAGGAGCTCTGTGTTTCATTTATTAAAAAAGGAGCAATTGGATTTGATTTGTCTACAAGAAACCCATATAACAAGATCACACAGGAAATTATTGGTTAGCAAAAGACTTGGTCAGGAGTTTATTTCATCGGATAAAGTGAAAAAAAGAGGAGTTGTTATATATGTAAAAGAAAGATTGCAACCGAAATTTATATTTAAAGATGACCAAGGAAGAATTCTGGCAGTCGAAATTCAAATACAGGGAGAGAAATTCTTGATAGTAGGTGTTTATGCTCCAAATGAGGGGAAATCTGAATTTTTTAAAAGGTTGCATGAGACCCTGATGGACTATATGGATTACAATCTCGTTTTGCTGGGAGACATGAATGGAGTGGTATCTACACATATGGACAAGGCACAAAAACAGGTAGTCACCAAGGATGGTAGACTACCGAAGACCTTTTTTGAGATGACAGACAACTTGGATTTAGTGGACATTTGGAGAATAAGGAACCCCTTGGCTAAGGAGGGAACCTTCTTTTCTGAAGCCAAAATGACATGGACTAGAATTGACCAAATATGGGCAACTAGAGGTATGGCACCAAAGATTAAGAAAGTGGAAATCTGCCCTAAAACCTGCTCTGACCATAATGCTGTTAAGATGGAGATGAAATTGATATTAACTGGCTCCTTCAGATGGAGGATGAATGACACCTTGTTTAGAGATGAAGAAATCTTAAAGAAGGCCCAAAAAACCTTGAGAGACTATTTTGAGATAAATATGAATACTGATGTGGAAAAAAGAGTAATCTGGGATGCTAGTAAGGCGGTGATGAGAGGGTTCTTGATACAACAGAATGCACTGAAAAAGAGAATCCAGAATGAGAAGAGGGAAAAATTTTTGGAGAAAATAAAAGAAGGCAAAAAAAATTTGAGAGTTAAACCCAAGTCGCAGGAGATATTGAGAGAAATAAAGTTATACCAAGTGGAACTCATGAAAATGATGAATCAAGAGATTGAATGGAAAATTAAACAAATGAGACAAAAGACATTTGAGTCAGCCAATAAGTGTGGGAAACTCCTGGCTTGGCAAATGAAAAAAAAGACAAAAACAAAACACAATTACAAACTTAGAAGTGGAAGGAAGTGTTACGAAAAAGGAGCAATGCTGCTGAGTGCTCCAGATGGCTGGAAAGCCAAACAGGATGTTGATGTTATGGGACTGTACCGTGAGAACAAGGAACAGTCTATTATGTGCACTGAGCACCGGATGTTAGCTCAGAGTGTCACATGACCCTGTACTGGAAGTACATGGGAGGAGTTATTCTCTCTCTGCTGTTGATGTAAAGAGAGTGCAGACACGTTTTCTCTGTACTGCTGGAAAGACAGAAATAAAGGCATGTAAATACATTTCTGTCTCTCTCTCTCCCCTCCCTGGGGATGGGGGAGGAAAGGTGTGTTCTTCTCACGTTGGAGGAGGATCGCCGGGATCTCGCCTTGTCTTGCCGGGAGTCGCTGACGGGGGAGATCAACAAGGAATCCAAGCCGGGCACCTGGAGAGTGGCCAATTCCTCTGACTGATTAAGGCTTGCATTCTGACGCCGCTGGTTATCTGATCCATGGGAATCAGCATGAGAGGTGAGAGGTTGATGGATCGTATGCCATCCTCTGCACCAAGGAAAGAAGATAACGTCTGCATTGCAGCCAGAAGCTGAACAGACGGCTGGACACCGAGAGGGGGTGTTTTCCAAGCATCGGAGCCCCAAAAAGGTATGCTGAATATCGGGCTAGAAGTGTGAATGCAGATTGATTGATTCTCTGGTTCACGAAAGCTGCGTTTGGAAAAACAGCTCTGAGAGCAAAGGCTTGCATACCAGGCATACTTGTGGCTAGATAAGAAATCCTGCCTGAAAGAAAGGTATGCACAGTTGCTAGGCAACGACCGTCAGTCGGCTTGGAAAGTTACTGACACGTGGGGCTGGCTCAGTCAGAGCCTGGGAAAGCGAAAGAAGTTGTTTAGTCTTCGCTTCTTTGCAAGGACAGTGAGACAGCTTGCAGATTGCCTGCCAGGAGGCTGTAAACAGCTCAAAAGAGACCTTTGGATTTTACTGGCTCGAGAGTGAGAGCTGAGACTTGGATTCAAAATGGATGCCAAGAAGGGGGGAGCCTTGCCTTACCCGCCTCCACTGACTAATGACAATTACTCATCTTGGTCTGTAAAGATGAAGGCCCTGCTGCAGAATCAGAGGATTTTTGGGGTGATTGAGAACCCCATCCCTCAAGCACCAACCCGAGGTTGGGAATCACAGAATGTGAAGGCCAGGACGGCTATAATTCTGTGTGTCTCGGATGATCAACTTGTGCATATTCAGGATTTGGAATACGCGCGTGAGATTTGGGAGACGCTGCGTAGAACACATCAGAGGGATGCTGGATCTTCAGCGTTGCTGTATTTTGAGAAGCTGACCAATCTGAGGCTTGCGCCTGATGGAGATGTTCAAGCGCACCTGACGGAAATGAAATATCTGCGCCAACAGATGGTGGAACGCAATTTCCGTCTGCAGGAGGAAGTGTTCTGCTTCATGATGATAAACAGCTTAAATCGGACTTACAAAACGGTTGCCAGTCAGCTTGGTTCCCTTCCGGCGCAAGATTTGACCGCGGAGAGGGTGTCTGCCGTTGTTTTGAATGAACACGACAGGCTTGCTGCACTGGAGGTGAAGGACAGGGGGAGGGAAGAACGGAGTTCTAATTCCCCCACTGATGTTGCTACTGGAGAGACTGCTGTAGCTTTGAACGTTGTCCGATGTTACAATTGTGGACAGGCTGGGCATCTTCAGCGGAACTGCAAGAAGCCACGCCAGCCAAAAGGAGCTAAGGGCCGCTCAGCAAAGCCTGAGGCAGAAGGCAAAGGTCATACCACGTCTTCGGTGAAACCTGCAAAGGCCCTGATGGCGAAAGGAACAACGCCAGATGTTGGACACTCTTTTATAATCGATACGGGCTGTACTGTTCATATGTCTCCACACAAACAGCTCTTTTCGACGTTTAAGAAGCAAAGCTTCGCTGTGAAACAAGCCAACGGTCAGGAGCTGGACGCGACCGGGATTGGAACTGTGTATCTTAAGAGTCTGAACCTGACTATACACAATGTTTACTTGGTTCCTGAATTGAAGTTCAATCTGCTGAGTGTTTCGCAGATTGCAAAGAAAGGACTGAAACTGTCCTATGATGCTGAGAGCTGCAAGATCTTCAAAGATGGAGAGTTGTATCTTTCTGCCAGAGAGAAAGATGGACTGTATTTGTTGACTTTTGAGCAAAGTGATTACATGGAATGTAATTCTGAGTCTAACTTGATTTCTCTTGCAGGTGTGACCAAAACGAGCGCCAAGAAGATGGCCAGGGTCGACAGAGCGTTTCAGCGGGTGTATGCTGATGTGATTGGTCCTCTAGAACCATCTAGAGGCAATGCAAGATTTTATCTTGTGTGTGTGGATCATTTCTCTAACTTTGTCTGGATTTATGTGTTACAGAGGCCACAGGAAGCCTTGGAAAGGTTTCAGGAGTTTTGTGACAAGGTTAAAGATATGCATGATGCTAACATTGATTGTCTTTTAACAGATGAGAAGCAAATTTTTCTTTTACAGGATTTCCAGAGGTTCCTGCAGAAGAAAGGGATAAGACACAAGGTTGCTGTTTCAGCGGAAGCGTGGAACAGGGGTGTCTGTGTACGGGTGAACAAAGAATTGCAAAAGGGGATGAATGCGCAATTGCTTAGTTCACATCTGCCACATGAGTTCTGGGCGGAGTCCCTAATGTCGTTTTGTTATGCGTGGGTGAGAAAGGTTTCAAAAGAGTTGGGAAGTTCTCCTTTTGAGAAACTGTTCCATAGAAAACCTTCTGTTGCCCATTTCAAGGTTTTTGGGTCTCATGTGAGGACAGAAGCTCCAGGTGGGGTAAAGAATGCCAGAGGCATTTTTGTGGGATATGAAAAGGGTCTCTACAGAGTAATTTTGTCTGAATCTGGTCAGGTGATTCTCACAAAATTTCTAGAGAGTGCTCCTGAACAGGAGAGAGTGATAGTACATACATTTCCCACAGAGGACGATTCAGATGATGATGATGATTTCACAGATTACAGTGGTACTCAGAGCGACAGTGATAGCTCAGAGAGCTCTGTTGTCACAGTCATTGAGAGGAAATCTCACACAATGGATAGACCTTCACTGGTGAAGGATGAACCACTGTTTACTATTGTAACTGGTTCTCCTAAGAGTCCTGAGACTGAACCAGTGAGCAGAGAGGATCAGCACCTCTTACGCAGGTCTGAGAGAGTCACAAAGGGTCAACCACCCAAAAGGTACTCAGAAGAGTTTGCTAACTTAGCTGTTGCATGTGTTGCTGTTGGACACAACCAAGGACAGGTTGGAGCTGTGTCTGAGTCAGAGACAAAGACACAACAGAGAGTTGCTAGCCAAGGTAATGCAGATGCACTCATTCCTTGGAAGCCAGACAACCAGAGAGGTACACTGGGGAAACCAGGGGCGGGTAGTTCCAAGGGTGGAACTGAAACAACAGGGGAGTGTTATGTGTATAACAACTGTTTGTTTTCTTCTCTGGATCACGCTTTGCTTGCCGCAACACGCATTGATTCTTTTGGGGGAGGTTGTTACGAAAAAGGAGCAATGCTGCTGAGTGCTCCAGATAGCTGGAAAGCCAAACAGGATGTTGATGTTATGGGACTGTACCGTGGGAACAAGGAACAGTCTATTATGTGCACTGAGCACCGGATGTTAGCTCAGAGTGTCACATGACCCTGTACTGGAAGTACATGGGAGGAGTTATTCTCTCTCTGCTGTTGATGTAAAGAGAGTGCAGACACGTTTTCTCTGTACTGCTGGAAAGACAGAAATAAAGGCATGTAAATACATTTCTGTCTCTCTCTCTCCCCTCCCTGGGGATGGGGGAGGAAAGGTGTGTTCTTCTCACGTTGGAGGAGGATCGCCGGGATCTCGCCTTGTCTTGCCGGGAGTCGCTGACGGGGGAGATCAACAAGGAATCCAAGCCGGGCACCTGGAGAGTGGCCAATTCCTCTGACTGATTAAGGCTTGCATTCTGACAGGAAGGAATATACAGAACCCAGCTGAAATTAGAAATTGCTTCCAGAGGTATTTTAAACAACTATATACACAAGGGTCACAGAGAGAAACTGATTTAGACCAATTTTTGGTGAAAAATGGATTACAAAAAATCTCTCAAGAAAATAAACTAATGTTGAGTGATAAAATAACTGAACAGGAGATAGAAGGTGCCATCCAGAATATGCAATTGGGCAAATCTCCAGGACCGGATGGACTGACTTCTAGATACTACAGATCTTTAAAGGAATGGTTAGTGCAACCTCTGAAAGAAGTCTGTAATGAAATAATGCAGGGGAAAATGGCACCAGAGTCGTGGAAAGAAGCATATATTACACTTGTACCGAAAACAGAGACTGAAAAGACTCAGCTCAAGAACTACCGTCCCATATCACTGCTTAATGTGGATTATAAAATATTTGCTGACATTCTAGCAAAAAGACTAAAAAAGGTGTTAGGGGAAGTGATACATAAAGATCAAGCAGGCTTTCTTCCAGGAAGACATCTTTCTGATAATGTGAGAAACATAATTAACATCATAGAGAAATTGCAAGAGAATATAAACACTAAGGCAGTTTTGATATTTGTAGATGCGGAGAAAGCCTTTGACAATATTTCTTGGACTTTTATGAAAAAGAACCTACAGGGTATGGGGGTAGGCCAGGGTTTTGAAAATGGTATAAGTGCAATATATTCAGAACAAAAGGCAAAATTAATTGTGAATAATGTGGTGATGGAAGAATTTAAAATAGAAAAAGGGACACGACAAGGTTGCCCAATCTCCCCATTGCTTTTTATATCGGTTCTAGAGGTTTTGCTGAATATGATCAGAAGGGACCAGTTGGTTAAAGGTATACAGGTCGGAGTTAGACAGTACAAACTGGGAGCATTTGCAGATGACCTAGTTTTGACTCTACAGGAGCCAGAATCTAGTGCTAAAAGGGTTTTAGAGCTGATACAAGAATTTGGTCAGGTTGCAGGGTTTAAATTGAACAAGTCAAAAACCAAGGTTTTAGAGAAAAATTTAACACAAACCGAGAGAGAGAGGTTTCAGAATATGACAGGTTTAACAGTGGTTAAGAAAGTTAAATACCTGGGGATTAATATGACAGCAAAAAATGGGAATTTATTTAAAGATAACTATGAAAAATGCTGGGGTGAAGTGAAAAAAGATCTAGAAATATGGTCAAATTTGAAACTTTCTTTGCTGGGCCGTATCGCAGCTATAAAAATGAATGTATTGCCGAGAATGCTGTTTTTGTTTCAGGCATTGCAAATTGTGGACAAGATGGATTGTTTCAAGAAGTGGCAGAGAGATATTTCAAGATTTGTCTGGCAGGGCAAGAAGCCTAGAATAAAATTTAAAATATTAACGGATGCAAAGGAAAGAGGCGGATTTGCCCTGCCGGACCTTAAACTTTATTATGAATCAGCAGCTTTCTGCTGGTTGAAAGAATGGCTACTTCTTGAAAACACAGACATTTGGGATTTGGAAGGGTTCAATAATGTATTTGGATGGCATGCATATCTGTGGTATGATAAGGTCAAAGCGCATAAAGCATTTAAAAACCATATTGTTAGGAAAGCATTATTTAATGTTTGGATAAGGTATAAAGATCTATTGGAAAATAAAACCCCAAGGTGGTTGTCACCGATGGAAGCGAAAGCTCAGAAAAAGCTCAATATGGAGGCTAAATGGCCGAAATATTGGGAAATTTTGGAACAAGATGGAGATAGATTAAAATTGCAGAGTTTTGAGAAACTAAAGAATAAAGTGCGAGATTGGCTCCATTATTACCAGATAATGGAGGCATATAATCTGGATAAGAAAATTGGCTTCCAGGTGGAAAAATCAAAATTAGAAACAGAATTGCTAGACCCCAAAATTAAGGTACTTTCTTTTTTTCTTTTTTTCTTTTTTTGGTGTGTGGGTTTTTTTATTTTTTTTTTAAATAAATTTTTATTAGAGTTTTACAAAAGAGAAAAATAAAAATTCACAGAATAGAAAGCCATAGATAAAAATAAACATTACAAAAAAGAAAACACAAAAAATACACAAAGAAAAACAACAGCTAATTAAGTAAAACGAAGTTTGAAAAAAGAAATAAAACAAATCCATTTTTCCCAGTATCCTCAAATTCATGTGCTTATGTTCTTGACCTCCTCACACCTCCCCCCTTTTGTGTTCCCGTTTACATACTTAATTCAGCAAATTCTTACCCTTTTTCAAATATTTTAACTTTATACCATAACATATTATACATCAATATTTTCAACCATTTATCAGTACATTTTTTACATAATCTTATTAACTTTTGTCACTAATTACCACTTATTACCAATCCAAGCATAATTTTAACATTCATTAATTTTATAGTATTTCTGAAGATAGTCTTTAAATTTCTTCCAGTCTTCTTCCACCAACTCTTCTCCCAGGTCTCGGATTCTGCCAGTCATTTCCGCCAATTCCATATAATCCATCAGCTTCATCTGCCACTCTTATGCATGCCACCCAAAAACATTATTAAAACCTTCTAAATCCAAAATGTCTGTGTTTTCAAGAAGCAGCCATTCTTTCAGCCAACAAAATGCGGCCGATTCATAATAAAGTTTCAGGTCTGGCAGGGCAAATCCACCTCTTTCTTTAGCATCAGTTAGTATTTTAAATTTTATTCTGGGCTTCTTGCCCTGCCAGACAAATCTAGAGATATCTCTCTGCCACTTCTTGAAACAGTCCATCTTGTCCAAAATTTGCAAAGATTGAAACAAAAATAACATTTTTGGCAATACATTCATCTTTATAGCTGCAATTCGGCCCAACAAGGAAAGCTTCAAATTTGACCATATTTCTAAGTCTTTTTTCACTTCTGTCCAACATTTCTCATAATTATCTTTAAATAAGTTTAAGTTCTTGGCAGTCATATTAACCCCCAAGTATTTAACTTTCTTCACTAATGTTAAACCTGTCTCCTTCTGAAACCTCTCTTTCTCAATCGGTGTTAAATTTTTCTCAAGAACTTTAGTTTTTGACTTGTTCAACTTAAATCCTGCCACCTGACCAAATTCTTGAATCAGCTCTAATACTCTTTTCGTACTAGATTCTGGCTCCTGTAATGTTAACACTAGGTCATCTGCAAAAGCCTTCAATTTGTATTGTTTAGCTCCGACCTGAATACCTTTAATCAGACGGTCCCTTCTAATCATATTTAATAAAACCTCCAGGACTGAGATAAAAAGCAGTGGGGAGATTGGGCAACCTTGTCGTGTACCTTTCTCTATCTTAAATTCCTCTGTCACCACATTATTAACAATTAATTTAGCCTTTTGTTCTGAATAAATTGCACTTATACCATTTTCAAACCCTTGGCCCACCCCCATCCCCTGAAGATTTTTCTTCATAAAACTCCAAGAAATGTTGTCAAAGGCTTTCTCCGCATCTATAAAAATTAAAACTGCTTTAGTATTTATATTCACTTGCAACTTCTCCAAAATGTTACTTATGTTCCTCGTATTGTCCGACAAGTGTCTACCCGGGAGAAAGCCAGCTTGGTCCTTATGGATCTCTTCCAATAGTACTTTTTTTAACCTATTAGCCAAAATGTCAGCAAATATTTTGTAATCCACATTAAGTAGGGATATGGGGCGGTAGTTCTTAAGTTGCGTCTTATCAGACTCAGTTTTCGGTATAAGTGTAATGTAGGCTTCCTGCCACGACTCCGGCGCCTTTTTCCCCTCTAATATCTCATTGCACACCTCCATTAGTGGCCGAATTAACCAATCTTTCAAAACTCTATAATATTTGGAGGTTAGGCCGTCTGGTCCTGGAGATTTACCCAACTGCATATTCTGAATGGCACCCTCCACTTCCTGTTCTGTAATTTTGTCACTCAACATTGTCTTTTTTTCTTGGGAAATTTTTTGTAATCCCTTTTTCCTCAGGAATTGGTCTAACGCGGCCTCTTTCTGTGGCCCTTGTGTGTAGAGTTGTTTAAAATATCTCTGGAAGCAGTTTCTAATTTCCAATGGATTCTGTATGGTCTTTCCATTTACCTCCAAATTTGTAATAGTATTTAATTTCTGTCTTTTCTTCATCTGCCATGCTAGCAGTTTCCCACATTTGTTAGCCGATTCAAAAGACTTTTGTCTCATCTGCTTAATTTTCCATTCCACTTCCTGGTTTATCATTTTCATATATTGTACTTGATATAACTTAATTTCTCTCAGAATCTCTCAGGATTTTGATTTCGCTCTTAGTCTCTTCTCTCCTTCTTTTATTTTTTCCAAAATTTTATCTTTTTTCTCATTTTGGGTTCTCTTCTTTATTGCATTCTGTTGGATCAAAAACCCTCTCATGACCGCTTTGCCTGCGTCCCAGATTGTCCTTTTTTCAACCGTAGTGTTCAAATTTATCTCGAAATAGTCTCTCAAAGTTTTTTGGGCCTTCTTAGTCACCTCCTGGTCTCTGAACAGGGTGTCATTCATCCTCCATCTAAAGGAACCGATTGGCATTAGTTTCATCTCCATCTTCACTGCATTGTGGTCGGAGCAAGTTTTTGGGCAAATTTCCACTTTTCGTATCTTAGGTGCCAGTCCTCTAGTTATCCATATTTGATCAATTCTTGTCCAGGTCATATTGGCTTCAGAGAAGAATGTTCCCTCTCTTCCAAGGGGGTTCTTAGTTCTCCAGATATCAGTAAGGTCCATATTGTCAACTAGTTCAAAAAAGGTTTTTGGTAGTCTGCCGTCTTTAGTTACCACCTGTCTCTGCGACTTATCCATGTTTGTAGATACCACCCCATTCATATCTCCCATCATAATGATGTTATAATCCAGATAGTCCAACAATGTCTCATGCAATTTCTTAAAAAATTCAGATTTCCCCTCATTTGGTGCATATACTCCTATGATCAAGTATTTTTCACCTTGTAGTTGGATCTCAATTGCAACAAACCTTCCTTGTTCATCTTTAAAAACAAATTTCGGTGATAGGCTCTCTTTAGCGTAAATAACAACTCCTCTCTTTTTAACTTTATCCGATGAGATGAATTCTTGGCCCAGTCTTTTATTAATAAGAACTTTTCTATGGAGCCTTACCACGTGGGTTTCCTGCAAACAAATTAAGTCCAATTGTTCCTTTTTCAATATATGAAAGACTTTCCTCCTCTTCTCCGGGGAGTTAAAACCGTGAATGTTCCAACTTAATAATTGCAGAGACATAGTGTAATTATTTTAGTTTCCTCCGGCTGCTCCCAAAAGCTCGTCAAGTTCTTGCGGTGGTATCTTCTTTTTCGATTTGTCAAGTCCCGAAGGTGGTAGTGCTGTGTCTACTCCTGGTCTCAAGGCTTTTAGCACATCTGTCGCTTCTTTTTGTAAATCTTCTTCAAAGTCTCTCAGAAATTTTTCCTTATCTTCCACTGATCTGATTCTAAACTTTTTTCCTTTAAATGTAAAGGACAGTCCCTGGGGGAACTCCCATCTGAAAACAATGGAATTCCTTCTCAGCAAGGCCACCAAGTCTCCGTAGTTAGTTCTCAAATCCAAAAGATGTTTCGGTATATCTTTAAAAATCTCCACTCTGGACTCATTAATCTCTAAGGTCTTCTGGAAGTGAGCACCCAATATTTTATCTCGTTCCTCTTTCGAACG
Organism: Podarcis filfolensis; assembly: GCF_964270895.1. Taxonomy (NCBI): domain Eukaryota; kingdom Metazoa; phylum Chordata; class Lepidosauria; order Squamata; family Lacertidae; genus Podarcis; species Podarcis filfolensis. The sequence continues at coordinate 9,256,331 of NC_139619.1, forward strand.
GAGGGTCACCAAACAGTCTCTCACCCTATTTTTCCTCCCTCCTCTTCCAAGTCTGAAGGCGCTCACTATCTTAAAATCTTTTTCCAGCTCCAGATTCCAAAATTTCTCAAATTCCTGTGAAAGATAGTCGCTCAAATTATCTTTCTCAAGTTCTGGCACCGCCCTGATCCTCAGGTTTGTCTGCCTCTCTCTCAAATCGACCATGGACAATAAGGCCTGATGGTCCCCAATCTGTTTACGCATAGGTTTGATTTCTTCCTCCACAGCCACAGCTTTTTCTTTTGCTTCCTCAGCTATTTTCCTAGTAGTCGCAGATTCCTCCAACAGTTTTTCTATAGCTTTTGTATTTGAGTTGATGCTAGCTGTGTTCCCTTTAATTTCAGTTGACTGGTCTGAGACCTGTTTACTTAGGCCTTCCAATTTCTCATAAATTTTATTCAATACAGATGTAAATTCCCCTTCTGAGGCCATTCCTTTTATCTCAATTTGCCCTGAGTCTTCCTCCTGAGTCGCAGGGGGGCCAGGCACAGATGCTCTGCGTTGCTGGGAGACTAAAGTGGACTGTTGCACTTTGACCTTAGATCTTGTTGCTCTTTGTTCAGTCATTCCCCTTTATCTTCTATCAAGGTCAGTTCCCACAGTCAGTTCTATCAAGGTCAGTTCCCAAGCTTTTCTTTATGTATGCCACAACAGCAGCAAGAATACTTATTGCAAAATATTGGAAGACACAAGATTTACCCACTTTGGAAGAATGGCAGATGAAGGTGATGGACTATATGGAACTGTCGGAAATGACCGGCAGGATACGAGACCAGGGGGAAGAGTCAGTGGAAAAAGATTGGAAGAAATTTAAAGAGTATCTACAGAGATATTGTAAAATTAATGAAATTTAGAATAATGTTGGATTAAAATTAAGAGGTTTCTAGCTGTAATGGGTTAAAAGAATATGAAAAAAAAATGGGTTTATAAAAGCAAAATATTAAGAACACAACAATTTAAGAATAAAGATTTGGGTAGAATAAAGAGGGAAACAAATTGCTGAGCTAATAAATTGAATTGGAATACAAAAAAGAGAGGTATGAGGAGGTCCAAGAAACAAGTAAATGAAAAATAATGTGATGGAAAGATTTTTTTTTCTTTTTCTGTTTGTTTTTATTTTTTGTAATGTAAAAATCTTAATAAAAATCTTATAAAAAAAAACAAAATTAAGAACTATGTCATCGGAAGACGCATTGGCTAAGGCACTTGGGAAAATTAATGAATCTTTGGAACATTTAACGAAGCAAGGGGCAGAGACAAGTAAACAAGTTGCCGAAACTAACAAGCAAATTGCAGAAACTAATAAGAAAGTAGCTGAGATTTCAGCAAAAATTGATTTAAATACTACAAGTATAAATGAACTTGGAAAGAAGGTGAATTCTAATACAGAGACTATTGAAAAGCTACTAGAGGAATCGGCTACAACTCGAAAGATTGCAGAGGAGGCCAAGGAAATTGCGACTACCACACAGGAAAAAATTCCACCGGTCCTTAAAAAACTGGAGGGCCATGAACTGACACTGTCCATGATCGATCTGCAAAGGAAAGAGAGAAATTTGAGAATTAGGGCAGTACCGGAAAGTGAAAGGGACAATTTGGCGAACTTTCTTACAAAAGAATTCTCAGACTTTTGGCAACAGGGCCCTGAGAAGGAAGAATTCAAGATAGTAAGTGCATTTAGACTTGGTACAAGACAAAGAAGGAATAGGCCAAGAGACTGCTTGTTAACTTTAAGATCTAAAGAAGAAAGAGATAAAATTTTGAATTGGCACTACCAAAAAAACATTGCAAATTGAAGACTCTTACGTGGAGATTTTTAAAGATATACCGAAGTACATTTTGGATGTAAGAAACTACTATAGAGATCTGGTGGTTTTACTGAAAAGAAACAGCATATTTTTCAGGTGGGAATTTCCTCAAGGCCTATCTTTCAAATATAAAGGAAAGAAAATAAGAATAAGGACAGTGAGTGATAAAGACAAGTTTTTGAGAGACCACGAAGAGGATCTTCAGAAAGAGGTGGAATCTGGACAAGAACCAACTTCATCAAGAAAAGGAATACTGGACATAGCAAACTTATCTTTTGGACTGCAACTACCGACTGAAGAAGAACAATTACTTGGAGCAGTAGGAGGGAAAAGTAAATAACCCCATCATGGCTCTGCAACTTCTAAGCTGGAACTGTAATGGTCTGAACATACCCCGGAAGAGAAAAAGTATTTTTCATATATTAAAGAAAGAACAATTGGACTTGATTTGCTTACAAGAGACACATGTGACGAGGTCACATAGGAAAATACTTATTAATAAAAGATTGGGACAAGAATTTATTTCATCTGACAGAGTCAAAAAAAGAGGAGTGGTGATCTATGCAAAGGAAAGACTGCTGCCGAAATTAATTTTTAAAGATGACCAAGGAAGATATTTGGCAATTGAAATTCAAGTCCAAGGAGAAAAATTTTTGATTGTAGGAATTTATGCACCGAATGAGGGGAAATCTGAATTTTTTAAGAAGTTGCATGAGATTTTGTTGGACTATATGGATTATAACCTAATTTTGATGGGAGACATGAATGGAGTAGAATCAACTAATATGGACAAAGCACAAAGACAGGTAGTTACTAAAGATGGAAGACTACCAAAAACTTTCTTTGAAATGACTGACAATATGGACTTGGTTGATATCTGGAGAACAAAAAACCCTCTTGAGAGAGAGGGAACCTTCTTTTCTGAAGCCAAAATGACATGGACTAGAATTGACCAAATATGGGTTACTAGAGGAATGGCTCCAAAGATTAAAAAAGTTGAAATCTGCCCAAAAACTTGCTCCGACCATAATGCCGTAAAGATGGAGATGAAGCAAATAACAGCTGGCTCCTTCAGATGGAGGATGAATGACACCTTATTTAGAGATGAAGAAGTATACAAAAAGGCCCAAAAAACTTTGAGAGACTATTTTGAAATAAATATGAAGACTAATGTTGAAAAAAGAGTAATCTGGGACGCAAGCAAAGCCGTTATGCGAGGATTCTTGATACAACAAAATGCAATAAAGAAGAGAAGCCAAAATGAGAAGAAAGATAAGATTCTGGAAAAGATAAAAGAAGGAGAAAGGAAATTAAGATCAAAACCAAAGTCTCATGAGATTTTGAGAGAAATCAAGTTATACCAAACACAATATATGGAATTGACGAACCAAGAAGTAGAATGGAAAATCAAACAAATGAGACAAAAGACTTTTGAATCAGCAGATAAATGTGGTAAACTGTTGGCTTGGCAAATGAGGAAAAGACAAAAACTGAATACGGTGACAAATTTAGAAGTGGAAGGAAAGAACATCTACAATCCAATTGAGATTAGAAATTGCTTCCAGAGATATTTTAAACAACTATATTCACAAGGGCCGCAGAAAGAACTGGACATAGAACAATTTCTTGAGAAAAACGGATTAAAGAAAATCTCTTATGAAAGTAAAATAGTTTTGAACCAGAAAATAACTGAACAGAAAATAGAAGGTGCCATTCAAAATATGCAATTGGGAGGGAGCCATTCAAAATATGCAATTGGGAAAATCTCCAGGACCAGATGGATTGACCTCCAGATATTACAAAGCATTGAAAGAATGGCTTATACAACCGTTGAAGGAGGTCTGTAATGAAATTTTAGAGGGGAAGAAGGCACCCGAATCGTGGAAAGAAGCGTATATTACACTTATACCAAAATCAGAGACTGAGAAGAATCAGATTAAGAACTACCGCCCTATATCATTACTTAATGTGGATTACAAAATTTTTGCAGACATTTTGGCAAAAAGATTGAAAAGGGTTTTGGTGGGAGAGATTCATAAAGACCAGGCGGGCTTTCTTCCAGGAAGACATTTATCTGACAATGTGAGAAACATAATAGATATTATGGAATTATTAGAAGTCAATATTAATACTAAGGCAGTATTAATATTTGTGGATGCGGAGAAAGCCTTTAACAATATCTCTTGGAGCTTTATGAAAAAGAATCTTGAAGGGATGGGGGTAGGCCAAGGTTTTGAGAATGGTATAGGTGCAATTTATTCTGAACAAAAAGCAAAATTGATTGTAAATAATGTGGTTACTGAAGAATTTGCTATTGAAAAAGGGACACGACAGGGGTGCCCAATATCCCCATTACTTTTTATATCTGTCTTGGAGGTTTCATGATCAGAGGGGACCAGCTGGTTAAAGGGATTCAGGTCGGAGCTAAACAATACAAATTGAGAGCGTTCGCAGATGATATAGTATTAACTTTACAAGAGCCAGACACTAGTACGAAAAGAGTTTTAGAGCTAATACAAATATTTGGTCAAGTAGCAGGTTTTAAGTTGAATAAACAGAAAACGAAAGTACTGGACAAAAATCTAACAGTTGCTGAAAGAGAGAAGTTTCATAGTGAAACTGGTTTAATGGTAGCAAATAAAGTGAAATACCTGGGGATTAATTTGACATCTAAGTATGTGAACTTATTTAAAGACAATTATGAGAAATGTTGGACAGAAGTTAAGAAAGATTTAGAAATATGGTCAAATTTGAGACTTTCCTTGTTAGACCAAATTGCTGTTATTAAGATGAATGTTTTGCCGAGAATATTGTTTTTGTTTCAAACATTGCAGATTGTGGATAAAATGGATTGTTTCAAGAGGTGGCAGAAAGATATATCTAGATTTGTCTGGCAGGGCAAAAAGCCCAGAATAAAATTTAAGATACTAACTGATGCAAAAGAAAGAGGGGGGTTTGCCCTGCCGGACTTAAAATTGTATTATGAATCAGCGGCTTTTTGCTGGCTGAAAAACTGGCTGCTTCTTGAAAACACAGACATTTTGGATCTGGAAGGGTTCAATAACAGGTTTGGCTGGCATGCATATATATGGTATGACAAGGTTAAAATTCACCAAGGTTTCAAAAACCATATTGTCAGGAAAGCACTATATAATGTTTGGATTCGGTATAAAGATTTGTTGGAAAACAAAACCCCTAGGTGGTTGTCACCAATGGAAGCTAAGGAAGTGAAAAAACTTAATATGGAATCTAAATGGCCAAAATATTGGGAAATTATAGAACATGAGGAGGGAAAAGTGAAATTGCAGCGCTATGAGAAACTGAAGTCAAAAGTAAGAGACTGGCTTCATTACTACCAGATAAATGAAGTTTTTAAACAGGACAGGAAAATTGGTTTCCAGGTGGAGAGATCAAAAGTAGAAACAGAACTGTTGGAACCCAATACTAAGAATTTGTCAAGAATGTATAACTTGCTGTTGAAATGGAATACACAGGATGAGACGGTTAAATCAGCTATGATTAAATGGGCACAAGACATTGGTCATGACATTATGTTTGCTGACTGGGAACAGTTATGGACTACCGGTATAAAGTTTACGGCATGTAATGCCTTAAGAGAGAACATTATGAAAATGATTTATAGGTGGTACATGACCCCAGTCAAGCTTGCAAAAATCTATCATACGCCCAATAATAAATGCTGGAAATGTAATGAAACTGAAGGTACTTTCTACCACCTTTGGTGGACGTGCCCAAGGATGAAGGCCTTCTGGGAAATGATCTATAATGAAATTAAGAAGGTACTTAAGTGTACCTTTCACAAGAAACCAGAGGCCTTTCTCCTGGGCATGGTGGGCCAATTGGTGACAAGGAAAGATAGGACGTTCTTTATGTATGCTACAACAGCAGCAAGAGTTCTTTTAGCAAAGTATTGGAAGACACAAGAACTACCCACGCTGGAAGAGTGGCAGACGAAGGTGATAGACTATATGGGACTGGCTGAGATGACTGGCAGAATCCGTGACCAAGGGAAAGAGACGGTGGAAGAAGATTGGAAGAAATTTAAAGTTTATCTTAAGAACTGTTGTAAAATTAATGAGTGCTAAAATGTCATGGGTAATGTAAAACAGAATTGCAGTGATAAATAATTGGGTAAGAGGAAAAAGATTAGAAACTGAATTATAAGTATTGAAATTAGGGGTTGCTGGAAAAGTTTAAAACAGGGATGCAGAAAAGGGAGGTATGGGGAAGTCGTTGAAATAAGGTTTAAGAAAAAGAGGTTAAGAAATTATACGTGTTTATATGTTTGTTTGTTTATGTGTTGTTAGTTGTTAGTTGTATTGTATTCTATTATATGTTGGAAAATCAATAAAAATTTATTTAAAAAAAACAAAAAACAAAATATGCAATTGGGTAAATCTCCGGGACCGGATGGGTTGACTTCCAGATATTATAAAGCTTTGAAGCAGTGGCTAATACAACCTTTGAAGGAAGTCTGCAATGAAATTTTGGAGGGGGAAAGGGCACCTGAATCGTGGAAAGAGGCTTTTATTACACTTATACCGAAGACAGAGACTGAAAAGACTCAACTTAAGAACTACCGCCCTATTTCTTTACTAAATGTGGATTACAAAATCTTTGCTGACATTTTGGCTATGAGATTTAAAAAAGTTTTGATGGAGGAGATTCATAGAGACCAAGCGGGATTTCTCCCGAGAAGACATATGTCAGACAATGTAAGGAATATAATTGATATTTTGGAAAAGTTAGAAGTCAACATAAACACTAAAGCAGTTTTGATATTTGTGGACGCGGAGAAAGCCTTTGACAATATTTCTTGGAGTTTTATGAAGAAGAATCTTCAGGGGATGGGGGTAGGCCAAGGATTTGAAAACGGTATAGGTGCAATATATTCTGAACAAAAAGCAAAGCTAATTGTTAACAATGTGGTTACAGAAGAATTTAAGATAGAAAAAGGGACACGTCAGGGGTGCCCAATCTCCCCATTACTTTTTATATCAGTCCTGGAGGTTTTGCTGAACATGATTAGAAGGGATCAGCTGGTTAAAGGGGTACAGGTCGGAGCTAAACAATACAAATTGAAAGCATTTGCAGATGACTTGGTACTTACATTACAAGAGCCAGAATCTAGTACTAAAAGGGTTTTGGAACTAATACAAGAGTTCGGTCAAGTAGCAGGATTTAAATTGAATAAGTCAAAAACTAAGGTATTAGAGAAAAACTTAACAGCTATTGAAAAAGAGAGGTTTCAGAATGAGACAGGTTTAACTGTGGTTAAGAAAGTCAAATATTTGGGCATTAACATGACAGCTAAAAATGTGAACTTATTTAAAGATAATTATGAGAAAGACTCTCCTCCCTGGAAGGGAGGGGAGTTTTTGTGGGCGGGAGCCCGAGCCCCGCCTACCTCCCTCACCTGGCTGGCGCCCGCCCCCGCCGGTGGGCAACCAACCAGGTGACACCGGGGGGGCGTTCCTTCAGCATACTATATGCTGCGGCGCCAGCCCCCTCCTCGGCCTCATTCACCTTTGTCCCGTCACGAGTCAGGATTGCTTGCTGTCCGCTGCTCCTGCCTCCACGTGGTTACGGGGTTTCAGAGGAAAGAAGACCGACTTTCAGGGAAGTTCGCTTTGCTTTCCCCTTTTTCTCTCCAGTCTGTGGGCTTGCTGTTTGCGTTTTGTGTGCTGGCTGTGTGTGCGTGCTTGTGCGCTTGTGGTGGTTTTTTTTTTGTGCTTTTGTGCCTGCTGTGTGCTTGTTTACGTTGGCTGTGCGGCTGTTGGTGTGAGAGTGTTATACTGGCGGATCGCTTCCGTGGGTGGTAGCCGGTACCCAGGTTCTTTGCAGGGATCGTTTCTGTCCTTTTCCCAGGGTAGGCTGCAGAACCGGCAGCGGAAGTCAGGAATCCGCCGTACACCTTAACTGCAGGCGGATCGGGGCTTCAGGGGCTTAAAGTCACCTTTGTGGGGGGAGCCTGTCTGGGACACATCGTGTGCCCGCTTCGCAAGGTCCTAGCTCCGCCAGGGGTGCCGGTTGCCAGCTTCCCGGCTTCTCCTTTCTGGGTCTAGGCACAGCCTGCGACGGCAGGAACCCCCCCCCTTTTTTCACCATCCTCTTGATCGCTTCGCCCAGCGGAGGTGCCTTTCGCGTTCTATTAACCTGAAACGCGCTGAGAGGTGGTGCTAGCGAATATATCGGAAGAGGGGAGGTTTCGTTGGCATCTGGGGCTGTTATATCCGTGGCTCGTAATTTTTAAAACCTTCTCCTTTTACGCGCGCCTGCTTCACCCATCCCAGAGGCCACCCCCCCCCGGTTTCTCTCTACCCCGTTCATTTTATTTTCACTGTTCTCTCTCCCTCCGCTGTTCGTTTGATTGCTTCTACCCCCCCCCCCCCATTCCCTGGACCTATTGCGCTGCGGCTGGACAGAGGTTCCCTTAATTTTGCTTTAGAACTGCTGTTGTAGGGACATTTACGCGTAGTTTGGTCAGGGCTCCCTTCAACCGCGCTTTAAAAAACTGCTCTAGAAAAGGGCATTGGTGTGGGCAGCCCTTGTGCCTTCATCAAATCTCCAGCTTGTAATTCTTTTTAAAGGGACGTTGTTTGTAGCTGGGCTTTACTAGGCTGCGGGAGCTTATTTTCACTGCCTGTGCTTCGTTCAAAACAGCGGGGTTCTCAGCTTCATTCCCCCTCCCCCGCTTTGGGTACAGCAGCTTGCATTTGTTTGTGAGCGGCTCATATTGTTGCCATAGTAGCGCTATTGTGCTGCTGGCCAGCAGGAGACAAAGGCAGCTAACGAGCGATAGATTAAGGCCAGCTCTGGTATTGCCAAGCTTTTGTTGCGTGGGTGCCTGGCAACAGAGCTATTGTTGTCTTCCTGGTTTTAGAACGAGTGGAAGCCTTACAGCGGTGAGGAGCCAGTGTTTATTTTGCCTCGCTTGTTTTGCTGCAGCTTCAAGTTCCTGTTTCCCTGGGTATTACCCATTAAGAGGGAGGGGCTGGATCTTCCTTGCCGCTGATTGATTTACTTCGGGCTGTACAGCTGGGGGGTCTAGCAGTGGGACAATTGATTCTTTGGTGCAGTGAAATTATCATTTAAGAAGTGTTTTATTATATTTGATTTAACAGCACAGCGACAGCATAATTGATATAGTATCATAAGCTGAAGCAGATTGTTTTCATAGCACCTATTAAGTAGCATTAATAATATCCAGTTCTGCACAAGCGGGTTTAGCGGCTTCATCTCATTTGGTGAACTCAGGCTTAAGCTTAACGGTTTTGATTAATTAGATTAACAGTGAGTTAATTTGAATATCGCAGGCAATTTATTATACACAATAGTGTCCAGAAGCTAATATTAAGCATCACTAGCTGTCCACAGTAATAATAGCGATAAATTGGTAATAAACTAACTAAATTGATAATAATATAATAAATTCATTAATTAATTCATAACAATAATGATACTAATAATTAATTAAATAAATAGAATAAATAAATAATAGGAATCAAACAAATAAATATTAGTTTGAACTAACTAAATTAATAATAATATAAGAAATTCATTAATTAATTATAACAATAATAGTAATAATAATTAATTGAATAAATAGAATAATCAAATAATAATAATAAGCAAATAATTAAATAAATAAAGTTATTAATAATAATAATAATAATAAATAAATAAATAAATAAATAAATAAAAATAAATAAAATAAATAAACAAACAAACATATAAATAAATAAGTAAAAAAAAAAATTCTGCAGATTCAGTAACCTCAATTAACAAGCAGCGGTTGCGTTTTGTACGAGGTGAAATTCATGGCTTCTAAGAGAAAGCGCGCGCCTCAGCAGGCACGCAGCGCAGCTCGGGACACACCTCGCAGACAGCGGGACAGAGGTCATAATCAGAAACCCATCTCGCATTTCCTCAACCCATTTAGGTCATTCATAGATGATTATGAACAACGTTTTCCTGAAGATAATTCCAGCCCTTCCTCGTCTCCCGACGTCATCCCCGATACGCAGGTGGTGCCGGAGAGTCCGCGTTCCTCTCAACGGGATGAACTACCTGGTACCTCCGCCGCCCTCTTCAGTGATTCTCAATTGGCGAGGGCGGGTGCAAATTTTAGGTCAGAACCAGTCCGGACCAGGTCCCAAGCTAAGTCGTCTGCATCCACCTCCCGCGCTCGGGGGGGGGGGGGGAGGCGACTTCTAAGTCTGTTCGCATGAATAACCTTGTCGCTTCTAGTTCTTCCAGTCGTTTGCAGGACAAGCGGCCCAGGGCGCGGGTGCAAGAATCAGCTTCTTCATCCGTATCGGAGGATGAGCAGCAGGAGCCGGAGGAGGTCGCCACCGAGGAGGCTCCCAGCGCAGTGCTTACCGAGAAGCCATCGGGAAAAAGGCGAGAGAAGAAAGAACACATTTGTAAGAAGAGCAAATCAAGGAAGAGTGACACGGACGAGGAATCAGGTACCTCTTCGTCAGAGTATGATAGCGATGCCTCCCTGGGCTCCTACTGGGGTAAAGGAGAGGACGTATCTGGTCTTCCTGACTGGGCTCTCTCAAGGAGGGCCAATTCCCACCGTAAAAAGTTCGGCGGGACCCAGGAGTGGAAGGATGGGGCGTTAGTGAAAGATTTAACCACTTCCACTTACTCAACTTCAGACGTGATCCCAGGTGATCATCTTTCCCCTAAGATGAGGGCAAAGATCTTGAATGGGGAGTTTGTTGATATGTTCAAGTTGGTTCCCCCAGCAGAGGAGCTAGGTAGAGGTGAAAAGAGACCATCACATGGGAAGCGCAAGAGCAGGTACCCCTCCGTGCCCCGGACATTCGAGAACTGGCTTGACGGTTACCAGGCTTTCATGGGGACAATTGTAGCTGCCTATCCTAAGAGAGCCGTTCACTTAGTGGCTTACCTTTCACATATTCGTACGGCATGTGCCCTCTCTGGGGAAGCAGCCGCCATAAGCTACGATAAGAAGTTTCGCAGGAAAGCTTCTAGGGTTCCGTTAGCGCGCTGGGATCAGATCGAAAATGGCATCTGGTCGGTGGCAGTGGGTCCTTACGTAGACAGAAAGCCGGTCGAGCCATATCGTGCGACCAGGGCCGACTTAAAGAGAGATTTCAGAAGAAAAGTATGCTGGGAGTACAATAGAGGGTCGTGCCAGAGGCCTTCATGTAAATTCCCTCATGAATGCGAGAGATGCGCCGGGGCCCACCCGGTGGCGACCTGCTTTAAAGGGGGGAAACAGCCCTTTCGGGGGGGCCAGGGGTTCCACCATTCCAGTTCCAGAGGAGCCCCCGCAGCCGGGAACAGGAGATGAGAATTTTTGACGATTGGCTTACTCCCCTATCAAACTAGCCCCTCTTTCCGACCTTTTGGCCGTCTACCCTGACAAAGTGGCAGCCTCCTACCTCCGCGAGGGTTTTTCCAACGGCTTTCGGATCCCGGTAGCGGGTACCTTAATAGCAAAAGATTCCCCCAACCAAAAGTCTGTTAGGGAGAGGCCTGAGATTGCCGAAAGAAAGATAGCCAAAGAAGTGGGCGCAGGCAGGGTAGCGGGTCCATTTGTAACCCCTCCTATTCCCAAGTTACACATTTCACTGTTAGGCATCGTCCCTAAGAAGACTCCCGGGGAATTTAGGCTCATTCACAATCTTTCTTATCCGAAGGGCGGGTCAGTGAATGACGCCATCCCTCCAGAATTATGCACAGTAAAATACGCCACCTTTGACCAGGCAGTTAAATTAATAAGGAATTTCGGCCCTGGGGCGCTGCTAGCGAAGTGCGATATAGAATCAGCCTTCCGCCTTTTGCCAGTGCACCCCGATGATTTTTGGTTGCTGGGTTTCAAATTCCAGGTGAGATTTTACGTTGACAAGGCCATGCCAATGGGTTGTTCAGTAGCCTGTTCGGCGTTCGAAACATTCAGCACCTTTTTGGACTGGGCCTTACGTTTTAGGACCAATGCCTTGGGGGTCACACACTATCTTGATGATTTTCTTTTCGTGGGAAAGCCCAACACTGGTGAATGTGCCTCCTTGCTTGGGGCCTTCTCAGCGCTGACCCAGGAGCTGGGTGTTCCCCTCGCAGCCGATAAGACTGAAGGCCCCGCTACATGCCTCACTTACCTGGGCATAGAATTAGACACAATCGCGCAATCATCCAGACTCCCGAAGGAAAAAATTGACGCCCTCACGGAGGTAATCCGAACTACCCTTATGCTACGGAAGATCACCCTTAGGCAAATTCAATCCCTTCTGGGTCACTTTAATTTCGCTTGCAGAGTGGTTTCCCCCGGACGCCCCTTCTGCGCCCGACTGGCCAGGCTCTCAGTTGGGCTTAAACACCCACACCACAGGGTTCGGCTGCCCAAGTCAGTTAAAGCGGATTTAGACGTCTGGTTATCATTTCTGGAAAACTACAATGGGGTGTCCCTTTGGCAGGATGTCCTTAACCTGTCTTCGGATTTCCAGGTTCAGTCGGATGCAGCAGGGTCCCTGGGCTTTGGCGTGTACTTTAAGGGTTGATGGTGTGCTCAACTGTGGCCAGCCGGGTGGCGTGGCGAGGCCATCACCCGGGATCTCACTTTTCTCGAGTTTTTCCCAATAGTAGTTGCCGTTCATATCTGGACTGAGGAGTTTCGAGATCGCCGGGTGTGCTACAGAACCGACAATCAGGCGGTGGTGAACATCCTGGCTAGGCAGTCATCGCGATCTGCAAGGGTTTCCTCCCTTCTGCGGGCGTTCGTTCTCCGATGCCTTGAGTACAACATAATTTTTTCAGCCAAATTTGTTCAAGGGATTAAGAACGATATAGCTGATGCTTTGTCTCGCTTTCAGATGTCCCGCTTCCGGTCGCTTGCCCCTGGAGCACAACTGTTGCCCGAACCCTTTCCGGAGCACCTGTGGAACACTGGAGACGCAAAGTGATCAAGGGAGTATTAGCGTCTGTCGCACCTTCCACCCTCAGGTCTTATAAGAAGGCCTGGTGCGACTTCCAGAGCTTCAGGTCTGGGGTATCGGGACTTTCACCTAGCGTGCCACCCACAACCGACGACGTGCTGCAATACCTTTCTCATCTAGATGATTTAGGCCGTGCCCCCAAAACGTTGAAGATACATGTAGCCGCCATCAGCTTCTTCGCCAAAGCCATGTTCTCCTTTGATCCGTGCAGTGATTTCCTGGTCCGCAGGGCCGTCGAGGGTTGGGGCAGGTTGCGACCCCCGAGGGCCGAGGGCTGTAAGCCGATCTCTTACGGGTTACTATCTCAGATCCGTACAAAGCTTAGGTCAATTTGTTGGTCCAAGTTCGAGGCCCGCCTCTTTTCCGCGGCGTATGCCATCGCCTTTTTTGGAGCATTAAGAGTGGGCGAAGTTGTGGTCGAGGTTAGCAGTAGTGGGGCTACGCGCGGTCTCCTTATGGAAGACGTGCAGTTGTCCGAGTCAGGTATGACGGTATGGATACGTCAGTCCAAAACTGATCAGGCCGGTAGGGGTGTCTTGGTTAAACTTACAGCGTCTGCGCAACAGGGCCCATGCCCGGTCAAGGACACTAGACGATACCTCTGCCTCAGGCCACCCGGCCCGGGTCCGCTCCTGGTGCATGCGGACGGGTCTCCTTTACTGAGGCATCAGTTCACGAGGGTACTCCGCAAAGCCATCGACAGCTGTGGTCTACCGGCACAGGATTATGCTGCTCACTCATTCAGGATTGGCGCTGCTACAACGGCAGCGCGGTTGGGTCTGCCGGCTGACAGGATCAAGGAAATGGGCCGGTGGAGATCCAACGCTTATAAGGGTTATATTCGCTAGTATGCGCTCTTCTATGCTACCCTACTTACCGGTTTTCTCTTTCCTTTCATTCCCAGCTGTCTTCGGGAGAAGTGTGTGGATCTGCAGCCATAGCATAGTCCATTGGGCCCGCGTCCGGGCGGTCAGCTCCGGCCTCACAGCTAATCTTGGTTTGCCACCGGGAGTTCGAGTTTCCTGGTTTTCGAGACGAGGCATGCGTTGGGAGGAACTCATGCCATTGCTTGTGCAGAAAGTAGCCACGTTCGGTTCCCCCGATGCCATTATCATTCAGCTAGGGGAGAATGACCTGGTGGACAAAGGAAGTGCGGATGTGTCGTGGCACATAAAGAGAGACTTGGATGCGATTGCTGCCTTGTGCCCCAGGACAACGGTGTTCTGGTCTTCCTTCTTGAAGAGGCTTGTTTGGCACGGCGCGCATAGTTGTATGGCCATGGAAAAAACCAGGAAACTCGTAAATCGGGCGGTGGCCCGTTGGGTGCGCTTCATGTATGGCCAAGTCATTTATCATGACCGTATCCGGATTGGCGACCAAGCCTTATACCGGAATGATGGTGTGCATTTATCAGACCTGGGGAATGACATTTGGTTAGATAGCGTCATCAGGAGTATTTGGGATTGGTTGCAGCCGTGAGGGTATTGGCGGCGAGCCTCTTGGGCTCGGGTGGCGGTTAGGCATTGGATATATGTGTTGTGGTGTAGAAGAGCTAGGTGTGGCCATCGCCTATGCCTTCAATATGTTGGGTATTCCGTTAAAGGAATCCGGCGGTCGTGTGTTCTGTCCGATGCCTGCTTGGCGGGAGGCCATGGCACGACCCTCGGTGACGTCAGGGGAGAGCCTATAGTTGGATGAGCATCAACAGGCTCCACCTACTGGTGAATAAACCCATCCGTTTTAGACATCCAATGCCTAAGCCAATACCTTTTCACTGCTGTAACCAATAAAGTTGTGGCCTTTTCTTGCCCATTAACCTTATATCTCGTGTCCTTGTGTATTCATTTCACATCGCGGGGGTTGGGTCCTCGAACCACAAATGTTGGATAGAAGTGAAAAAAGATTTAGAAATCTGGTCAAATTTGAAGCTCTCCTTGTCTGGTCGGATTGCAGTTATAAAGATGAATGTATTGCCTAGAATGCTGTTTTTGTTCCAAACATTGCAAATCGTCGATAAGATGGACTGTTTCAAGAAGTGGCAGAAAGATATTTCTAAATTTGTCTGGCAGGGCAAGAAACCCAGAATAAAATTTAAGATTTTAACTGATGCAAAGGAAAGGGGGAGATTTGCCCTGCCAGACTTCAAACTATACTATGAATCGGCAGCTTTCTGCTGGTTGAAGGATTGGCTGCTTCTTGAGAATACAGACATTTTGGATTTAGAAGGTTTTAATAATATTTTTTGGATGGCATGCATATTTGTGGTATGACAAGGTGAAAGCTCATAAGGCCTTTAAAAATCATATTGTCAGGAAAGCATTATATAATGTCTGGATAAGATATAAAGACTTGTTGGAAAATAAAACTCCAAGGTGGTTGTCCCCAATGGAGGCAAAGGCTGTGAAAAGGCTCAATATGGAGTCCAAATGGCTGAAATATTGGGAAATCTTGGAACAAGAAGGTGACAAACAGAAATTGCAGAGATTTGAGAAACTAAAAGATAAAGTGCAAGACTTGCTTCATTATTATCAAATATTGGAGGTTTATAAGTTGGACAGGAAAATTGGCTTCCAGGTGGAAAAATCAAAATTGGAAACAGAATTGTTAGAACCCAATACTAAAAATCTGTCAAAAATGTATAACTTGCTGTTGAAATGGAATACGCAGGATGAAACGGTGAAGTCAGCCATGATTAAGTGGGCACAAGATATCGGTCATAACATCATGTTTGCTGACTGGGAAAAGTTGTGGACCACCGGTTTGAAATCTACGGCATGTAATGCCTTAAGAGAGAATATTATGAAAATGATCTATAGGTGGTACATGACCCCAGTTAAGCTTGCAAAAATTTACCATTTGCCTGATAATAAATGTTGGAAATGTAAAGAAAATGAAGGTACATTCTTTCATCTTTGGTGGACGTGCCCAAGGATTAAGGCTTTTTGGGAGATGATCTATAATGAACTGAAAAAGGTACTTAAGTACACTTTCCCTAAGAAACCAGAGGCCTTTCTTTTGGGCATGTCCGGCCAATTGGTGCCAAAGAAGGATAGAACTTTTTTTATGTACGCTACAACAGCAGCAAGAATACTCCTCGCAAAGTATTGGAAGACACAAGACCTACCCACTCTGGAAGAATGGCAGATTAAGGTGATAGACTATATGGGACTGGCAGAAATGACTGGCAGAATCCGGGACCAGGGGAGAGAGACAGCGGAAGAAGACTGGAAGAAATTTAAGGACTATCTTAAGAAATATTGTAAAATTATTGAATGTTAGAATGACGCTGGTTTAGAATTTATGTGGTTTTCAGCTGTAATGGATAAGTAAAAGAAAAAGAAAGGTCAAAATTTGAATGAGAATGAAGGGGAAGGATTTGTTGAATCAAATAAATTAGAAATTGGAATACAGAAAGGGGAGGTATGAGGAAGTCGGGGAAGTAAGTTATAAGAAAATAAGGGATTGAAAGTATACTTGTTCTTTTTTTGTTTGTGTGTATTTTTCTTTTTTTTCTTTTTGTTTTTTCTTGTATTGTTCTGTTTTTATATAATTTTTGAAACTTTAATAAAAAAATTTTTTTTTAAAAAAATTGGGACAGTATACGGGCCCCCCCATTGCTCTACAGCTTGACCCCGCAGTACGACCGGTCAGGCTCAAGGCCCGCTGGGTCCCGTTCGCCCTGAAACCCCGTATAGACGAGGAATTGGACCGACTCGTGGAGCAAGGAGTGCTGGAGCCGGTGCCTAATGCCCCCTAGGAAACCCCAATCGTCACACCCGTCAAGCCTAATGGTTCGGTCCACATCTGCGCAGACTACAAATGTACCATAAACAAGGCCCTCACGGCTCATGCATACCCAGTGCCAGTGGTCAGCCATGTCCTTGCTACCCTGGCTGGGTCGAAAATTTTTGGCAAGCTGGACCTGGCCCAAGCATATCAACAGCTGCCAGTAGATGAGGCCACAGCAGAGGCACAGACGATTGTGACGCACAGAGGAGCGTTCAGGGTAAAGCGGCTGCAATTCGGTGTCAGCGTGGCACCAGGCATATTCCAGAATCTAATGGACTCTCTCCTTAAAGGGATTCCTGGTGTCACCCCCTTCTTCGATGATGTGTTGATTGCCGGGCCCACACCCGAGGAGTTTGAGGACCGCCTCCGCACCGTTCTGCACCGTTTCCAGACGGCGGGTCTCAAGGTGAAGCGGGAAAAATGTCTACTAGGAGTGCCTCAGGTGGACTTTCTGGGATTTATGGTGGACGCAGAAGGGGTCCACCCGACTGGGGACAAGGTACGGGCCATTTGTGATGCCCCAGCACCCAAGAACAAGACTGAACTTCAGGCCTTCTTGGGACTATTGAACTTTTACCATTCCTTCCTTCCCCACAAGGCGGCGGTAGTGGAGCCCCTACACAGACTCCTGGACAAGCGGGCCCCTTGGGTGTGGGGCCAGCGCCAGGAGGCCGCATTCCAGGCAGTCAAGGACTTGCTTGTCTCAAACTCGGTCTTGGCACACTTCGCCGAGAGGCTGCCGGTGGTGCTAGCATGCGACGCCTCACCCTATGGCATTGGCGCTGTCCTGGGACACCAACTCCCGGATGGAAGAGAGGTACCGGTGGCACACTTTTCCCAGACACTCAAGGCAACCGAGCGGAACTACTCGCAAATCGACAAGGAGGGTCTGGCAATCGTGAAGGGAGTAAAAAAATTCCATGATTTCTTGTACGGGCGGCCCTTCACCGTGGTGACTGACCACAAGCCGTTGCTTGGCTTGTTTGCCCCCGAAAAGCAGACCCCCCAAGTGCTGTCTCTTCGCGTCCTCAGGTGGTCAGTTTTCCTTGCCAGCTACCAGTATGCACTGATTCACTGCCCTGGGAAGGCGATGGGCCATGCGGACGCCCTCAGCAGGCTACCACTACCGGAAACAGGCCCCGACCCAGCACCTGCACAAGAGGTTATGAGCCTGGAGCTGCTTCCCGAGCGCCCCATTCAGGCACAAGAAGTTGCACACCATTCCAAGAAAGATAGGGTCATCTCCCGGGTCCTGGACTGGGTGTGGAGGGGATGGCCCAGCAGCAGCCCCGGGCCAGAATTCGCCGGCTACACAACCCGCAAACATGAACTGTCGGCCCACAAGGGGTGCCTGTTATGGGGAAGCAGGGTCGTTGTTCCCCAGCCCCTCCGCAAAAGGGTCCTCACAGCCCTACACGAGACACACCCAGGGGTAGTAAGAATGAAGGCCCTTGCCAGGAGTTACGTGTGGTGGCCGGGGATCGACGGAGAGATACAGGCCTTGCAATCAGATTGGACCGCCTTCACCCCGATAGAGCTCAGGATGAGGAAGTGGTGGGGGAAGGCAGGAACCCCCGGACCTTCGAGGCCCAGGACCCAGTGTATGCAAAGAATTTTGGAGCAGGCCCTGCATGGGTACCCGCCACAGTCACCAGGGTCACTGGCCCCGTGTCGTACGAGGTGCTAACAGATGGGGGGCAATGCTGGCGCCGCCACTGCGACCAGATACGGCGACGATTCCCGGGAGAAAACCAGGAGGAGGAGGACAGGTCAGAGGAGTCCCAAGGGAACAGTGGGGCAGTGAGGCCCATAGAGCAGCAGGGGCAAGCAGGAGAGGCAGAATCAGTAAATACAGAGAGGACCCGTGAGGCCGAAAGGACACTGGAACCAGAACCACGACTGAGCGAGACGGTTGCGCCAGACCATACAGCCCCATCACAGCCAGCATCCTTGGAACACGAGCCAGAACCTGAACCCCAGACCAGGGAACACCCCAGGCCGCAACGCACACGTAGGCCGCCGGCGTACCTTGAGGACTATGAATGCGACCTCCCGGGCAGGACTGGAACTTAGAGGGGAGGGGTGTTATGTACTGAGTTGAATGGGATCCAAACTGCAGCAGTCTGATTGGTCCTAGAACAATAGGATTCAGAATGCAGCAGTCTGATTGGTCCTAGAACAATGCAGCAGTCTGATTGGTTGGCAGGAACCACCCAATCATGCTCCAGATAGAAGTGAATCCACAACCTGATTGGCTTACAGTAGAATTCCGGAATTAGCCAATCATGTGCAGCCCATTGTGTAAATAATGTATATAAAGCAGATACCTTGAGGGGACTTTCATTCATTCCTCCTCACCACTATGAGCTGAATAAAGAGCATGAAATCACTTTGCGACTCTGAGTATATTTCAGTTTAGCTAGTGATATATCACCGTGTTGAAAGCCAGCTATTGCCCAGCCCTAGTTGTGGCCTCAGAGGGCAAGACTTGTCCACCCAGCTGGAGCAAGGAAAGAATGCATACAGGCACACATTCTGTCAGGCTCTCATGCCAGTCCCACTTGTCATTGGACCTCCAGGAGAAGCAGTTTCTGGATATCGTACCCCAGGATGGTGATGACTCCACTGAGCGGCCAAGGAGATCTGGCTTTTGGTGGACCACCTCTTCAAGAATGCCTGCCACCAGGTGAGCTGAGGGGGACGGTACCATTGAAAGGATGGGTGTGGGCTGGAATCCAGTACCAGTTTTGGGGTGTGTAGGTTCCAAACGCCACAATTGATTTATATCTTAGCTACCGACTCGCTCTTACAAGCTCCTGCTGTGAGTATAGTGGCACCTTGGTGGAGCGGCAGCGGGTGGGACATCCAGCATATACTATTCCTTAGAGCGGCTCAGAAGAACCCAAGTGTTCCCAACCATTCTCTGTCTATCCCTAGCAAAGCGGCTCTCTGAGACTGGCCACTAGAAGAAGCGGGGAATGATTTCACTCTCCCATTGCCCCAAATCAGGAGAAGGGTAGTAGGAATGCTACTGTGGAAAGCAGGCGGGATACAATTCTCAGCCCTTGTGCCAGCTCTCTTGGTGATGGGCTTCTCTCCATTGTGGCATTCCTCGACCTCACATTATGCACCCCAGGGCTGGATTGTTCTTCATGCTATCCAGGATGTACCTCATCCCTTCCGAACGCATGGGTGATACTCTGCATCAGGAGGACCTCTTCCAGACCCCGGGGACGCAGGACGAGCTGCAGGAGAGAATTGAGTGCCTGGACACCAGCATTCCCGAGACGATCCGTATCCTCTTTGGGGGACATTGTTGGGGAGCAGGGCTGCTTGGTGGTTTTCTTTCGCTCTTGGCTGGAGTGGACCTCACTTTTATATACCTGGTGGCTTAGGTTCCTAGGCCACCCCACCCTTAAGGCTCTGGGACACAGCACAATGAAATGCCCACAGTCAAGTCCAGTCATGGATCCAAACAGCTTCACAGCTTTAACCCCCATTTGAAAACAGCAGCCTGGCTAGATAGAGCAGAGGTGGGGAATCTTGACAGGCCCGCAGGCCCCACATCTAGCATCTTACGTGGTGTCAGGTGTGGAGACAGGTAAAGACACGGCTGCAAAGGAGCTTCAAGGGTGCGTTCAATTGTTCTTTGGCAAGCAGGGTTTCTTGACCGCACTTTTGGAGTTGACCACTAGTATTTGTTGTTTGGATTGAAACCATGCCTGCAGAAGGACATTTCCTCGGCAGATCAGCTTCGCAGGCAGCTTTGTCAAGAGGGGAGGTGTGGGATAATTACAGTGGGGTGGCTCAGTTGGTAGAGCGTGACACTCTTAATCTCAGGGCTGCGGGTTCAAAATGTGGGGTAATAAGCAAAGGATTTTAGGTATACTACAAACAACAAGACCGCCCATAAAATGTATGCTATTGCCATGCCAAAATGAGAGAAAATTAGTTGGAGGGAGGCAAGGGATGGGGCCACGGACCCCTGATTGGGAATAACGGAACTAGATGGTCCTCGGTGTCCCTTCCAACTCCACAATTCTATGATCCTGTGTCTTAAACACAAATCTTGAGGAATAGTTTGTTTGTGTGTGTGTGTGTTTCTGTTTGAACTTTCCCAGCCTTAGCTTTATTCTGATTTGCGCTTGCGTCCCTACTCCCCATGTGTAGAATTGCTATACCTTTGGGTTTTCCTGGACATTCAAGCGTTTCCCGCATGGACACTTGTTTCCAACGGCCAAATCCCGGCGGATGGCAACCCTACCCAATTGTGCCAGATTGCCTGGCATACATTACAAGCATCTAGTCACATAGATTCTCCAGAATCCCGGGGCTAGCCCACCTGACGGGAAGAGTCCGCGACCAGAAGGAGGAGGAATACCAGGAAGAATGGACAAAATTCAAAGATTATTTAGCTGAATATGTCAAGATAACCTAACTGGAAAAGCTTGCAAATATAAGATAGGTTTAGGATTTAAATATGTAAGGATAGGAATTAAGATGTTTCAAGCTAGATTAGAAAGAATGAAAGATGTGGGCACAAGATGTTGGACACAACATTATGTTTGCTGACTGGGAACAGTTATGGACCACAGGTATGAAATTTACGGCATGTAATGCCTTAAGAGAGAATATTATGAAAATGATATACAGGTGGTACATGACCCCAGTCAAGCTTGCAAAAATATATCATTTGCCCGATAATAAATGCTGGAAATGTAAGGAGGTTGAAGGTACATTCTTTCACCTTTGGTGGACGTGCCCAAAGATTAAGGCTTTCTGGGAAATGATTTATAATGAAATGTAAAAGGTATTTAAGTATACCTTCTTGAAAAAACCAGAGGCTTTTCTCTTGGGAATAGTCGGCCATTTGGTGCCAAAGAAGGACACAACTTTTTTTATGTATGCTACAACGGCAGCAAGAATACTTATAGCAAAGCACTGGAAGACTCAAGATCTACCCACTCTGGAAGAATGGCAGATGAAGTTGATTGACTGTATGGGACTGGCAGAAATGACCGGCAGAATCCGCGACCAGGGAGAAGAGTCGGCAGAAGAAGATTGGAAGAAATTTAAGGACTATTTACAGAAATACTACAAAATTAATGAACTCTGAAAAGATGTTGGATTGAACTTTTGTGGTCTCTAGCTGTTATGATAAAGATAATAGGGATTAAAATTGTTTAAGTCATAAAATTTAAAAAGTTGAGTGGAAAATAAGGTGTTACTTTAAAAGGAATGTTAAGAGATTAGGATTTGCTGGATTAACAAATTGAACTAGAAAACAAGAAGGGGAGGTATGAGGAAGTCAAAGAAACATGTTATTGAAAAATTGTTACTGAAATTGACTTGTTTTTAATATTTTTCTTTTTCTTTTTGTGTTTGTATAAAATTGGAAAATCTAATAAACATTTATATAAAAAAAAAGAATGAAAGATGTGATCAAGTTAATTTTTTTTTTTTTTTTGAGAAGATTGATTTTGGAAAACTGTTAAAATGAAATACAATGAAATTCAACCAGGGGGATTTGAGGAAGTCACTTAACAATGTTATCAAGATTGGTTTAATTACAATTAGGATGTTTGTTTGTTTGTTTGTTTGTCTTAATTTTTTTTTGGAAAATTAATTAAAAAAACTGAAAAGAAACCACCATAGATTATCCAGAATCCCAAGCAGCGACATTGTGAAACTTTCATAGGAATAAAAGGTAGGGGGGAAGGAGGCACAATGTCAAGCAAGCAACAGAATAAACCCGAGCAGTGTGGGTCTGAAACCGGCCCCTGAATCTCTTGCTGCCCACTCTGCCCTTCTGACAGTAACATTTTTTTGCTTGCTGAATGGCTGTGTGCAATGAGACCTCAGTCACTGAAGAAGGGTGCTGGCCCAGTGGTAGAAGTATGTGCTTGGCATGCAGGCGATCCAGAAATCAATTCAAGCCCAAAATTCCAGTTCTCATGTTTTCTGTATACATGGCTAATTTAAAGGGGAATAGCATGGTGCCTTCCACAGAGTCAGACCATTGAGCCGCCTAACTCCTTAAGGGAGGACCAGAGCTCGCTGGTGATGCAGGTCCCAGAACAGTCTCCAGCATCTCCAGGTGAAACTGAAAACATCACCTGCCTGGAACCTTGTAGAGCCACTGCCAATCAGTACAGACAGTGCTGAGTTAGGTAGCTATGATCCATCCACCATCACCATTTGCCCGAAGCAAAGGCACATCGCTGGTCCAAATCTTTGAAAGAAGTTCCCTGCTCACCAAGCCACCTGCCCTCCTTTATGCATTGCCGATCGCTTATCAAAGGGATCCTCACTGCAAGTCTCATCAAGGCAGACAGCTTGATGAAATCATGGTGCCCTTTCTTACAAAATGCTAACAGGGACAATGGCACCAGTTGCCCTCTGGACTCACAGGGTGCAGCTGATTTTGGAGCCATCAATTGTACACATTTGGAATGGCCCTTGAGAAATGATGGTCTGCCTATATTGAGCAGCTTACCACCTTGTTGTTTGTTAAAATCTTGAATAAAAAGCATGCTTAAAATAAAACAGGAAAGATGAAATTTTGCTGGCTTCTTGAGAAAAGAATAATGCCTCATTATTTGTATCTGCTTTTAAATGTTGTTTCTCTTCTCTTTGTCATGAGTTTTACTGGGTCTGTGGTCATTTTAAGTTGCTTACCTTCACTAAAATGTATAAATCTACTCGACTGGAAACTTTTATTATCCAAATTCAAACCCACTTTGGATAGCAAAATTCCTGGAGTGGGGAGGAGGGTTCAATGTTCTAATAGATTAGATATGGACAGTCCTTCAGTACAGCAAAACTTGACACTTTGAAACCTTTGAGTCCTTTCCAAAAGGACTTCACCCACTATTTAGGGGGGAAGTATGTCAGAACTGACCACCTGCAGTACTGATTCCACATTCTTGGACTCCTAATCTTACACGTAAATTAGAGCTGGAACCATCTCAGGCCCTATGGCTCTTGAAATGACCATGACCTATTGAGCAAAACCACAGAATCCACCTCTCTGGTGACTAAACCCCACTTGCTTTTACAAAATAAATTAACAACAGAGGAAAATCATGGAAGAAATAAAATGGCTTTTGAAATTAACAAAGGCGATCCCTTTTATCCACATGTATTACGGGACATGTTCAAAGCGCCCCTAAGGAGAAATTCTGTAAGCAAAGGTAGCAGGCTTTGAAAAGCTTATGCAGATACACAAGGACACATTGCTAAAAGAAACAAAGGGATTTGGAGGGACCATGAGTGAACAGGTAGTACCAGAATGTACAGAATTGTACCTAGAAAAAGGTTACAACTGGATTACCTTTTTGTAAACAAAAGCAACAACAACCCCCAAAATAAAACTTGGAAGCAGCAGGACTCCTTAGGAACTCTTCAAAAAACAAAACACAAAACTGCATATCCCTACCTAGTCACCAAATGTGAGGGGAAACGTAAGCCAGCATCTTACACTGCTTTAAATGATAGCCAGATTCTGCAATTTTTTACCACACCAGAAGTAAAAGCACGGGGCATTAATAAGTTTTTGAAAAATCATGCACTTCATTTGTAGGCAAGGGAAAGCTTTCTGAAATGTACAAAATCTTACTAAGACACACAATCTGTTGAAATGACCAAGCAGCGGACGAGATTCGGGGACAGTGGTGTGCCGCCTGGGGAAATGTTCCTTTCCATTCACCTTAAGCAAAGATGTGGTGACCTTCTGCATCCATAAATAACTTTCAGAAATGTATTTCATTACGTCCCAAAGCTTCTCAATGGGCTACTGTTATGTACTGAAGTTCTCACCCTGGGCCTGTAGATAGTTATGCAAATGAAGGATTGAAAAGTGACGTTCAGTGACTGGATAGTTTTGTATGCAAATGAAGGATCGAAAAGTGACGTTCAGTGATTGGATAGTTTTAGAAAATGGCAACAGTTGCATTGCTCTGGAGCTCTATATAAGCAGGCTGACTGAGCTCCTCAGCCTAGTTCTGTTCTGGCATCTGAATAAAGAAGAGCTGTTTAAAGAATCGCTGTGTCGTCTGACATGTTCGCCCACAACTTAACAGCTACCAAATGGCATTTCTTTCTATTTTGGATGAAACTGGGGAAGCAGCTTTAGAAGAAGGGGTTGCTGACATTCACTGGCCTGGAAAACACCTGATGCCAATATGATGGCAAATTGTGGGTGGTGCATTGATGGAGAAACTAAGGCAACAAATGGGGACATGACGCCACCGGTGTTCTAAAGATACATTTCATGTAAAGATTATGATGGGCTTCTTCAAATGCCCATAGCCTCTTACAAGCAGAGGTTTTAGATCAATTTTCTGTAAACCTCTGTCATAAATAGTTGTCACTGAAAATACGACCCAACAATGCAATGCTGGACTCATCCCTCCCGTCAGCGTGCCTGGAAAGCACGGGTCCCAGTAGTTTCCGCCTTACTCTGCTCCTTTCTCTGTGAAAGCCTGCTCTTTAGCTTTCACATCGGAGCAAACCTCAACCCACCCCCTCCCAAAGAAACCTTTTTTATGAGCCCCCCTACTCTGCGTGTGCTTGAAGCTAACTGCTTTCTTTGGCTCCTGTCTCAATGTGCAGAAATTGAGCACATGAATTTTCCAGCATCGGGAGTTTCCCCCAAGACAGTGTTGAGATCAGGCGTGTTTGTGTGGCTCCACACTTGCAATTCTTGGGGCTTTGGGTAAGAGGAGTGCATGCACTTGCAGCAAGACATAGCTAGCTAGCTAGCTAGACAGTTTACCTCCCTTTCCTACAGTTTAAATTTCTGCATGCCATCTGCTGTTGTGGAACAAGTCATCCCCATGATCCCTCTAGCCCAGTGTTCTCTAGGGCGGCCCACAGAAGCTCTCAAGAGTTTCAGACAAAACATTTGTTCACTTCAGCATATAGCAGTCAAAAGAAATGTATTCTCTAGAAGGTCACAGGCTCCCCTGTCTTTGGGGTAGAGGTTTGACGTCTGAGACTAGATCTGCAGGACTCTCAAACATTTCACTCTGTAGAGATGAGTAGTTGGCACCGTCCGAGTATAGGAGGAGGGGGGTGGGGGTGGAATACAGGGCTGAGAAATAGAAGAATGCGTTCAATCTGCTACACAAAGCCAGAGCCAATTATGAAGATTGACCAGTTGCTTATAGATCAAATGCATGGATCATGCAGCTGCAAAGAGGTCTACCCAGCCGCTCGCACAGGCAACATGGAATTCTTCTGTGCAATTTACTGTGTTTTTGTTGTTGTTAAAGATGTAAGACAAGCCTATATTGCACTTCATTAAAAATGCCAGGTCACTTCACAACAATATACTGATGGACTCAGTAGAATCAGCAATCAGTACTGGGGCACGGGCCTTGGCTGGCACCCTGCAATGCACGGCCCCTGTGCCAGTCCTGAGGAGGCTCAAGGCCAGGGGTCAGCAACCTTTTTCAGCCGTGGGCTGGTCCACCGTCCCTCACAGCATGTGGGGGGCTGGACTATATTTTTTGGGGTGGGGGGAAATGAACGAATTCCTATGCCCCACAAAGAACCCAGAGGTGCATTTTAAATGAAAGGACACATTCTACTCATGGAAAAACACATTGATTCCCGGACTGTCCGTGGGCCGGATTGAGAAGACGATTGGGCCGCATCCGGCCCCTGGGCCTTCGGTTGCCTACCCCTGCTCAAGGCAATCACTTCCTGCACTTCACGTTAACGCAGAAGACGGCCCAGTTGTGCTCAGATGCTCAAAATTCCCTTTTCACCTTTGAATCTTTGGAGGGTCTGTTTCAGTTGGCATCGGGACAGCTCACCTAGCAGTGCATATTTCATATTCAGGATTTCTGTACTCACATAGAAATAATAAAATGGTTTCTGCTGTTTGTTAAAAGTCATGAATGAACTCTCACAACTCGTTGATAAGGTAGCTTGCTTGTGTTTCGAGAAATCGTATAAGAGGAGCATTCATAGGAAGTTGCACTTGACAGAGTCAATCTAGCCTAGCACTGCCTACACTGACTGGCAGCAGCGCTGCAGGGTTTTCAAACAGGGGACAGTCCCAGCCCTGTCTGGTGGAGATCCTGGACTGAACCTGGGATCTCCTGCATGCAAAGCAAGGCCTCCCTCAACTCGGGAGGCGTGAGTTCTCTACTGTATTTCAGCAAATGCTTTCACTTTATCATTTCATTTTCATCTGTATATTTTGTGCACATATTTTCCTGTATATTTTAGACAGAGAGGAGTAGCAATAGGGTTAGAGGCAAGGTTCAGAGTTAGTGTTGTGTGAGCATTTTAAAGCAGTTGAGTTTAAACAGGAGGGGATTTCACCTGAAGAGATGGCCAGCATCGTGAATCTGTAAGTAGGATTTTGTCTGCTTCTTTTTTGTAATCTTCTGGGGCGAGGGCTTGGGGTCCCCCACACGGCCAGCATCCCCATGGAATTCAACCCCTTCCTGAACAGCATAACTTCTCTTCCCACCCGCCTTCCCATTCTCCCTCAAATCTCATTGCAGCTCAGCTGGTTAGAGGGAGCTGCAGATAGCACCAAGGTTGCAGGTTCGATTCCCATAAGGTACAGCTGCATATTCCTGCATTGCAGGGGGTTGGACTAGATGATCCCCAGGGTACCTTCCATGATCATTATTTTGGGATGCTTTTTATTACATTCATAGCCCACTTTTCATCCAAGCAGTTCAAGGTGGCATTGATGGCTTGCCTTTCCCCCCATTTTTCCCCTCACAACAAACCTGTTAGGCAGGCTAGGATGAGAGTGACTGGACCCAACATCAAACAGTGCACTTCATGACTGAGTGGGGATTTGCACTCGGATCTCCCAGGTCCTCCTAGTCCAGAATTCTAGCCACTATACACCCCCCTCTCTCTACCCCTTCTCCGTTTCTCAACTCTTCAGCCATCAACTGCAACAGACAGGCGTTCTGTCAGTCTTCCTGTCAGTCACTCTGGCTCTAAGAGAGTTTTCATTTTATTTTTTTTATAAGATTTTTATTAAGATTTTTGCATTACAAAAAATAAAAACAAACAGAAAAAGAAAAAAAAATCTTTCCATCACATTATTTTTCATTTACTTGTTTCTTGGACCTCCTCATACCTCTCTTTTTTGTATTCCAATTCAATTTATTAGCTCAGCAATTTGTTTCCCTCTTTATTCTACCCAAATCTTTATTCTTAAATTGTTGTGATCTTGAAATTTTACTTTTATAAACCCATTTTTTTTCATATTCTTTTAACCCATTACAGCTAGAAACCTCTTAATTTTAATCCAACTTTATTCTAAAGTTCATTAATTTTACAATATCTCTGTAAATAATCTTTAAATTTCTTCCAATCTTCTTCCACTGACTCTTCCCCCTGATCTCGGATCCTGCCGGTCATTTCTGCCAATTCCATATAGTCCATCACCTTCATCTGCCATTCTTCCAAAGTGGGTAGATCTTGTGTCTTCCAATATTTTGCAATAAGTATTCTTGCTGCTGTTGTGGCATACATAAAGAAAGTTCTATCCTCCTTTAACACCGATTGGTCAACTATGCCCAGTAGAAAGGCCTCTGGTTTCTTCAATAAGAGAGTTTTCATTGCATTCTTTGGCTCATCTATGCCTTGATGCTTTGACGACCTTCCTAGCAGCCCCCTTCGCTCTCCAGGCAGGGCTGCTGTCCTAAGAGCATTATGCTGAGGGCTCTTTTAAATGCTGGAAATGCTTCCCTTATCTTTCCTTTGCTGGGGGTGGGGGTGGGGGTTGGGGGGAGTGTTGGAATCCCCCCCCCATACATGAGATGCACCACTGTGTTCCTGTGGAGAGCCGTTTGGGGTCTGTGGGTGCATAAAAAAACAAAAAGAGCCCTATTGCGTGGCGAGTTCCCGCCCCCCCCCCAAAGTGGAAATAAAGACACATGACACAATTATTTCAGGTTAATGGGCTAAATATGGCCACAACTTTATTGGTTACAGGTGATGAGTGGTATTGGCTTAGACATAGGTCCTAACCGACTATCCGGCTTCAGCCCGTCCGCTTGAAGTCCGGGAAGGGTTAACCACCAGTAGGGGGAGTCCTGCTGATGCACATCAACTCGCAACCCCCCCCCCCCCCCGGTAGGTGAAAAACCAAGTCCGGCAAAAGAGGGAGATCCCCGGCCTCGCCAGCGATAAATAGGGCTGGTCACGCCCCCTGAGCCAGCCGATTGGCTGTCCAGGGGCTGACGCGGCCGGGCATTCCCTCAGTCGCCTGCAACTCCACCTCCTTTGTAGGCGGAAGTGGCTTTGCTGGATCAGAGGAAAAGCCCATCTAGTCCAAACTCACAAGCAGTAGCCCACTCCTGCTGCTTCTCCTCTAGCTGTGGGCTTCAGAGGTAGAGTGCCTCTGTTCCTGGAAGCTCTATATTGCTATGCTGAGTACCGTAATAGTGAGAGATGCTGTTGTTCTCCTCCAACAATTGGTGTAATCTGCTTCCCAGCCCTGCAGGCTACTTGTCCTTGTAGCATCGGCTGCCTGCAAATTTCAGCAACGGAGTAAACATGATGTGAAGAAGTTCCCACCAGCATTCTCAAATGAGTTGATTCAAAGCTCTCCCTCCATCTGCTTCCTCTCCTAGGCCACGATCATCTTGGATAACTCCTTCCTGCTCCTTTCCTTGTTGGTGTTTTAAAAAATAATTAAATAAATAAACAAATGATTAAAGATTTCTTAGTTTACAAAAAAAAAGTGCCTTGTCTCTTTTGTCAAGTTGTGTTTTCTACAGATCAGTTTCATTTGTTGTGAGACATTAGTGTTGCATGCAGTGTTGGGTTAGGAAGAACAGAGGGGGAAAGAGGGGGAGGGTGGGGTCGGGTGGCAATGCTTCTCTTCTACTTAGTGTACAGGGGAAACTTGGGAAATTAGAATATCGTGGAAAAGTTCATTTATTCAAGTAATTCAACTTAAAAGGTGAAACTAATATATGAGATAGACTCATGACATGCAAAGCGAGATATGTCAAGCCTTTATTTGTTATGATTGTGATATTATGGCGTACAGCTGATGAAAACCCCAAATTAAAAATCTCAGAAAATTAGAATATGAAATGAAATCAGCAAAACAAGGATTGCAAATAGAGCAATATTTGACCTCTGAGAAGTAGAAGTTTCACCTTTTAAGTTGAATTACTGAAATAAATGAACTTTTCCACGATATTCTAATTTTCCGAGTTTCCCCTGTATGTGTGGGGTTTTGTGTCAGCATCACTTGTGTGGGTTCACTTACTATTCCCTTGTTGCATTTCCTTGGTGGTGAGAGATGTTGGGGGGTGACCTAGGGTGTGGTTGGTGGTCTTTGGTTGGCTGCAGGGAGATTTGTTTTTGTGTGTGAGTGGGCACCTAGGGTACAAATAACCAGAAACCTCATCAAACTATACCTGCACAACTACAACCCCTCGTGGCGACAAATCAACAAATACCCGAGGAGATGCAACAACATCAAATGCTCCTTTCCTTGTTGATACGATGTCCCGCAGCCAAAGTAGTGTGTGAAATGACACGGCTCTGCCTGCAACTCTTAGGCTACCCGTATTTGTGTTATGGCTATGCTGCAAAGACTCCCTGTCTTCTCTTACACACACACACACCCCATTTTGGTTGTAGGCTTCTGTCTCAGGTTTTGAAATGTGTTGGGGAGGGGGCTTTACTGGGTTGTTTTTCACCTTTATTATGCATTTTGTGTTTCTATGGTGCAATTTTTATGTTGGAACCAGTGCTTTTTTTCTATTAAAAAAATGTTTGGGGTACTCTAATTTTGACTCAAGAAAATCACCATTTTATAGTTCAGATCGGGGAAAATAAATGCAGTACAGTAAATGGAGAAAAGTGCAAAGATTCACAAAATGTTTCGGGGTGTGCGTACCCCTGCATCCCCCCAGAAAAAAGCACTGGTTGTAACTGAGACCTGTGGGTATAGGGCGGTATAACAACAACAACAACAAGGTCTGCCCCTCTCCTTCTCTTCTAGGTTCAGGCGACTGAGGGACATGGCAGCCCGCAAGAAGAAGGGGACCCGCAAAGTCCCCAAGAAGTCCAGGGTTGCTGTGGGCCCACGTGAGCAAATGCTTCCTTTTCATTTTGGAGCGTAAGGAGGGGTGGCCTTAATGCTCTAATCCTCAACTGTGGAAAATAAGTAGAAATGAACTAACCTGCCCCCATGTCCTTTCCTTCTTCTCTTGTTGCAGATGGTTCAGAGACTGGCAGGGTCTGGGCATCGCCTGTGGTTAGTATTTGAGAAAACAGCACAGTACATACGAAATCCCTCACCCCCCACCCCCCCATCCACCAGTGCTGTTTATACCCCCATTTTGGCGGTCTCAGATGCAGAGAAGCCCTCCTGCCATGAACTGACAGCCTGACTCTTGCCATTTCAGCAACTGGAGAAGGATGAGATGTTGCTCTGCTGCGTGCTGGCCACTTGCTCGGACGCCCGCCAGAGAGAAAAGGACAGCTTGAGGTACTCCAAAAAGATGGCCGTCAAGGCAATTGCGGTGAGTGAGAGGTTGCATGAGGTATCCAGGGGTGAGGTGGGCAGGAGAGCTGGGGATGGGATTTGGGGGATGCTGGGCAGAAGGAAGGCCTGGCGGGGTCTGGCCAAGAGAAGGGTTGTGCAGGCATTTGGCATTACATTGCCAATTCCTGCACTGAGTTTGGGGTTGGAGGAATCCACCTGATGTCTGTAGGGAACTGATGTTTTCCCCCTCCGCCCTCTGTTCTCTATCAGGATCTCATGGGACGGATTGCGTGTTTCACGCAGCCTGAATTGGTCCTTGCTACGGCACTGGAAGCCCTTTACCAACTGAGGTATACTGGGTTTTTTGAGCTTGACGAGGAGCTGGCGGGGGGGGGGGGAGCAGAATGTGGAAAGGTGTTACCAGACCTTGCCACTTCAGTGAATTCGATTGGAAGAATTGCTTACAATTTCTTGGGTTTCTTGCGTTCAAAAAGCTTTCTTTATGCAGCAACTATTTACAGGATGAGTGGAGATGTGAGAGAGAAAATAGAAGCTATATTGTCTAGAGATGACTGCGAAATGGCTCAGCTTTTAGAGGTGGGATTAACTAAGACCTAGAGGCTTGCAACCAAGTGCCAGGTAGACTGCCACATAAACAGTGCCCTCGTGTGTTTATTTTAATTTTACCTTTATTCATTTTTACCCTGTAAAATCTATACGCTGCTTGATTGTCAAAAGTGGTTTAAGCTAACACATGCATTCACTAGAAGTTCAAGAGAATGACATGTATTTGATGCTTCCCCCAATATGAGACAGAGTCTAAAAACTTTTCCCTCCTTCTCTCCAGCCTCATGAAGCCCAAATTACCACTGAAGCTCCACAGCCTGATTGTGCATGCAGCCTTTGCGGCAGTCATTGAGGTCAAAACTGAGCCCGACAAGCAGGTAAGTTGTTAGCCTTGAAATTTGACTTCTCTAGTTGTTGTTTCTTCTTCACACGCTTTAAGCACTGCTCCCATTGCTCAACATCTGATCTCTCTTTCCCCTGCTTGGCGCATCCTCTCCCTCATTGCCATTGCCTGCAGGAGTTAGAAGAACGTTATACTCTGATGCTGGGAGGCCTTCTCTGGGAGGCCCCAAGCACTAAGATCCTGAACTTGCTGATGAATGTAAGTATCTTGATGGCCTCAGTGGCTGTTTGACCTAGAAAGCTTTCATGGAGAAGCCACCACCTAGCAGTGCACCTCTTGGGCCCTCCCCCTCTTGTAAGGCAAGCTGGCCACATGGACGAGCCAGCAAAGGCCCACTTGCCCAGACAGCCAAAGGAGGGCCTTGGATGCAGAGCTACAATTTGGGGCTGGAGGACATTGCCACTTTAGAACAGAAACGGATCTCTCTCTGAGAGTGTAAAGGGCTTCACAGTGGTCTGCCTCTTTCCCCCAGACCAGCCTCCTGATCCTGAGGTCCCCTTTCCTCCCACAGGAACTGAGAGGTTACACAACAAGTGCGATTGCAGCGGAGAGGCAACTGGCAGCCAGTGGCATTAGCTGGCTGATGTGCTGTGCAAGAAGGCTTAGTTGCCTGAAGGTAAGTCTCTCACCTTTGGCACCTTCACAGCCCCAAGAGGCTCCCAGAGTGGCTTGTGAAAGGATTCCCACAGGAGGAATCACAGTCTGGTATCAGGCGCACAACACAACGTGTGTCCCTGGCATGCCGGACAAGGCTGGAGACATTTCCTGCCCTCTTCCTTGATCTTACACTTCCACCTTGGGGCCAGGCAATAGAACTCACTCATCCCATGATGGAAGCAAGTCTTCCCTGGCTTGGGTCTGCTTCCATGTTCTCTTGCACCCATTATTATTTTTTTGGGGGGGAGGGTTTAGGATCAGATCAGTCATCTGATCCAGTACGGTCTTTTCTTTTCTCTATAGCATGCTCTCGTCCCTCTGGAGCTGGCTCACTTCTGCCCCAAAGAAGGTAACACCCACAGCCTGGGGACATGGGACGCACTTTCCAGACTAAGGAGAGCCCACTCAGTAGCTGCAGCATCCTTGCTTGATGCAGACCTCCTGGGTCATGTGGCTGTGAAATCCTGCCACAGCACAAAGATGGCCAAACTGCAGGCTTGGAAGGAGTTGTTGCCACCAAAGACAGGATCCATAAAGCCTCCTTGTAAATAGGGTGGAATGGGGGCCGGGTTCGCGTCTCCGCTCCTCCACATGCAGCTGCTGGGTGACCTTGGGCCAGTCACACTTCTCTGAAGTCTCTCAGCCCCACTCACCTCACAGAGTGTTTGTGGGGGGGGGGGAGGCTAATGTTAGCCGCTTTGAGACTCCTTAGGGTAATTATGAAGCGGGATATCAAATCCAAACTGTTCTTCTTCTTCTTCTACATGTTCTCTATCTCTGTAGAAGTCCATATTCTGGTTTGTGGCTGTAATAAATTGATTCATTCATTCAATAAAGCTTCGGTGGTTTTGAAATTCAGTAAATTGTCTCTGCCTCCATTTTTTGGTATTGAGGGAAACGCTCTATAAAATAATCAGAAAACATCAGGGTTGTAGTCAACATCAGTCCTTTCCACAGCAGACCTATTTAAATTGATGGGCACAAATTACGTGGCTGTGTTGATTTTGACGCATCTCTTCTGAGTAAAACTCAGTTGACTACTGTAGGGATAATCGCGGAGTGGGCAGTGGGGTCCGGAGGGAGCACACTCCCCACCAGCAGGCAGCCACAGTCTGCCTGCACGCGTGACCCTGGGGTGCGTAGCATACTCCCCCTCACAGACAAAGTCATGGCTGTCTGGAACATCATTCCCTCTGTCTGACCTTTTGCGGTCTCAGCAGTCTGCGATGTCCTGTCTGTAACCTTTGTCCCTGAGACCTTTTGTCTCCTTCATCATACAATGTGCAAGGGGGAAATGACGCGGTGGAAACAGGTGCCAAAATAACTTTGTACCACCCCACAATCTCGGGACCAAAGGTGTGTAAAGGTCACAGCCCAAAATGTATCTGCCTAGCTTGCATACTTGTCTCAATAAAAGGAGGCTCTACAGGACTGGTCAGCAGCTCGCTTCAGCCCACCTGTGCGCAGCTCACATGATGATCAACTCCTGTCTTGTGCCTTCACTTCAGACTACTCCTCACAGGATATCATGGAATTGTAGAGTTGGAAGGGACCACAAGAGTCATCTAGTCCACCCCCTGCAATGCAGGAATATTTTGCCCAACGTGGGGCTCCAACCCACAACCCTGAGATGCAGAGTCTCACACTCTACTGACTGAGCTATGGGCAGATATCTTGTTTGATAAATGTGTCCCTTGGAAACATTTTGGTTTTATCCTCTCTGCAGGAGTTGCTATGCCTGATCATTCCATCTAGTTCTGTCGAAAGAGAGGTGGGGGTTGTTTTCTGATTTCTTAATTGTGAATATTGGGGGGGGAGGGGAGGCATGGGTGGAAAGGAGATACTCAGATGGACCAGAGTGAAATGGGGGCGAGTGAAATGGGGGCTTCGGGATGGCTTGGGGAAGTCTAAAAAGTGTCACATCCAAACCAAAACTCTGGGTTGTTGGATGCCCCTGCCTTCTGTCATCATTTGAGCTTTCCTCTGCTTCCCTTTCAAGCTGCTGTCTGGAAGGAGGCCAAAGCCCACTTAAACATAAGAATGATTATAAGAAAGCATTCATTCAACAGCCAGAGTTGAATGAAGACGATGTGCTAGGAGGAGAATGAGCTAATTAAACCATTCTGCAACACACACACACACACACACACACACTGCAATCCGAACCCCAGTGCTGTTATGAGGACAATGGTCACAACCACACATTTCAAGAACCATTGCACTAAGAGTCACAGATTCACCCAACACATCCTGGGAACCTCTGTTTGCTACAGATCTAACATCTCTCAGCACACTTGGCAAACTACAGTTCCCAGGATTCTTGAGGGAAAGCCTGGACTCTTTCTTTTTTTTTTCTTTTTTTTTTTTTACTAATCTTTTTATTGATATTTTGGAAACGACATCAAACAATACAAAAAAGAAAAAAGACTGAAAAGAGAAAAAAAGCAAACAAACAAACAAACAACAACAGCAAACAACGCCTATAAACATAAAACAGACAAACCAACATAACATCACTCAATTGACTTCCTTCCATCTCGGTTTAGGCAAAATAAACTCATCACTTATCTGCAGATTGTATTATATCAGCTCTTTACATCGCAGGTTTTAGATTCCGCCCACTGTGATTTTGGTAATACCTAGATTGATTTCAATGTAACTTAGAAATTTATTCCAGTCGTTCGTAAACTTAACGATTTTTTGATGCCTAATTTTTTGTGACATTCTAGCTAATTCTATATACTCATATAATTTCATTTGCCATTCTCTAATGGTAGGGATATTGGAAGTTTTCCAGTTTTGCGCTAACAAAATCCTGGCGGCCACCATTGCATATTGAAAGAATGAAGCAAAAATATTTTGAATCAGCAAATAAAACGGGGAGATTACTGGCGTGGCAATTAAGAAAAAGGAAAAAGCAAATGTGATTAATAGAATAAAATCGGGAGATATGATAATAGAAGATCCAGATGAAATAAAAAAAAAGTTTCTCCAATTCTATGAAAAGTTGTATGAAAAAGGAGAGGAAGATAATGTAGAAATAGGAAAATACTTGGAAGAGTATAGAGGGGAATATTTAACTGATGAAGAAAGAGCTCAATTAAACAAGAAGATTACAATGGAAGAGATTAACGAGGCTATTAAGAAGATGAAACCCGGAAAAGCACCCGGACCGGATGGACTGTCAGCAAAGTATTATAAGGTTTTAAGGGAATATCTTGCTCCGGTGCTTAGTGAAGTGATTAATGATGTTCTACAAGGAGGGAAGATTCCAGATTCATGGAGGGAGGCACACATCACATTAATACCAAAAGCGGATGCTGAAAAGATGGACGTAAGTAACTACAGGCCGATATCGTTACTTAACTGCGATTACAAAATCTTCGCAGATATTTTGGCAAACAGACTCAGGAAATACTTAACAAAATCTATTCATAAAGATCAAGCGGGATTCCTCCCTAACAGGCAATTAAAAGATAATGTTCGGCATATACTGGACATTATTGAGTATTTGGATCTTAGGACCGACATTCCTGCGGCGATGATTTTTATCGATGCCGAAAAGGCTTTCGATAATGTTTCTTGGAGGTTTTTAATACAATGTATGAAAACAGTAGGAATAGAAGGACCATTTTTGGAAGGTATTAAAGCAATATACTCAAGCCAAAGGGCCAAACTGATAATTAACAATAATCTCACTAATTCTTTTACAATTGCAAAGGGCACGAGACAGGGGTGCCCGTTGTCTCCCCTTCTATTTATTATGGTTTTGGAAATAATCGCAAATAAAATAAGGAAAACACCAAAAATAAGAGGTATAAGAATTGGAGAAAAAGAATATAAATTAAAGGCTTACGCCGATGATTTGGTATTGTCTTTAGAGGACCCAATAGAAAGTGCCAGTAATGCCCTGGAGTTATTAGAGGAATTCGGTAAATTGTCTGGGTTTAAGTTAAATAAAATAAAAACTAAGATCTTAACAAAAAAATTGGCCGAAGATGTAAAAAACCAGCTAGAACTAAAAACAGGTATTAAAGTGGTGAAAAAGGTAAAATACCTGGGAATATGGATCTCCCCGAAAAATATAAATTTAGTGGAGGATAACTACACTAAGGTCTGGAGAGAAATTAAGAAAGACTTAGATACTTGGAATAGGTTAAAATTGTCCTGGACAGGAAGGATGGCCGCGATTAAGATGAGCATTCTTCCGAGACTACTGTTTTTATTCCAGAATATCCCGGTAATTAGAGGTACGGCATGTTTTAAGAATTGGCAAAGAACTTTAGCTAAATTTATATGGCAAGGGAAAAGGGCAAGAATTAAATTCAAACTCCTCACGGATCTAAGAGAAAGAGGGGGTTTTGCAGTTCCGAACTTAAAACTTTATTATGAGGCCGTTTGTCTTTGTTGGATAAAAGAATGGGCCATTTTAAAAAACACAGATTTGTTGGATCTAGAGGGATTTGACATTAGATTCGGCTGGCATGCTTATTTGTGGCATGATAAAGGAAAGATCCATAGAGGCTTCTCTAATCATATCATTAGAGGCTCGTTATTAGAAGTTTGGAACAGGAACAAAAAGCTGATTGAAAGAGACACCCCTTGGTGGCTTTCACCAATTGATATCTTAACAATAAAAAAGTTAAATCTGGAATGTGAAAGATGGACATACGAAGATCTCCTAGTTAAATCAGAAAGAGGGTGGAAAATTAGACCGTACGAAGAGCTAAAGGATAAATTAACTGGATGGATACAATTTCACCAAATTAATGCGTTATGGTACGATCATAAAAAAATAGGAATGAGTGAAAAAAAGTCCAGGTACCAGGTGGAAATCTTAGAAAGTAATACTAAACTTTTATCCAAAATGTATAACCAACTGTTAGACTGGGATACTAAAGATGAAGAGGTGAAAGGAGTCATGGTCAAATGGGCCAGAGACCTTGGATATAATCTGGAGTTTGACAGATGGGTAAAACTTTGGAAGAAAGGTATGAAGTTCACAGCATGTGCTGCTCTCCGAGAAAACATGGAGAAAATGATGTATCGTTGGTACATCACCCCGGCAAAACTGGGGAAGATGTATAAGACCGGAGACAGCACATGCTGGAAATGTAAAACTAAAGAGGGTAATTTCTTTCACATGTGGTGGACCTGTGACGAAGTGAAAAGATTTTGGGGACAAATTTACGATGAATTAAAAAGAATACTGAAATACACCTTCCCCCAAAAACCTGAAGCGTTCCTTTTAGGTATGATCGGAGAGGAGATCAAAAATGAAGACCAAGCCTGGACTCTTTCAAGTGGTGTAAGAGCTTTAAATGTGTGGTGTGGAATTCCTCCAAAATAATCGGGGAACTGTGCAACCCTCTCTCTCTCAGGCTACGATCCTGCCCCAGGCTCAGAAGGAGGAGGAGGAGGAGGAGGGCTCTTTATTAGATTAGGTTTGTATCCTGCCTTTCTATTTTCATGCTCAAGGCAGCTAAACCGTCAGAACTACATAAATCAATTATAATAATCAATACAATAAGAATAGCAATAAGAATTATTTACCAAATCTAAATAATCTGACCCCTTCATGGATCACTGCCTTGCCATGGTGAAGGGGCTTGAATAACTCAGAGAAGCTATGAACTATGCCAAGCAGGGCACCCAAGATGAACAGGTCATAGTGGAGAGTTTTGACCAAACGTGATCCACCTGGAGGAGGAACCGGCAAGCCACTCCAGTATCCCTGCCAAGAAAACTCCATGGACGGTGAAGGAGGTAATGACCAAATGGGCAATAGAATTATGGAACAATAACATGAAGTTTACGGCGTGTACGGCATTGAGAGAAAACATATGGAAAATGATATATAGGTGGTATCTCACGCCAGTGAAATTGGCTAAGATGTATAGGTTAAAAAACAAAAGATGCTGGAAATGTGGAGAAGTAGAAGGTGATTTCTACCACGTGTGGTGGTCATGCAGCAAAGTGAAAGGCTTTTGGGAATCAATATACAACGAACTTAAAAAAATCTTTAAATACACGTTTCCCAAAAAGCCCGAAGCTTTTCTGTTAGGAATGATGGGTAAAGAAATTAAAAAAGAAGACAAGATATTATTCCTTTATGCTACCACAGCCGCAAGAATCATGTTAGCACAAAACTGGAAAACGGAAGTTATACCTAATATAAGTGAATGGCAAGTTAAAATGGTAAACTATGCCGAGCTCGCTAGAATAACAGCAAGGATAAGGGATCAAGATGAACGGAAATTTCATGACGACTGGAACAAATATTGGATGTATATTGGAATTAATTGGTAGACGGCACTAGCGGGGGTAGAACAACTCTAACAGTAAGGGGTTACTATTTAAGATCAAAAATAAATTACGTGACAATAGAATTGATTTGACACTTACCAAAGGGGTGGAGGGAAGTCCAAGGCTCAATAGAGCCTAAAACAAGGTGTTTATTTTTTGTATAATTTGGTGGACATAATATGTATAAGTTATTCAAATGAACTTTGTATATATCGATATGTTTATTTGTGTAAATTCCAATAAAAAATTATCTGCAAAAAAAAAAAAAAAAGAAAGAAAGAAAACTCCATGGACAAAGACAACAGGCATATAAAAGTTATGGCGCTGGAAGATGAGCCCCTCAGGTCGGAAGGTGTCCAACATGCTACTGGGGAAGAGTGGAGGACAAGTACAAGTAGATCCAGAGCTGATGAAGTGGCTGGGCCAAAGCCGAAAGGACGCTCAGTTGCGGATATGCATGGAAGCGAAAGGAAAGTCCAATGCTGTAAAGAAAAATATTGCATAGGAACCTGGAATGTAAGAACCATGAACCTGGGTAAGTTGGATGTGGTCAAAAATGAGATGGCAAGAATAAATATTGACATCCTGGGCATCAGTGAACTAAAATGGACGGGAATGGGCGAATTCAGTTCGGATGACTATCATATCTACTACTTTGGGCAAGAAATCCGTAAAAGAAATGGAGTGGCCCTCATAGTCAACAAAAGAGTGGCGAAAGCTGTACTGGGATGCAATCTCAAAAATGATAGAATGATCTCGATATGAATCCAAGGCACACCTTTTAACATCACAGTAATCCAAGTTTATGCACCAACTACTGGTGCTGAAGAAACTGAAATCGACCAATTCTATGAAGACTTACAAGACCTTATAGAAGTGACACCAAAGAAGGATGTTCTTCTCATTATAGGGGACTGGAATGCTAAAGTAGGGAATCAAGAGATAAAAGGAACTACTGGCAAGTTTGGCCTTGGAGATCAAAACGAAGCAGGGCAAAGGCTAATAGAGTTCTGTCAAGAGAACAAGCTGGTCATCACAAACACTCTTTTCCAACAACACAAGAGACAACTCTACACATGGACATCGCCAGATGGGCAGCATCGAAATCAGATTGATTATATTCTCTGCAGCCAAAGATGGAGAAGCTCTATACAGTCAGCAAAAACAAGACCTGGAGCTGACTGTGGCTCAGATCATCAGCTTCTTATAGCAAAATTCAAGCT
The DNA here is from genome assembly GCF_964270895.1 of Podarcis filfolensis. Classification (NCBI taxonomy): domain Eukaryota; kingdom Metazoa; phylum Chordata; class Lepidosauria; order Squamata; family Lacertidae; genus Podarcis; species Podarcis filfolensis. The sequence continues at coordinate 9,296,605 of NC_139619.1, forward strand.
TAAACTGAAGAAAGTAGGAAAAACCACTGGACCGGTAAGATACAATCTAAACCAAATCCCTTATGAATACACAGTGGAAGTGAGGAACAGGTTTAAGGATTTAGATTTGCTGGACAGAGTGCCTGAAGAACTATGGGTGGAGGCTCGCAACATTATACAGGAGGCAGCAACTAAAACCATCCCAATGAAAAAGAAATGCAAGAAAGCAAAGTGGCTGTCCAACGAAGCCTTACAAATAGCGGGGGAGAGAAGGCAAGCAAAATGCGAGGGAGATAGTGAAAGATACAGGAAATTGAATGCAGATTTCCAAAGAATAGCAAGGAGAGACAAGAAGGCCTTCTTAAACGAGCAATGCAAAGAAATAGAGGAAAACAACAGAATGGGAAGAACCGGAGATCTGTTCAAGAAAATCAGAAATATGAAAGGAACATTTCGTACAAAGATTACCATAATAAAGGACAAAAGTGGTAAGGACCTAACAGAAGCAGAAGACATCAAGAAGAGGTGGCAAGAATACACAGAGGAATTATACCAGAAAGATATGGATGACTCGTACACCCCAGATAGTGTGGTTGCTGACCTTGAGCCAGACATACTGGAGAGTGAAGTCAAATGGGCCTTAGAAAGCACTGCTAATAACAAGGCCAGTGGAAGTGAAGATATTCCAGCTGAGCTATTTAAAATTTTAAACGATGATGCTGTTAAGGTGCTACACTCAATATGCCAGCAAGTTTGGAAAACTCAGCAGTGGCCAGAGGATTGGAGAAGATCAGTCTACATCCCAATCCCAAAGAAGGGCAGTGCCAAAGAATGCTCCAACTACCGCACAATTGCACTCATTTCACACGCTAGCAAGGTTATGCTTAAAATTCTACAAGGCAGGCTTAAGCAGTATGTGGACCGAGAACTCCCAGAAGTGCAAGCTGGATTTCGAAGGGGCAGAGGAACCAGAGACCAAATTGCAAACATGCGCTGGATTATGGAGAAAGCTAGAGAGTTCCAGAAAGACATCTACTTCTGCTTCATTGACTATGCAAAAGCTTTTGACTGTGTCGACCACAGCAAACTATGGCAAGTTCTTAAAGAAATGGGAGTGCCTGATCACCTCATCTGTCTCCTGAGAAATCTCTATGTGGGACAAGAAGCTACAGTTAGAACTGGATATGGAACAACTGATTGGTTCAAAATTGGGAAAGGAGTACGACAAGGCTGTATATTGTCTCCCTGCTTATTTAACATATATGCAGAATTCATCATGCGAAAGGCGGGGCTAGATGAAGCCCAAGCCGGAATTAAGATCGCCGGAAGAAATATCAACAACCTCAGATATGCAGATGACACAACCTTGATGGCGGAAAGTGAGGAGGAATTAAAGAACCTTTTAATGAGGGTGAAAGAGGAGAGCGCAAAATATGGTCTGAAGCTCAACATCAAAAAAACGAAGCTCATGGCCACTGGTCCCATCACCTCCTGGCAAATAGAAGGGGAAGAATTGGAGGCAGTGAGATATTTTATTTTCTTGGGCTCCTTGATCTCTGCAGATGGTGACAGCAGTCACGAAATTAAAAGACACCTGCTCCTTGGGAGAAAGGCGATGGCAAACCTAGACAGCATATTAAAAAGCAGAGACATCACCTTGCCAACAAAGGTCCGTATAGTTAAAGCCATGGTTTTCCCAGTAGTGATGTATGGAAGTGAGAGCTGGATCATAAAGAAGGCTGATCGCCGAAGAATTGATGCTTTTGAATTATGGTGCTGGAGGAGACTCTTGAGAGTCCCATGGACTGCAAGAAGATCAAACGCATCCATTCTTAAGGAAATTAGCCCTGGGTGCTCACTTGAAGGACAGATCATGAAGCTGAGGCTCCAATACTTTGGCCACCTCATGAGAAGAGAAGACTCCCTGGAAAAGACCCTGATGTTGGGAAAGATGGAGGGCACAGGGAGAAGGGGACGACAGAGGACGAGATGGTTGGACAGTGTTCTTGAAGCGACAAACATGAGTCTGACCAAGCTGCGGGAGGCAGTGGAAGACAGGGGTGCCTGGCGTGCTCTGGTCCAGGGGGTCACGAAGAGTCGGACATGACTAAACGACTAAACAACAACACAAATAATCTGATAGAAAATTGAGGGAGGGGTGATCTCTCCATCGGCTGCAGTCTTTGGACACAACATTTCAATGACCATTATTGTTATTATTTATTTATTTATTTATTTATTTCATTTCATTTCTATACCACTTTATATTTTCTAGAAAAATCTCTCTTTTTTTCTTTTTTTTTCTTTACAATCACTTGTGTATTTGCCATATAAACACAACATACATAAACATACAAAGACAAAAACAGAACAAAAAAACATGTATCATTTCATATCCTAATTTCTTATACCTTTCTTCCCCGACTTCCTCATGCCTCCCTTTTCTGTATTCCAAATTCTTATCGATTGTTCAGCAAATCTTCCCTTATTTTAATTTAAATTTAGACTAGTCTTCCTTATTCTCCTTGTCTTAACCATAGCTAATAGTAACCATTTACTTTCCAGTCCAGCATCATTCTAACTTTCATTAATTTTGTAATATTTCTTTAAATAGTCTTTAAATTTTTTCCACTCTTCTTGCGCTGCTTCTCTTCCCTGGTTTCGGATTCTGCTCGTCATTTCTGCCAAACCCATGTAGTCTATCACCTTCATCTGCCATTCTTCCAGTGTGAGTAGCTCTTGCGTCTTCCAGTACTTCGCAATGAGTATTCTAGCTGCTGTTGTAGCATACATAAAGAAAGTTATATCCGTCTTTAACACCCCTTGGCCGACAATACCCAAGAGAAAGGCCTCTGGTTTCTTGGGGAAAGTATATTTAAATACCTTTTTAAGTTCATTATAGATCATTTCCCAGAATACCTTAATCTTCGGGCAAGTCCACCAAAGATGAAAAAATGTACCTTCAGTTTCTTTACATTTCCAACATTTATTGTCAGGCAAATGGTAAATCTTTGCAAGCTTGACTGGGGTTATGTACCACCTATATATCATTTTCATAATGTTTTCTCTTAAGGCATTACATGCCGTGAATTTCATCCCGGTGGTCCACAACTTTTCCCTATCAGCAAACAAAATATTATGACCAATGTCCTGAACTCATTTAATCATGGCCGATTTAACCGTTTCATCTTGTGTATTCCATTTCAGCAGCAAATTGTACATTTTTGACAAATTCTTAGTACTGGGTTCTAACAGTTCTGTCTCCAATTTTGATTTTTCCACCTGGAAGCCAATTTTACTGTCCAGTTTAAACGCTTCATTTATTTGGTGATAGTGCAACCAGTCTCTCACCTTCCCTTTTAATTTCTCAAAACTCTGCAATCTCAGTTTGTCCCCTTCCTTTTCCAAAATTTCCCAATATTTTGGCCACTTGGACTCCATATTTAACTTTTTAACTGCCTTAGCTTCCATTGGCGACAGCCACCTTGGAGTTTTATTTTCCAGCAAGTCTTTATATCTAACCCAGACATTTAATAGTGCTTTTCTGACAATATGATTTTTAAAACTTTTATGTGCTTTAACCTTGTCATACCACAAATATGCATGCCACCCAAAAATATTGTTAAAACCTTCCAAATCCAAAATGTCTGTGTTTTCAAGAAGCAGCCATTCTTTCAGCCAGCAGAAAGCTGCCGCTTCATAGTACAATTTAAAGTCTGGCAGGGCAAACCCCCCTCTTTCCTTTGAATCCGTTAATATCTTAAATTTAATTCTGGGCTTTTTGCCCTGCCAGACAAATTTAGATATGTCTTTTTGCCACTTCTTGAAACAATCCATTTTATCAATTATTTGCAATGCTTGGAACAAAAACAACATTCTTGGCAATACATTCATTTTTATAACTGCAATACGGCCTAACAAGGAAAGCTTTAAGTTGGACCAAATCTCCAAATCTTTTTTCACTTCTCTCCAAGTTTTTTCATAATTATCTTTAAACAAATTCACATTTTTAGCTGTCATATTTATACCCAAATATTTCACTTTTTTAACCACAGTCAACCCTGTCTCGTTCTGAAACCTTTCTTTTTCTATCTGTGTCAAATTTTTCTCCAAAACCTTTGTCTTAGACTTATTCAATTTAAATCCTGCCATTTGACCAAACTCTTGAATTATTTCCAAAACTCTTTTCGTGCTAGCTTCTGGCTCTTGCAATGTAAGTACTAAATCATCTGCAAATGCTCTCAGTTTATATTGTTTAGCTCCGACCTGAATCCCTTTAACCAACTGGTCCCTCCTAATCATATTAAGCAAAACCTCCAGGACCGATATAAAAAGTAGTGGGGAGATAGGGCACCCCTGACGTGTCCCTTTTTCAATCTTGAACTCTTCTGTAACCACATTATTTACAATTAGTTTCGCCTTCTGTTCAGAGTATATTGCACCTATACCATTCTCAAACCCTTGGCCTACCCCCATCCCCCGGAGGTTCTTCAACATAAAACTCCAAGAAATGTTATCAAAGGCTTTCTCGGCATCCACAAATATCAAAACAGCCTTAGTGTTTATGTTCACTTCCAGCTTTTCCAAAATGTCAATTATATTCCTTACGTTGTCCGACAAATGCCTTTTTGGGAGAAAGCCCGCTTGGTCCCCGTGAATCTCCTCCATCAAAACTCTTTTCAGTCTCTTTGCTAAAATGTCAGCAAAGATTTTGTAATCCACATTCAATAACGAGATGGGTCGGTAGTTTTTAAGTTGGGTCTTTTCAGTCTCTGTCTTTGGTATAAGTGTAATGTAGGCCTCTCTCCACGTATCGGATGCCCTTTTCCCCTCCATAATCTCATTGCAGACTTCCTTCAGAGGTTGTATCAACCCTTCCTTCAAAACTTTGTAATATTTGGAAGTCAGTCCATCCGGTCCGGGGGATTTGCCCAGCGTCATGCCTTGAATGGCATCTTCTATTTCTTGTGCTGATATCTCCTGGTTCAATATTGTCTTACTTTCTTGCGAAACCTTTTTCAGCCCATTTTCCTCGAGGAACTGTTGTATGTCCATTTCTTTCTGCGGCCCTTGTGTGTAAAGTTGTCTAAAGTAGTTCTGAAAACAATTCCTAATTTCCGCTGGGTTGCTTATGTTTTTTCCTTCCACTTCTATATTTGTTACCGTGTTGAGTTTTTGTCTCTTCTTTATTTGCCAAGCCAGTAACTTGCCACATTTATCAGCAGATTCAAAGGTCTTTTGTCTCATTTGTTTAATTTTCCACTCTAATTCTTGATTCATCAGTTCCATATATTGTGTTTGATGAAATTTAATTTCTCTTAAAATCTCTTGGGATTTTGGCTTCGATCTTAATTGTTTTTCCCCTTCTTTTATCTTTTCCAAAATTCTCTCCTTCTTCTCATTTTGCTTTCTTTTCTTTAAAGTATTTTGCTGAATCAAAAACCCTCTCATCACGGCTTTGCTTGCGTCCCATACTATTCTTTTTTCTACTTTAGACCTTAAGTTGATTTCAAAGTAGTCTTTCAAAGTTTTTTGGGCCTTCTTGCAGATCTCCTCATCTCTGAATAAGGTGTCATTCATTCTCCATCTGAAGGAACCAGTTGTTGTTTGCCTCATCACCATCTTTACAGCATTATGGTCGGAGAAAGTTTTTGGGCAGATTTCTACTTTTTTTATGTTCGGCGCCATACTGCTAGTCACCCAAATTTGGTCAATCCTTGTCCATGTCATTTTGGCTTCAGAAAAGAAGGTTCCCTCTCTTTCTAATGGATGTTTTGTTCTCCAAATATCAATCAAGTCCATATTGTCAGTCATTTCAAAAAAAGTCTTTGGTAGTCTTCCATCTTTTGTTATTACCTGTCTTTGTGCTTTGTCCATATTTGTTGAAACTACTCCATTCATATCTCCCATCAAAATTAAGTTGTAATCCATATGGTCCATCAAGATTTCATGCAACTTCTTAAAGAATTCAGCTTTCCCTTCATTTGGTGCGTAGATTCCCACTATCAAATACTTCTCTCCTTGGGATTGAATTTCAATTGCCAAATATCTTCCTTGATCATCTTTAAAAATTTGTTTCGGTTGCAACTTTTCTTTTGCATAGATCACCACTCCTCTCTTTTTTACTCTGTCTGAGGATATAAATTCCTGTCCCAGTCTTTTATTTATTAATAATTTTCTATGTGCTCTTGTCACATGAGTCTCTTGTAAACAAATCAAGTCCAGTTGGTCTTTCTTTAAGGCATGAAATATATTTTTTCTCTTCCTGGGAATGTTCAAACCGTTACAATTCCAGGTTAGAAGTTGCAGAGCCATGATGGGATTATTTACTCCTTCCTCCTACAGCTCCCTGTTTTTGTTCCTCGTCTGTCGGTGGTACCGTGTTCGTGTCCAGTGACGGATGCCCTTGTCCTGGAAATGTCTCTTTCTGTGGGTCTTCTTCATGTTCTCCCAGGAACTTGTCTTTATCACTCACAGTCTTTATTCTTCTCTTCTTCCCCTTGTATTTAAAAGACAAGCCTTGGGGAAACTCCCACCTAAATGGTATGTAGTTCCTTTTCAGCAATATCACCAGGTCCTTATAATGTCCTCTTGCGTCCAAGATACTCTTAGGGATGTCTTTAAAGATCTCAATATAAAAATCTTCAATTCGAAGGGTTGTTTGGTAATGCAGGTTCAGTATTTTATCTCGCTCCTCCTTTGATCTTAGAGTTATAAGACAATCTCTGGGTCGATTCTTCTTCTGCCTTGTTCCCAATCTAAATGCACTTTCTATCTTAAAATCTTCTTTCTCCAACTCCTGTTTCCAAAAATCAGAAAATTCTTTTGTCAAATAGTCCACCAAGTTGTCTCCTTCCTTTTCCGGCACAAGTCTAATCCTTAAATTCCTCTCCTTACGTTGCATATCCTGCATAGAGAGTGCCAACTCATACTCATCCAGTTTCTTGTAAACTGGTGGAAATTTTTCCTCCGCAGCAGTTGCAATTTCCTTAGCTTCCTCGGCTATCTTTCGTGTTGTAGATGAATCTTCCAATAATTTCCCAATTGCTTCTGCATTTGAGTTCACTTTGTTCCCAAGGTCAGTTATACTTTTTGTATTTAAGTCAATTTTCCCAGAGATTTCTTCAATTTTTTTATTTGTTTCAGCAACTTGTACTTTAGTTTCAGCAACTTGTAGTTTAGTCTCTGCGCCTTGCTTTTTTAATTCCTCCAAAGAGTCATTTATCTTCTCGAGTACCTTAGCAAATGATTCTTCTGTAGACATTGCTTTCACTTTTGACTTTGCAACAACTGTAGTTCCAGAGGCTCCTATTACAGAAGCCCTTCTTTGCATGGAGGGGTCAATTTTGTATTGTCTGCCAGATCTCAAGGTTGTTTCTTGTAAATCCCCTTTCTCTTTACCATCTGCCATAACAAAGTCTTTTAGTCAAGGTCATTCCCACACTTTTGAGCTATCAAACAAAAGTTCTCAGATTTTAAACTCCACTTGTTGCTGAAACAATTTGTAAGTCCTCTAGAGGGCGTAGAGTCAATTCTTTACTTCTCAAAATAGTCCCACACTCTTCAAAAAAAATAACAAAAGTTTCCTAGTCCCTTCCAATTTTTCTTTTCTCTTTCAAGGGGATCCCAATCAATAATGTCCTGTAAGTAACTTTGCAATGCAACAAAATCAATGTTTCAAGTTGGAAGTAGCCAAAGTCAATTAAAGATACTTTTTAGCCTTCTTATAGCAACAGTCCTTTTCTAGAAAAATCTCAAAGCAGTTTACAGCATATTAAAACATAAATAAAACAATCTGAAGAATGTCAAATATAGAGTAGACAGTTAAAGCAACATAGTTAACCAAAAACTGAAATATTAAAGATTTCAAAATAAAACATTACAAAGGAAGTCAACTACAGAATACATATTTAACACAAAGTTAACAAAAACGAAACAAAAAACTTAAGCATCCCCCCAAAAAAACAACAACATTGCTAAGTAAAGTGAAATATAAAATGCACATTTAAAACAGCAGAATTCCCAAGAGAATAAAATATGATCATAAGTATGACATGGCTGTTTAGCAGGCACAAAAAGATGGGGCAAAAGAATCCAATAGTTTGGGTTTCTTGTCAGGCCGAGCGATGTCCCTCTGGTCTCACCAGGAGCCTCTTTAGTAGAGCTGGTGTCTGGGCCCTGCCCCCCAGGCCAGGTGGAAAGGGCCTTGCAGGAAGCGGACTTCACAACTCACAACCGGCCAAGGCCATCATGATGACACACAGTTCAATAGGGCAAGGTTTCTGGCAGGTGGGCATCTAAAGCCTACCAGACTGTCCACGCAGACCTTGTTGGTCCACTTGCAACCTCTCTAGGTGGAGCAAAGTACTTCATGGTATTGATTGATGCTTTTTCCAGGTACATTCATGTGTTCATGCTCAAGCGGAAATCAGAAGCGTTTCCGAAGTTCAAGGAATTCTGTGCTTGGTTGCAAAATGTCCATGGAAAGGAACTGCAAAACCATTGGTTGGCTTTGTGGGAATGTTCAGGGATGCAGGAGAGGATATATTGTGAGATTATATCCTAGTCCAACTTGTGCTAACAAGTTCCCAAAATATCAGCAGAGTTTATAACATTCCCCCTTTAAGTTTGCAACGGTAACGTCTGCACAGGTTCGCTAGAACCTCTATAATAATTACTCTGGTAATTTCCCCTTTGCTCCCTCTTAAAATACAAGACACGACACAGTCTTTATAAAAGTATAAAAGAGTTTACTCACGTTCTGTTCACAATATGATCCCAGAAGGCAGACACGCTTAAAAAGGTAACATACATTCAGAATCTATCTTATAGCAATATAGTCCTATCCTCCACTCTTGGCTGAGAGCCAAGAGGGCATCCTGCTTCTTCGAAAGATGAAGATGAGAGAGACAAGAGACAAGAGAGAGAGATGGCTGCCTGCCCTGTGCTTTTATCATTTACCTGCACAGGTGAGGCCACACCCACCTCTGGTCACATGCGGAGGAAGTCCGTCCCAGGAAGTTTACCTGCTTGCTGGACAGACATCCCTCCCCATGTTCTAACATGTACACTCTAGGAATGTACAAATAGCGGAGACCAAAGTTGTTTGCGCAACAGGTTCAGAGAGGAATTGAACCCTGAGAATGGGGTGACAAGGACTTTTAAAAGTTCCTATCTTATCCCAGCAGACAGTTCGCTAAACATCACCACTCCATCAGAAAAGGGGAGGGCTATACATGATTAACATAGGAGAAATGTGTTGGGGTAACATGCAAATACAGGATATGTCTTGGGAAATCCGCTCCACTTCCCAGTGGGGAGGAGTTGCGGTGGACCACGTGGCCACCCACTCCCCACCAGGGGCGGGGGACTCTGTCCCCCGTTGCCTATGGCATCCCGGCCACGTCAGAGCCTGGCCAGCCAACCCCCAGAGAACTTCCTCTTTGGCTCGCTTCCTCAATCACCCGCCCTCCCTCCCTATTTTGCAGGTTAGGCAATGGCCTTGCTATGGACTTTGGTTGGTCGCCTTGTTTGTCCGAGGGGCCTGGTAGGAATTTTTCCGCTTGGCAAATTGGCACTGGACACTTGGTTTTTGCCTACCTCGTAGCAATCGTCACAACTTTGTTAGGGTTGCGGTTAGGCATTGTTTGACCTTGTGTGGGGGAGGGGAGGTGTGGCCACCACCTGCCCCTCCATGCTTAAGGGTATTCCGTTAAAGGAATCCGGGGGTGTTGATCTAGTCTGAAGCCCGGCTGGGGGGCTAAGGCCTTGACATGACCCCGACGGGAACACCAGGGGGAGCTTGAGTTGGTTCGCATCGACAGGGCTCCCCCTACCGGTGGCTTACCCTTACTGGGACTTCCTGCACAATGGGCAGGAGTCAGATATAGTCAGGTCCAATCAATGCCTAAGCCAATACCGCTCACATTCTTTAATTTCAATAAAGTTGTGGCCAAAATTTGCCCAGCGATTGTCACCTACGGTTAAAGTACCTTCCTGTGAGTAGGTGACCTCCCACTTGGGGAATTCTGGCGGGGACCCAGGGGTTCCCAAGTCCTTGGCCAATGACACAGACTGGCGGTGGATTGAAGAGAATCGGTGAAACCAGTGATTTTCTATGAATTTCCAAGTGTTTTTAGGCTTTTTTAATACAGACGGTTCTTTTCGGAAGTGGCCTGGCCTGACATTGCTACATTGTATCTAGCTGGACCATAAAGAAGGCTGATCGCTGAAGAATGGATGCTTTTGAATTCTGGTGCCGGAGGAGACTCTTGAGAGTCCCATGGACTGCAAGAAGATCAAACCTATCCATTCTGAAGGAAATCAGCCCTGAGTGCTCACTGGAAGGACAGATCCTGAAGATGAGACTCCAATACTTTGGCCACCTCATGAGAAGAGAAGACTCCCTGGAAAAGACCCTGATGTTGGGAAAGATGGAGGGCACAAGGAGAAGGGGACGACAGAGGACGAGATGGTGGGACAGTGTTCTCGAAGCTACCAGCATGAGTTTGAGCAAACTGTGGGAGGCAGTGGAAGCCAGGAGGGCCTGGCGTGCTCTGGTCCAGGGGGTCACGCAGAGTCGGACACGACTAAACGACTAAACAACATCTAGTTTTGATTGGATTAACAGGGTAACGAGGTTTCGATTGACTCAGTCCGTTGTTCTCGCAGCGGGAGCTGTCATCACCTTGTCAGCGCTCAGTGGAGTGTGCAAAACGGCTGGAGCTGAGCTGCCTCTGCAGTGCCATGGCATTGCTGCGATTGGCTGAAGGGCTACATTCAACGCCATCTGATTGGCTAGAGCGCATCCTCATGCAAATACATTGTTCATTCATCAAATACATCGATCGTGTATAGCATCGGGATACGGGGTCAGAAATGGCGCTTTCTTCTCGGGGTTTTGGACTTTTGAGCGGTGCTTGGTGCAACGTTGTGACGGGGCGAGGGGAGTCCTAGTGTGGCAGGGTTCCCTTGAGGTCATCGCCTCGGGCTCTACGTCTGTTACTCGGGAGTAAGACTTCGTTCATATGCCCCCCTCCATTCCGTAACACTCTTCATATGGACTTCATGGAGTGTGCACTCTTGCAGGGTCTGCTTCCAGAAACTACTATTGCAGATGTATATATTTTGGCAGAAATGGTTTACAAATATGCACGATGGCAAGCAGGCAGACAGGAACAGTTACAAAGCAACCTTGGTCCTGCCTAGCCTGGAAGCCGTTTCCAACTAGTGAAATGGAAACCTTTCAGCAACCTTTACAACCATCTACAAAGCCCGACGTTTGTAGGATTCTGTTAGGCTGAGAGGCAGGAACTGGCCCAAGCTCACCCAGACAGCTTCATGGTTGTGTGGGGATTTGAACCCTGGCCTTCTAGGTCCTATACTCCACCACAGCATATAAGGCTCCAAGGAGGCCCGGGACATTGCTGCTGCCGCTCTGCCGTGAGTTGTGGGGAGGGCCGCTCCCCCTTGAAGCCCTTTTTCCACCCTGGGCTTGGGGGCGGGCCCTATACTCCACCACAGCATATAAGGCTCCAAGGAGGCCTGGGACATTGCTGCTGCCGCTCTGCCGATGAGTCTTGGGGAGGGCCGCTCCCCCTGCAATGCCCATATTCCACCTTGGGCCTGGGAGCGGGCCCCATACTCACTACCGCAGTGTATAAGGCTCCAAGGAGGCCTCGGGTATATGGGGTGGGGTGGGTGTTTATTTGGGTGTGGGAATTTGTTTAATTTAATTTAATTTAATTATGTTGTGTTTGTAACTTTCTTTGTTTTTTGTTTTTACTCTTTTATTGTTTTGTTGGTTTGTTTTTTGTATAGGTTTCATTTTGATTTTAAGGGGTGGGGCCAGGGCTGCCTGGGAGTGGGTCCCAGCAAACAAAATGGCTGGGGCAGGTTCCACAGGACAACCGATCTCAGTGATCACGGGCAGGAGGAGGAGTTACGCTAAGACCAGACCATGTCATTACCGAGGAAGCAGGCTTAGTCGTTGCTTGAGGACTATCCCTGCCTCCAGGCCTGGTCCTGACCGGATGGATACTGGAATCAGCAAGGGATACCCACACGACCTGAAGGTGCTGCTGTGCAATGCCAGGTCAATGATCCATAAAACTACTGTGATCCATGACTTGATTGTGGATGGAGGATTTGACCTGGCATGTGTAACGGAGACTTGGTTGGATGAAGCAGATGGGCCTGTCCTTGCCGCTGCTTGTCCACCAGGTTTCTCTTATGCACAGCAACCCAGGCCTTGTGGGCGGGGAGGGGGGGTTGCAGTGATTTTCAGGAAGTCTTTAGTCTGCACCAGGCGTCCTATTGGGAAAACCCAGTTTTCTGAGTGTATGTTCTGGAAGTTGGGCAATAGGGGCAGTACAGGATTCCTATTGGTGTACCGACCTCCCCGCTGCACCAAGGATTCCCTGCCCGAGTTGCTTCAGGTCGTGGCGGATGTTCTCCTGGAGACACCTAGTTTGGTTGTCCTAGGGGATTTTAATATCCATGCCGACACGACCTTACAAGGGGCTGCTCGGGACTTCATGGAAAGCATGGCCTCCATGGGGCTGTCCCTGAATAAGTCTGGCCCAACCCATAGCCGCGGACATGCCTTGGACCTGGTGTTTACCTCTATGGATGTTGGTGATCTGACACTAAGTAAAAGCGAAACGAAAGAAGTGCCATGGTCAGATCACTTCCTGGTGCAACTGGACTTCTCCGTGACCCTTCCCCTCTGCAGGGAGGTGGGACCAATTCAGATGGTCCGCCCCTGCCACTTAATGGATCCAAATCGTTTCCAGAGAGTGGTAGGGGATGTTTTATCCCATGTTGATGGCCTTTCAGCTGATTCCCTGGTGGCCCGCTGGAATGTGGAGTTAACCAGGGCTATTGACTGTGTGGCTCCGAAGCGCCCTCTCTGATTGCATAGAGTCCGAACAGCCCCGTGGTTTTCCACGGATCTGAGGGCAATGAAACAATCGTTGAGGGGGGGCCACTAGGTGGCGCATCGGAAGATGGCTGACAATAACATCTCTCCGACCCACACGAGGTAATTTGGAGGCTATGATGGGGGTAATTAGCCTCCTTAACCCCCCCAGGATTATGGGGGGAACGGCCCTTGCCTGCTGTGCCCTATACCACCCCCGAATTTGTGGGGGTGGGGGCACTAGGCACAAAGCCCTCCTGTGGGATTCCGGCACTCCTTGACGCCGTCTCGGATTCGCGCCTCCGGTTTGCAAGAATCTTCAAAAGAAACAATTTGGACGAGATAAATTGCACATACTTCAAGGAAAAAGGGGGAGTAAAGACTGCTGACAGAAGAGATCTCTGATAACAAGGCAAGAATAAAATATGAGAAGATACGACAAGATACGGTATTGCAAATGACTGAGGGGGGAGGGGGGAAAAAACCTTCCATTCCTTTTTACGTGACTTAACAAGAATCCCCTCCCCTAATAAGTCAGAACTTTAAGGACTTAAGCTGTGATTTAAGGCTGTGTGGAGATAAACTTCGAACCAAAGCAATGTTTCAAGACGAAGCTGGAAAGTTAAGAGTTTTGGAATGACGCAGTAAAAAATGCCGTCGCCATCTTGGGAGGCATTGTTGGAGCTTTTGGGTCTGGGAGGAGAAAGAGAGAAATAGTGCTGTTTACATATCGTGGATAAACTCCTCTGTGGGATTTAAGAGCGAAAAAAATGCCTGATTTATGATGGAAAGAGTGATGTTATCTACGAAGGAGATTTATGGAAACCATCTGGACTTAGATTGGAAGAACGGGAAATTCACACAGGATTATTATATTTGCTTATCGGCTTAAGGAGACTAACAGAAGAGATCGTAAAAGAAAAAGAGAAATTTTATGAACAAGATATGATGTGGAAACACCAAGATAAGACTGGATAGAATTATGAACTTTGTCTGGACTGATTGGGACTGATTTGGACACTAACGCAGTAATAAGAAGATGATTTGAATCCCCCTTTGGATCTTGAAGTATGGGTTCCCCCAACAAAATTTAAAAATTTGGCTTTGTAATTTGGAATTTATGTGATGTGATTTAATTTGATGTGATTGGCCAGTTAATAAAAATTATTTTTTTTTTAAAAAAAAGAAACAATCGTTGAGACGGCTAGAGCGCCGGTGGCGGATGACCCATTCTGAAACTGACCGGACACGGGTTAGAGCTCAATGTCGAGCCTACCAAGTGGTGGTAGCGACGGCGAAGAAGACTTTCTTCACCGCCTCTATTGCATCTGCAGAAAACAGCAGCAGGAGACTTTTTCAGGTGGTTCGCAATCTAGAGGAACCACCTGCTACATCGGGGCCCAGTACGGGCCACATGATCTCCTGCAATGATTTTGCAAAGTTTTTTGCAGATAAAGTCGCTCAGATTCGGGAAGAGGTAGACGCCACCGTGGGAGCAGGGCCGAGGCGAGAGAGTGCCAGAGTCCTGTCTAGTCAAATTGTGTGGGATCAGTTCCAATCTGCTACCTCCGAGGATGTGGACAGGCTGCTTGGACGAGTGAAACCAACCACCTGTCTCCTTGATCCTTGCCCATCCTGGCTCATAAAAGCTAGCCGGGAAGGGCTGGGCGATGGGCTTCGTGGAGTGGTGAATGCTTCCCTCCGTGAGGGAGCCTTCCCAGACCCGCTTAAAGAGGCGGTTATTAAACCGCTTCTTAAAAATCCATCTTTAGATGCGGCCACGATGGCCAACTATCGCCCAGTCTCAAATCTTCCATTCTTGGGCAAGGTGATTGAGCGAGTGGTTGCTGAACAACTCCAGGCACGCCTGGAAGGAGCGGACCATTTGGATCCCTTCCAGTCGGGATTCAGGCCTCATCATGGGACTGAAACTGCCTTGGTCGCACTGGTTGATGATCTCCGGCGGGCTAGGGACAAAGGTGAGAGCTGTTTCACTTTCGGTCGGCGCCAGCGCTCAATGGCGGTCTCCCGCTGAGCTCCGCTCACGGAGACTGCTCCGCGAGTTCGGGTCTGACCGCTACGGCGAAGCGGGGACCCCTAAAATCACAGGCGCAGAAACCTGTGAGCACGGAGACTCGGTGGGCACCTTAAGCGCCCCCCCTTACCGCAAAGGAGCCTTTTTAAAGGGTCCGGAGCGGCATCGGGTGAGCGCGGTGCTGAGAGTCGCTACCCAGCCCGTGGAGTGAAGCCGCGTCGCCATTGACGGAGAGCGCCGATTCCTTCCTGACATTTGGAACCTAATTGGATTATCCGTGAGTAAGACTGAACAACAACTTTAAAAGAATACCTGAAAATTGGCTGAAAACGGAGAAGGCAAAAAGTAAGGAAGTCTGCCTTCCCCAGACTGCATGATAACTAAAGCAACGAAATACAAAGCTGCAATTTGACAGAAAACAGCTTTAAAATTGACTGACTCAGACATTGGATTTAAATCTCCCCCTTAGCAGGCAGGGGCAGGGGGGGGGGAAGACTTTGATTTGTACTACCTGCATGAAAGAAGTATAGAAGTGGAGTTTTCTACCGTTTTAAACCCTTGGGAAGGACTGCCTGGAAAGTGAGCCACCGGGACTGAGAACTGTCATTAGAGACTTGCTACAAAGTTGGTGCTTTGCCTTTTTATTACAAAGTGAGGACTTTATTTGTTACAAGTTTGGGACTCTGGAAAGTTACAAATTGACAGTATTACTATTGGAAATATATTGGAAAATTGGTTGCTACTTTTGAAGGGAATCCTTGTTTCTTTGTATTCTGAACTTTGGACTGCTCCCTCTAGAGGGTTGTAGGGAAACAGTTATTATTTTCACTGTAAAGAACAGGCTGGTGGAGTTTTCCATTTGAAAGTAATTCCCGTGGGAAAGACCTTGGGACATGAGTGGCCCAGCAGAAGAGATAACAACAAGAGCTAAAAGTAAAGCTGCTCAGAAAAAAGGGGCTCAGTATCAGGTCCAGCTGCAGCAGGCGCAGTTACAACTTTATCTATGGAGCCAGTGACACAGGCACTAGTTAAAATAAACGAGGCTTTGGAAGCTCTTACAAAGCAGAGCACAGAGAACTCCAAACAGCTGACAGAGCTGTCAACAAAATTAGATTTAAATACAGAGACAATAAATAAATTAGTTCAAGAAAATGAGGTAACTAGAAAGATTGCTGAGGAGGCAAAAACTTCTGCAGAAACTACACAGGAAAAGTTAGTACCAGTCTGCAAAAAGCTGAAGGAACATGAAGCGGCCCTGTCTTTATTGGAACTACAGAGAAAAAATAGGAATTTGAGACTGAGATTGATTCCAGAAAGTGAAAAGGATAACTTGATAGACTTTCTTACAAAAGAGTTTTTGGAATTTTGGCAGGATAATTTGAAAGAGGAGGAATTCAAGATTGTAACTGCCTTTAGACTGGGCAGGAGACAAAATAGAAAGAGCCCAAGAGACTGTTTGATAACTTTAAGATCTAAGGAGGAGAGGGATAAAATACTAAATTTACATTTTCAAAGAACTCTGGAGATTGAAGATTCCCATGTGCAGATATACAAAGACATTCCTAAATATATCTTGGAAGCGAGAGCTCACTACAAGGACTTGGTCACTCTGCTGAGAAAGAATAACATATTATTCAGATGGAAGTTTCCACAAGGCTTGTCTTTTAACTACAAAGGGAAGAAAATTAAAATAAAAACAGTGCAAGATAAAGAACAATTTCTGGAAAGGAACGAGGAGGACCTTCTGAAGGAAGCGGCGGAACCTACAAATCTAGTGGAAGTACCAGACATCTCAAACTTATCTTTTGGGCTTAAAACACCAACAGGAGAAGAATTGCTCGGAGCAGTCGGGGGAACAATTAAGTAAATAACAAGATGTCTCTGCAATTTCTAAGTTGGAACTGTAATGGACTAAATCTTCCCAGAAAAAGGCGTGAGGTTTTTCATATTTTAAAAAAAGAACAATTGGACTTGATTTGTTTGCAAGAAACCCACGTGACTAGAGTACATCGAAAATTACTTATCAATAAAAGATTAGGACAGGAATTTATTTCGTCAGACAAAGTGAAGAAAAGAGGAGTGGTGATCTATGCAAAGGAAAAGTTGGCCCCTAAATTAATTTTTAAAGATGAACAAGGAAGATATTTGGCAATTGAAATTCAAGTTCAAGGAGAAAAATTATTGATAATAGGAATTTATGCTCCAAATGAAGGGAAGTCAGAATTCTTTAAGAAATTGCATGAGACATTAATGGACTATTTGGATTATAATGTAATTTTGATGGGAGATATGAACGGAGTGGTCTCTACAAATATGGATAAAGCACAAAGACAGGTAGTCTCCAAGGATGGGAGACTACCAAAGACTTTTTTTGAAATGACAGATAACATGAACCTGATTGACATTTGGAGAACAAGGAACCCTCTTGAGAGAGAGGGAACTTTCTTCTCTGAAGCAAAAATGACTTGGACCAGAATTGACCAAATATGGGTAACTAGTGGGATGGCACCAAAGATAAAGAAAGTGGAAATCTGCCCAAAGACTTGCTCCGACCATAACGCTGTAAAGATGGAGATGAACCTAACAACAGCTGGTTCCTTCAGATGGAGGATGAATGACTCCCTATTTAGAGATGAAGAGGTGTACAAAAAGGCCCAGAAAGCGGTGAAGGACTATTTTGAGATAAATCTGAGAACAGAGGTGGAGAAAAGAGTAATTTGGGACGCAAGTAAAGCCGTCATGCGAGGTTTTTTAATACAACAGAATGCTATAAAAAGGAAGAGACAGAATGAGAAGAAGGATAAGATTTTGGAAAGGATAAAAGAAGGAGAAAAAAAACTGAGATCAAAGCCAAAGTCACATGAAATTTTGAGAGAAATCAAGTTTTACCAGAGGCAATATATGGAACTGATGAATCAGGAGATAGAATGGAAAATAAAACAAATGAGACAAAAGACATTTGAATCGGCAGACAAATGTGGGAAACTTCTGGCATGGCAATTGAAGAAGAGACAAAAATTGAATATGGTTACAAGCCTAGAAGTTGAAGGAAAGAACATTTATAAACCAAATGAGATAAGAAACTGTTTTCAGAGTTATTTCAGGAGACTTTATGCACAAGGGCCGGTGAATGAAAAAGAGATAGAAGAATTTCTTAAAAAATATGGATTACAAAAAATTTCTGAACAAAGTAAAGTGATTTTGAATCAGAAGATAACTGAGCAAGAAATTGAGGGAGCCATTCAAAATATGCAATTGGGAAAATCTCCAGGACCAGATGGACTGACCTCCAGATACTACAAAGCTTTGAAAGAATGGCTTATACAACCGTTGAAGGAGGTCTGTAATGAAATTTTAGAGGGGAAGAAGGCACCCGAATCGTGGAAAGAAGCGTATATTACACTTATACCAAAATCAGAGACTGAGAAGAATCAGATTAAGAACTACCGCCCTATATCATTACTTAATGTGGATTACAAAATTTTTGCAGACATTTTGGCAAAAAGATTGAAAAGAGTTTTGGTGGGAGAGATTCATAAAGACCAGGCGGGCTTTCTTCCAGGAAGACATTTATCTGAAAATGTGAGAAACATAATAGATATTATGGAATTATTAGAAGCCAATATTAATACTAAGGCAGTATTAATATTTGTGGACGCGGAGAAAGCCTTTGACAATATTTCTTGGACCTTTATGAAAAAGAATCTTGAAGGGATGGGGGTAGGCCAAGGTTTTGAGAATGGTATAGGTGCAATTTATTCTGAACAAAAAGCAAAACTGATTGTAAATAACGTGGTTACTGAAGAATTTGCTATTGAAAAAGGGACACGACAGGGGTGCCCAATATCCCCATTACTATTTATATCTATCTTGGAGGTTTTACTAAACATGATTAGGAGGGACCAGCTGGTTAAAGGGATTCAGGTCGGAGCTAAACAATACAAATTGAGAGCGTTTGCAGATGATCTAGTATTAACTTTACAAGAGCCAGACACTAGTACGAAAAGGGTTTTAGAGTTAATACAAGTA
The DNA here is from genome assembly GCF_964270895.1 of Podarcis filfolensis. NCBI lineage: Eukaryota > Metazoa > Chordata > Lepidosauria > Squamata > Lacertidae > Podarcis > Podarcis filfolensis. Next base: position 9,315,567 of record NC_139619.1, read on the forward strand.
TTTGGTCAAGTAGCAGGTTTTAAGTTGAATAAACAGAAAACGAAAGTACTGGATAAAAATCTAACAGTTGCTGAAAGAGAGAAGTTTCATAGTGAAACTGGTTTAATGGTAGCAAAGAAAGTGAAATACCTGGGGATTAATTTGACATCTAAGTATGTGAACTTATTTAAAGACAATTATGAGAAATGTTGGACAGAAGTTAAGAAAGATTTAGAAATATGGTCAAATTTGAGACTTTCCTTGTTAGACCAAATTGCTGTTATTAAGATGAATGTTTTGCCGAGAATGTTGTTTTTGTTTCAAACATTGCAGATTGTGGATAAAATGGACTGTTTCAAGAGGTGGCAGAAAGACATATCTAGATTTGTCTGGCAGGGCAAAAAGCCCAGAATAAAATTTAAGATATTAACTGATGCAAAAGAAAGAGGGGGGTTTGCCCTGCCGGACTTAAAATTGTATTATGAATCAGCGGCTTTTTGCTGGCTGAAAAACTGGCTGCTTCTTGAAAACACAGACATTTTGGATCTGGAAGGGTTCAATAATAGGTTTGGCTGGCATGCATATATATGGTATGACAAGGTTAAAATTCATCAAGGTTTCAAAAACCATATTGTTAGGAAAGCACTATATAATGTTTGGATTCGGTATAAAGATTTGTTGGAAAACAAAACCCCTAGGTGGTTGTCACCAATGGAAGCTAAAGAAGTGAAAAAACTTAATATGGAATCTAAATGGCCAAAATACTGGGAAATTATAGAACAAGAGGAGGGAAAATTGAAATTGCAGAGCTATGAGAAATTGAAGTCTAAAGTAAGAGACTGGCTTCATTATTACCAGATAAATGAAGTTTTCAAACAGGACAGGAAAATTGGCTTCCAGGTGGAGAGATCAAAATTAGAAACAGAATTGTTGGAACCCAATACTAAGAATTTGTCAAGAATGTATAACTTGCTGTTGAAATGGAATACACAGGATGAGATGGTTAAATCAGCTATGATTAAATGGGCACAAGACATTGGTCATGACATTATGTTTGCTGACTGGGAACAGTTATGGACCACCGGTATAAAGTTTACGGCATGTAATGCCTTAAGAGAGAACATTATGAAAATGATTTATAGGTGGTACATGACCCCAGTCAAGCTTGCAAAAATCTATCATACGCCCAATAATAAATGCTGGAAATGTAAGGAAACTGAAGGTACTTTCTACCACCTTTGGTGGACGTGCCCAAGGATCAAGGTCTTCTGGGAAATGATCTATAATGAAATTAAGAAGGTACTTAAGTGTACCTTTCATAAGAAACCAGAGGCCTCTCTCCTGGGCATGGTGGGCCAATTGGTGTCAAGGAAAGATAGGACGTTCTTTATGTACGCTACAACAGCAGCAAGAGTTCTTTTAGCAAAGTATTGGAAGACACAAGAACTACCCACGCTGGAAGAGTGGCAGACGAAGGTGATAGACTATATGGGACTGGCTGATTTGACTGGCAGAATCCGCGACCAAGGGAAAGAGACGGTGGAAGAAGATTGGAAGAAATTTAAAGTTTACCTTAAGAACTGTTGTAAAATTAATGAGTGCTAAAATGTCATGGGTAATGTAAAACAGAATTGCAACGATAAACGATTGGGTTAGAAAAAAAAGGAGTAAAGAAATTGAATCAGAAGTATTTGAAATTAGGGGTTGCTGGAAAAGTTTAAAACAGGGATGCAGAAAAGGGAGGTATGGGGAAGTCGTTGAAATAAGGTTTAAGAAAAAGAGGTTATGAAATTATACGTGTTTATATGTTTGTTTGTTTATGTGTTGTTAGTTGTATTGTGTCTTAATATATGTTGGAAAATCAATAAAAAATTATTTAAAAAAAAAAAAGGTGAGAGCTGTTTCCTAGTTTTGCTGGATCTCTCAGCGGCATTTGATACCATCGACCATAACATCCTTCTGGACCGTCTTGAGGGGCTGGGAGCTGGGGGCACTGTCATATAGTGGTTCCGCTCCTTTCTCCTGGGCCGTGTTCAGAAAGTGGTGGTGGGGACTTCCGGGTTTAGCGCCATCGGTAATGGCGGAATCCTTCTGACCTGGGAGGGATTTGCCTCGGGGGAATCGGGTCTTGCCACTATGGCGAAAGCGGAGACCCTCCAAAAATCACAGGCGGGCGAAGCGGGCACCTTTTGCGCCCCCCAAATTCGCGGGGAACCTCAACTACGGGTTCCGGAGCGAAGTGGGTGAGCGGCGCGGTGCTGTGAATTGACTGCTTCTCCCCCGGAGTGAAGCCGCACAGCCGTTACCGGAGAGCGCTGACTTCTTCTTGTAAAAATTTGACTACAAAAATAACTACCCGTGAGTAGGGGAAATTTGGAAATATAAGAGAGACTTAATTTGATACCGAAGCGGGGAAGGTTTAAACAGGAAGTCCGCCTTCCGCTTTTGTAAATAGATCAAAGCAAAGAGAAAACAAGCTAAAGCCTGGAGAAATTGACTGGAAAGGACTAAATTTCTAACACTAAAATATCGTACCCCCCCCCCCAAGGAAGCAGGGGCAGGAGGGGGGGGGAGTTTTGGGCCGTATATACCTGCAAGAGAGAGGGGAAAAAACTTTAAAATCCACCGCTCTAACCTTGGGAACGGCTGCCAATAGACAAAGACTGCCGTGTTTTGAACTGAGCTTGGATTGTGAACAGGGGAGTTGCTGACAGTTAGTTCTGCAAGAGAGATACATTGTGGCCAGTTTCCTCTGCTGTTGCTAAGAAAGAGGGAAAGTAACTGAAAAGTAACAAAAATTGGAACTGTTTATTTTTTCTATTGTTTGAGTTTTTTAAAAAAGAGTTTTTTCTGGACTATTGCAACTGTTTCCCCCTAGAGGAAGATTTTGAAACTGTCAAATTGTTACCAGGGGAATTTTCCACTTGTAAAGACAAACTGCGTAGCTGGGACTGACCTTGGCCTCTCTATTGTTTAAGTGTTATGGCAGATGGGAGAGAAAAAGTAGACTCACAATTCCCAGACAAAACAACAAGGTCTGGGAGGAATCGGGCGCGAAGACAATCAGTTGCTGGCCTTCCTACTTCATCAGTGACTGTACCATCACAACCTAAACCTAGTGGAATGTCATCAGAAGATACTCTGGCGGCTGCATTGGCTAAGATTAATGAATCTTTGGAGAAACTTAATAAAAGGGCTGAAGAGACAAATAAAAGGGTCGAAGAGACAAAGGTGATAGTGGATGAGACAAAATCGAAGGTAGATGCAGCAACTACTAAAATTGACTTAAATACAGAAAGTTTAAACAGTTTGGGACAAAAGGTGAACACCAACACAGAATCTATTCAGAAATTGCTGCAGGAATCAACTCTGACCCGACAGACTGCAGAGGAAGCTAAGAAGAAAGCTGATGCCGTGGAATTCAAGACAACCCAATTGGAAACAGAGAAAGTCCCAGATTTGGAGAGGCAAATTAAGGATCAGAAATTGACACTTTCTATGATTGAACTAAAGGAAAAACAGACGAGTTTAAGGATTAGAGCAGTACCTGAATTGGAGAAGGGCAGTTTGATAGACTTTTTGACACAGGAATTTGCAGAGTTTTGGAAGTCGGATTTGAAACAAGAAGACTTTAAAATCGTGAGGGCCTTCAGACTGGGAAGAGGAGGAAAGAAGATCAAAATAAGAGACTGTCTGATTACTCTCCGATCTAAGGAAGAGAGAGATAAAATTTTGGGTTTGCACTTTCAGACTCCTTTGATAATTCTGCAGTCAAGAGTGGAAATCTTTAAAGATATACCGAAATATCTTTTGGATCTTAGGTCCAACTTTGGAGATCTGATTGCCCTTCTGAGAAGGAACAAAATTATCTTCAGGTGGGAATTCCCTCAAGGTCTATCCTTTAGCTTTAAAGGAAGGAAGATAAAAATAAGATCAGTTGAGGAAAAAGACAAGTTTTTGAGAGACCACGGAGAAGGTCTGCAGAAAGAGCTTGGGAAAGAGCCAGGAGTTTTGGACAGAAGCCCGCCAAAAGGAGGGAAACCAACATCATTGTCAGAACTAAAACAATTACTGGGTGCTGAAGGAGGAGAAGCAAAGTAATTACATTATGGCACTGCAAGTATTAAGCTGGAATGTGAATGGACTCAACTCCCCGGAAAAGAGACGGAGAGTCTTTCATTTATTAAAAAAAGAACAATTGGACTTGATTTGTCTACAAGAAACACATGTGATAAGGCTACATAGGAAGATTTTAAGTAATAAAAGATTAGGACATGAATTTATTTCATCAGATAAAGTAAAGAAAAGAGGAGTAGTACTCTATGCAAAGGAGAGCCTATCACCGAAATTTTTATTTAAAGATGATCAAGGAAGATTCGTTGCAATTGAAATTCAATCACAGGGAGAGAAATTTTTGATATTAGGTATTTATGCACCAAATGAGGGGAAATCAGAGTTTTTCAAGAAGCTGCATGAGATTCTGATGGACTATTTGGATTACAATATGATTTTGATGGGAGATATGAATGGAGTAGTGTCTACTAATATGGATAAGGCACAGAGACAGGTAGTAACAAAAGATGGTAGACTACCAAAGACGTTCTTTGACAGGACTGACAATATGGACTTAGTTGACATTTGAAGAACTAAGAACCCCATGGGAAGAGAAGGAACTTTCTATTCTGAGGCCAAAATGACATGGACAAGAATCTGGAAGTATCAAAAACCCTCTCATAACTGCTTTACTTGCGTCCCAGATTACTCTTTTTTCAACTGTGGTGTTCAAATTTATCTCAAAATAGTCTCTCAAGTTTTTTTGAGCCTTTTTAGTCACTTCTTCATTCCTAAACAAAGTTTCATTCATCCTCCACCTAAAGGAACCAATTGGTGTTAGTTTCATTTCCATCTTCACCGCATTGTGGTCGGAGCAAGTTTTAGGGCAAATTTCCACTTTTCTAATCTTCGGGGCCAGCCCCCTAGTTACCCAAATTTGGTCAATTCTTGTCCATGTCATTTTGGCCTCAGAATAGAAAGCTTTTGTCTTTTTTTCATTTGCCAAGCCAACAATTTCCCACATTTATTTGCCGATTCAAATGTCTTTTGTCTCATCTGTTTGATCTTCCATTCAATTTCCTGATTGATCAGTTTCGTGTATTGTACTTGATATAACTTTATCTCTTTCAGGATCTCCTGTGATTTTGGTTTTGCTCTCAGTCTCTTTTCTCCTTCTAAAATTGACTTAAATACAGAAAGTTTAAACAGTTTGGGACAAAAGGTGAACACCAACACAGAATCTATTCAGAAATTAAGAGGTTTCAGAAAGAGACAGGATTAACATTGGTCAAGAAAGTGAAATACCTTGGGGTTAACATGACTGCTAAGAATGTGAACCTATTTAAAGATAATTATGAAAAATGTTGGACGGAAGTGAAAAAGGACTTAGAAATATGGTCAAATTTGAAGCTTTCATTGCTAGGCCGAATCGCAGCGATAAAAATGAATGTATTGCCAAGAATGTTGTTTTTGTTTCAATCATTGCAAATTTTGGATAAAATGGACTGTTTCAAGAAGTGGCAGAGAGATATTTCTAGATTTGTCTGGCAGGGCAAGAAGCCCAGAATAAAATTTAAAATACTAACTGATGCAAAAGAAAGAGGTGGATTTGCCCTGCCAGACCTCAAACTTTACTATGAATCAGCCGCATTTTGCTGGCTGAAAGAACGGCTGCTTCTTGAGAACACAGACATTTTGGATTTAGAAGGTTTTAACAATGTATTTGGGTGGCATGCATATCTGTGGTATGATAAGGTCAAAGCACATAAAGCATTTAAAAACCATATTGTCAGGAAAGCTTTGTTTAATGTTTGGATAAGATACAAGGATTTGCTTGAAAACAAAACTCCCAGGTGGTTGTCACCAATGGAAGCTAAGGCTCTGAAAAAGCTCAATATGGAGGCCAATTGGCCAAAATATTGGGAGATATTGTAACAAGAAGGAGACAAATTAAAGCTGCAGAGTTTTGAAAAACTAAAAAACAAAGTACGGGATTGGCTTCATTATTATCAAATACAGGAGGTTTATAATTTGGATAAGAAAACTGGGTTTCAGGTGGAGAAATCGAAATTGGAAACAGAATTGTTAGATCCCAAAACTAAGAATCTGTCAAGAATGTATAACTTGCTGTTGAAATGGAATACTCAGGATGAAACGGTGAAATCAGCTATGATTAAATGGGCTCAAGATGTTGGACATAACATTATGTCTGACTGGGAACAGTTATGGACCACAGGTATTAAGTTTACGGCATGTAATGCCTTAAGAGAGAATATAATGAAAATGATATACAGGTGGTACATAACACCAGTCAAGCTTGCAAAAATCTATCATTTGCCCGATAATAAATGTTGGAAATGTAAAGAGACTGAAGGTACATTCTTTCACCTTTGGTGGACGTGCCCAAGGATTAAGACCTTCTGGGAGATGATCTATAATGAAATGAAAAAGGTACTTAAATATACCTTTCAGAAGAAACCAGAGGCCTTTCTCTTGGGCATGGTCGGCCAATTGGTGCCAAAGAAGGACAGAACTTTTTTTATGTATGCAACAACAGCAGCAAGAATACTCATTGCAAAATATTGGAAGACACAAGATTTACCCACCCGGGAAGAATGGCAGATGAAAGTGATGGACTATATGGAACTGGCGGAGATGACTGGCAGAATCCGAGACCAAGGTGAAGAGTTGGTGGAAGAAGATTGGAAAACATTTAAAGTTTATCTACAGAAACATTGTAAGATCCAGGAATGTTAGAAGGAGGTTGGAATGAAGTAATGTGGTTTTAGCAGAAACGATATAAAAGATTAGGTAAAAATTGATCTTTTAATTGGTGAAACGAGAAGGTAAAATTATAGTACATTAAGATAAATTATTACGATAAAAACCAAGCTGGAAAGGATTTGCTGAAATATTTAATTGAACTAGAATACAAAAAAGGGAGGTGTGAGGAGGTCAGGGAAACAAGTAAATGAAAGACAAGATATGGAAAGATGGGAATGTTTTTAATTGTTTTTACTTTTCGGTATTTTGTATTTTCTGTTCTATTTTTTAATTTTTTTCTTTTTTTTCTTTCTTCTTTTCTCATTTTTGTAACTTTTTTGAAACTTTAATAAATATTATTAAAAAACAACAACAGAAAGTGGTGGTGGGGGATGAGTGTTCAGACCCCTGGGCTCTCACTTGTGGGGTGCCTCAGGGTTCTGTCCTCTCCCCCATGCTTTTCAACATCTATATGCAGCCGCTGGGAGAGATCATCAGGGGGTTTGGGCTGGGTGTTCATCAGTATGCGGATGATACCCAGCTCTACCTCTCTTTAAAATCAGAACCAGTGAAGGCGGTGAAGGTCCTGTGTGAGTGCCTGGAGGCGGTTGGAGGATGGATGGCGGCTAACAGATTGAGATTGAATCCTGACAAGACAAAAGTACTGTTTTTGGGGGACAGGAGGCGGGCAGGTGTGGAGGATTCCCTGGTCCTGAATCGGGTAACTGTGCCCCTGAAGGACCAGGTGCGCAGCCTGGGAGTCATTTTGGACTCACAGCTGTCCATGGAGGCACAGGTTAAATCTGTGTCCAGGGCAGCTGTTTACCAGCTCCATCTGGTACGCAGGCTGAGACCCTATCTGCCTGCGGACTGTCTTCCCAGAGTGGTGCATGCTCTGGTTATCTCCCGCTTGGACTACTGCAATGCGCTCTACATGGGGCTACCTTTGAAGGTGACCCGGAAACTACAACTAATCCAGAACGCGGCAGCTAGACTGGTGACTGGGGGTGGCCGCCGAGACCACATAACACCGGTCTTAAAAGACCTACATTGGCTCCCAGTACGTTTCCGAGCACAATTCAAAGTGTTGGTGCTGACCTTTAAAGCCCTAAACAGCCTCAGCCCAGTATACCTAAAGGAGCCTCTCCACCCCCATCGTTCTGCCCGGACACTGAGATCGAGCGCCGAGGGCCTTCTGGCGGTTCCCTCACTGCGAGAATCCAAGTTACAGGGAACCAGGCAGAGGGCCTTCTCGGTAGTGCCGCCCTCCCTGTGGAACGCCCTCCCACCAGATGTCAAAGAGAACAACAACTATCAGACTTTTAGAAGACATCTGAAGGCAGCCCTATTTAGGGAAGCTTTTAATGTTTGATGTATTAGAGGATTTTAATATTTTTTTTGGAAGCCGCCCAGAGTGGCTGGGGAAGCCCAGCCAGATGGGCGGGGTACAAATAATAAATTATTATTATTATTATTATTATTATTATTATTATTACAACAATAATTAAATAATAATATTTTTTATTATTTCTACCCACCCCCATCTGGCTGGGTTTCCCTAGCCACTCTGGGCGGCTTCCAGCAAAAGATTAAAAATACATTAAAACATCAGTCATTAAAAGCTTCCCTAAACAGGGCTGCCTTCAGATGTCTTCTAAATGTCATAGAGTTGTTTATTTCTTTGGCATCTGGTGGGAGGGCATTCCACAGGGCGGGCGCCACTACCGAGAAGCCCTCTGCCTGGTTCCCTGTAACTTCACTTCTCGCAATGAGGGAACCACCAGAAGACCCTCAGTGCTGGACCTCAGTGTCCGGCCTGACCGATGGGGCTGTATTGAAGCACAATAGGGGGTGGTGTAGGGACTTTGCGCAGGTGATTGATGGTCAAGAAAAGGCAACCTTTGTGCTGTTTTATGTCAGGAGTTGGGAATTCTAGAAGTAGTACTCCTTTTTGCACGTTCTTACTTCCTGTACTGCTTGAATGGAAGAGGAAAACTTCACTTCCTAATTAATTATGTTAAGCGAGGCAAATGTTAGGTCAGGAAGCTCAGCGCAGTATACCTGAAGGAGCATCTCCACCCCCATCCTTCAGCCCGAAGGTCCTCCTCCGAGGGTCTTCTGGTGGTTCCCTCCCCGCGAGAAGCGAGGTTGCAGGGAACCAGGCAGAGGGAGGGCCTTCTCGGTGGTGGCAGCCTCTCTGTGGAACGCCCTCCCTACAGGTGACAAGGAGATGAGCAACTATCAAACCTCTGGAAGGCAGCCCTTTATAGGGAGGCTTTGAATGTTTGTTGTTTTAATATGTGTTGGAAGCCGCTCAGAGAGGCTGGGGAAACCCAGTGAGGTGGGTGGGGTACAAATAACACAATTACATTTATAGCCCCCATTTCCTGCAAGGAGGTCAAGTTGGTGTGCAGAGTTCTCTCCCCCCCCCCCGCCCCCCATTTTATCCTCACAGCAACCCTTTAAGGTAGGTTAGGCTGAGCGTGAGTGCCTGGCCCAGGGTGACCCAGTGAGCTTCAGGGCTGAGTTTGAATGCCTGCCCCCAGCATTCCTCCTCTGCAAGGCCTGCCTCCTCCCATGACAAAGTCTGCTCACACACTCTCAAGCCCCCATGGATGGCTGAAGCAGGTAAGGTTGTGTGTGTTGGAGGAGGGCAGGAGCAGGCAAGGTGAGCCATGCCCCCAAAGGAGGCAGCTGCAGCAGCCCCCTCCTCCTGCTGCCCTCCAGGAACAGGGCGGGGAGGGACCAGCCCCCAGGAAGGACATGTTTGCCTCCCTCTGCAGTGCTCAGAACAAGAGGGGAATGAGGCCACCCAGGCCCTCTGGAGCACAGAAGGGCTCACCATCCTTGACTTTCCCCCTTCAACTTCCTTTTTACCTAATCCCTCATTTTGAGGAAGTCTCCTCTTTTGAAGTCAAATGTGACTGTTCTGGATTTCCTTAGCAATTGTCCACTTCCATACTGTGTATGTTGAATTTGATAGCACTGTGGTCACTGTTCCCATTTGATTCAACCACACCTACATCTTGTCAGTTGAGAGCATCAGGCAGAGCACCCAGCACCTACCGAATCCTTTTTTTATTCCAGCAGGTCTTTTTCACGGAAGTCTGATGTCATCAATGTTAACTTTTTCTGCAATGTATTTCTCGTGTGTCACTTCAGAGATGATTATAGTCAAGTGGTGTATAAGCTGTTTAAATAGTAAATGGTTGAATGCAATTTTAAAAATAATAATTGTATAACAAGGGGGAAAGCATACTTGTATCTGACCATATCTTAATGGGCACAGACTTTGATAAATAGCATCCTAGCCATAGGCTAATTTTGTGGAGTTTAAAGCTAAGCATACAAGTTCTCAAAGCATGCTTTGAAATCCATATGAACTCTAGTATGCTGTCGGGGGAAGAGGGAGGGGGAAGAGGAAGGATGTGGTTGGCTGAAATGAAGTCCGATCCTGTACAGATCAATCACTAGTGGAAGCGCCAACAGAAACCTGTACAGATTCCACACGATCATGAGGAAGCCTGAATCTGGGCAGGACCTTGTCTCTTTGCCTGTCATTTGTGGCTGCTCCACCCAGGTCTGAGACGCCTTCTGGAGTGAAACAGTGATCGGGGGGCGGGGGAGGCAAGAGGATGGAGCCGTGTAAACCCCTCCGCAGGTACTTTGAAAACAGACTCCTTTTGTCTGGATCTTCCCCGCGCAAAGATGGGTCTGTATGCATTTTGAGCAGAGGAGGAGGGTCTGTGGAACTGCCCACCACTGCGGTGTACTGTTCCCAGGATAGGTAAAGATCATTCAACAGTTTTCAAATTGAAAAACGGTGTTTCATTTTGAGACCCTTTGTAACACCATCCAGTTCATTTAACCACAACCTACGACCCTTGAGGTTTTTACTGAAGCAAAAGGATTGATTCCATCCCTGTATCAAACAGCTGTGATTGGAGGATCGTCTGTTTCATAGCAGCTCCTGTGCCCCTTCCCTCTGCTGCATTTGGCATGAAATTGCCGGTGATTTCCCCAGGAGTAAAAAGGCCTACCTACTCTGGGCTTATTCTTGGGAATTACTTTGCAACAAAGAAGAAAGCTTTTCGTCTTCTGTTTCTTTTCATTTTTATGTTTTCAAAATGCTTGATATCTGACACTGGTTTCTGTATATTGTGTTTTCTTTGTTTTTCAAGCTTTCATAAAAAATAGCCTTTGAAACCAGCTGGTACAGTGGTCAGAAGACTTGCCTTCGTGTCCACAGAATGGAGAAGAAAAGTTCGCCCAACGAATCCCTGGGTGCGACCCCAGAGACCTCTGGCTCCCACCTGGCTGAGCCTTCTCATTGCCAGCTCACTTCGATGCCCTCTGTTCCCAGAGATACCACTGGAAGAGCTGCTTCCCTTAGCCAGGAAGAGTCGGGGTCCCAGCAGCCTTCCCAGCAGGCCTCCCACATTTCCTCCTCCTTGGGCAGTGCTCCATTGCAGGTCCCCGAGCAGCTTGCCGAAGAAAGGCCCCATGGCACTGGCCAAAGTGCTTCCCTCCCATCTCTGGATGAGGTTTCTTCTTCCCAGGGAAGGGGTCACCAGTGTGCAGCGACGTTCTCTAGCTTGCAGTCTGGGAGTAGGAAAAGTATGATCAGCTTTGAGGGCATCTCCTTTGGGAGTGCTCTCCAGGGGACCCAGGCTGTTTCCTCTACCTCTAAGTCTCCAGAGGGGTCTTTCCCAGCTCCGAGCACAGCTGATCTGGCTAAAGGCGGCCAGGGGCAAGGCCAGGTAAGTCCAGATTGAGAGGTAGGGAAAGGGCTTTGAGGCTGTAATGCCCTCCTTGAGTCTCTCCAGCTGCTTTGGACAACTGCCCCCATCCCTGACCCCTGGCCATACCGCCTGGGCCTGGTGAGAGATGGAGCCCCAGAACACCCGGAGTGCACCAGGCTGGGGAAGGATGTCGTGAGGTGGAAGGCAAAAGGAAGGCAGACAGCCCATCCCGGGGTCGGTCCTTTTCCTCCTTCTAGCTTAATGGCTCACCTGAGCCGCCATCCTTTAAACTGGGGAAGCAGCAGCGGCTCATCAGAACTCACAAGTTAGGAAGTCCTATGTTATAGTCCCCATCTTCTTGTTATGTCCTCTTGGTGGGGAGAATCGTGCCGTTTTCCTGTGGGTGGGCAGCCAGCCAGCAGCAGGCTGGCAGGTGGGCCCAGGGAAATGGCTTTGTTGGGGGAGCCTCAGAACTCGTCCTCTGCATGTTTGTTCCCTGTTGCCCCAAAGTGGGAACTGTCTTGCAATTCAGGCTTGTGGCACACAGGTAGAGAAGGGGAGCCGTTTGTCTCTTCAGATGCCTGGGAGAAGAGAGCAGTGGGTGGGGGCAGCCTCTGCTCCCCTTCTAGAAAGGAGGTCTTTGCCAACATGGGTGCAATTCTGCTCCATGTGGGGAAAGTGTTTATCCATCATGGACTTGGGGGGATGCTGCTGCCAGCCAATATGGGCTTTGAAGGATATTTTTTTACTGTAGGCCTGTTTATTCTGCTGCATTTCAATGTTTGCCTATTTTCTGACCAAGTTGTAAAGTACCTTGAGATTCCCACATAATAGGTTGCAGGTAAATACTCTAAAAATAAGAACTCCCCCCCCATCATGTCACAAAGTCAATTGACACAGAGCCTAAAATAATGCCAACGAGCTCTTCTACCTGGAAGTGCAACATCAGCCCTTCAACACATCAGCATGAGGTGCAGTTGTCACACGGCTACGACTCATAAGCCATGAATGCAGGTCTGAATAGTGCTCCTTTGGAAACCCCCACCCTCCATGCAGAAAAAGAGCATCTGCCCCTGAAATCCTTTCCGTAAAAAGTGTATGAATGACAGGCAGCTAAAAAACTGTCTCCTCGGCTATTTGGCTCATGTGTCTCATAGAACACTTTGTGGGAGAGCTTGCTTGCAGATAGGGATAGCGCACGGTTGGAGAGCCTTTGATTTGTAATTGCTCTGGTTGCTTAGAAGGGTAGTTGGCGGATGAAGTTAATCAAGTCAACTTTAATCGTTTAACCTGCCAGAAAAAGGGCCAGTTTAAAACAGCGGCTGTCTAGTTCACAGAGTTCCTGAACAAGCATGCATGGAAACACCGGTTTCTATAACAACTGAAATGTGCTTCATTTGCAACTAAGTAGAGCCTCTCTGCTAATGCAGAGCACAATCCACAGCTTCAGGCAAGGCCATTTATATACCCAGAATCCAGAGCAGCCTTTTCTCATACTCCTCTGAAGTACCACCACTGCAACACCAGCGCTTGGCCTTCTGGCACCTGCAGGCTAGGGAAAGAGCTCTTTAGCACCCTGGGGTGGAGCTCCTTCTCAGCAAAAGCACTGTCTGCTCATTCCCAACTTCTTCAGCCAGTGCCTCTGTGCCTTCTGTAAATGTCTGGAGTAAATGTCTAGCAGGAAGTGTCTGTCCTCTCCAGGATATTGAAATACTGAAGAAGGCACCCAATAGCCCTAAGACGGGGGCGGAAACAGTACTTAATGATGATCAAGCATTGCCTATGAAGGTCCAGGAGCTTGAAGAAAAACTCCAGCCGTTGTCAGGAATACTCCAGGAGCCGCAAGGAAGAGGTATTTTTGAGAATCCTGTCTTCACAAATTCCGGGGACATGGCCCTCCCAGTGTTAAGGTGGGGAGGTGGGGTTGGGAGTTTGCAGATAAGAGTCCAAAGTTAAAAATGTAAAGGCTAATGGAATTCTATTTAAAAATCAAAAGTCACTGTGGTGATTCAAGTTATAGTGTGAGACAAAAGACAAGATGGAAAAGAAAAGATAAGGAAAAGAGAAAAGAGATAGAGAGAAAAAGAAGAAAGGAAGAAAAAGAAAAAGAAAAAGAAAAAGAAAACACAAACAATCCTACTGAAAATGGTTGGTTTGTTTGTTCAGAAAAGAGAAGGGGGGGAACCCATTGTAATAAGTAAATAGAAAAAGTGGGGAACGGGGATGGAAAAGTAGACATATATATAGAATTCTTTAATGAGAAATTAAAAAAACTTTCTTTTAAAAAAGAAGTGAATAGAAATGGATGAATAATGTGTAATAATGTATTAATAAAAACGGGAGGGTTGTGTGTATAACTAAAGAAGAAGAGGAGGGGGAGAGAGAGAGAGAGAAGGGAACAAGAAAAAGGGGCAGTTTTAATTCTCCTGTGGGACCCCCAGGGCTTGGTGTCGGGTCCCTAGATCAGGGCTGAGGCGGCGGTTCCAGGAAATGGGCTCCAATGGTTCAGACCGCCTACCTGGGTTCATCGGGTTTGAAAATACTGATAAGAAATGCACTGATAATAAACTAAATAACATAAAGCATGGTTTTTGCTGTGCCCCCCTGCACTGGCAGGGGAGGGTCCACGCCGCGTTCTTCTAGCCCCCAGCCGGTTCCTCTGCTCTTTTGCTCCAGCCGCTGGTGATACTGGCTTGGGGTCGGAGCTGGGCTAGGTGGGGCGTTCCCTCCGGGCTTCCCTGTCTCTCCCGATCCCCTCCTATCGTTCTCCTCCCCACCCCCATGTTACCTGTGGGGGCGCCTTACCAATACAGTCGGAGCTTGGATCCCAAACGCCTTGCGACTCGAATGTTTTGGCTCCCGAACGCCACAAACCCGGAAGTGAGTGTTCCGGTTTGTGAATGTTCTTTGGAGTCCAAATGTCCGACGGGGCTTCCGCGGCTTCCGAATGTTTTGGAAGTCAAACGGACTTCTGGAATGTATTCTGTTTGACTTCCGAGTTACCACTGTATATCTTCTCGGAGCAGGGGCAATCCCATTGCCGCCTTCAGTTCTGGTAAAGCTAAGAATTGCTTGTGCAGATCTTGATGCCTTCAAGGCCGAGGCTGTCATCTGATGAGACCCAGTACTCCTATCAGAGAAGCAAATCCTCAAATACAGTCATTCCTCTTGTTCCGCTCGGTTCAGGTTACGTCTTTTCAGGTTGCCTCCCGCGGCGACCCGGAAGTAACGGAACGGGTTACTTCCAGGTTTCGCTGCTCGCGCATGTGCAGACGCTCAGAATGACGTCACGCGGGGGGCCCTTCTAAGATGGCGTCGTTAGTGGTAGCTCTATTTTGTGCTCCGCGTTGATATATAGTTTTATCAGTATTTATCAGCTCTTCTAAAGCTTTTTTTTTTTTTTTCCCTCTTTTTTAACCGAGCTTAGCAGTTTTAAATTATCACTCTTTTTTATTAACTGCCAAAGGCCTATTTTTAACCAAAAGGGGCTCAGCAAGCCGCCCTATCTTCACGAAGCTGGTAATTAGCAGACGGGGGAGGTCAGCTACTCCTTCGGAAGGACGCCGAGCTTTTTATCTATAAAAAAAGGAAGGAATTGAAGCTGCTATAACCCCAAGAAACACAAGGCAAGTTCAACCCGATAATTATTCCAAGGGACTTTTGTTTTCTTTTCTTCTGCTTCGTTATACTGCCTAGCTACTTTACTGGTTACGCCGTGAGGCTGTTGAATGAGGGAGAAAGACCTAGCTGAATTTTAAACGAAACAAGGCACAGTGTGAAAGCTTAAGACCAGTAATATTTTCTAACATTTTAAATGACTGATACCTCACAAGCCCCAATGTAAATTGCTGGAGAAACTAACAAGTTGGAGAGGTTGGAGAGGTTTAGGAGGCAACTTCCACAAATCGGCACTTCTGCTACTGTTTACTCCAGCTTAGAACAAGAGATAAGCCGCCGTTAAGCAAGCACCCCCTACCATACATCCATATATACCCATATACCCACTATGGTCCTCACCAGGAAAAAATACAAGGACCAAGGAATTTTGCCTAATTCACCACAGAGCCCGATGGAGCGACGAAGGAGACAAAGTAAAATTACCAGCTACTTTCCTCAAAAAGACTCGAGCAAGAGAACTCAGAATGAGAGTATCCTAGATGTAGCTATGCCTTTGCCACTCACAGTGTTGGATTGGTCAACACAGCTAAAGGACTTGCAAACAAACAACAAGAGGACAAACCACCCAACAAATCTGGCCCAAGAACTTGCCATAGCAGAGAATGCTACAAAGGTTAACACAGCCAACACACCTGATGCCAATCCTCATTCGTCACCGCTGGAACTTGGAGGTAATCTTTCAACCCATTGGTTGAAAGCCAATGACTGCGGAACAAAAATGTGGGGTGATTATCCTCAGGAGCAGATATACCAGATTTCTAAGGATCTCCTTAACGTTAAAAATTTTTTAGCGATAACAAACGGGCTGCTCCTGACCCTAGTGGATAATTTCAAACAACATGTGAGCGCTTCAGACCAGAATACAAATCCCCTAGCCAGCCCGGATCCACCACTCCCCAGCAAACCCCGGAGGAAAAAAGCCGAGCCTAAGATGAAGAAAAGCAAAAACATGAAAAACCCAAGGCGGCTTAAGACAACTCACCGCACCTGTAAAAAATATTGGCAGAAGCTCTTTAACCTTCTTCCATCTCTTTCCATAAGTGGAACAAACAAATCCAACTCGAGTGCCATCAAAGAGACACGTAAAGTAGATACACCCATAAAAGAATCTAAATCAAGTTTTGAAGAATCAACACCGAGCTGGGACAAAGGAACTAATCCATCTGCAGTTATACCGCCCCAGAGTCCTCTTATGGCCAGCACAGAATCTGTAGACAGAGGTGAGCAGGCGACCCAAACTACTGAGGGGAACCACTCCTCCCAAGTTCGACAGATGTTGTGTCCCAAAAGAGAATGGAGTTTAGTCCTAATCCCACAAAAGCTTGTCTTTGCTAACTACCCTAAACCGCATAAATTTTATGCAGGGTTGGACCGTATAGACCACTTCTTGTCCATTATAAGTGGCATTCTACCGGGGGTAGTAAAAGCAACTGACATAGCCGCTATAGAGTATCTACATCAAGATGATTGCTCGGTACGAGCATTGATTACTTTTTTAGATCATAATCTGGCCAGTTTCATCTTTAGAGCTAAAAACCTATTCAAAAAAGAAAGAATAGTCCTATTAAGAATATTTGAAAATAGAGCACCTGCAACCTCTCTGATGGGGCCCAAGAGCATAGGAATGGAAGTTCACAAAGGGGAAAAAACCAACCACCAAAACCATCGAAATAGAAAGCATAAGCTCCAGCAGGATCATCCCCACCAAACAGCACCAAATGAAAAAAAGGAAGCCTCACATCCAACTAGCGTCGGGCCTCTCACGTGGGATAGTGAGGACTCCGCTTGGGAAGAAGAACTCTCGCTGATAAAGCGATTCTGGTCACTGCATTCCCCAGCTCAAGCTGAGATCCTGAAAAGACTTGATTTACTTCGAAGCAGACTAAAAAAAAAGGATGATCAAGGTGAGACAATGAAGGACCCTTATGTGCAACCCATATCTCCCAAATGTCTGGTGGATAAGAAGACAGTGGGAGGCACCTTTAAATGTGTAGACGTGGAATTACAATCTGAGCCCCCTGTGATGTACAATAAAGTAAGACCAAATCAAGGTGTGAAACCTCAAAGCTCCTGGCACAGCTATCTCAAATTGTCTTCGAATGAATTAGCTTCCCCCCCAACTCCAAAAACTAGCCCCAAATCACCAAGAAAAGAGGACCACTACACTCTCTCCAAGCAGTCAGCCCCGAAAAGAGCCAACGGGTGTGTTTTTTTAGACACCAAAGAATTGCTGGACATGGTGGTGTCATAGATCCAGCTCCCCGAAGGGCCCGGGGCCTAAAAGTGCTGTCTTGGAATATCGCGGGTTGGCACGCCAAGAAAAATAATCAACAATTTTTGTGCTACCTTAAGCAATTTGACATCATCTTCTTTCAGGAGACATGGCAGAATGACCCTATATTTCTTAATGGGTATAACTGCCACTACCTGCCTGCCTCTCCATCTCTGAGGGGCGGCAGATCTAGTGGTGGCTTAGCTTGCTTCATTTCCACGGAGCTGGCGCATTCTCTAACAGCCCTACCTAACTGCAATTCTGTAGCAACAGCCGCTCTACTTAGCTTCAAGAGAACTACTCTCTTGCTGGTCAATGTCTATATTCCCCCAGGCCAAAAAAACCCCGTTGTCAAGGCTACATGGGCTGAGCTAGAGGCGTTTTTAGAGCCTCTCGAATCTACTTACCCGTCTGCCCTGACCATTGTGTGCGGAGACTTCAACGCTCGCATAGGAACAGATGACAACAGTCTATACACTCATTTCAACCAATTTATGGACCCCGAAGAACAGACGGATATTGGCGCGACACGACTGTCCAAAGATAGCAGAAGTAATTTCTCAGGTCTCTGCTTAGTGCAGGCTGCCAGACGGAGGGAACTGCTGATATTAAACGGCAATATAGAGGGGGACCGCCCCGGGGAATATACCCATTTCTCCAAGGCTGGGGGAAGCGTTATAGATTATATCTTAATCTCAAGATTTGCTCACAGCTTTGTAAGGAAGTTCCAAGTGGGCCACAATACTCTGAGTGATCACCTGCCTCTAATTTTAGAGCTTGCAGGTCGGCCTTTTGACTATTCTATTGCCGAGCCACAATATATACCTTCTGCAAATTTGGTTATACCTGCCCCCAAAAGACTCAAATGGTCCCCAATACTGAATGAAAACCTAACCCTCCTTCTTCAGTCAGTAGAGTTAAAGCGTATTCGCTCCGCTATCGTATCAGGCAATTCAGTAGCTGCGATCATGGAACGCTTTAAATTACTTTTGGAAAGATTGAAACCCCATTTAACAACAGTGATACATTGCTCCGCTACAAAGAGGGCAAAGGACGGAGCTAGCTGGTTTGACCTGGAGTGCAGGCAAACAAGGAGACAAACGAGAACAGCCTACCGGAGATACAGGAAATCAGGGACTGCCCTCCTACTTAACGCTTATATTTATCTGAGACGGTCTTACAAACAATTACTAAGGAGAAAGAAATTGGAAGCTGAAAGAGCCGCTTGGCACAGTTTGGTTAAGGCATCGCACGAGAAAGATACTACTTGTTTTTGGCGAACCATATCTGGTCTACTGGACCAGGAGCGTACTAATTCCATCTGTACAGTGGAACCAATGGAGTGGTTGCGCCATTTTCAATCGTTGTTCTATGACCAGGAAGCCCAACATTACAAACTATGCATCCAATTGGAGGACCTACCTCATTGGCCACCAGTAACTGCGAAGGAAGTTGAGAATTTAATCGCACAACTAAAGAACAACAAGGCCCCAGGGAATGATTACATCCCTGCCGAACTTCTGAAGTCCAACATTGGCTGGTGGGCCCCCCTGCTGGCGTCTTTATTTTCTTGGATCGACTCAACGGGTTTACTCCCAGATGGTTGGACTGAGGCAATAATTATCCCAATCTATAAAAAAGGACCCATGACAGACCCGGCGAGTTATAGACCAATCAGCCTTCTGCCTATACCCAGCAAACTATATGCCAAACATCTTTATACCAAGCTAACTAGCTGGCTGGAAACTGAAGCCATTCTAGCGGAAGAGCAAGCGGGTTTCAGGCAAGGCAGATCCACCATAGACCATTGCTTCATCTTAGCCTATTTAATTGACAAATATGCCAAAAAATCCCGTGGGGTGTTATATGCAGCCTTTATCGATCTAAAGGCTGCTTTCGATTCAATTCCACGTGTAAGACTCTGGGATAAATTGAGCACATCAAGTATAGACAAAAGACTATTATTTCTGATGAGCTGTTTGTATAAAGACACGGTGCTGCATGTAAGAACTTCGTTAAATGGCCATCTTATAGGACCAGTTCCTGTCAGTAAGGGGGTCAAGCAAGGTTGCATCCTGGCCCCAGTTCTATTCAACATCTACATCAACGATATGGTTAACTGTTTGTCATCTCCGGACTTCCACGCCCCCAAACTGGCTGACAAAGCAATATCAGTGCTTTTGTACGCCGACGATGCGATACTCCTATCCCGAACAAGAATAGGCTTAAATAGGCTCATAGGTGAATTCTCAGCATACTGTAGGAGAGAGCAACTTGCAATAAACTATCAGAAAACCAAAACTATGGTTTTTGCAAGGAAACACAGACAGTATAGCTGGAGGATGGATAACCAGACAATTGAACAAGTCAAAGCCTTCAAATATCTGGGTATCGTTTTCCAGTCGACTGGGTCCTGGGATGTCCATCAAAAATGTGCCAAAGAAAAAGCAGCTCAAAGTATCAAGATGCTGTCCCGCTTCTTCTACACGAAGGGGGGCAGATACATCCCAGCAGCCCTTGAAGTTTATCAAGCAAAACCTCTGGCGCAGTTACTGTATGGGGCGCAAATCTGGACGGGGAACCACTGCTCCAGTCTTGAATCTGTCCAGTCTAAATTTCTAAGGCAGATTCTCGGTGTCCCCTCCTGTGTTCCAAACGCAGCATTAAGACTCGAGGCCTGCCTTCCATCGGTGGAAACTCGGACTTGGCAGAGAACACTCAACTATTGGCTTCGTCTTAATCTGAATCCACCTGGTCTACTGCCTTTAGTAATGCAAGACTCTCACAAAAGCAAGTGGTTCAAAACCGTGCATCAAAAACTCCTTACATGCGGTCTGCGCTCACAGTCCCTATTATCAATGGGCCTCATCAAAGCAAAGAGTCTAATAGGCCAGCGCCTGAAAGACATCGAACGACAAAACAACCTGACCATCTTAAAGAAACTGTGCCCATGGTATACCTACTTTCCCCCTTCTCATTTTGACTCTCCAGCTTCATACTTGTCTAAACTAACCATCCCGAAATACAGACGTGCCTTTACATTGGCTAGATGGGATGTTCTCCCCTCTGCTGTACTCGAAGGTCGTTACCAAAAGACTCCATTTGAAAAACGACTCTGCCCATGTGGAGATGGTAACACGGAAACAGTGTCTCACGTCCTTCTTTCTTGCCCCCTCTACAAAGACCTAAGGAATGAGATTATTACTCCACTCATTCTCTCCAACCCCGGCCGTTCATCAGACATTACACTGTATTTTCTATTATCTGATACGGAAAGTCAGATAACAGAGAAGGTCGCGAGGTACATCGAGAGAGCTGCGAAATTGAGGGCCACCATCTGAGTGACAGACTTGTTCATCCGACGGACCACCTTTTGCCTGTTCTTTTCTTCCTTTTATCTCTATTTTTTACTTTTAACTCTTGTACAGCTGTGGCCTGTTGGCTTTGCTAATAAAGTTTTGTTGTTGTTGACGTCACGCGCATGCGCAGAAGCGGCAAATCGCGACCAGCACACGCGCAGACGCGGGTTGCGTTCTGCTCATGATGTGAACGGGGCTCCGGAACGGATCCCGTTCGCAACCAGAGGTACCACTGTAGTTGAAATGCCTGGCTTGTTCGATGGCTTGTCCATTTAGGAGCCATTTCTGCTTCCTGGGCTGTGCCCCCAATACTACGGCTTTTGTCTTGGAATAATTTGTATTCAACTCTTTGTTACGGCACAGTCTCCCAAAGTTCTTTAGTAATCGCCTCATACCCATTTGCGTTTGTGCTAACAACACCGTATCGTTGGCATGTAGCAAAATGGATACATTATGGGATAAAACTGAAACAGGGAAATATCTGGCCATTTGGGTTCCTTTATTACATCATTTACATAAAAGTTAAAAAGCAGAATTTTAGAAAGTATTTCAAAGTGTTTAAAATGATATAGGAATTACAAGGTTAACTTTTTAAAAAAGATATTAAATAAGTTTTAAAAGCCTTTATGTGTAACTGCTGATGGGGGTGGGGGTGGGGGTGGCGACAGCTGTGGTTGTAAGACTCCCTTAAAACTGATTTACAGTGCTGGCTCTTGGGGATTAAAAGGGCACATAAAAAGGCCTTGCCCCAAATTAAAGAAAAACCAACAAACAACCCCAGTCAAACAATTAAAAAAACCAGCTTGTGGAGCTCAGATGAACAAGTCCCACTTTGGTGCAACTTGACCAGATTGACATGCACAGATGCTCCCTTCTTTTTCTGAGTTAAAGCAGCTCTTTTGGCTGAGGTGTGGCATGGAGCTGAAACAGTACTTAAGAAAACTCAAGCATTGCGTGTGAAGC
This sequence comes from Podarcis filfolensis, assembly GCF_964270895.1. Lineage (NCBI taxonomy): Eukaryota > Metazoa > Chordata > Lepidosauria > Squamata > Lacertidae > Podarcis > Podarcis filfolensis. The sequence continues at coordinate 9,337,376 of NC_139619.1, forward strand.
TCCGGGAGCTTGAAGAGAAACTCCAGGCGTTGCCAGAAACACTCCGGGAGCCGCAAGCCAGAGGTATTTTTGAGAATCCTGTCTTCACATGGCCCTCCCTCCCAATGATGTTGGGTTTCAAGTCCCATCATCCATGATGAGCCCTGGCCATGTTGGCTGGGGCTTAGGGGAGTCCCACCACAGTCTGGAGCCCAGTTCAGTGCGCCTTTGTGGGCAGCTGGTAGCCATGCCAGGGTCGCCTTCGCTGCGTGGAAGGGGTGGCCTCCCCCCCTCCTCCACCCCATGCGCAGGAGACCAGAGGCCAGTAGCAGACTGCGCATGTGTCTCTGAAGGGCACAAAGGTTTGCTGCCTCCTTGTGTGCCCATTTTCTTGCCAAAAAGAATAAAAATACAGCATATGGTTGCACATACCAGGCACCAATTTTAATGGTGGTTCTTTGGCTTTTCCTTCAGGTGAGGAACATGAGGAGGAGGAGGAGCAGCAGCAGGAGGAGGAGAAGGAAAAATAAAGAAAATGGAGGGGGGGAATATATATTTTCCTATATATTTCTATTATTAGTTCTATGTATTGCTTCTTTGTTCGAAAGCATGTCAAAGTGCAAGTAGATAAATAGGTACCGCTCCGGCGGGAAGGTAAACGGCATTTTCGTGCACTGCTCTTCTGGTTCGCCAGAAGCGGCTTAGACAAGCTAGCAACATAACCTGGAAGCTGTACACCGACTCCCTCAGCCAGTAAAGCGAGACGAGCGCCGCAACCCCAGAGTCGGTCACGACTGGACCAAATGGTCAGGGGTCCCTTTCCCTTTACTATTGCTTCTTTATTTAATAAAATTTATTTTAAAAAGCCTGCAAAGTGGTTTACCAAAACAAAAAACCAAAAACCACCACAGCAGTCAAATCAAGAAAAATTAACAATCCTACTTTAAAACATACAAAAGCTAAAATATTAAAAGAGATGAAAATTACTTCAACTTCCTAAGCTTCTAGGTATGCTTGCCTCAACAAGAATGCTTTTAGCAGGTGCCTGAAAAGCGTCTAGCAAAGGCACGTGCTTTGTTGCAAGAGGCAGGGAGTTCCAAAGGGCAGGTGCTGCCACACTAAACAATGCAATACAGATATTATGCGGAACCTGTGGTAGCACTTGAAACTGTTCTTTGCTCACCTGCCTCCTTCCCGTCCTCTCCCCTGCCTGCCTCCTCCAGCCGGGAGCGCCCACCCACGACCCCCAGCTTCCCAAGCCTACAGTGTCTCTCCCCCCCCCCCCGCAGGATGACACCCAGTGCGGACCGCCCCCACCTTGCTCCGCCACTGCTCTGGAAGAAGCTGTTCTGCTGAGAGCAGGACATCTCTGAAGACTTTGCTGGGGTTCTGCAATCTCTGGTGATACATCCCACTGGCTGAGGTGTGGTGAGCTGCAGACTGATTCCCACAAGTCACCAGCTGAGAGGTCCATGGTCCAGATGCCACTACACCCATAGGTGCTGAAAAGTACCAACTTGAATGGCTCTGAAAGGAAATCAGACAAATTCAACGTTGAGATTTCTATGCTGTCCATCGGACTGGGTTGCCCCAACCATTCTGGGCGCTGCCAGCAAATTGAAACATCCAAAACAGTAAAACACCCCAAAATCTTTCCTGTACCGAAGCCAATTGGATTGACTGTTGAATCTTCTCCCAAGTACTTTGGAAAGGACAGGAGCTTTCCCTGCACTTGAGAGCAGTCAGCTAACATAGGGGTACAGGCCAGGCCACAGGCCACTCCCAGCTCAATCCCCTCACCTCAGCATCGGCCGCCTGAGGCAGCTGCCTCACTCTGGCTCATCAGAGGTCCGGCCGTGCTTGGGAATATGAGTGGGAGAGGGCCATTGCACTCAGGTCCTGCTCAGTGGCGTAGCGTGGGTTGTCAGCACCCGGGGCAAGGCAAGTAATTTGCGCCCCCTAACCCGTGGATTTGCGCCCCCTAACCCGTGGATTTGCACCCCCTAACCCTAACCCCCAGATGTTGTGCCCGGTGCGGCCGGGCCCCCCCCCCCCCTGCACCCCCACGCTACGCCACTGGTCCTGCTTATGGGCTTGTTGTGAGCCTCTGCTGGGCAACTATGGGGAACAAGGTGCTGGACTAGATCATCCATTGGTCTAATCCAGAAGGACTGTTGTTACATCCGGGGTGGACTGGAGGCAACTCCAACTTGCAAAAAGCCCTGGAACACCAAGAATTGCAGACTCCCACACTAGCAAGCAAATGAGCTATTGCTTCGCTTCTTAAAACAAAAGAAAAAAACAAACCCACCTCCAATAGCAAACAGACCAATGAAAGTTGCATTTTTGCGTGGGTAGGAAGGGTGTCATTTTCCTTTGGCTGATTTAGGTCCTCGGCTTTTAGACTCCAGAACTGGCACAAACAGGGATGGAAATCTGCTTCAGTTCAAAGGGAGGTATGATTGGCAGGCAAGGTGACACAGCCAGTTATGTGGAAGGGAGGAGGAGGAGGGTGGAGAGGTCACAAAGGAGGAAAGAGCTCTGCACCTCAGCTCGGAATTATTTGGAAGAGTGGAGGGGAACAGAGGAAACCTTTCTTCCCTTTCAGTCTTTTCTCCCCCCCTCCTTTTTTCTTTTCCCCCCCTTTTCTAAGAATATGCTATACGGAATTTCCGAGGGGAAAATTTGCTAGGGATCTCGCCTTCCCCAGAAACCCCTCCACATAGCTAGGGCGCGAGACAATGAGCTCGAGAAAGCCCTTTCCTTCCCCTGTCGCACCAAGCACCACATCTTTTTTTATGAAGAAAAGACCCTGCTTCCCTGTTTCTGGTATGAAAGCGTATCAATATGAACGGGGACTTGGGAATGAACTCTGTATTTACATACTGCTGCGTATAGCCCAATCAAAAGCATCGGATTTGGACAGCTAGCCAATAGCGCTTAGCGGCCTCTAGTGGACAGAATCTTTCTTGTGCTGCTGCCTGTTTCCGTTCTGTAGAGCAGCGGAGCTTCGCCAGCTTGACTGAGCTCCTGAGTGGCCACCGGCTGAGAGAACAATGGACTCAGTCCATCAAAAGCCCATTACCTGGTTTCTATTGCCAAAAGTGATCCTTTGTTGCAAGAAATCTGTCAAGCCACTTCCCTTATGGACTGCCGGCTTAGGAAAAGCCCCTCACTTCAGAAAATCCTCGAAAATCAACCCCCTGCATCAATTTCCTCCATTCCAACGCCATTCTTGCCCTTAAGGATAGGACTCTTTCCCCCTCTATCTCCCGCCATAATCCCTCAAGCGTGAGGACACGTGTACACCCAGGGAAGTGCCCAAAGGTGACACTTACTGAGCAGTTAGTTGGCCAAAGAAACCAAGAGCCCATCCCCAGACTTGCCCCAGGGTATGGATGTGCAGGAGGGACGCGGGTGGCACTGTGGTCTAAACCTGGTGCTGTGATCTGTTGGTGAAAACATTACCAGGAGACTCTTTCAGGTGGTTCATCATCTAACAGAACCACCTTTGCCATCAGGGTCTGATACAGAGTCCAAGATCTCATGTAATGACTCCTGTCATGAGTTTTTCTGCAGATAAAAAGAGGTAGACTCCACCAAGGTAGGAGGGTGCCAGAGCTCTGCCTAGTCAGAGACATAGGATGGCTTGCCAGTTCCCGGGGCCACGTGGAGGAGGGGGTAGGAGGGAGGGAAACAGACGGAGTATGCATGCGCATTCGACTGCCTAATGGTATCCACATCACCCAGGGGATCACAGCCACAGAGATAAGAAAAGAAGAGCCATCCCATTGTCTGGAGAGGTCACTTACCTGATCGCATGGACAAGCCGTTGTCATCGGACCCCAGTGATGGAAGCGTGCAGCGGTATTGAGGCAGCACCAGGTGCTGAAATTGTGCACCTCTAACAATTTTGTGCCTGGGGCAACTGCCCCTGTGCCCCGCAGCCCACTACGCCACTGGGTCTAGTCAAGTTGGATGGGATCCATTACAACCTGTTGCCTCTGAGGATGTGAACAGACTTGAACGAGTGAAACCTACCACCTGAAGAAGTGATTGTTCAACTGCTTATTAAAGAGACATATTTGGACCTGGCCATTATGTCCAATTATTGTCCAGTCTCAAACTTTCCATTCCTGGGCAAGGTGATTGAACGGATAGTCACTGAACAACTCCAGGCATGTCTGGAGAATAATGCAAAATATAGATGTCTTGGTAAAATCTCAGGATATACTATAAATAGGTCCAAATCAGAGTTGATGTTATTAGGAAATATATATTTTTGTTCAACTGTATAAACAATACCAATTTCATACTTGTACTGAAAATGTTAATTATCTAGGCACATTACTACCATGAGATTTATCAGCAAAGTATTCCCCTCAGCTCCTCCTCCTGACTAGGCTGCTTCTGTGGGAGAAGAGAGCTGTCACGTGCCTTGCCCGCTACCTTTCTAACAACCCAGCTGACCTCAGTGCATTTTGTCCTTTCCCTCAGGCAGCAAAATGTCTTAGGCTGGCCTTGGGCATAAGTACTCGCCAAGTTGCAACGTTTTGTTTCAGAACCCACTTGCATAAATTAAAAAAGGAAAAGAAGGGAATGCTTTTTTTAAAAAATGATGTGCCCAGAACTCCTTTCTCTGATCAGTGAGTAAGCCCAAACAGCTCCCACACATCTGGCCTTAGGAATTCCAGAGCGGATGTGTGATCCCAAGCTATTGTTTGACATGCCGTATTTTTCGTTTCAGAATTGGAGCGCTCTTGCAGAGACTGTCCCTTTGTTCAGAAGGTAACAGGCCCAGAGTGAAAAACTGACACTCCTAATTTCAAGCTCAGGCCCTCCAGGTGTTTCTGGACTCCAGATCCTATAATCCCAGACCATTGGTCATGATGGTGATGGGCATTGGAGACCAGCAAAATCTGGAGGGACACAGATCAACTCTCAGCCAAAAGTTTGGCTTTTGCTATTTTTGGACACCCTTGGTCATGAGCCAAGTGTGATTCTCGAACTCTGAATGCTGACTTTGCCAAATCCATACAGGCCCTTTTCATCTCTCATGCTCAGGAAGTAGCAGCCACAGCTCAGGAGAGGATTTTTCATTTGCTCCTTTTCCATGGGTTGGGGAAAACTCAACACTTTTAATCTTGTCTTATTTTTATGCAAATTGGGTGGTCCAAAACAAGGAGAGTTATATCTGCACCCTCTCTTTAGCACAGATGGCCTGCAGGAGAATTTCCTGTCCTTAAAAGTAAAAGTGAACTTTTTTGGGAAGGCATTGTCTGCCACGTTTGCAGTTGAAGGCAGAGCTTGGGGGGGGGCAGGAATGTTCAGCAGAGGGCAACCAAAATTATCAAGGGGCTGGAGCAACTCCCAGATGAGAAGCTAAAACATTTGGGGCTTTCTAGTTTAGTGGGAAATGAGTAAGGGAGGACACGGTCAGGGGTACACACATAGTGTAGAGAAAATGGAATGCGATCAGTTTTTCATCCCTCCATAATTCCAGAACACAATGGGGCCATCCAAGGACTTCCGGTCAGCGCCGGCGATTAATGGCTGACTTTCCCCCGAGCTCCGGGGGAAGCCTGCTCCGCGGGTTCGGGTCCTGCCGCAACGGCAAAGCGGGGACCCTAAAAAATCACAGGCGCGGAAGCCTGTGAGCGAAGAGATCCGGCGGGCACCTTTTGCGCCCCCCCAAAACCGCAAAGAAGCCTTTTTAAAGGCTTCGGAGCGGCAGCGGGAGAGCGGCGCGGTGCTGAGGGTCGCTGACAAAGCCTGCTGAGTGAAGCCGCAACGCCATGATCGGAGAGCGCTGATTTCTTCTCTGAAATTTGGACTTTAAAGCAACTACTCGTGAGTAGGAATAACGGGCTTAATTTGAAACAAAATTGGGAAGAAATTTGGTACTGCACGGGAAAGGTACAAAAAGGAAGTCTGCCTTCCCGTTGTGTAAATAACCTAAAGGAAAGAGACTGAAAGCTGTAACTTAAGAGGGAATATCTTCTTGGAACTAATAATCCATCGTTTGGAAGAGTATTTCTCCCCAACGCTTGACAGGAGCGGAGGGGGGTGGAAATTGAACTTTTTATGCCTGTAAGAAAGGAACGTTTAAAAAGAACGTCCGCTGCTTTGATCTCTGGAGTCGGACTGCCTTGACAGGGAAACTGAATGGTGGACTGTCAACACATTGGGACTGTTTATAACAGTAACTTTATGTAAAGATATAGTGTCTTTGAATGGACTTATATATAAAATAGCATTGAAAATAAATTTGAAACTGTGGCTAATTGGAAAAAAGGGGGCTTTTAAGAGATATTGGTTACAAAATTACAAAGTGAAGCTGGAACTTTTCCCCCTAGTGGAGACTTTGTTGTTACAATAACAATCAAGCCACCAGAGTGAGAGCCAGTGGAAATTTCCTTTTCAAAACAAAGTACAAGAGTAAGACGTGACCTTGGCTCCAAATGAGAGTGTTATGGATAAAGAAAAGGGGAAATCTGAAGAAAGAAGCTTAAGATCAGGCAGACAATACAAGACTGATTTTTCCCACCAGCGGAGAGCTTCAACATCCGGAGGCACGGGCACAGCTGCTGCCTCTCAAACTAAACCAAGAGCTATGTCAGCAGAAGACGCTTTGGCACAAGCACTTGGCAAGATTAATGTATCTTTGGAATATTTAACGGAGCAGGGAACAGAGACAAGTAAACAAGTTGTGGAAACTAATAAACAAATTCAGGAAACTAATAAACAAGTGGCTGAGATCTCAGCAAAAATTGATCTGAACACGAAAAGTATTGATGAATTGGGAAAGAAGGTAAATTCCAACACAGAGACCATTGTAAGACTTTTGGAGGACTCGGCCACAACTCGAAAGATTGCAGAGGAAGCAAAGGAAATAGCAGTTGTCACCCAAGAGAGGATACCACCGGTCATCAGGAAATTGGAGGATCGTGATCTGACTTTGTCTATGATTGAACTGCAGAGAAAAGAGAGGAATTTAAGGATCAGATCGGTTCCGGAAAGTGAGAAAGATAACTTGGTGGACTTCCTGACAAAAGAATTTTTGGACTTTTGGCAACAGGGCCTGGAGAAGGAGGAATTCAAGATAGTGAGTGCATTTAGGCTTGGTACAAGACAAAGGAAGAACAAGGCAAGAGACTGTTTAATAACATTAAGAACAAAGGAAGAAAGGGATAAAATTTTGAATCTGCACTACCAAAAAAACTTGGAGATTGAAAACTCTTATGTGGAGATCTTTAAGGATATTCCGAAGCACATTCTGGACGTAAGAACCTACTACAGAGATCTGGTTGTTTTATTGAAGAAAAACAAAATATTCTTCAGGTGGGAATTTCCACAAGGCCTATCTTTCAAATACAGAGGAAGGAAGATAAGAATAAGAACATTGAGTGATAAAGACAAATTCTTGAGAGACCACGAAGAGGATCTACAGAAGGAGGTGGAATCTGGGCAGGAACTGACATCATTGGGAAAAGGAACACTGGATATATCAGACATATCGAACTTGTCATTTGGTTTGAAACCATCGACAGAGGAAGAACAACTACTTGGAGCAACAGGAATAAGTAAACAGTCTCATCATGGCTCTGCAACTTCTAAGTTGGAATTGTAATGGTTTGAATATGCCTCGAAAGAGGAAAGCTGTTTTTCATATATTGAAGAAAGAACAACTGGATTTGATCTGTTTACAAGAAACACATGTGACGAGGCTACAAAGGAAAATATTGGTGAATAAAAGATTGGAACAAGAATTTATTTCATCAGACAAAGTTAAAAAAAGAGGAGTTGTGATATATGCAAAGAAAAAATTACTACCGAAATTTGTTTTTAAAGATGAACAAGGAAGATTCCTGGCAATTGAAATTCAAATCCAAGGAGATAAATTTTTGGCTGTAGGAATTTATGCACCGAACGAGGGGAAATCTGAATTCTTGAAGAAGTTGCATGAGATTTTGTTGGACTATATGGACTATAATCTAATTTTGATGGGAGACATGAATGGAGTAGTATCTACTAATATGGACAAAGCACAAAGACAGGTACTCACTAAGGATGGAAGATTACCAAAAACTTTTTTTGAAATGACTGACAATATGGACTTGATTGATATTTGGAGAACAAAGAATCCTCTTGAAAGAGAGGGAACCTTCTTTTCTGAAGCCAAAATGACATGGACCAGAATCGATCAAATCTGGGTTACTAGAGGAATGGCATCAAAGATAAAGAAAGTGGAAATCTGCCCAAAAACCTGCTCCGACCACAATGCAGTAAGAATGGAGATGAAGCAAATAACAACTGGATCCTTTAGATGGAGGATGAATGACACCCTATTTAGAGATGAAGAAGTGTACAAAAAGGCCCAAAAAACTTTGAGAGATTATTTTGAAATAAACATGAACACCAATGTGGAAAAAAGAGTAATCTGGGACGCAAGTAAAGCCGTTATGCGAGGATTTCTGATACAACAAAATGCAATAAAAAAGAGAAGCCAAAATGAGAAAAAAGACAAGATTTTGGAGAAGATAAAAGAAGGGGAAAAGAAACTAAGATCAAAACCAAAGTCCAAAGAGATTTTGAGAGAAATCAAATTGTGTCAAACACAATATATGGAGCTGATGAATCAAGAAATAGAATGGAAAATTAAACAAATGAGACAAAAGACATTTGAATCAGCAGATAAATGCGCTAAACTATTGGCTTGGCAAATGAAGAAAAGACAAAAATTAAATACGGTTACAAATCTAGAAGTGGAAGGAAAGAATGTATATAAGCCAAATGAGATTAGAAACTGCTTCCAGAGATATTTTAAACAATTATATACACAAGGGCCGCAGAAAGAGATAGACATAGACAAATTTCTCAAGACTTATGGATTACAAAAAATTTCTTATGAAAGTAAAATAGGTTTGAACCAGAAAATAACTGAACAGGAAATAGAAGGTGTCATTCAAAATATGCAATTGGGCAAGTCTCCGGGACTGCATGGGCTTACTTCCAGATATTATAAAATGTTAAAGGAGTGGCTATTACAACCTATGAAGGAAGTTTGTAATGAAATTTTGGAGGGGGAAAAGGCACCAGAAACGTGGAAAGAAGCTTATATTACACTTATACCAAAGACTGAGACTGAAAAGAACCAACTTAAGAACTACCGCCCTATTTCGTTACTAAATGTGGATTACAAAATTTTTGCTGATATTCTGGCTAAGAGACTGAAAAAAGTTTTGATGGAAGAGATTCACAGGGACCAAGCAGGCTTTCTCCCGAGAAGACATATGTCAGATAATGTAAGGAATATAATAGACATTTTGGAAAAGCTAGAAGTGAACATAAATACTAAAGCAGTTTTGATATTTGTGGACACGGAGAAAGCCTTTGACAATATTTCTTGGAGTTTTATGAAGAAGAATCTCCAGGGGATGGGCGTAGGCCAAGGATTTGAAAATGGTATAGGTGCAATATACTCAGAGCAGAAAGCAAAGTTAATTGTAAACAATATGGTTACGGAAGAGTTTAAGATAGAAAAAGGGACACGTCAGGGGTGCCCAATCTCTCCATTACTTTTTATATCAGTCCTGGAAGTCTTGCTGAATATGATCAGAAAGGACCAGCTGGTTAAAGGGGTACAGGTCGGAGCTAAACAATACAAATTGAGAGCATTTGCAGATGACTTGGTACTTACGTTACAAGAGCCAGAATCTAGTACTAAAAGGGTTTTAGAACTAATTCAAGATTTTGGCCAGGTTGCAGGATTTAAATTGAAAAAATCCAAAACTAAGGTATTGGAAAAAAATTTAACACCTATGGAAAGGGAGAGGTTTCAGAAGGAGACAGGTTTAACTGTGGTTAAGAAAGTGAAATACTTGGGGATCAATATGACAACTAAAAATGTGAATTTGTTTAAAGATAATTATGAAAAATGCTGGACAGAGGTAAAAAAAGATTTAGAAATTTGGTCAAAATTTAAGCTTTCCTTGTTGGGTCGAATTGCAGTTATAAAGATGAATGTATTGCCTAGAATGTTATTTCTGTTTCAAACATTGCAAATTGTTGACAAGATGGACTGCTTCAAGAAGTGGCAGAAAGATATTTCAAAATTTGTCTGGCAGGGCAAAAAGCCCAGGATAAAATTTAAGATATTAACTGATGCAAAAGAAAGGGGGGGATTTGCCCTGCCAGATTTTAAACTTTATTATGAATCAGCGGCTTTTTGCTGGTTGAAAGACTGGCTACTTCTTGAGAACACAGATATCTTGGATCTAGAAGGGTTCAATAATACTTTTGGGTGGCATGCATATTTGTGGTACGACAAGGTCAAAGCTCATAAAGCTTTTAAAAACCATATTGTCAGGAAAACACTGTATAATGTCTGGATTAGGTATAAAGACCTGCTGGAGAACAAAACTCCCAGGTGGTTGTCCCCAATGGAGGCAAAGGCTGTGAAAAAACTTAATATGGAGTCTAAATGGCCGAAATACTGGGAAATTTTGGAACAAGAAGGGGATGTAATGAAATTGCAGAGTTATGAGAAACTGAAAGATAAAGTGAGAGATTGGCTCCATTACTACCAAATAATGGAGGTTTTTAAGTCAGACAGGAAAATTGGCTTCCAGGTGGAAAAATCAAAACTGGAGCCAGAACTATTAGAATCCAAAACTAAGAATTTGTCAAAAATGTATAACTTGCTGTTGGAATGGAATACACAGGATGAAATAGTTAAATCAGCTATGATCAAGTGGGCACAATATATTGGTCATAACATTATGTTTGAGGACTGGGAACGGTTGTGGACCACCGGTATGAAATTTACGGCATGTAATGCCTTGAAAGAAAATATTATGAAGATTATTTATAGGTGGTACATGACTCCAGTCAAGCTCGCAAAAATTTACCACTTGCCTGATAATAAGTGTTGGAAATGTAAAGAGACTGAAGGTACATTCTTTCACCTTTGGTGGACTTGCCCAAGGATTAAGGCTTTCTGGGAAATAATTTATAATGAAATGAAAAAGGTTTTTAAATATACCTTTCTGAAGAAACCAGAGGCCTCTCTCCTGGGTATGGTCGGCCAATTGGTGCTAAAGAAGGACAGAACATTTTTTATGTATGCTACAACAGCAGCAAGAATACTCATCGCAAAGTATTGGAAGACACAAGATCTACCCACCTTGGAAGAATGGCAGATGAAAGTGATAGACTATATGGGACTGGCAGAAATGACCGGCAGAATCCGAGACCAGGGAAAAGAGACGGCGGAAGAAGATTGGAAGAAATTTAAGGACTATCTTAAGAAACATTGCAAAATTATTGAAGGCTAGAACGATGTTGATTCAGAAATTAAGGAGTTAAAAGCTGTAATGATTATGTGATTAAGAAAAGAAAGGTTAAAAAGTATATAGAAATTAGGGAAAGGATTTGCTGAATTGACTTAATTAGAGAATGGAATACAGAAAGGGGAGGTATGAGGAGGTCGGGAAAGTAAGTTTTATGAATATAAGGGATGGAAACTATACTTGTTTTGTATGTGTTTTCTTTCTTTTTTGGATTGTATGTATTTTTATTGTTTTTCTTTTTATTGTTCTGTTTATTCTGTTTTATATAAATTCCTAAACTTTAATAAATATATTATAAAAAAACCAATGGGGGCATCCAATTGTGGGTTACTGGGTGGTTGTTGTTTTGATTTTGATTACAGTCGTACCTTGGAAGTTGAATGGAATCAGTTCCGGGAGCCAAAACGTTCAAGAACTAAGCTGTTTGAAAACGAAGGTACAAGAGCAAAAAAAGTGGACAGCCTGAGGCCAACCCGAGCTGGGGAAAGAGGTGGGTGGGGTCGCCACTGCCATGGCCCTTTCCCCAGCTCGGGCTGGCAGGGGCCATGACGGGCAGTTTAGGGGGGAAATGAGTAAGGAAATGAGTATTTATTCTATAAATAGTCTTTGAACTTTTTCCAGTCTTCTTCCACCGTCTCTTCTCCCTGGTCTCGGATTCTGCCGGTTATTTCCGCCAGTTACCTATAGTCCATCAACCTGGTGATCTTCTGTCCGATGCTCTTAGCTCTTTTCCAAGTCCCTTCTGCAGGTCTTCTTCATATTTATATAAAAACTTTAGTTTGTCTTCTGCTGATCTTATTTTTATTTTCCTTCCTTTGAGGCTAAAGAGTAGACCTTGGGGAAACTCCCACCTAAAGATGATTTTATTCCTTCTCGACAGGACAACCAAATCTCCGTAGTTAGACCTAAGATCCAAAAGGTATTTCGGGACGTCTTTAAAAATTTCCACTCTTAACTGTTGTTCTTCTAGGTTCTTCTGGTAGTGCCAACAGTCTCTTATTCTGTTCTTCTTTTTTTTTCCCTCCTCTTCCAAGTCTGAAGGCCCTCACAATTTTAATCTCTTCTTGACCCAAGTCCAAGTCCCAAAAATCAGCTAATTCCTGTGTGAGGAAATGTATCAAACTTTCCTTCTCCAGTTCAGGTAGGAGAACTTCTGACCTGTCTCCTGCATCCCACCAGCAGTCTCCTGGCTTGGAGCCTTCCCACTTTGATGCTTCCCGGGGGGGGGGGGTTCCCTGGCTGTAGCCTCCCACCATTCCTCCTCCTCTAGCCAGTACCCGACAATAGCTTTGTGTACAGGGGAAGCCCCTAACTCACTGAGGGTTTGAGACCCATCAACACCCCTCACCTGGTTAGCCTGCCAGTTGAAGCCATTCCTGGGGTGTGGCTGCTGCTCCAGGCTGACAGTTTCTAAGAGCCGCAGGTGAGAGCTGTAGTGACCAAAGGTGGACAAACTACCCCAGAAGGAGCACAACGTGCCCCCCACCAGAGGTACTACCCCTCCCCTCGCACCCTTGTGTCATGAAGGACAGAGAGTGGAGAGTTGAATGTGTGTAGAAACCAGCCTTCCTTAGGAAAACAAAGTTTACATTCATCACTCCACCCACTTTCACCTGTGGCCCCTTCCACCACAGGCACACGGCCCCTGGAAGGCTTCCCAGAGGAGAATATGGCCCTTAAAACTGAAAAAGAGTCCCCAACTCCAAACTAGTGACGAACTGCCATTGATGGCTCCAGCTGGATGTTGAAATCTCCCTCTAAGCTCCTTCTCAGATCCATGTTCCCTTTCAACAACTGGCTTCCTCCTGCAGGTCAGATAGTCCCCTCAGTTCAAGAACCCATTGTTTCTCCATGTGCATTTTCAGCAGCCTCCCATGTGACTGCCAGTGATATCATTTTTCCCATCCTCAGATTTTGCCCCACCCCCGGCAGCCTAAAATTCTAATCAGCTTATATCTTCAAAGGAAATAAGACATCTCCAGCTGAGCAAGACCTCCATGTGGCTGCAGTATCCTGGGGCTTCTGTACCTTGAACTAATAATTTCTTGTTTGCATGTTCTACCCCAGCTGCTGCTCCCTGTTCAGTTCTGCTGGGGGATTAATTATGCCTTGTCATTTGATTCGTCAGGGTCTGTTCCATACATGCCGGGTGGATAAAACGACTAATTCATGTCATGTCTAACTGGTTTGAGCGAAAGGCTTCTCAGAAGCTAGGGCATGTCATAAAAGACAGCAATGTACAAAAGCGGGTGGAGGGTGGACATTAAAATCATTGCAAAGAATTCAAATGTCTGGGTGCTCAAGAAATGTTTAAATGATAGCACAGAGCTGTCGGCATAAAAAAGGTCTTCAAGAGATGCCTGAAAATCAGCATTTCAGGGACTTCCGGTCGGCGCCAGCGCTCAATGGCGGTCTCCCGCTGAGCTCCGCTCAGGGAGACTGCTCCACGAGTTCGGGTCTGACCGCTACGGCGAAGCGGGGACCCCTAAAATCACAGGCGCGGAAGCCTGTGAGCACGGAGACTCGGTGGGCACCTTAAGCGCCCCCCCTTACTGCAAAGGAGCCTTTTTAAAGGCTCCGGAGCGGCATCGGGTGAGCGCGGTGCTGAGAGTCGCTACCCAGCCCGTGGAGTGAAGCCGCGTCGCCATTGACGGAGAGCGCCGATTCCTTCCTGACATTTGGAACCTAATTGGACTATCCGTGAGTAAGACTGAACAACAACTTTAAAAGATTACCTGAAAATTGGCTGAAAACGGAGAAGGCAAAAAGTAAGGAAGTCTGCCTTCCCCGGACTGCATGATAGCTAAAGCAACGAAACACAAAGCTGCAATTTGACAGAAAACAACTTTAAAACTGACTGACTCAGACATTGGATTTAAACCTCCCCCTCAGCAGGCAGGAGCGGGGGGGGGGAGACTTTGATTTGTACTACCTGCATGAAAGAAGTATAGAAGTGGAGTTTTCTACCGTTTTAAACCCTTGGGAAGGACTGCCTGGAAAGTAAGCCACCGGGACTGAGAACTGTCATTAGAGACTTGCTACAAAGTTGGTGCTTTGCCTTTTTATTACAAAGTGAGGACTTTATTTGTTACAAGTTTGGGACTCTGGAAAAGTTACAAACTGACAGTACTACTATTGGAAATATATTGGAAAATTGGTTGCTACTTTTGAAGGGAATCCTTGTTTCTTTGTATTCTGAGCTTTGGACTGCTCCCTCTAGAGGGTTGTAGGGAAACAGTTATTAATTACACTGTAAAGAACAGGCTGGTGGAGTTTTCCATTTGAAAGTAATTCCCGTGGGAAAGACCTTGGGACATGAGTGGCCCAGCAGAAGAAATAACAACAAGAGCTAAAAGTAAAGCTGCACAGAGAAAAAGGGGCTCAATATCAGGTTCAGCTGCAGCAGGCGTAGTTACAACTTTACCTATGGAGCCAGTGACACAGGCACTAGTCAAAATAAATGAGGCTTTGGAAGCTCTGACAAAGCAGAGCACAGAGAACTCCAAACAGCTGACAGAACTGTCAACAACATTAGACTTAAATACAGAGACAATAAATAAATTAATTCAAGAAAATGATGTAACCCGAAAGATTGCTGAGGAGGCAAAAACTTCTGCAGAAACTACACAGGAAAAGCTAGTACCAGTCTGCAAAAAGCTGGATGAACATGAGGCGGCCCTGTCTTTATTGGAACTACAGAGAAAAGATAGGAATCTGAAACTGAGATTGATTCCAGAAAGTGAAAAGGATAACTTGATAGACTTTCTTACAAAAGAGTTTTTGGAATTTTGGCAGGATAATTTGAAAGAGGAGGAATTCAAGATTGTAACCGCCTTTAGACTGGGCAGGAGACAAAATAGAAAGAGTCCAAGGTACTGTTTGATAACTTTAAGATCTAAGGAGGAGAGGGATAAAATACTAAATTTACATTTTCAAAGAACTCTGGAGATTGAAGATTCCTATGTGCAGATATACAAAGACATTCCTAAATATATTTTGGAAGTGAGAGCTCATTACAAGGACTTGGTCACTCTGCTGAGAAAGAATAACATACTATTTAGATGGGAGTTTCCACAAGGCCTGTCTTTCAACTACAAAGGAAAGAAAATTAAAATAAAAACAGTGCAAGATAAAGAACAATTTCTGGAAAGGAACGAGGAGGACCTTCTGAAGGAAGTGGTGGAACCTACAAATCTAGAGGAAGTACCAGACATCTCAAACTTATCTTTTGGGCTTAAAACACCAACAGGAGAAGAATTGCTCGGAGCAGTCGGGGGAACAATTAAGTAAATAACAAGATGTCTCTGCAATTTCTAAGTTGGAACTGTAATGGACTAAATCTTCCCAGAAAAAGGCGTGAGGTTTTTCATATTTTAAAAAAAGAACAATTGGACTTGATTTGTTTGCAAGAAACCCATGTGACCAGAGTACATCGAAAATTACTTATTAATAAAAGATTAGGACAGGAATTTATTTCATCTGATAAAGTGAAGAAAAGAGGAGTGGTGATCTACGCAAAGGAAAAGTTGGCCCCTAAATTAATTTTTAAAGATGAACAAGGAAGATATTTGGCAATTGAAATTCAAGTTCAAGGAGAAAAATTATTGATAATAGGAATTTATGCTCCAAATGAAGGGAAGTCAGAATTTTTTAAGAAATTGCATGAGACATTAATGGACTATTTGGATTACAATGTAATTTTGATGGGAGATATGAATGGAGTGGTCTCTACAAACATGGATAAAGCACAAAGACAGGTAGTCTCCAAGGATGGGAGACTTCCAAAGTCTTTTTTTGAAATGACAGATAATATGAACCTGATTGACATTTGGAGAACAAGGAACCCTCTTGAGAGGGAGGGAACTTTCTTTTCTGAAGCAAAAATGACCTGGACCAGAATTGACCAAATATGGGTAACTAGTGGGATGGCACCAAAGATAAAGTGGAAATCTGCCCAAAGACTTGCTCCGACCATAATGCTGTAAAGATGGAGATGAACTTAACAACAGCTGGCTCCTTCAGATGGAGGATGAATGACTCCCTATTTAGAGATGAAGAGGTGTACAAAAAGGCCCAGAAAGCGTTGAAAGACTATTTTGAGATAAATCTGAGAACAGAGGTGGAGAAAAGAGTAATTTGGGACGCAAGTAAAGCCGTTATGCGAGGATTTTTAATACAGCAGAATGCTATAAAAAGGAAGAGACAGAATGAGAAGAAGGATAAGATCTTGGAAAGGATAAAAGAAGGAGAAAAAAAACTGAGATCAAAGCCAAAGTCACATGAAATTTTGAGAGAAATTAAGTTTTATCAGAGGCAATACATGGAACTGATGAATCAGGAGATAGAATGGAAAATAAAACAAATGAGACAAAAGACATTTGAATCGGCAGACAAATGTGGAAAACTTCTGGCATGGCAATTGAAGAAGAGACAAAAACTGAATATGGTTACAAGCCTAGAAGTTGAAGGAAGGAACATCTATAAACCAAATGAGATCAGAAACTGTTTTCAGAGTTATTTCAGGAGACTTTATGCACAAGGGCCGGTGAATGAAAAAGAGCTAGAAGAATTTCTTTAAAAATATGGATTACAAAAAATTTCTGAACAAAGTAAAGTGATTTTGAACCAGAAGATAACTGAGCAAGAAATAGAGGGAGCCATTCAAAATATGCAATTGGGAAAATCTCCAGGACCAGATGGATTGACTTCCAGATACTACAAAGCATTGAGAGAATGGTTGATACAACCACTGAAGGAAGTCTGCAATGAAATTTTAGAGGGGAAGAAGGCACCTGAATCGTGGAAAGAAGCGTATATTACACTTATACCAAAATCTGAGACTGAGAAGAACCAGATCAAGAACTACCGCCCTATATCATTACTTAATGTGGATTATAAAATTTTTGCAGACATTTTGGCAAAAAGATTGAAGAGAGTTTTGGTGGGAGAGAATCATAAAGATCAGGCAGGCTTTCTTCCAGGAAGACACTTATCTGACAATGTGAGAAATATAATAGACATTATGGAGCTATTAGAAGCTAATATTAATACTAAGGCAGTATTAATATTTGTGGACGCGGAGAAAGCCTTTGACAATATCTCTTGGAGTTTTATGAAGAAGAATCTTGAAGGGATGGGGGTAGGCCAAGGTTTTGAGAATGGTATAGGTGCAATTTATTCTGAACAAAAAGCAAAATTAATTGTAAATAATGTGGTTACTGAAGAATTTGCTATTGAAAAAGGGACACGACAGGGGTGCCCAATGTCCCCATTACTTTTTATATCTGTCTTGGAGGTTTTATTAAATATGATTAGAGGGGACCAGCTGGTTAAAGGGATTCAGGTCGGAGCTAAACAATATAAACTGAGAGCCTTTGCAGATGACTTAGTACTAACTCTACAAGAGCCAGACACTAGTACAAAAAGAGTCTTAGAGCTAATACAAGTATTTGGTCAAGTAGCAGGTTTTAAGTTGAATAAACAGAAAACGAAAGTATTGGAGAAAAATTTAACAGTTGCTGAAAGAGAGAGGTTTTATAGTGAAACTGGATTAATGGTAGCAAAGAAAGTGAAATACCTGGGGATTAATTTAACATCTAAGAATGTGAACTTATTTAAAGACAATTATGAGAAATGTTGGACAGAAGTTAAGAAAGATCTAGAAATATGGTCAAATTTGAGACTTTCCTTGTTAGGCCGAATTGCTGTTATTAAGATGAATGTGTTGCCGAGAATGTTGTTTTTGTTTCAAACACTGCAGATTGTGTACAATATGGACTGTTTCAAGAGGTGGCAGAAAGAAATATCTAGATTTGTCTGGCAGGGCAAAAAGGCCAGAACAAAATTTAAGATATTAACTGATGCAAAAGAAAGAGGGGGGTTTGCCCTGCCAGACTTAAAACTGTATTATGAATCAGCGGCTTTTTGCTGGCTGAAAAACTGGCTACTTCTTGAGAACACAGACATTTTGGATCTGGAAGGGTTTAACAATAGGTTTGGTTGGCATGCATATATATGGTATGACAAGGTAAAAATTCACAAAGGTTTCAAAAAACATATTGTTAGGAACGCACTATATAATATTTGGATTCAGTATAAAGATTTGTTGGAAAACAAAACCCCTAGGTGGTTGTCACCAATGGAAGCTAAGGAAGTGAAAAAACTTAATATGGAATCTAAATGGCCAAAATACTGGGAAATCATAGAACAAGAGGAGGGAAAAGTGAAGTTGCAGAGCTATGAGAAATTGAAGTCAAAAGTAAGAGACTGGCTTCATTATTACCAGATAAATGAAGTTTTCAAACAGGACAGGAAAATCGGCTTTCAGGTGGAGAGATCAAAATTAGAAACTGAATTGTTGGAACCCAATACTAAGAATTTGTCAAGAATGTATAACTTGCTGTTGAAATGGAATACACAGGATGAGATGGTTAAATCAGCTATGATTAAATGGGCACAAGACATTGGTCATGACATTATGTTTGCTGACTGGGAACAGTTGTGGACTACCGGTATAAAATTTACGGCATGTAATGCCTTAAGAGAGAACATTATGAAAATGATTTATAGGTGGTACATGACCCCAGTCAAGCTTGCAAAAATCTATCATACGCCCAATAATAAATGCTGGAAATGTAAGGAAACTGAAGGTACTTTCTACCACCTTTGGTGGACGTGCCCAAGGATCAAGGCCTTCTGGGAAATGATCTATAATGAAATCAAGAAGGTACTTAAGTGTACCTTTCATAAGAAACCAGAGGCCTTTCTCCTGGGCATGGTAGGCCAATTGGTGTCAAGGAAAGATAGGACGTTCTTTATGTATGCTACAACAGCAGCAAGAGTTCTTTTAGCAAAGTATTGGAAGACACAAGAACTACCCACGCTGGAAGAGTGGCAGACGAAGGTGATAGACTATATGGGACTGGCTGAGATGACTGGCAGAATCCGTGACCAAGGAAAAGAGACGGTGGAAGAAGATTGGAAGAAATTCAAAACTTATCTTAAGAACTGTTGTAAAATTAATGAGTGCTAAAATGTTATGGGTAATGTAAAACAGAATTGCAGTGACAAATAATTGGGTAAGAGAAAAAGGATTAAAGAAAGTGAATTATAAGTAATTGAAATTAGGGGTTGCTGGAAAAGTTTAAAACAGGGATGCAGAAAAGGGAGGTATGGGGAAGTCGTTGAAATAAGGTTTAAGAAAAAGAGGTTATGAAATTATACGTGTTTGTATGTTTGTTTGTTTGTGTATTGTCAGTTGTGTTGTGTTTTGATATATGTTGGAAAATCAATAAAAAATTTATTTATAAAAAAAAAAGAAAATCAGCATTTCATTACAGATCAGCCTTCTCATGGATTCAGTCACTTGTGCAGACAGCTCATCTTCTGCAACCAATGACCTCCTGCAGAGTGTAGCCACAAAAGAGAGTTTTGGGAGGACTGGAGGACAGGCTTGCAGTTCATTCAGGGCAGAAGCAATGGCAGAAGGGCCATAGCTTAGTGGTAAAGCAGCTGCTTACATGCAGAAGCTCTCCGGTTCAATCTGTTGTATCTCCAGCTAGAATGTCCTCTGTCTGAAACCCTGGAGAGTTTTTGCCATCCATTGTGGACAAGACTGAGCTAGATAGAGCCATAGTGGGACTCAGTATAAGGCAGCCTCCTATTGTCCCAGCAACAAGCCTTTGCCACGCACAGAGGACTCCTTAAAGACATGAAATAAATAAAGCTGCCCTGGAAAGGGATGCTGAACATGAGTCAGAATTAGACAGCCCTGGGACAACAAAACACTCGGACACAGTGCCTTTAAAGCACGGACCTGGGCCTAGGAAGCATGGGGCACCAGGTACCTGTGGCTGAGCCTTGAGAGACTGCTGTCCAAGGTGCTGAAGGGATTGAATACAAAGATGCAACTGTTAGAATGTCAAGGGGCATGATGGTGCTTTGAATGCATAAAGCAGATGCGGCCTAACTTGCACAGTTGCAGAATGAACTGAATTGAGCTGGAAGAAGCAGGACTACATGGGATGTAGAACGCTATACAGGAAATGGCTCTGGGTGGCCCACTGGGAGAGGCACATGATGCAAAAAGCGGCAGTTCCAACCCATTCATGGGAAACTGAGCTCTGAAATCCTGGAGAGCAGCTGCTGGCTGTGGCAGACCATAGAGAACTAGATGGCCCAGTGGTCTCACTGGGTTTTCAAGCCAGAACACAGCTTCAGCGACCCCAGGACAAACCCATTTTTAATTCCCCAAACTCTTACTAATCAGAGTTTCCTTTTTAAAGCAACAGTAGTTCAAAGCATTGACTAGGGGCTTTTCAATGTTCAAAGGCACTTTGGATGCCTTGACTTGCAATCCTTACAACAACCCTGCAGAGCAGTTCAGTGTTATCTTGAGTTGCAGAATAGCGAGGCGCGATGCCGAGGTGGGTGCAGGGTGGCCCACCTAAGGAGTTCATGGTAGGGGGACCTAATGAGGCCAAACTCCGCCTTTTGCAGCCCACTCCTGCATATTGTAATAAGCAAAAATCTGCCCTTATTCCCTTATGGGGAACACAAGAGCCCTTCTAGAGTCCTTTGTAGGTTCTCCATCGGTCGGAGAAAATAACAGAGGCCAAGCAGAGAAGATTGAGAAGCAAAGCAGCTAGTAAGCAGCTAGATCTTTATTGAACTGTTGCAACAGGGTGCTCCCCCCACAGGCAGGAGAAGGAGGAGGAGCCACGACAAAGATGTGCCTGCCCTTATATAGACATTTTAAATTGCCCGCCCTGGAGTCCAAGACCACCCCCAGATACATCATACCTACATCACAGAAAGGGCGGTCTACAACAGACATCTGAGTGCGAACATAAATTCCCAAGAAACATTATCAAAGGCCTTTTCTGCATCCACAAATATCAACATCGCCTGTTTATCCTTCCTGTTGTTCAGATACTCCATAATATTAATTATATTTCTTATGTTATCTTTCATCTGTCTACCAGGAAGGAAACCTGCCTGATCTTTGTGTATCATCTTATTTAAAATCTTTTTCAGTCTACTTGCTAGGATGCTTGCAAATATTTTATAGTCATTATTCAACAATGAAATCGGCCTATAATTCTTAACTTGAGTCAAATCCGAATCCTGTTTTGGGATAAAAGTTATATAAGCTTCTTTCCATGTTTCCGGAATTTCAGCCCTTATTAGTATATTATTCATCACTTCTTTTATTGGTGCAAGCAGTATATGTTTCATCTCTTTATAATATCTTGCGCTGAATCCATCTTGGCCTGGTGTCTTCCCACTTTTCAATTCTTTTATAGCCATATTAATTTCCTCTATTTCAATCGGTTCATTCAATTTAAGTCTGTCGCTATCAGTTATTTTCTGCACTTCTTTCTTCTTTAGATACTCTTCTATTTTCTTTTTGTTGCATCTCTCCTTTTTCTTATATAAATCTCTATAAAAGTCCACAAATCCTTTTCTTATTTCTTTTGGATTAACAATCTCTTGATCTTCTATTTTTATCTTATTTATCATATTTTGTTCCTTCCTTTTCTTAATTTGCCATGCTAACCATTTCCCTGATTTATTTGCCCATTCAAAGATCTTTTGTTTCATTCTTTTTATATTCCATTCCACTTCCTTGTTGATCATCATTGCAAATTGTGTTTGGAGCAATTTTATGCTTTGTTTCACTTTTACATCTCCAGGTCTGGTAATCAATTTTCGTTCATTCTCCATAATTTGTTTCAGGACTTCTTTTTTTCCCTTTTTCTCTCATTCTGTTTTTAATAGCATTTTGTTGTATAAAGAAGCCTCTCATTACTGCTTTACTAGCATCCCAGACCGTACTCATCTTAGTTCCTTTATTTACATTATTTAGAAAATAATCAGTTAGACATTGGTGTGCTTTTTCCACAATTTTCTGATCATTAAAAAGATTCTCATTTAATCTCCACCGGAAGGATTTCTCTTCATAACATTTTAATATACCTTTGATCGGATTGTGGTCCGATAAAACTTTTGGTTGAATCTCTACTTTTGTGAATCGCAAAGATAATTCATTAGATATCCATATCTGATCTGTTCGCGACAGTGATTGATTTGCTTCCGAGTGAAAAGTAAATTGTTTTTCTAATGGGTGTTTCAACCTCCATATATCAATCAGATTACAGTTTTCTACCATATCAAAAAAAGTCTTTGGTAGTTTCCCCTCTTTCATTCTGCTTTTCACTCGCAGTCTATCCATTTCCATTGATACCACCCCATTCATGTCCCCCAATATTATAATTTTTTGATCCATGTATTCAAACAATTTTTCTTCCAGACCTTTAAAAAACTCTGTTTTATTTCCATTCGGTGCATATACTCCAATAATTATCAGTTTTTCCCCTTGCCAATTAATTTGAACATCAATTAATCTTCCTTCTTCATCTTTGAATAATTGTTCTGCTTCAATTTTACTCTTAATATACAGTACCACTCCCCTCTTTTTACTTTTATCTGATGAGATAAATTCGTTTCCCAATTTCTTATTAATTAAAAATTTTCTATGAGTTCTTTTCACAATTAGTTTCTTGTAAACAAATAATGTCCAAATTCTTTTGTTTTAAATAATGTCCAATTTTATTTTTTTTTTATCATTCATTCCATTCACATTCCAAGTCCACAACTTCATCGCCATAGTGTCTGTCAGTTAAATATTCTTTATTTTATATTACTTTACTTTTCCTCCTCCTCCTCCTCCTTCTTCTTCTTCTTCTTCTTCTTCTTCTTCTTCTTCTTCTTCTTCTTCTTCTTCTTCTGTCTCTTCTTTTTCTTCTCGTTCCTCTCCTTTTTTCCCTTTCTTTCCTTTCTTCTTTCTACCACTTCCTTCTTTCTCCTCCAACTCCAACGAATCTTCTTCCTCTCCTCCAGCTCCTGCCCCTGCCATTTCTTCTTCCAATCCTTCTCTGGCGAGCTCTTTATATCTTCTAAAGAATTTGTCCACTTCATCTGGTTTCAATAGTCTGTGCCTCTTTCCTTTATACGTAAATGCTACTCCCTCCGGAAATTCCCATTTAAACTCAATTTGATTTTTCTTCAAGACTTGCACCAATTGTTTATAATAATCTCTTTTTTTCAAAAGCCTCAATGGTACATCTTTAAAAATAATTATATAATTCCCATCAATTTCCAGCCGTTTTTCTCTGTTTTTTTGCAAAATTAAATTTCTCATTTCTCTGTCCTTGAAGATAATTAAACAATCCCCTGGGAATTTCTTTACTCTGGTAGTCCTTGTTTTAATTCGGAATGCATTTTGAATTGTCTTATCCACCTCTTCTATTTGCATACCCATCCATTTGGCAATTTCTGCCGTCAATTTCTCTCTAATATTTTCTCCTTGCACCTCTGGCACAGACCTAAATCTCAAATTTGTCTCCCTTTGCCGGAGTTCATTCATCGCAACCGCGTCCCAGAGCTCATCCTGTGACTTATTAACCTCAGAGACTTCTGCTCCTATTTTCTCTTCATCTTTTCTAAATTCTTTCATTTCTAATTTTGTTTTTTTATCCCCTTCTCCAGATTCTGTGTTCTCTTAAAAATTTCTTTCATTTGCCCTTTTAATTTATTTACTGTTGTATCCATTTTTTTATCCACTTGCTCTAATTTGGTATCCACCTGATTCCATTTGGTCTCAATATTTGACTCAATATTTTTAATATCAGTTTTTAACTCTGCAAACATTCTTAAGATTTCCCCTTTCCACTCTGGTTCTTGTTTAGAACTCTTCCTATCTCCCGGTGTTGCACCATCTCCTTTTTTCTGTGTATAGGACATTCTTTAAACTCACAATACCTTTGTCCAACTTAAATCCTCTTATCCAATATACAATATACAATAAACAATAAATTTAGAATTATCAACTCACCAATACCAAATTAAAACCACAGTTATCAAAGTTTTTAAATTTATATATGTATATGTTATATCTCTTATTTCAATTAGTTCAGTCTTTAAAGTCGTCTCCTAAGAATCAGTTCCAATAAAATAAATTTATCCACTAATACACCTTAAGAAATCACTTCCAATTAACTTTGAGGCTTATAGTCTTATTAACTCAGTTGAAGGTATCTTTCTTAAGTCCAATTCTTGCCACTTGAATGGCCAAATCCCAGTAATGGTTATAAAATACTTGAGTCCATATATAAATTCCAATCGTTTCAAACAGACCAGGGAAATCCAAATTCTTATTTAATCAATGCTTCTTGCCACTTTCACGGCTAAATCCAATTGGGTTGTTGAAATATCCAAAACCTTATATCAAAATATATTCAGAATCCATGAGGTTATCCCAAAATTCCTCCACTAGGGGCAGCCGCCCCCTTATCCACTCATATAACGAAATAAGGAAGAGGGAAAAAAAAAGAAAGACAGTTAGATAAATGGGGGGTGTAAAAAACACCCTCCTGTTTAAAGCAACTTTCACTTCCAAAAGTTTTCCCTTTAATAGTTAGAGGTATTAAATTGAATCCTCTCAGTTAAATTGTATCTCAGGAGGTAGTTGGTATTTTTCCACTGGCAACAAAATGGCGAAGTATGTCTCTGTTAGAAGACTTCCGGTCGGCGCCAGCGCTAATGGCCGCCTCCTGCTGAGCTCTGCTCAGGGAGGCTTCTTCACGAGTTCGGGTCTGACCGCTACGGCGAAGCGGGGACCCCTAAAATCTCAGGCGCGGAAGCCTGAGAGCAAGGAGGCTCGGTGGGCACCTTAAGCGCCCCCCCTTACTGCAAAGGAGTCTTTTTAAAGGCTCCGGAGCGGCATCGGGGAGCGCGGTGCTGAGAGCCGCTACCCAGCCCATGGAGTGAAGCCGCGTCGCCATTGACGGAGAGCGCCGATTCCTTCCTGACATTTGGAACTTAAATTGGACTACCGTGAGTAAGATTGAACAACAAATCTAAAAGGAAACAATTTGAAATTGGCTGAAAACGGAGAAGGCAAAAAGTAAGGAAGTCTGCCTTCCTCGGACTGCATGTAAATAAAGCAACGGACAGGAAGCTGCAATTTGACAGAAAGCAGCCTTAAAATTGACGGACTCTGACATTGGACTTAAATCCCCCCCTTAGCCGGCAGGGGCAGGGGGGGAAGATTGGTGATTTGTTTTACCTGCATGAAAGAAGCTTAGAAGGGGAAAGTTCTGCCGTTTTAAACCCCTGGGGAGGACTGCTTGGAAAGCGAGCCACCGGGACTGAGAACTGTCATTCGATTTGCTACAAAGTAGGCGCTTTGCCTTGGATAAACTAAAGACACTATTTGTTACAAGTTTGGCACTTTGGAAAGATACAATTTGATATTTTGGAAATTATTGGACAATTGGTTGCTACTTTTGTTTACCTCTGAAGGGAACTTTCATTTCTTTGTATTTGGAACTTTGAGTTGCTCCATCTAGAGGCTGTAGGAATATAGCCACTATTTTTTTACTGTAAGGAACAGGCTTGTGGAATTTCCCAGCTGAAAGTGATTCTCGTGGGAAAGACCTTGGTATATGAGTGGCCCAACAGAGGAGAGATTAACAAGGGCTAAGAGCAAAGTTGAACAAAAGAGAAGAGGCTCAATCATAAACCCAACTGCACCTGCTTCAACTCCCTCCATGGATACAGTAACAATAACAAAGGCATTGGTTAAAATAAATGAAAGTCTGGAAGTCTTAACAAAGCAGAGCACTGAAAACTCCAAACAGTTGAATGAATTATCAACAAAATTGGACCTGAATACAGAGACTATAAATAAATTAGTTCAAGAAAATGAGATAACTAGAAAGATCGCAGAGGAGGCAAAAACTTCGGCAGAGGAGGCAAAAATTTCTGCAGGAAACACACAGGAAAAGATAGTACCAGTCTGTAAAAAGCTGGAAGAACATGATGCTGCCCTGTCTTTAATGGAATTACAGAGGAAAAGTAAAAATTTGAGATTGAGATTTATTCCAGAAAATGAAAAGGACAATTTGATAGACTATCTTACAAAAGAATTTCTGGACTTTTGGCAGGACAGCTTAAAAGAGGAGGAATTTAAGATAACAACTGCTTTCAGACTGGGAAGGAGACAGAACAGAAAGAGCCCAAGAGATTGCCTGATAACTTTGAGATCTCAGGAGGAGAGAGACAAGATATTGAATTTACACTTTCAAACAGCCCTTGAGATTGAAGATTCTCGTGTGCAGATCTTTAAAGATATCTGTCAGGGAACTGTCATCTGAGACGAAGGAGGTGAAAGGGCTCATGGAGGGTGAGAGAGACCACTCAGCGGAGGAGGGGACCAGCAGGGGGAGAAGTGGAGTTCCAAGGGAAAGTGAGTCGGAGGGAGGGCTCAGAGACACTTCAAGCGAGAACAGTGGGGGGGTTTCAGGACCTCCCGTAGGGACACCCACTCCTCGGCGGAAACTGTCACGCCGAGAGTCCAGAAGACGCGTTTCCGTTAAGGAGCTTTTATGCTGGAAGAAGTTCCGTAAACGCCCACTGTCCGATTCAACGAGCGATTGATGGAGCCATGCTTAAGGAGCTCCATCACAGACAGAGGTTTGGGAACTTAGCCAAACTCTGAGGGATCAGGATTTTACGCACAAGCAGCTCACCATCCCATCACAGCAATCGGACAGTCCCTGAAAGCAGCTTGTGCAGAGAGGCATCATGAGCAACCCAGCCGGAGCCGGAGGAGCAGCAGGAGCTGGAGAAAGTCCAAGTTTGGAAGAAAGGTACAGAGTGTTGGAACTCCAGCTAGCAATGCAAACGGCGAGGCTAGAAGAAAGGAGGGCGCAGGATGCAGAAAAGGCAAAAGGCGCTACACTAGCAAGAAAGATGCCAGGAATGGTGCAGAAGTTTGGGGGGGACCCCAGGAACTACCAAGCCTTTAGGACAGAGATGCAGTATGCTCTCGAACTGCAGTTTAACGACTTTCCCGATGAGGCATCGCGAGTGGCGTTTGTGATTGGCCATCTCGAAGGAGGGGCGAGAGACTGGGTCAGGCCCCTGATGGCAGGGAATAGTGACATGCTGAAGGACGGGAGGAAGTTTTTTCGCGCCATGGATTTGATGTTTTCCAGCGAGATTGAACAGGGACTGGTGCGCAGACAATTGATGGCTTGCAAACAGGGGAGCCGATCGGTTCGTGAGTACTGGACTGAGTTTACAATGTTGATACATAAATTGGGGTGGGACCTATCGGCGGAACCCATTCAAATGCTCTTTGAAGAGGGGCTTTCTTCGGCGGTGAAAGACGAACTTTCCCGGGCGCCCAGGGCGGAGTCTATGGACCAGCTGACCAAATCAGCGCTGACCATTGGAGCGCGCCAGGAGGCAAGAGCCTTGGAGAAGCGGGAGGGGAAAGGAGAGCGTTGGAGGGATTTCCGCATTCCAGAGATTCCAGAACCAAGTTTCCCGCCCGGAGAGCCGATGGAAGTTGGAACAGCGCGCGCGCGCGCAGTTTCAAATCCCAGTGAAGGGAGGAAGAAGGAGGGAAAGAGCGCCAAGAAATGTTATCTCTGCCAGCAGCCAGGTCACTTTGCCAGAGTCTGCCCGCAAAGAAAGGAATGGCAAGGGATGGCGGGAGCTGTTGGGGGGAAGGAGGAGGAAGTCCAGGAGCCAGTAAAAGCCAACGCCTGTCTGCCACTGTCAGGGCACTGCAGACAGGCCAAGGAGCAGTAAAAGTGCCCACTCCGGAACCTCCAAGACCAGCCCTAGTAATAGAGGTGTGGCTAGAGCTGGCAAACGGATACCCACTGAAGACCAAGGCGCTGTTGGACTCAGGCAGCTCCTGTAATTTTATGAGCAAGGAGTTTGCAGCTGAACACCAGATACAGACACTCCCTTTAAGCAACCCCCTGCAGGTCACCACGATCGATGGGAGGGAGCTGTTGGGGGGAGAAGTTAGCCTACAGACCGTCCCAATGGTTATGAGGGTGGCAAGGCACACCGAAAGGATAGCGTTCAATGTAGCCAGCCTGGGAGGGGCGCCAGTCATTTTGGGAATGAGCTGGCTAGCGTTGCATGACCTGCTAGTGGGCTGGCATCAGAGAGTGGTCTCCTTTGGGTCAGCACATTGCCTGGAACACTGCAAAGAGGGGAAGGTGCCAGAAGGGGCAAAAGCCTCCCTAGCAGGGACGGAAGTGGCGGACAAAGGGAAGGTGCCCAAACAATACGCTGACCTGAGCAAGGTCTTCAGCGAAAGGGAAGCAGATAAACTACCACCGCATAGAGACTTTGACTGCCAAATTAACCTGGTCCCTGGGGCCCAGCTCCCCGTGGGCAAGCTGTACGCCATGTCAGACAGGGAAATGCAGGAGTTGAGGGAGTTTATTGACAAAAACCTGAAGAGAGGTTTCATCAGAGAGTCCAGAGCGGTGGGGGGCAGCCCAGTGTTTTTTGTGGACAAAAAAAACACGGATAAACCGAGATTGGTCGTGGACTACCGGCGGCTAAATGCCGTGTCAGAACCAGTGACTTTCCCCATGCCCAGGATTGATGACATTTTGACCAGGGTGAGGAAGGGAAAGATATTCACAAAACTGGACCTGAGAGGAGCTTACAACCTGATACGAATAAAGAAGGGGGATGAATGGAAGACAACGATGTTCACCCCCCTAGGGGCTTTCGAATATCTCGTTATGCCCTTTGGATTACAAGCAGGCTCCGCCTGTTTTCAATCGCTCATGAACCATGTACTGGGACCTTTGCTCTACAAGAATTGCGTGGCCTTCCTCGATGACGTGCTGATATATTCAGAGAATGAGGAGCAGCATGTAAAGGATGTCAGGGAAGTGCTGAGCCAGCTGCAAGCAAACCAGTTGTGGGTGAAATTGGAGAAGTGTCAGTTCCACACCAAGGAGGTGGAATTCCTGGGGTACCGCTTATCAGACAAGGGATTAGCCATGGATCCAGGCAAGGTCCAGGCGGTGCTGGAATGGAAGACACCGAAAACGAAAAAAGATGTGCAAAGGTTCTTAGGGTTTGGGAACTTTTACCGTAAATTCATCAAGAACTTTGCCCACTTAACGGCTCCCATCACGGACTGTCTAAGCAGCAAGAAGAAATTCGTTTGGACGGCGGAGGCGGAGCACGCTTTTGAGGAATTGAAAAAGGCATTCGCTTCGGAAGAACAGCTCCTGCATGTGGATTTACAAAAACCCATGAGAGTGGAAACTGATGCCTCAGACCGGGCGGTGGGGGCGGTGCTGCTTCAGCCAGGGAGCAATAAGTCGGAATGGAGACCGTGTGCCTTCTTTTCACGTAAGCTGAACAAATCCGAGAGGAACTACACGGTATATGACCGAGAACTACTCGCCATTCACGAAGCGTTCCGGAGATGGAGACACTTACTAATTGGCGCACAGCATAAGGTGCAAGTGTGTACGGACCACAAGAATTTGGAGTATTGGAGAACGGCACGAGTGCTCAACCAACGACAAGTGAGATGGGCCCAGGAGTTCTCCAAATTCCATTTTGAAATCTGCTATGTGCCAGGTCCAGAAAACATCAGAGCGGACGCTCTCTCTCGCAAACCTGAATATTTGGAGGGGGAGGGAGCGCCAGAAGAGAGACATATTATCCCAGAGGACCACTGGGTGTGTGGTGCGGCCTGGGTGGGGCAAAGAGAACTGGTAGAGGGAACGGTAAATGATGAGTACGCCCAGGATAAGCTCAGAGGTTTAAGGAGAGAGGGAGAAGACCCCGGAGGTTTTGAAGAAAGAAACGGGGCATTGTATTACAAAGGGGCGCTATATATACCCGAAGGGGAATTGAGGGGGAGAGTACTCAAACAGCTGCACGACAATCCCACAGCGGGGCATTTTGGGCAACACAAGACCATGTGGTTGGTGACCAGGGAGTTTTGGTGGCCCAAGGTGAGGGAGGATGTACGGGAGTATGTGAGAAGGTGTGACCAATGCCAGAGAGCCAAAGGAGAAAGGCGGGCAACAGCAGGGTTATTAGAACCGTTACCCACACCAGAACGACCGTGGGAGGCGGTGTCGATAGATTTTATGACTGATCTGCCCAAATCCCAGGGGAAAACCGCCATACTAGTCGTAGTAGACCTGTTGACTAAGATGGGTCACTTTGTAGCTTGCTCACATGCAGTCACGGCGGAAGAGACAGCGAAATTGTTTGTAGAACATATTTTTAGGCTGCATGGCGCCCCCTTGAGGCTGGTTTCCGACAGAGGGAAACAGTTCACGTCCAGATTCTGGAGGAAGCTTATGAGCTTGTTGCACATAGAGGTCAACTTTTCGACTGCCAGGCACCCTGAGACCAATGGGCAGGCGGAGAGGGCAAACGGTATCCTTCAACAATACCTGAGGTGTTATGTCAATGACAGAGAAAACGATTGGGTCGAAAGGTTGGCACTAGCGGAATTTGCTTACAATAATGCAGAGAATGTGTCCACCGGGATGAGCCCCTTTCTGGCTAATTATGGGTGCCACCCCAGGGCGTTTCCAGGGGAAGGAGGAGAGAGATGGAGTGTTCCGGCCGCTGAACTTTTTGTAGAAGAAATGGAAGCGATCCATCGTCAACTCCAACACAACTTAGAAAGGGCCAAAGAAGAATATAAGAGGCAGGCAGACAAAAGCAGAAGGGAAGGTGAAACAATTAGGGTGGGGAGTCGGGTCTGGCTATCAACCCAAGGATTGCCGTTCAAGGGGGGTTGCAAGAAATTGAGACCCAAAAGATTGGGACCATTTGAGGTCATCCAACAGGTCAACCCAGTGGCTTTCAGACTCCGGTTACCGAACCACATGAAACTGCACCCAGTATTCCACAGGTCATTACTGTCACCATACAGGGGGGAAGGTGAAGGGGTATCCACACGGGGGCCAGCCATAGAAGAAAGGGAAAGCCGCAACTATGTGGCGGAAATCATCGACTCCAGGTGGAAGGGTAATCAGGTGGAGTATTTGGTCGCGTGGGAAGGGGAACCGGAGTCGGAAAACACCTGGGTGAAGGCAGAGGAGGTCCATGACGAGATCTTGATCGAAACGTTCCATCAAAGGTTCCCCAGGAAACCTCAGCCAGTAGCGAGGTTCCGGAGGGAGTACTTTGGCACCACCGACGATGAGGAGGAACTGGAGGGATTCAGGGAATCGGAGTTGGAAGGAGGTACAGACTCCGAGGAGGAGGAGTACTTGGAACCCGGAAACAGCAAAAGGTGGAGGGAAGTGTTCGAAACTTCGGAAGATGAGGGAGGTTCCTTCAGGGGTTTTGCTCCCTCGCCTCCCGCAGAGGAGGGGAGGGAAGGGGGTGAAGGGGGCCCTGGAGGGGAGGTGGATGTCAGGGAACTGTCATCTGAGACGAAGGAGGTGAAAGGGCTCATGGAGGGTGAGAGAGACCACTCAGCGGAGGAGGGGACCAGCAGGGGGAGAAGTGGAGTTTCAAGGGAAAGTGAGTCAGAGGGAGGGCTCAGAGACACTTCAAGCGAGAACAGTGGGGGGGTTTCAGGACCTCCCGTAGGGACACCCACTCCTCGGCGGAAACTGTCACGCCGAGAGTCCAGAAGACGCGTTTCCGTTAAGGAGCTTTTATGCTGGAAGAAGTTCCGTAAACGCCCACTGTCCGATTCAACGAGCGATTGATGGAGCCATGCTTAAGGAGCTCCATCACAGACAGAGGTTTGGGAACTTAGCCAAACTCTGAGGGATCAGGATTTTACGCACAAGCAGCTCACCATCCCATCACAATATCCCTAAATATATTTTGGAAGCGAGGACCTATTACAAGGATTTGGTCACTCTATTGAGAAAGAACAACATACTATTCAGATGGGAGTTCCCACAAGGCCTGTCTTTTAACTACAAAGGAAAGAAAATTAAGATTAAAACAGTGCAAGACAAAGAACAGTTTCTGACAAGGAATGAGGAGGATCTTCTGAAGGGAACGGCGGAACCTACGGACCTAGAGGATTTACCAGATATTTCCAATTTATCTTTTGGAGCTAAAAAATCAACAGAAGATGATCTTCTTGGAGCTGTTGGAGGGGTAACCAAATAAAGAACAAGATTTCTCTGCAATTTCTAAGTTGGAATTGTAATGGCCTCAATCTTCCTAGAAAGAGACGAGAGGTTTTTCATATCTTAAAAAAAGAACAATTGGACTTGATTTGTTTACAAGAAACCCATGTGACTAGAGTACATCGAAAATTACTTATTAACAAAAGATTAGGACAAGAATTCATTTCATCGGACAAAGTGAAGAAAAGAGGAGTGGTGATTTATGCAAAGGAAAAGTTGGCCCCTAAATTAATATTTAAAGATGAACAAGGAAGGTATTTGGCAATTGAAATTCAAGTTCAAGGAGAAAAATTATTGATAATAGGAGCTTATGCACCAAATGAAGGGAAGTCAGAATTTTTTAAGAAATTGCATGAGACATTAATAGACTTTTTGGATTATAATGTAATTTTAATGGGAGACATGAATGGAGTGGTTTCTACAAATATGGACAAAGCACAAAAACAGGTGATCTCCAAGGATGGGAGATTACCTAAGACCTTTTTTGAAATGACTGACAATATGAATCTGATTGACATCTGGAGAACAAGGAACCCTCTTGAAAGAGAGGGAACTTTCTTCTCTGAAGCAAAAATGACATGGACTAGAATCGACCAAATATGGATAACTAGTGGGATGGCATCAAAGATTAAGAAAGTGGAAATCTGCCCAAAGACTTGCTCCGACCATAATGCTGTAAAGATGGAGATGAACCCAACAACAGCTGGCTCCTTTAGATGGAGGATGAATGACTCCCTATTTAGAGACGAAGAGGTCTATAAAAAGGCCCAGAAAGTGGTAAAGGACTACTTTGAGATAAATCTGAGAACAGAAGTGGAAAAAAGAGTAATTTGGGACGCAAGTAAAGCTGTCATGCGAGGATTTTTAATACAACAGAATGCCATAAAAAGAAAGAGACAGAATGAGAAGAAGGATAAGATCCTGGAAAAGATAAAAAAAGGAGAAAAAAGATTGAGATCTAAACCAAAGTCACATGAAATCTTGAGAGAAATCAAGTTCTACCAGAGACAATATATGGAACTGATGAATCAAGAGATAGAATGGAAAATAAAACAAATGAGACAAAAGACATTTGAATCGGCAGACAAATGTGGGAAATTTTTGGCATGGCAACTGAAGAAGAGACAAAAACAGAATACGGTTACAAATTTAGAAGTGGAAGGAAAAAACATTTATAAACCAAATGAGATCAGAAACTGCTTTCAGAGTTATTTCAGGAGACTTTATGCACAAGGGCCGGTGAATGAAAAAGAAATAGAAGAATTTCTTAAAAAATATGGATTACAAAAAATTTCTGAACAAAGTAAAGTGACTTTGAATCAGAAGATAACTGATCAAGAAATTGAGGGAGCCATTCAAAATATGCAATTGGGAAAATCTCCAGGACCTGATGGACTGACCTCCAGATATTATAAAGCTTTGAAAGAATGGCTTATACAACCGTTGAAGGAGGTCTGTAACAAAATCTTAGAGGGGAAGAAGGCACCTGAATCGTGGAAAGAAGCATATATTACACTTATACCAAAGTCAGAGACTGAGAAGAACCAGGTTAAGAACTACCGCCCTATATCATTACTTAATGTGGATTACAAAATTTTTGCAGACATTTTGGCAAAAAGACTGAAAAGAGTTTTGGTGGGGGAGATTCATAAAGACCAAGCGGGCTTTCTCCCAGGAAGACACTTGTCAGACAATGTGAGAAACATAATAGACATTATGGAGTTACTGGAAGTTAATATTAATACCAAGGCAGTTTTAATATTTGTGGATGCGGAGAAAGCCTTTGACAATATTTCTTGGAATTTTATGAAAAAGAATCTCCAAGGGATGGGGGTAGGCCAAGGTTTTGAAAATGGTATAAGTGCAATTTATTCTGAACAAAAAGCAAAATTGATTGTAAATAATGTGGTTACAGAAGAATTTCCTATTGAGAAAGGGACACGACAGGGATGCCCAATATCCCCACTACTTTTTATATCGGTCCTGGAGGTCTTATTAAACATGATTAGAAAGGACCAGCTGGTTAAAGGGATTCAGGTCGGAGCTAAACAGTATAAACTGAGAGCATTTGCAGATGATCTAGTTTTAACATTACAAGAGCCAGACACTAGTACGAAAAGAGTTTTAGAACTAATACAAGTATTTGGTCAAGTAGCAGGATTTAAGCTGAACAAACAGAAAACGAAAGTATTGGATAAAAATCTAACAGTGGTTGAAAGAGAGAGGTTTCAGAGTGAAACTGGTTTAATGGTAGCAAAGAAGGTGAAATACCTGGGGATTAATTTGACATCTAAGAACGTGAATTTATTTAAAGATAACTATGAGAAATGTTGGTCAGAAGTTAAGAAAGATTTAGAAGTATGGTCAAATTTGAGACTTTCCTTGTTAGGCCGAATTGCTGTTATTAAGATGAATGTCTTGCCGAGAATGTTGTTTTAGTTTCAAACATTGCAGATTTTGGACAAAATGGATTGTTTCAAGAGGTGGCAAAAAGATATATCTAGATTTGTCTGGCAGGGCAAAAAGCCCAGAATAAAATTTAAGATACTAACTGATGCAAAAGAAAGAGGGGGGATTGCCCTGCCGGACTTAAAGTTGTATTATGAATCAGCGGCTTTCTGCTGGCTGAAAAGTTGGCTGCTTCTTGAAAACACAGACATTTTGGATTTGGAAGGGTTCGATAACAGATTTGGCTGGCATGCATATATATGGTATGACAAGGTTAAAACTCATCAAGGTTTCAAAAACCATATTGTTAGGAAAGCATTATATAATGTTTGGATTCGGTACAAAGATTTGTTGGAAAACAAAACCCCCAGGTGGTTGTCACCAATGGAAGCTAAGGAAGTGAAAAAACTTAATATGGAACCCAAATGGCCAAAATATTGGGAAATTATAGAACATGAGGAGGGAAAAGTGAAATTGCAGAGCTATGAGAAATTGAAGTCAAAAGTAAGAGATTGGCTTCATTACTATCAGATAAATGAAGTTTTCAAACTGGACAGGAAAATTGGCTTCCAGGTGGAGAGGTCAAAATTAGAAACAGAGCTATTGGAACCCAATACTAAGAATCTGTCAAGAATGTATAACTTGCTGTTGAAATGGAATACACAGGATGAGACGGTTAAATCAGCTATGATTAAATGGGCACAAGACATTGGTCATAACATTATGTTTGCTGACTGGGAACAGTTATGGACCACCGGTATAAAGTTCACGGCATGTAATGCCTTAAGAGAGAACATTATGAAAATGATATATAGGTGGTACATGACCCCAGTCAAGCTGGCAAAAATTTACCACACGCCCAATAACAAATGTTGGAAATGTAAGGAAACTGAAGGTACCTTTTACCACCTTTGGTGGACGTGCCCTAGGATTAAGGTCTTCTGGGAAATGATTTATAATGAAATGAAAAAGGTGCTTAAATGCACTTTCGTGAAGAAACCAGAAGCTTTCCTCCTGGGCGTGGTAGGCCAATTGGTGTCAAGGAAAGATAGGATGTTTTTTATGTACGCTACAACAGCAGCAAGAGTACTTTTAGCAAAGTATTGGAAGACACAAGAACTACCCACACTGGAAGAATGGCAGACCAAGGTGATCGACTACATGGGACTGGCGGAGATGACTGGCAGAATCCGTGACCAAGGGAAAGAGACGGTGGAGGAAGACTGGAAGAAATTTAAAGTTTATCTTAAGAATTGCTGTAAAATTAATGAATGTTAAAATGTCTTGGGTAATGCAAATAGAATTGCAGTGACAAACAATTGGACATGAAAAAAAAAAGAGTTAAAGAAGGTGCTATAAGAAATTGAAATTAGGGGTTGCTGGAATGATTTAAAACAGGGATGCAGAAAGGGGAGGTATGGGGAAGTCGCTGAAAGAAGGTTTTAGGAAAGAAATGTCAAGAAATTATACATGTTTATATGTTTGTTTGTCTATGTATTGTGTTGTATTGTCTTTTAATATGTGTTGAAAAACCAATAAAAAATTTATAAAAAAAAAAAAGAAGTATGTCTCTGTTAAACCAAGGGGGGAACACCGTCTTTGCTTAAGGGAAAAAAAAGCCTCTTAAAAATCCACCAAGTTCATGCAACCAGAAGAAAAACCAAACAAAAGCTCAGTAGAGGTAAGCTGTCTCCAGTCCTCTTTTCACACTTTAGTACTTGAATTATGGTTATAAACTTGTCAAAAGTTTAAGACACTGTCCAGATACGCAGTTCTTTTAAAAGTGAAAGTAAATCACTCCTCCGTCTCCATTCTTTCCCGTTCCAAAATCCTCTAGCGATCGCAGCTGCCACAATTACAGCTTTCTCATAAAATCCCCCTCCTTATCTTAGTTTTTAGCCTTTATAGAAAGCCTTTTTTAAAATCCTTTAAGTATATTCTCCAAAGCACACTTTTCCCACTTTGGGTAACTTACAGTTTTGCCGCTCTGCAAATTCTTCTTGTGTAGAAATAAAATTCCAGGCAAGGCTGACCTCCTGTTTTCCACCTTGCCCCCCCAAATTAGTTCTAATTACTCCTTAATTTAGCTCTCCAGTCCTAATCCGGTTTCTTTTAGTCGAGAACGGATCACTCTGTGCACAAGCTTGGAGCTTCGCTATTGAGAAACAGCAATGGCCTCCCGCTGTCGGCTTATCTCTACCCCGCCACACTCTTCACCCCCTAAAAGGGGGTTACCTGATGACCGAGGGAGCTGCTAAACGACAACGCCGGATTCTTTGCCTCTTGAATTCCCTGTGAGATAAGATGGCGCCCGGCACACTTTCGCTGCGCCGATGGACGCCTGTGCCGATACTAAAAACTAGAGCTCTCTTAACAGAGTCCATAGCAGAGTTCTTAGCAGCGGTAGATAATAAATCAGACTGGATGCAGGCTTCTTGCTAATCTCCAACAACCTTTAATGAGAAGAAAAACATCATAAATCAGCCCGGCGAGAGAGCGGACATCCTTTCGTCTCAGCCAAAAACGAAAGGAAACTCACACACAAAGAAAAATTCCCGTATGTGAACATAACCACGCCTCAGAATGTGAGACGTCACACAGAACTGTTTAACCCTGTAAGTTCTGATTCTCCTCACACCCCCTCTCGTCTCGCATCCTGAGGGGAACTGTGAGTATAACTCACCCCAAACACAACCCTTCACAGAACTCCCCATATCGCTGGAAGGTCAAGGGTTTGGTAAACCCATCAGCTGGGTTCTCTCGGCTCGAACAATACTTGAGCCGTATCCAACCTGCCTGGACACTCTGACATACATTTTGGAAACGTATGTCGAAATGCTTGATTCTGGACTTGAACTGTCCAGATTCTGCCAACCTAAGACAAGGTTGATTGTCTCCCCAAACAGTTATGGGCAAGTAACAATCCCCACAGATCTCTTGGATCAAGCACCGGTAGAAGTCCAACTCCCTGCACAAATCTGACAACGCACTGAACTCAGCCTCAGTGGACGAAAGTGCAATAAGACTTTGCTTCCGGGACTTCCATCCAACCAGGGATTCCCCGAACATTACCACCAGCCCAGACACAGACTTCCTGTCTCCAAGAGATGCCCAATCGCTGTCACTCCAGCACGTAAGTCGTGCATCACCTTCAGCTGACAACGTGAGGCAAAAACTCTTTGGTATCCTGCAAATACCTCAACACTCTCTTGATGCCTTGCCAGGCATTCATACTGGGCTTTGTAGCCTCCCTGCTGAGCAGATTCACAGCAAACGCTATGTCTGGTCTGCTCCACTGAGAGAGATACAACAGACTCCCTAGCGCTGACTGAAACACTTCAGGTTTTTGGAACTCAGAACGCTCCCCAAGCTGACTGTCCTTCACGAAGTTGGTCTCCATGGGCGTTCTGACCCCTGCACAGTCAGACATCCGGAACTTCTCAAGCAACTGCTCAATCTTGCCTTTCTGACTGAGCAAGAAACTCCCGTTCTCAGACCTGTCTATCCTAACGCCTAGATAAACCTGAATGGGACCAAGGTTTTTGAGCTTAAACTTCTTACCAAACTCTTTGGCAAAACCTTGTACCTGTCTACCTGTCTGTGCCACGTACAGAATATCATCTACAAACACCAGAATCGCTTCCTGTGTCTCTCCTGACCCCTTCAGGTACAGGCAACTGTCTGCAAGACTCTTCCGGAAACCCAAACTTTCCAGAGCTTCATTCAGGCACATGTTCCAATTTCTGGCTGACTGTTTCAAACCATAAATTGACTTCTGTGGCTTCCACACAACACCTGGCTCATTGCCCTCAAACCCTGGAGGAGGTAGCATGTACAGATCCTCCTTCAGATCCGAGTTCAAATAAGCCACATCCACATCAAAGTGGTGCACTTGGTGCCCTTTGAGCAGCTACTGCTAAAAGCATGTGCAGAGTCTCACTCCGGGACGTAGGAGCATACACCTCAGTGTAATGCAGCCCCCTTCTCTGCGTGAACCCTCTGGCTACAAGCCTCGCCTTGTACTGTGGTTCTCCAGACGCTGTGGGCTTAATCCTGTAAACCCAACGACAGCTCACGGCCTGCTTGCCCTCTGGCAGCTTCGTGGTGGAGAACACACCTAAGGACCTCATTGAGTTCAACTCCTTTCCCATTGCCTCTTGCCACTTCCTGGCTTCTGCTTCAGGCAACTGTTGAACCTCCTCAAAACTCTCAGGTTCGCACTGTGCTAAACCAACCCACACGCTGGTGACCTCAAACCTCTCAGGTGGTACCCCCTTTGTGGTGCGTGTGGAACGTCTGAGCACTGTCTCAGGTGCTCCCTCTGACCCACTGGGGCCAGCAAGTGTGTCCTTGTTATCAGAAGACTCCCCCTCTGACTTACTGCATCTTCTGGCCTTCTGCACTTTACTAACGGGAGACGAAGGCTCACTCTTGGGCTCTCTTTTAACAACCTGTGGAGATGCCCTTCCCTGTTTTTGACCCTGGTCAGAGACCTGGTCCTCATCAACAGGTTCAGCTTCTAACTCTCCCTCCTCATCAGAATCAGACAGACACTCTGAGAGAACATCAGGATTCGCATGGATCCTTGACCAACCACTCTGCTCACAGAACTCAGCACTTCTGCTGACTAGAATCCTGGACTGATCACCTTCTGGATAGGCAAACCTCCACCCTTTTGTCGCAGGCTCGTACCCACAAAAGATCATTTTCCGGGACCTCAGGTCACCTTTCTTGCGTTGAGCCTTTGGCACAAGCACCCAAGCTTCGCAACCAAACACACGGAAGAAATGCACTTTGGGCTTCTTCCCGTGCAGCAGAAAATAGGGCGTGTCTCCTACAACAGAGCTATAGGACCTGTTCAAAGTGAAGCTGGCAGCTTTCCAAGCTTCGGCCCAAAAGCTCTGAGGCAAACCAGAGTCAAACAGTAGAGCGTCAGCTGCCTCAGCTAGCGTTCTGTTCCTGCGTTCCGCTACGCCATTCTCCTGAGGAGAAAAAGCAACCGTCAACCTGTGACTTATTCCCTTCTGGCGGAAGAAACTCTGCAGAGCACACCCGGTGAACACTCCGCCTCGGTCACTCTGAAAACTCTGCACCTTGGTGGAAAACTGTAGTTCCACCGCCGCAACCCAGTGTTTGATCAGTTGCGCCGCCTCACTTTTCCGTTTCAGTGAGAAAACCCAGCCGTTCCTCGAAAAATCATCTGTCAGCGTGAGCGCATACCTGGCCCCGCCCAGACTCGGCACTGGCATGGGTCCACAAAGGTCTGTATGCACAAGCTCAAAAGGCCTTGTGGTTACCCTCTCCGATCTGGGATAACTGAACCTTTTTATCTTTGCTCCTTTGCATGCCCTACAATCCAAGAATTTACCACATGCTTTCATCTTA
This sequence comes from Podarcis filfolensis, assembly GCF_964270895.1. Lineage (NCBI taxonomy): Eukaryota > Metazoa > Chordata > Lepidosauria > Squamata > Lacertidae > Podarcis > Podarcis filfolensis. The sequence continues at coordinate 9,377,556 of NC_139619.1, forward strand.
CAACCTTCAGTGCATTCAGGCAACTTCTGGATATATTTCCAACAGCTGTGCGACATTCTCCTGTGCCACAAGTGAGCACACGAATCATGTGTGGGAACGTTAGCACACTGCGCCTGTGCTGTCTCAGCGTCCCCCTTACCCTCCAGAGGTGTCTCCAGAACAAAGAGGTTGTTCTGACATGCAACATTAACCAGTTGTTTCCCACCCCTGGAGATAGAACAGACATCATTTTCAAAGCAAACCTTATAACCCTCCTTTACAAGAGCAGATACAGATAAAAGACAACACTTCATTCCTGGCACAATGTAGACCTCCAGCTCTGCCTGTAAAAAAGAAACAAACACATTGCCAACGGTGGTTAATTGTCTCTGTGAGCCATCAGCAAGAGTGACTGTTTTCCCAGTTGAAACAGCCCTGCAGTTCCACATTTCACCACTAGATGGCGATGGCATCAGGTGATGGCTGGCCCCTGAGTCGATGACCCAACGCAGCATGCTGCCCTCACTGGAGTTGTCCCTCAGTGTTGCCATAGAGGCAGCAGCAAGGTGATAAGAAGAACCGTCCTTCTCACTTCCTCTGTCACGTCCTCCCTTCGTATTCCCACGCTGGCCTCCTCTCCTAGACTGGCTGCCATGGAAACCTGGCTGGCTGCCACGAGGACTTGGCTGACTGCCATGGGAAGCGACCTTGGAGACATCCTGCCAGGCCTCTCTGGCTCTCCTCGGACAGGATCGACGTAAATGGTCAACAGACCCGCAGACAAAACAACGACGAGTGGAAAAAGCCTGAACTGTGCCTTCTGGCTTGCCCCTACCCTGCTACCGGCAGGGCACCCTGCGCCAGCTCGGCCCTCTCTGAGACGGCGTTCCTCCTCGTCACACAAATGACCAGTCACATACTGCAGCGTAAGATCCGCTGGATTCATCGATTCCAAAGTTAGACACAAATTGTCATAACTTTTGTCCAAAGAGCTGAGCAAAATATAAACTTTCAGTTCCTCAGTAAAGTTGACTTGCAACAGTCTCAGCTTGTTGAAAACAGAGAGCATCTTAGTCACATGCTGTCTGATGCTATCACCAGGACGCAGCTTCAGCTCAAACAAGCTTCTGGTGGTGTGGATCTTTGCCCCAGCTGTGGTCCTGTGGTGCACTCTCTCTAGTGCCTGGTAGGCCTCATGGGCAGTCTCAAGACCCTCCACCAAAGGTAGCTGTGAGCCCTCCAAACTGAGCACTATAGCTCCTAGGGCTTTCTGATTTTTCCTCTGTGAGGCTTGGGCAGCTGCAACAACCGCTGCTGCATCTCCGGCTGCAGCTTGCTGTGGGGGCCCTTGGGTCGCCTCCCACAGACCCTTGGCTACCAGCCAGGCCTTCAGCTTCCTTGACCACTCCTCCCAGTTTCTCCCATTTAATTTTTCGAAGGGGACGGAGTATGACTCCTGGCCATCTGCCATCTTCTCCCCCGGGGCTGAGCCTACTCACGTAACAGCAGCTCCTCTTGGCACCCAGTCCTGAAGAAGAGATCCTCCCCAGCAAGCTTCGCTGCCTCAAACGTTAGGCAGGAGCTCCAGCTGGCTTCTCCCACACACACAGGCACGACGTGGCAACAGCTTCCAAAGCTTGGCTAGCTTCCATAACCTGTGAGATAAGATGGTGCCCGGCACACTTTCGCTGCGCCGATGGACGCCTGTGCCGATAGGAAAAACTAGAGCTCTCTTAACAGAGTCCATAGCAGAGTTCTTAGCAGCGGTAGAAAGTGTTGCCTTGTGTGTGGATAATAAATCAGACTGAATGCAGGCTTCTTGCTAATCTCCAACAGCCTTTAATGAGAAGAAAAACATCATAAATCAGCCCGGCGAGAGAGCGGACATCCTTTCGTCTCTCAGCCAAAAACGAAAGGAAACTCACACACAAAGAAAAATTCCCGTATGTGAACATAACCACGCCTCAGAATGTGAGACGTCACACAGAACTGTTTAACCCTGTAAGTTCTGATTCTGCTCACATTCCCTTCCAAGAGTATTTGGGGGGCTGCAACACCCTTGCAGCACCCCCGTTTTTCCTCAATAACCAGATACTCTCCAGAGTGAGAGATCTTGCTTGCTTCCACTTCACGATCCGTCGGAAGTCCGAGTTTTCCCTTTTCTTGTCAGGGAGAGATCTGTCGCCGCCTGGAGATTCGGAGGAAAGAGAGAGGGGAAATTCTGGCCTATCAAGCAGACCTGGACAAGGAAAGCAAAGACCTCCTTGGAAGTGTCACTCTTGTTACTAGTGAGGGAACAAGCACTTCAAGAAGCAAGTCCGGACTGAGGAGGGAGGGGGAAATCTGCCCATTTCAACTTCTCCCCATTTCTCCTTTTCCCATATCGGTTTGTTATTTATTTATTATTCTGAAAATGAATCAAATGCTAGGGTGGCTACCTTCTCGTATAAAGATGTTGATACGTGCTTTACCCTCATAAATTCTTTTTTTTTTTTTTTTGTGAACATTACCTGTGGAGAAGTTGAGACAACTGCGCCAGTTCCTGGAAGAAGAAGAAAAAAAGCGTTTGCTGAATCATGTGGAAGAGGTGGAGAAGGAGATTGCAGGGAAAAGGGATGAGCAGCTGGCCAGATTCTGCAGGAAACTCTCCTCTCTTGAGAGGATCAGGAGCGCAGGACCAGGTGCGCAGCCTGGGAGTCATTTTGGACTCACAGCTGTCCATGGAGGCATAGGTTAATTCTGTGTCCAGGGCAGCTGTCTACCAGCTCCACCTGGTACGCAGGCTAAGAACCTACCTGCCCGCAGACTGTCTTGCCAGAGTGGTGCATGCTCTAGTTATCTCCCGCTTGGACTACTGCAACACGCTCTACGTGGGGCTACCTTTGAAGGTGACCCGGAAACTGCAATTAATCCAGAATGCGGCAGCTAGACTGGTGACTGGGAGTGGCCGCCGGGACCACATAACACCGGTTCTGAGAGATCTGCATTGGCTCCCAGTACGTTTCTGAGCACAATTCAAAGTGTTGGTGCTGACCTTTAAAGCCCTAAATGGCCTCAGTCCTGTATACCTGAAGGATCGTCTCCACCCCCATCGTTCAGCCCGGACACTGAGATCCAGTGCCGAGGGCCTTCTGGCGGTTCCCTCATTGAGAGAAGTAAGGTTACAGGGAACCAGGCAGAGGGCCTTCTCGGTAGTGGCACCTGCCTGCCCTGTGGAATGCCCTCCCAGCAGATGTCAAACCAATAAAGAACTATTTTACTTTTAAAAGACAACTGAAGGCAGCCCTCTTTAGGTAAGTTTTTAATGTCTGATGCTGTACTGTTTTTAATATTCAGTTGGAAGCCGCCCAGAGTGGCTGGGGAAACCCAGCCAGATGGGTGGGGTATAAATAATAAATTATTATTATATTATTATTACCATCCAGGTGATGGAGGAAAAGGGTCAGCAGCCAGCGAGTGAACTGCTGCAGGTAAGACGGCTCCAGGAAAAGGCTGCCTCCCATCCTTTCTGTGCCCCTTTCATGTACGCAAGGAGTGTAGGGGCTCAGTTGACGGAGCCTCGAGTCAGCTTTGTAATGGACAGGAACACCCCAGAGACCTGGGATGCTGAACTCACCTGAAGGCCGACTAGAGATTCTTCAGTCCTCTTGAGGGAAGGGGAGGGGATTTTCTGCTCCTTGCTGATGATTTGCCTCCGAGTGCCTTCCCGCTGGGCAATGCTGCCTTCCTGCCCTGCCCTGGGCTTCGCCAAGGATGCAGTCAGGCCTCCTTCTGACATGAGCCAGTCTCTTGACCAAGCTTCTCTTCCCGTTCCCTCCACAACTTCTGGGTAGATCCCCTTCCCCATAGATCCTGATCGGCCCAAAATGTTGCTCAGTCACAGTGACCAAAGAGCAAGACAGAGGGACTCATCCAGACTGCGCCACCTTCTCCACTCACAATCCCATATGGCCAGACGTACAAGTGCTTCTGAACGCCCTCTTTAAGGAGGCTGAGAAGGCTGACATACTGGCAAAGGCAGGAGAAGCCCTATTACGGAATGATTGCCAGATGTCCCCGTCTCCCGGGGACAGTCCCCGGATTTACAAATCTATCCCCAACAAAATCTGTCCCCGGAATGTCCCCGAATTTCATATAAGGTCCCCAGATTTATATTTTAAGTGTTGCAGATTTATTAGTAGGGAAGGAATGTTGCGTGATTGGTTCAACGGCACAAGACACATCATATGGGGACTTCCGGCGAGGCAAAATGGCGGATGCCATGGCAATGAGCAGCTCCTGAAGCCAGCCAGAGCCAAGTGCACTACCAGGCTGGCTCCGGGCTGCTGAAACTGCCGCTACCGCTGCCACTGCCGAGGGGGAACCAGGGATGCCCAGCGCGTCGACTGGGGGAACCGCTGACACCCCCCAGGACCCAAATCGAGGTGGGAGCAAGACCACCTGGCCACGTGGCCGACTGCCCAGCTTCACTCCAGGGCCAGTAAAACCCCCGGAGCCAACCCAGGGAGGAGGAGAAGGAAGAGAGAGAAAGAGGAAGGAGAAAAAAGAGGGGGAGCCCCGACCTTGCCGCGCTGCTGCCGCTGAGGAAGAGAGGTAGGAGAGCACCAGGAGGGCAAGGACACGGGGCCGAGCCCAGGCCCGACCCGAGCGTACTCCAGGGCAGGTAGCACGCCAAGAGATCAGGCTGGGGCCCAGAGGAAGGCCACGCAACAGAGGAGACCCAGAAGAAATGATATTACTTCTTATTTAAAAAAAAAATGATTTTAAAAAAAATAACATTTTTTTCTCTTTTGGGGAAAAAAAAGTGTCCCCGGATTCTTTGAAAAAAAAATCTGGTAACCTTACCTTAAATCCTAACCTTCTAATTCCAAGTCTCTTCTTTCTCAATATCCCCCATTCCATTAACCTCACCAAGCAACAAGCTGTGAAATGCAAGTTTAAAAGGCAAGCTTTCCTTTGCATCTCACAGAACTTTAAATGTAATTCGTGGTTTTTTTCACCTGTCCTCCAAACTTAGGTCGTTTTGCCTTCCTTTATATGGGCTATCAGTACTCGAGCCATACTTTTTGGTAAAATGTTCGTCTGGATCCCAGAAGTCCTACCTGAGAAGAACAATGGGAGTTTCTGCTAGCGCCAGCCACTTCTCCTTCTGCAAGCAGCGCCACCCGAATTCCCACCTGGGATGAGACGCTTGGCGCACTAAACTGAGCCTCCGGAGAAAGACTGGGGCGGGCGGCAAGAGGGAGGGGGAAGTTGTGCGCTTCTGTCCCGTGAGAAAAGTGCTGGGCTCTGTCTCTCCAGTTGCGCTTCCTCGGTTCAGAGGTGGACTATAGCAGCTGGGCTGGGCTGCCTCAAAGCCCATCAAGGCCACAGGCTGCTAGCATGACTCATCCCGGCTTTCTCATCTGAGGGGAAAGAATACGCGGTCTTAAATGCTGGCCTTGGCAACTTGGCTGAGCTACCTTGGGCCAGTCCTTGGGCCAGCTTAGTCTCCCTCACAGAGGGTTGTTCTGAAGATACACTCAGGAAAACACCCGAGGCATGAAGAAGAAGAAGGAGGAGGAGGAGAGTGGGGTCTGGAAAGGGGGGTGGGGAGCGCTCTCACCCCAGCCGCTCCAGGATGGGAAGTGCGTCCCAGGGGAAGGGGGATTCAGGCGGAGGAGGACGTCGGGTTGGGTGGGGATTGCCAGGATCAGCACGATATCCCTTGAACCCCCGGCTTCCACTCTCCAGGCAGGTGCCCAACGTGGCCAGCTGGCAAGGGCTCTTTCTTACTCCAGCCTTGGCGTGCAGATCCCGGGTTCAGCCCCAGATCTCTGGAGCGGAAAGGCTCTTGGGCGTGAATATGAAAGACAGCACCTGTCAGAATAGGTCATACTGAGCCAGTACAGATGAACGTGACTATTGGTTCGCTTCCTCTGCTATCTGCCAGGAGCCAGGAGTGAAACCGAAAGTAGACTGACCAGCCAGCTGAATCAAATTATATTACTATGGGGTGGGGGGAAACCGCTAACATTTTACTTTTCGATTCCAGGGTGAATTGAATAGGTGGGGGGGGTGGAGGAGTGGAAGAAAGAAGAGCTAACTTGTCCGTGGCTGGGGGCGCAATCTGGACGGTTCTGCCGGGGCGCAAGATCACCTAACTACTGCTCTGCACCTGTGGACCAGGGGTGGATGGTGCTCATTGGGACTGGGAGGGTGGAAGGCAAGGAGGCCAACAGTAGGTGGCGCCAGAGCCAAGGAGTGGCAGAGCAAATGCGTTCTGTATCTGAAATGGAGTGGGAAGGGGCTGGCGGCCACTGCAGCCATCACTTGTCTGCCCTCATGGACCAGCCAGAATCCACTGGGCAAATGCTCATCTTGCCAGAGTCTGGGTCTTCTGCTGTTGCTCTCTCAGAAACCGTGCCCAGGTGGGATGTTTCGTTTTTCGTAGCTGCTTCATCCCTCAGGAAGTTGGAGGTGACGCAACTCCTGCATCTCTGACATGGGAAGGTTTGGAGGTATTTCAAATTCCACCCTTCTTCCTTGGCTCCCTGGAAAGAAGGCATCTTTACATTTTGAGCGCATTTCACAGGCCAGGAGCCAAGCACCCCTTCCGGAGGGGGAGAAGAGGCCCAGAAAAGATAAGCCCTTCCCAGCCCAAAGGCGTCCCCCTGAGATTCAGCTTCTGGGCTATGGCTAACCAGGTTAGGAGCAGGAATATTGGGAGCGGGAAGGAACTGATGTCATCTGCCAGAGCAGCTGGCTAATTGAAGGGAATGAGGTGATAACAAGGCTTTCAAATCTGAACTCTTGTTTGCGGCTGATTAGGATAGAGGGAGGTGGAGAACAAGGGCAATCGGAAGCAGACTCTGGGTAGTTGGTTCCTTCTCTTTGTTCGGGTTCCTACGTCACACCAGCAGTTTAAATGGCAACACTCCTTTGCAAAATTGTCCGACTTTTTAATTGTTATGGAAAATCAATAAAATGATAAGTTGCCCCTGCCAAAGGGTTGCATGACATCTGGCTGAAGACTTTTTGTGCTAAAAGTTGAAGCTATGCTGGGGTATGTGTGGGTGTGGGTGTGGGTGTGTCTGTCCGTCCATGTGGCCACTGTGTATTCAACATTCCACCCCCTCCAAAGAATCCTAGGAACCTTAGTTTTCCTTTCACAGTGCTACGATTCCCAGCACCCTTAACAAACCATTGTTCCCAGGACTTTTTGGGTGTGGGTGGGAGGAGATGTGCTTTACATGTGCAGTGTGCAGGCATCTCCAAGCACATGTGTGGGGGGATTCAAGACTAACTCTTATGCTTTTCTTCCTTAGACCAGCTTGACGTTGAAAAAGAGGTTCTCTGGGTTGAGGAACACACGCCATTTCACAGCGAAGCAGAACACGGGCCGAATGGTCACTCTGTCATTGGATTTGGTGAAGTTAGACTGGCTTTGCAAAGGAGCTTACCCCTGAAGCCAGTTGGTTGCCTGCCTTCTTCTTGGCTGGCGGCTTGGCACCAGCAAAACACAAAGAGACAGCCCCATGCAATTTCACACCCAAAGATTTCTGCCCATGCTTCAAACATGCAGCCCTAAGAGCAGCTCTGACTCCCACTCTAGGCCCCTCTGCCCCAGTCTTTCTCCTGATGTAGGCTACAGGATCTGGGAAGTCTGATCCAGCTTTGAGGTGTGGTTCCATATGGCCGTTAGTACTGTTCTGCTTTTGCCAGAGAGCCACCTGGTAAGGAAGATCTCCAAGCACGCTTCCTAGGGGGTCCTCTTTAATCCTCAGGTGTGCCAAAAAAGGCATGATCCAGCACCCTCATGCCACAGCTGCCTCTGGAGTGACCCTCCCTCCAGTAAGAGGCATGCCTCACAGCTGAGTGCCTGGTTGTTTGTGTAGGGCGAAGGCTGGGAATCTTGTGGGCTCCCAGATATTGCCAGATCCAATGGCCTTCTGCCTCAGCCAGCATGGCCGACGGTCAGGGGTGATGGAATCCAACAACATCTAGAGGGCCACACAATTCCCCATCCCTGGTCTAGTGAATTTGAGGTTCTTGGTTTCTCTCCCTCTGCCCCCTTTTGCCTGGAAAAGCACTTTGGCAGATTCCTTTGGAGGATTTGGGTGTGACAAGCTGTAGCAGCACACTCAATAAAACAACTCTGAGAAGCTGAAACACCGGGCTGTTTTCTTTTCTAATAAAAATATTCACTGTGCAGTTCACAGGCACAAAACACAAAGTTGATATTGTCCAGGAAATGGGTTTTCAGTTGGAGGGCATGGGTTGCGTGAGAGCATGTTGTGCGGGATAACCAGTCTCATATAACCAACATGCTTCAGTCTAATTAGTGCATGAAGGGGTTAACACCATAGAGTAAGCTGTCCTGCCATCTTAGCCATGTCTCTTCCCCTTACCTTGGGAGTGAGTTCTGATCTTTTCTGGTATTCACTTCTTCAGCGTTTAATGTACTGTAGGTTTTTCCTGATTTTATGGTTTTATCTTTCTGTAAATGGCTTTGATGTTTCTTACCATCTGGTGTGTATAAATTTTATGAAATAAATCAATAATTTCGAATAAATAAATAAATAAATAAATAAATAGGAAGATGTAAAACCATAACCTCCGAAATGAAAGCTACTGTCCCACCAGACGGATGTTTTTGCCTGGAGGGGGGCCGTATTCTGCAATGTGCTATCGATGCAATAATAGTGCAGCTTTCTAATGGACTGTCCACGCAAACATCATTCTGCTTTCTCAGTTGCTCTGCAATGCTTCGCCAGGGTTACCACATCATGGCCCCCTGGGGGTGCGCTCCTGTGTTGTAGCTCAGCAAAAGCAGGACAAAATTCCCCTAGTATGGCTCACAGCGAGGGCTGCTGAGAGTTGGGAGAGATCTCGGAGGCCAAAGAGTTTGCTTTTCTTTTTATTTATTTTTTTTAAAGATATTTATTGAAGTTTTACAAAAACATAAGTTTACAAAATAAAAAAGGTCCTATAAAAAGAAAAGGATACAAAAAAGAGAACATAGAAAAATACATGAAAAAAAAAGAAGAATAAAAATACAAAAGACAAAAGACAAATAGCTAAAAAAGAATTAAAAACAAATCCGTTTTTTGTAACTTTGAACTCATTATCTTATTTCCTTGGCCTCCTCCCCTTTTTGTATTCCCATTTAAATAATCAAATCAGCAAATCCTTACCCTCTTTCGTTTATCTTAACTCTGTATCTCAACATATTATAACTCTATATTTTCATCCATTATCAATTTATTTTTGCATATTCTTATTAACTTTGTTGCTAATGCTACTTATTTTCAATCCAACATCATTTTAACATTCATTAATTTTACAGTATTTCTGAAGATAGTCTTTAAATTTCTTCCAGTCTTCTTCCACCAACTCTTTTCCCAGGTCTCGGATTCTGCCAGTCATTTCCGCCAATTCCATATAATCTGTCACCTTCATCTGCCATTCTTCCAGGGTGGGTAACTCTTGTGTCTTCCAATACTTTGAAATAAGTATTCTTGCTGCTGTTGTTGCATACATAAAGAAAGTTCTATCCTTCTTTGGCACCAATTGACTGACTATGCCCAGGAGAAAGGTCTCTGGTTTCTTCAGGAAGGTATATTTAAATACCTTTTTCATTTCATTATAGATCATCTCCCAGAAAGCCTTAATCTTTGGGCACGTCCACCAAAGGTGAAAGAATGTACCTTCATTTTCTTTGCATTTCCAACATTTATTATCGGGCAAATGATAGATTTTTGCAAGCTTGACTGGTGTCATGTACCACCTATAAATCATTTTCATAATATTCTCTCTTAAGGCATTACATGCCGTAAATTTCATACCAGTGGTCCACAACTGTTCCCAGTCAGCAAACATAATGTTGTGACCAATATCTTGTGCCCATTTGATCATAGCAGATTTCACCGTTTCATCCTGCGTATTCCATTTTAACAGCAAGTTATACATTCTTGAAAGTATCTTAGTTTTGGGATCTAACAGTTCTGTTTCCAATTTTGATTTTTCCACCTGGAAGCCAATTTTTTTATCCAAATTATAGGCCTCTCTTATTTGATAATAATGAAGCCAGTCTCGCACTTTATCTTTTAATTTCTCAAAACTCTGCAATTTCATTTTTTTAATGAATATTTATTAAGTTTTCCAATTTTATATAAACACAAAAAGAAAAAGAAAAAGAAAAATATTAAAAACAATTCAGTTTCAATAATAATCTTTCAATCACATGTTTCTTTGACTTCCTCATACCTCCCCTTCTTGTTCTCTAGTTCAGTTTGTTAATTCAGCAAATCCTAATCTCTTAGCATTCCTTTTAAAATATCACCTTATTTTCCACTCAACTTTTTTTTAAATTTAATAACAAAAACAATTATGATCCCCATTATCTTTATCATAACAGCTAGAGACCACCAACGTTCAAACCAACATCTTTTCAGAGTTCATTAATTTTATAGTATTTCTGTAGATATTCCTTAAATTTCTTCCAATCTTCTTCTGCTGACTTTTCTCCCTGGTCGCGGATTCTGCCGGTCATTTCTGCCAGCCCCATACAGTCAATCAACTTCATCTGCCATTCTTGCAGAGTGGGTAGATCTTGAGTCTTCCAGTGCTTTGCTATGAGTACTCTTGCTGCCGTTGTAGCATACATAAAAAACGTTCTGTCCTTCTTTGGCACCAAATGGCCGACTATACCCAAGAGAAAAGCCTCTGGTTTTTTCAGAAAAGTATACTTAAATATCTTTTTCATCTCATTATAAATCATTTCCCAGAAGGCCTTAATCTTTGGGCACGTCCACCAAAGGTGAAAGAATGTACCTTCAACCTCCTTACATTTCCAGCATTTATTATCGGGCAAATGATATATTTTTGCAAGCTTGACTGGGGTCATGTACCACCTGTATATCATTTTCAGAATATTCTCTCTTAAGGCATTACATGCCGTAAATTTCATACCTGTGGTCCATAACTGTTCCCAGTCAGCAAACATAATGTTATGTCCAACATCTTGTGCCCATTTAATCATAGCTGACTTAACCATTTCATCCTGTGTATTCCATTTCAGCAGCAAGTTATACATTTTTGACATGATCTTAGTTTTAGGTTCTAGCACTTCTGTTTCTAATTTAGATTTTTCCAGCTGGAAGCCAATTTTCCTGTCCAAATTATATGCCTCCCTTATCTGAAAATAGTGTAGCCAGTCTCGGACCTTGTTTTTTAATTTCTCAAAGCTCTGCAGTTTCAGTCTATCTCCTTCTTGCTCCAAAATTTCCCAATATTTTGGCCAACTGGCCTCCATATTGAGTTTTTTCTGAGCTTTCGCTTCCATTGGTGACAACCACCTTGGGGTTTTGTTTTCCAGTACATCCTTGTATCTAATCCAAACATTAAACAAAGATCTCCTAACAATATGATTTTTAAATGCTTTGTGAGCTTTAACCTTGTCATACCACAGATATGCATGCCATCCAAAAACATTGTTAAAACCTTCTAAATCCAAAATGTCCGTGTTTTCAAGAAGCAGCCAATCTTTCAACCAGCAGAATGCTGCTGACTCATAGTACAGTCTGAAGTCTGGCAGGGCGAAGCCACCCCTTTCTTTTGCATCAGTTAAAATCTTATATTTTATCCTAGGCTTCTTGCCCTGCCAGACAAATTTAGAAATATCTTTCTGCCACTTCTTAAAACATTCCATCTTGTCCACAATTTGTAATGTTTGAAACAAAAACAACATTTTAGGCAATACATTCATCTTTATAGCTGCTATTCGACCCATCAAGGAAAGCTTCAAATTTGACCATGTTTCGAGATCTTTTTTCACTTCTAACCAGCATTTCTCATAATTATTTTTGAATAAGTTCCCATTTTTAGATGTCATGTTAATCCCCAGATATTTCACCTTCCTCACCACTAATAAACCTGTTTCATTCTGAAATTTCTCTTTTTCAAACAATGTCATATTTTTCTCTAAAACCTTAGTTTTGGTCTTATTCAGTTTAAATCCTGCCACCTGACCAAATTCTTGAATTAATTCTAAAACTCTTTTAGTACTAGATTCTGGCTCCTGTAACGTCAAAACTATGTCATCTGCAAAAGCTCTCAATTTATACTGTTTGGCTCCGACCTGTATGCCTTTAACCAACCGGTCCCTTCTAATCATATTCAGCAAAACCTCCAGGACCGATATAAAAAGTAAAGGGGAAATTGGGCATCCTTGTCGTGTCCCTTTTTCAATCATAAATTGTTCCGTAACCACGTTATTTACAATTAATTTGGCCTTTTGTTCAGAATATATTGCACCTATACCATTTTCGAAACCTTGGCCTACCCCCATACCCTGTAGATTCTTTTTCATAAAACTCCAAGAAATGTTGTCAAAGGCTTTCTCCGCGTCCAAAAATATCAAAACAGCTTTAGTATTAATGTCCACATCTAGCTTTTCCAAAATGTCAATTACATTCCTCAAATTATCAGATATGTGTCTTCCCGGTAGAGAGCCCGCTTGGTCCTTATGTATCTCTTCAATCAATACTCTTTTCAATCTCTTGGCTAAAATGTCAGCAAAGATTTTGTAATCCACATTTAATAAGGATATGGGACGGTAGTTTTTAAGTTGAGTCTTTTCAGTCTCTGTTTTCGGTATAAGTGTGATGTAGGCCTCTTTCCACGATTCTGGTGCCCTTTTCCCTTCCAAAATCTCATTGCAGACTTCCTTCAAAGGTTGTACTATCCAATCCTTTAAGGATCTATAATATCTAGCAGTCAGTCCATCCGGTCCCGGAGATTTGCCCAATTGCATATTTAAAATGGCACCTTCTATCTCCTGATCTGTTATTTTACAGTTCAACAATACTTTACTTTCCTGTGAAATTTTTTGTAATCCATTTGTTTTCAAAAATCCGTCAATGTCCCTTTCATTCTGTGGCCCTTGTGCATATAGTTGCTTGAAGTATTTCTGGAAACAATTTCTAATCTCATTTGGGTTGTTTATATCTTTTCCTTCTACTTCCAGGTTTGTAATTGTATTTAATTTTTGTCTTTTTTTCAGTTGCCAAGCCAATAATTTCCCACATTTGTCCGCCGATTCAAATGTCTTCTGTCTCATTTGTTTAATTTTCCATTCTATTTCCTGATTCATCAACTCCATATATTGTGTTTGATAAATCTTTATTTCTCTCAGAATCTCTTGTGACTTCGGCTTGGCTCTCAATTTTTTCTCCCCTTCTTTAATTTTCTCCAAAATTTTATCTTTTTTCTCATTTTGCCTTCTTTTTTTTTAATGCATTCTGTTGTATCAAAAACCCTCTCATCACGGCTTTACTTGCATCCCAGATTACTCTTTTTTCCACATTTGTTGGCAAGTTTAATTCAAAATAGTCTTTTAAAGTCTTTTGGGCCTTGTTGTATACTTCTTCATCTCTAAATAGGGTGTCATTCATCCTCCATCTGAAGGTACCGGTTGTTGTTAACTTCATCTCCATCTTTACAGCGTTATGGTCGGAGCATGTTTTGGGGCAGATTTCCACTTTTTTTTATCTTTGGTGCCATTCCTCTAGTAATCCAAATTTGGTCAATTCTGGTCCATGTCATCTTGGCTTCAGAGAAGAATGTTCCTTCTCTCTCCAAGGGGTTCTTAGTTCTCCAACTATCGATCAAGTCCATATTATCAGTCATTTCAAAAAAAGTTTTTGGTAGTCTACCATCTTTAGTAACTACCTGTTTTTGCGCCTTGTCCATATTGGTAGATACGACTCCATTCATGTCCCCCATCAAAATTATATTATAGTCCATGAAATCCATCAAAGTCTCATGCAGCTTCTTGAAAAATTCCGACTTCCCCTCATTTGGTGCATACACACCTACTATCAAAAATTTCTCCCCTTGAAACTGAATTTCAATAGCCAAATATCTTCCTTGTTCATCTTTGAGGATAAATTTCGGTAAAAGTTTCTCCTTGGCGTAAATCACCACTCCTCTTTTTTTAACTTTATCAGACGAAATAAATTCTTGTCCTAATCTTTTATTGACCAATATTTTCCTGTGTAGCCTCATAACATGAGTCTCTTGTAAACAAATCAAGTCCAAATGTTCTTTCTTTAATATATGAAAGATCTCTTTTCTCTTTCTAGGGGAGTTAAGTCCATTACAATTCCAGCTTAAAAGTTGCAGAGACATGATTGGTTAGTTAGTTTTCCCTCCTACTGCACCAAGTTGTTGTTCTTCTTCTGTCGGTGGCTTGTCTCTCCTTGGGCCGGAACGTCCAGATATCAGATTTGCAATCTCCAAAAGTCCTTGTCCTGGCATCAATACATCCTCAGCAGAGTCCACTTCCTTCTGTAAGTTCTCTTCGTGGTCTTTCAGAAACTTGTCCTTGTCATTTACTGTCCTTATTCTTATTTTCTTTCCTCTGTATTTAAAAGATAGGCCTTGGGGGAATTCCCACCTGAAGATAATTCTGTTTTTCCTCAGCAAGGTCACCAGGTCTCTGTAATAGGCCCTTACCTCCAAGATATGTTTAGGTATGTCTTTAAAAATTTCCACAAAGGTGTCCTCAATTTCCAAGGTTCTTTGATAGTGTAGATTCAATATTTTATCCCTTTCCTCCTTTGTTTTCAAAGTTATCAAACAGTCTCTTGCTTTATTCTTTCCTTGTCTTCTACCAAGTCTAAAAGCACTCACGATAGTGAATTCTTCCTCCCCCAGGTCCTTCTGCCAAAATTGTGAGAATTCTTTTGTAAGGAATTCTGTCAAATTCTCTTTCTCATTTTCTGGCACACCTCTTATTCTTAAATTTCTAGCTTTCCTTTCAAGATCTATCATGGACAGCGTCAAATCATACTCTTCAAACTTCTTATGTACCGGTGGAATCTGTTCCTGGACAGCAGTTGCAATTTCCTTGGCCTCTTCGGCCAATTTTTTAGTTGAGGCCGATTCTTCCAGTAATTTTTCAATAGACTGTGTATTAGAGTTCACCTTTTTCCCTAATTCATTGATACTAGAAGTGTTCGCTTCAATTTTTGCACAAGCCTCTGCTACTTGTTTGTTTGTCTCTTCCACCTTGTTTGCCAACTTTTCCAAAGATGCATCAATTTTACCCAATGCTTGGGCCAACAGTTCATCAGTTGACATAACCTTTAATTTTGCCTGTGGGGCAGCAGCTCCTGCTGTGCCCACTACACTCCCTGTTGAAGGCCTTCTTGTAGTGTCAACTTTGTATTGTCTTCCAGACCTGGTAGTTTTTTCCTGTGTCAACTCTGCTTTATCTGCCATAACACTCGCATACACTCCCAAGGTCAGTCACACGCTTGGAGGATTTGTTTAGGTAAAGTAGAAATTTTCCCACAGCAGAACTTGTTATTTAAAAAGTCATTGCAACATTGTTGCCTCTAGGGGTCAGAAATCCAACTTCTTATTGCAACTTTATAGCAAATAATGTTCTAATAAAGTCCCAGTATCTTAGTATCAAATTTTTAGTCCCAAAAATGTTACTTTCCTTTCCCAAATATTTCCACAATGTATCTTTTGCAGAGCTAAATCAAATTTTTAATTCCACACTCCGTTTGACAGTTCCCTCTGATGGCTTCCCTTTCATGAGCAGCCCGTTCCCAGGTTTTAAAGACAGCAGATGTATTTTAAATTTCCTTTTCCTGCAGGTTGAAAAGTATTTCCAATATTTCCCCACCGTTCCTGCTGGCAGTGGGGTAGTTTCCCTCTTCAGATGCTGTATTTTAATCCTTCCAGCTCCTCTTTCTAGGTCCCAGCTTTGCAGTCTCTTTACTTTAATCTGTCAACAGTCCGGGAAGGCAGACTTCCTGTTTTTGCCTTTCCCGTTTCGGCCGAATTTTTAAATAATTTTCTTCCCAATATTGTCAAATTCCTACTCACGGGTAGTTGTTTTCGAGTCCAAATAACCAGAAAAGAAATCAGCACTCTCCGACCCTGGCTGTGCGGCTTCACTTCGCGGAGACGGGTAGACAGCTCTCAGCTCCGCACCCTTTACCCCCGGTCCGTTCCGGAGCCTTTAAAAAGGCTCCTTTGCAGCGGGGGGGGGGGGCACAAATGGAGCCCGCCGAGCCTTCAGTTCACAGGCTTCCCCACCTGTGATTTTTTTCGGGTCCCCGCTTCGCCGTAGCGGTAGAACCCCAGCTCCACGAAGCCGATTTCCTCCGGAGTTCAGAGGAAATCCGCCGTTGCAATCGCTGGCGCTGACCGGAAGTCAAAACTCTGCAATTTCAATTTGTCTCCTTCTTGTTCCAATATTTCCCAATATTTCGGCCATTTGGCCTCCATATTGAGCTTTTTCTGAGCCTTCGCTTCCATTGGTGACAACCACCTTGGGGTTTTATTTTCCAGTAAATCTTTGTATCTTATCCAGACATTGAACAATGCTTTTCTGACAATATGGTTTTTAAATGCTTTATGTGCTTTAACCTTGTCGTACCACAAATATGCATGCCAACCAAAAACGTTGTTAAATCCTTCTAGGTCCAAAATGTCTGTGTTCTCAAGAAGCAGCCAGTCTTTCAACCAGCAGAATGCTGCTGATTCATAATAAAGTTTAAGGTCTGGCAGGGCAAATCCACCTCTTTCCTTTGCGTCAGTTAATATTTTAAATTTTATTCTAGGCTTCTTGCCCTGCCAGAAAAATCTGGAGATGTCTCTCTGCCACTTCTTGAAACAATCCATCTTGTCCAATATTTGCAATGATTGAAACAGAAATAACATTTTTGGCAATACATTCATCTTTATAGCTGCAATTCGACCCAACAAGGAAAGCTTCAAATTTGACCATATTTCCAAGTCTTTTTTCACTTCTATCCAACATTTCTCATAGTTATCTTTAAATAAGTTTAAGTTCTTAGCAGTCATATTAACCCCCAAATATTTTACTTTCTTAACTAATGTTAAACCAGTCTCCTTCTGAAACCTCTCTTTCTCAATCGGTGTTAAGTTTTTCTCAAGCACTTTAGTTTTTGACTTGTTCAGCTTAAATCCTGCCACATGACCAAATTCTTGAATCAATTCTAATACTCTTTTCGTACTAGCTTCTGGCTCCTGTAACGTCAAAACTAGGTCATCTGCAAAAGCTTTCAATTTATATTGTTTGGCTCCGACCTGAATACCTTTAATCAGACGGTCCCTTCTAATCATATTCAGCAAAACCTCCAGAACCGAAATGAAAAGCAATGGGGAAATTGGGCAGCCTTGTCGTGTCCCTTTCTCTATCTTAAATTCCTCTGTCATCACATTATTAACTATTAACTTAGCCTTTTGTTCTGAGTAAATTGCACTTATACCATTTTCAAACCCTTGGCCCACCCCCATTCCCTGAAGATTTTTCTTCATAAAATTCCACGAAATATTATCAAAAGCTTTTCCCGCATCTATAAAAATTAAAACTGCTTTGGTGTTGATGTTCACTTGCAGCTTCTCCAAAATGTTAATTATATTCCTCGTATTGTCAGACAAATGTCTACCTGGGAGAAAGCCGGCTTGATCTTTATGTATCTCTTCAACTAATACCTTTTTTAATCTATTAGCCAAGATATCAGCAAAAATTTTGTAATCCACATTAAGCAGGGATATGGGGCGGTAGTTCTTAAGTTGTGTCTTTTCAGACTCAGTTTTCGGTATAAGTGTAATGTAAGCTTCCTTCCACGACTCTGGCGCCTTTTCCCCCTCCAGAATTTCATTACAGACCTCCTTTAGTGGCTGAATTAACCAGTCTTTCAGAGATCTATAGTATTTGGAGGTTAGACCATCCGGCCCTGGAGATTTACCCACTTATGTTCCCCTGACTTTGGGGATGCCTTGCAGGAGTCTCACCCGTCTCATGGCTATTCTTCTAGTGTGGACCAGTTCGACAAGCTCTCCCCCGAAAGCAGGTGCACCATCCAGAACATGTTGGCGCTGTACCTGAATAAGAAAGTGAACACAGACCAGGAGGCAGGGACTTCTAGGGGAAACGAGGCCTTCATGTGGGAAGCCTTGACTCCTCACGTGCTCCCTGGGATCAGCTTCGACCCCACCACCCAGTCTTCTGCTGGTGTCACTCATCCACCTGGCCCAGAACAGGAGGCTCCTTCCCAACATGCAGAATGCCTTGCACGTGATCGATGGGCCTGTGGTCACTGTGACATAGGCAGGGCCGGATTTATGTATAGGCTAAGTAGGCAGAAGCCTAGGGCCTCTAGATCTAGGGGGCCTCGCCAGCCTGCCCGCTCCCCAGCGCCACAGACAGTCTTCCCTCTCCCCAAATTGCAAACCCAAGACTTCATGCAGGGCATTTCTCCCCTATTTCAATGACATTTTGCTTCAAAAGGAAAGGTGGACTTGGAGAAGGCAAGCAAAATGCGAGGGAGATAGTGAAAGATACAGGAAATTGAATGCAGATTTCCAAAAAATAGCAAGGAGAGACAAGAGGGCCATCTTAAACGAGCAATGCAAAGAAATAGAGGAAAACAACAGAATGGGAAGAACCAGAGATCTGTTCAAGAAAACTGGAGCTATGAAAGAAACATTGCATACAAAGAGTACCATAATAAAGGACAAAGGTGGAAAGGACCTAACAGAAGCAGAAGATGTCAAGAAGAGGTGGCACGTATACAGAGAGGAATTATACCAGAAAGATATGGATGTCTCATACACCCCAGGTAGTGTGGTTGCTGACCTTGAGCCTGACATCCTGGAGAGCTAAGTCAAATGGGCCTTAGAAAGCACTGCTAATAACAAGGCCAGTGGAAGTGATGATATTCCAGCTGAACTATTAAATTTTGTTAAAGATGATGCTGTTAAGGTGCTACACGCAATATGCCAGCAAGTTTGGAAAACTCAGCAGTGGCCAGAGGATTGGAGAAGACCAGTCTACCTCCTTTAGAGGAAAAGGCCTTGAGGGGAGGACCTGTTGCCTCCACAATCCTTCCTAAACGTGGATAAGCTGAGAGGCAATTGTCCGGCAAATGTGGTGCTGTGGGGAGGCAGGAACATTTTCCTGTAGTTAGGTATTTTTTAAGTTCCTTTCCCGAAACTTCCCCAAACGGTTCTGAAGCCTCTCTAACCTCAGAAGTCTTTTCCTCTCTCGGGAATTCTGGGATTCGAGGATAACTTCATGGAGAAGGAAAGAAACCTGCAGAATCAGCAAATGAGTGCCCGCCGGGAGCCTCCACCCCCACCACTGCCACCAAGCAGGCTGTAAGTTGCCTTAGAGGTGTACTGTGCCCTCCCGCCTCCTTGCTTTTAAGGACTACTTGAGTTCTGTTCTCATCTCCCTGAGGCGTATCCGTGACAAGGAGAGCATGAGCAAGAAGCAACCCCAATGGCCCACACTATGCGCCAGCTCTTTGTGCCTTCCACACATACGCAGTCCGGACAGAGAGAGGGACTCATCAAGCACGTCCTCGCCAAGAGAGAGAAGGAATATGTCAACACCCAGAATTTCAGGTCAGATCATGCAAAAGTGCAAACACCATGCAAAGACCAGTGGAACCTGTATCAGAGTTGGGGCTGGAGAAAGCGACATCTACATGACAGCTTTATTGTTGGGTGCCAGGCAAAGTCTGTCCTGTTCACTCAGGCCACATGGGTGGGTAATGGAAAGTATTAGTTGTGGTGGGCAATTTCCCTTGGTGCCACATACTGAACCGTGGCTTCATATTATGAGCAGGACGGCAGCCTCTCCTCCAGGTTTGCACACCTCTCCCCCACCCCAAGCCTATTGGGAAGCTTCCACTTGGATTTTAAATTAACCACAGTTTGGTGTGTCCAGATCCTATGGTGGTTCATTTTACCAGCTTTGTAAACCCACGATTGGAAGTTGGCTTGTTTCAATGAGCCATGGTTCAAATGAAGCGGTTTGTGCAGGTTCAGACATTGTGACAAGATGCAGTTAATCCAAAACTGAAGCAAAACCTTTGGAACTCCTCCTAAAAGCTGTGCTGGAGGACAGGGAGGTGTGACCCCCCCCCAACACTTCGTGTGGGTCATCCTTATAGTGCTAAGCTTACTACTTCAAACAAAGTTTTTGCTTTGGTTATTTCCTCGTACCGTTAGTAGTACCCAGTGGCCATTTTTTTTTTCATGTCTGCTTTTATGATATGTTTATCAGTATGTGGTTAGCAGCTTCAGATCCTACTGTTTTACAGAGGCTGTTTAGCTTGCTCTTTTTACCCCTTTACTAGACAGGCTGTATTTCTGTGCTGTTTTCAGAGTGGGGAATGCCCATTCCTTCATGGCCAGCATGGAAACACAGAAGGCTAGCCATTTAAGAGGTTTGCAAAGAGGACAAGGGTGTTACGGGGTAATCTTCTAGCAAACAAGCTTGGCACAGCAGATCTGAGAGGTGGTTTTCTGCTCCCGGAAAGCCAGCCTGGAAACCAAGTTGCCAGGTGAAGGAAGAAGGGAGAGATCAACCAACTCACTTGCCTTCAAAGAATTTCTGGTTGCCTGTGGCTACTGGGATAGTGCTTAAATATCAGGCTGGCTGACACATCTTAAAAAATACAAGGAAAAAGCTTTTTTTCTTTCATTAGCAAAGCTCCTTTGGGGCCCAGAATAGCTAAGCTGAGGAAGAAGTGGCTGGTATTGTTGGAATCTCAAGCCATATCAATCAGAGGAACTTGTTTGTTCTTGGTCCTGATCTTGCCTGCCCTTGCACACTCCTGTTGTCTTTGCATATTTAACCAGCACGTCTGTTCCGATTGGAGTCCTATTCCTGCAGTTCCACATACTTCTCTTTGGCACTTGGGCATTCGGTTCCAGGAGCTGGACCTGAGCACAGAGGCTTTCTTCTACTTGGACTCGACAAAGGAGCAAGAGTGGCTGACAGCTGTGGAAAAGGCTTTGCGTTCCAAATCCAAGTACAAGAAAGTAAGTCCAACCCCACCCATTTCTTCAGCAGCCAGACAGCTGTCAGGAGCTGGAGTGAGGAGGAGGAGGTCAGCAAGAAAAAACACCTGGTGTCAGTGGTGTTTTATTCAAAAGAAGCCAACATTCTTTATTCAAAGAAACCCAAACCGTGCAGGCCTCGTGATCACAGAAACCTTTCCCAACAGGTCTTGCCCCAGTGAGGTAGTTGTGAAGGCTGAAGGTTGCTACCCTCCCACCACTCTCTGAAGTCTCCTCCTCCCCCTGGTCCTTCCCAAGCAACCTGAGACTCTGACACCTTGCCTGTCTTTGCTCCCTCCTCTTAATTTCTCTGTGTTCTGGGAGACCAGCAGGGAGGGGAGCTGATCACAGCAGGATGGGGAGACCCCCTGGCTTCTTCAGCAGCCTGCCTGATCTCTGCCTCTTGACCCCCGCCTCCAGCCTCCACTTCTGCCTCGGATTCTGGACTGCTGTTTGCCACAGAATCTTCCTGCCCTCCTGCCTCTTCAGTTTCCAACACCTCCTCTTGCTCACAGTCTGCTCCCTCTTCTCCCTCGGACGACCCCCCACCAGTTCCCTGGCTCTGAACCTTCTTCCCTTGGGGGATCCCCAGCTGGTGCCACCTGCCACTCCTATCTGCATCCAGCCGGCCCAGGACAGCAATCAATGAACAGAGCTGGTAGACATCCCAGTACCTTGCATCTTCTAGGTGCAGCTGGTGCTCATCTTTGTCAGGAAGGACCAGCTCAGCTGCATCAAGGAAGTGATGAGGGAGACAGTGGGCACAGGCATCATGGGGAAGATGGGGAGTAGACCCTGACAGCGGAATTCCCTACGTCGATCTTTCTGTCTGTCTATCTTTTTTTCTAATCTCTGCCAACCAGTTTCCCCCTCTTTCCTGCTTGCTCACTAACAGCCATCTTTGCTCCGCCCCTGCAGGGTAACAAGGGGTGTGTGGCCGTGAGGCTTGTCTGCAACAATACCAGCTTCTGCATGGTCAATTCCCACCTTGCTGCCCACGTGGAAGACTTTGGGCGCCGAAACGAGGATTACAAGGATATCTGTGCCCAGATGAGCTTCCTGCCCCCTGACCAGGGTCTGCCGCAGCTGACAATCATGAAACACGAGTGCGTTTCGAGGGCTTGGAGGGAAAGAGCCTTGGCTGATGTAACTTGTTGGTCTCCGCTATCTGGAGAAGCAAATTGAGTCATGTTTCTGTAACTTTCCTGCCTGTGTGTAGCTCAGGGTAGGCAGCATTTGTTGTTGTTTAGTCATTTAGTCGTGTCCGCCTCTTCGTGACCCCCTGGACCAGAGCACGCCAGGCCCTCCTGTCTTCCACTGCCTCCCGCAGTTTGGTCAAACTCATGCTGGTAGCTTCGAGAGCACGGTCCCACCATCTCGTCCTCTGTCGTCCCCTTCTCCTTGTGCCCTCCATCTTTCCCAACATCAGAGTCTTTTCCAGGGAGTCTTCTCTTCCCATGAGGTGGCCAAAGTATTGGAGCCTCAGCTTCAGGATCTGTCCTTCCAGTGAGCACTCAGGGCTGATTTCCTTCAGAATGGAGAGGTTTGATCTTCTTACAGTCTATGGGACTCTCAAGAGTCTCCTCCAGCACCAGAATTCAAAAGCATCAATTCTTCGGTGATCAGCCTTATTTATGGCAGGCAGCATAGTGCTCTCCAAATGCTGATAGACCAAAATTCCCATAATTGCTAAGAATTGGCCTTGCTGACTGGGGCTCATGAGAGTTCCACTTCAGCAACACCTGGAGGGTGCAGTGTCGGCGATCCCTGCTGCTGCAGCTGCACCACTAAGGTTTCTACTAGAGCAGCCAGTAGAGAGCAAGATAAACCGAGTGGCAGAGATGTATTAGATTAGATTATAGCAAATGTGGGCAACTTCTCCAGTGATCGGGGTGGGAGTTGCAGTTTGTGTTTTTTTTATAAGATTTTTATTAAGATTTTTACATTACAAAAAATAAAAACAAACAGAAAAAGAAAAAGAAAAATCTTTCCATCACATTATTTTTCATTTACTTGTTTCTTGGACCTCCTCATACCTCTCTTTTTTGTATTCCAATTCAATTTATTAACTCAGCAATTTGTTCCCCTCTTTATTCTACCCAAATCTTTATTCTTAAATTGTTGTGATCTTAAAATTTTATTTTTATAAACCCATTTTTTTCATATTCTTTTAACCCATTACAGCTAGAAACCTCTTAATTTTAATCCAACATTATTCTAAAGTTCATTAATTTTACAATATCTCTGTAAATAATCTTTAAATTTCTTCCAATATTCTTCCACTGACTCTTCCCCCTGATCTCGGATCCTGCCGGTCATTTCCGCCAATTCCATATAGTCCATCACCATCATCTGCCATTCTTCCAAAGTGGGTAGATCTTGTGTCTTCCAATATTTTGCAATAAGTATTCTTGCTGCTGTTGTGGCATACATAAAGAAAGTTCTATCCTTCTTTAACACCGATTGGTCAACTATGCCCAGAAGAAAGGCCTCTGGTTTCTTCAAGAAGGTATATTTAAATACCTTTTTCAGTTCATTATATATCGTCTCCCAGAAAGCCTTAATCCTTGGGCACGTCCACCAAAGGTGAAAGAATGTGCCTTTATTTTCTTTACATTTCCAACATTTATTATCAGGCAAATGATAAATTTTCGCAAGCTTGACCGGGGTCATGTACCACCTATAAATCATTTTCATAATATTTTCTCTTAAGGCATTACATGCCGTGAATTTCATACCTGTGGTCCACAACTGTTCCCAGTCAGCAAACATTATGTCATGTCCAACATCTTGTGCCCATTTAATCATTGCAGATTTAACCGTTTCATCCTGCGTATTCCATTTTAACAGCAAGTTATACATTCTTGAAAGTATCTTAGTTTTGGGATCTAGCAGTTCTGTTTCTAATTTTGATTTTTCCACCTGGAAGCCAATTTTCTTGTCCAGATTATATGCCTCCATTATCTGATAATAATGGAGCCAATCTCGCACTTTATTCTTTAGTTTCTCAAAAGGGAGTTGCAGTTTGTTAAGGGCAGTAACGCAAAAGCAGAGCGGCCATTTTGCATGGAGAAGGTTCCCGGCTCAGTCACCAGTGTGTGCAGATAGGGCTGGGCATGATCTCTGCCTGAAAGCTGCTGCCAGTCCATGTAGTCCGTCCTGAGCTTGATGGGTCAATGGTCTGCCTCAATATAAGGTAGCTTCCTATGTTCCTGTGTACTACAGCAGGGTTTGGAGGGCCACAAGAGCCCTGCCCATGAATTCAAGAACCAGGGGAAATTCTAAAAGTCTTTGCTGAAAGGACATCAAAGCAGGGGCCAGGTGAACCTCTTTGGGAGATTATTCTGAAAGGTAGGGTGCCATGACTGAAAAGGCCCTGCCATACTTGAAAGAGCAGGAGTTCCCTGGGAAAGGGATTCTAGTCAGTGGAGAGGCAGTTCAAACATAAGTTGGCCTTCTTCTGGTACCCTTTTCCCAAACCTTGAAACACTTGAAAGGCCAAATGGGATGCTCTGAATTGGGCCTGGAAGCAGTTCAAGAGCCAGTCTAGTTCACAGAGCACTAGCCTAATATGATCATATTGCCCAATCCTAGTTATCAGTCTTACTACATATTGCAGGAAGTGGCAGCAGGCTGCCCCCCGACCCCCGACCCCGTGAGCTAGCTTGTAGCTGTGGTTGCTTTGCTTTTTTCCAGCATTGTCATCTGATCACTAAAAATGAGCTTCAGAGACTTCTGACCTACGACCAGGTGAGAGACATCTTTGTGTTATATGTGGTGGTTTAGGATATTGCCCTGTTTATTTCCTTTGTCTGGGATACCCCAGCCTAGGCTAGAGAAACCACTTTCAGGCAGTTAGGAGCAAAGTGTAGCTATAACATAGGATGACTGCGACTTCTACAAATGCTTTTTAAGGTTGCAGGTTTGTGCAACCTGAATTAGAAGCAAGTCCCAATTAAGTTGGAGGGTTGCCTTGGAATAAGTAGGACTGCTCTGCAATTTCCCAGTTAGAGGGCTTTCCTAGCTCAGCACACGCTCCAGATGTTGTTGGACTCCCATCAGCCCCAGCATAGCTGCTGGTGCTTTTTGTTTTACATTTTTCTCTCCAAGGTTTGTGTGTTCATCATGTTGACGACCTTTCTCCCACTTGGCATAAGGATCATTGGTATTTTGTGTTGAAACAGAGGCCTGATTGCTGCACCTTATGGTGGATTTAAGCTCTGTGAGCGTAGTCATGCCTTAGCCCTTTGAGAAGGATGCTGCAAGGAAGGCAAGGGGGGGGCAGCCTCAGACTTCCAACATATGCAAAACCATCATAAAACATTAAAAACTTCCCTAAAGGCTGTATAGTTACTTATCTCCTTGACATCTGACAGTAGGGTTTCCCACAGGGCAGGTGCCACTACTCAGAAGGCCCTCTGCCTGGTTCCCTGTAACTTCGCTTCTCACAGTGAGGAAACCGCCAGAAGGCCCTCGGTGCTGGACCCTGATGCCTGGGCTGAACAATGGGGATGGAGACACTCTTTCAGGGCTGAGGCCATTTAGGGCTTTAAAGGTTGGCATCAACACTCAGCATTGTGCTCAGAAACGTCCTGGGAGCCAACGTAGGATGCAAAAGGGTGGTTTTGCAGTTGCTCCTAGTGTTGGGGTGTATTCTGGTGGTTGTTAACAGTTTGTATGGATTATTGGTACATATAACATTGCATATTGTAGGTATGGCTAACCTGTGGTCTGCCAGATGTTACTGAGCTGCAGTTCCTGTTGGCTCCAGCCATCATGGCCAGTAATCAGGGATGATGGGAATTGTAGTTCTTCAGCATTGTGAGGGCCACGTGTCTGCTGCTCCTGAGTTAGAGGATTTTCCTGTCGTGTGATGCAGCAAAGTAATTTAAGATGACATAGGGCAAAAATGCACAAGCATCCTGTACCTTTAAGAATTGTGTATAAGATAGGATTTCAGCAGTTATACCCCTCTTTTTGCACTTGGCTAACCTACTAGTAGGGACGCGGGTGGCGCTGTGGGTTAAACCACAGAGCCTAGGGCTTGCCGATCAGAAGGTCGGCGGTTCGAAAACCCGTGACGGGGTGAGCTTCCCTTGCTCGGTCCCTGCTCCTGCCAACCTAGTAGTTCGAAAGCACATCAAAGTGCAAATAGATCAATAGGTACCGCTCCGGCAGGAAGGTAAACGCCGTTTCTGTGTGCTGCTCTAGTTCACCAGAAGCGGCTTAGTCATGCTGGCCACATGAACCGGAAGCTGTACGCCGGCTCCCTTGGCCAATAAAGCGAGATGAGCGCCGCAACCCCAGAGTCGGTAACGCCTGGACCTAATGGTCAGGGGTCCCTTTACCTTTACCTTTAACTTTAATCTACTAGTACTTCACCTTGGTCTTCCAGCACAACAGTGGCTGTTAATAGACTCCATTGTCAGGCAACAGGGGGTCTTTTGCTTCTCTGCTGATAAGCAATTTCTTTTTGGCTTTAGCTAAACATTCAGCGTACCCAAAAGACAGCTTTTGCTGATTTCACAGAGGGAGAGATCAAGTTCATCCTGACGTACAAATTCGACTCTAAAACAGATCCTGCTTGATAGTTGAGCCTTTGTAAGTAAGTCCTCTCAATCATTCTTCTGCAAGGCTTGTTTATTTTTCCTAGTCTGCTGAGATGCTAGTAGTGTCCTGCCTTTCCATCTTCTTGAGCAGGCTAGTAAAAAATATATTTTAAACATGGCTTTCTGCTAAGCAAGTTGTTGGAGGAGGGCTAGAGTTGAGGGCTGGACGGACTTCCTTTCCTCTACAGCCAGAATGGACACCAAGCCACGGAGGAAGAGAGAGATCCAGCTCTCCTTCACCTGCTCACTTTGCTTGCATGAAATTCCTGGTTGCCAGAGGCTGCTAGGCGAGTTGTGAAATGCAAGGCTGTGATATGTTGTCTTCCTCAAGCCATCCCTGCTCTGGAAATGTTTTGGCTCCTTTTCCCCACATTTGTCCTGATAACCAGCATCCTCTGTTTCATGGCGTGTATAAGCGGTGTTGCAGTTCCTTGAAAGGTGCAGCAGGCTGAATGAGAATCCTCTTTGTGTCAAGGAAGTCTGGGAATTAGACTTGGTGCTCTCTCAAGATGAGTCTGCCAGGGCATAAGAGCATGAGAGCAGCCCTGCTGGATCAGGCCATTGGTCCATCTGGCCCAGCATCCTGTTCTCACATTGGCCAATGAGATGCCTCTTGGGGAGCCCACAAACAGGACCTGAGTGCAACAGCACGCTCCCCTCCTCCAAGCCATACTGCTTCTCTTGGTGGAGTATGTTCTGTGGCCATTATGGCTAGTAGCAATTGAGCCTCACCATCCATGATTTGGCATATTCTTGTGGTTCTTGACAACTGTCAGAAGCCACCTAGGCCTGCTAGTTTCATTGCTCTTGCTGTGGTAATGGGGAAATCAAAAGGACAGGCGGAACATGTAGTGACGAAGCCGGAAAAGGGCAGGCTCCTTTGGGCAGCATTTCAGGTGCCAGAAAGGGTCTGTTGGATCACTGAAAAAATAGTGTCTGAACAAGAATAACGGGGACCCTTGCTTTGGGGAAGGATCATCATTTGGTGGTGTGCCATATGCTTTGTATGCAGACTCTCTAGTTGAAAGGCACCTCCACCTGAAAAAGGATTGGGCCACAGAGAGCTGCTGCCAGCCAGAGGAGACTTAATTAATGAATTGTGGGGTTGGAAGGGATCACGAGGGTCATCTAGTCCAACCCCCTGCAATGTAGGAATCCAAACTGGGGGAGGTCAGAAATTCATTCTGACCTGGTAGAAGGCAGCTTTTGATTTCCTGACAACTCTCTCCATGAGGCAAAATGCCTGCACACCTGCAAGGTCCGCCCCTTCAGAAGTTGGACTCCCAAGCCCCATCATCTCCAGCTCTTGACCGTGGTCAAGATCACAGGCCGTGTGTGGAGCCAAAGTTGGACTGTGTGAGCCTTGTGTGTTGCCTCAGCCAGTCCAACAGTCCTGGTGTCTCTCCTGTCTCCTTGCAGTGGGAAGTGCCGTGTGCCAGCATGGTGTGAGCCAATCCTCTGGAGAGGAGGCAGCGTGAATCAGCTCAGCTACCGAAGCCACATGGAATTGAAAAGGAGCGACCACAAGCCCGTCAGCTCCCTCTTCCTCACAGGGGTAACACCTGCCCTGGCCAGGGCTATCGTCTATTCAGGGTTTTTAGTTGCCTGCTATGTGGCACCTCCTCGAATCTGGGCAGGCCCTGACCAACAACCAGGCCCCTTTCCACAGAGCTCCTCTTTGGCAAATGACTTCCGGTGCAAGGAGTGGGCAGGTTTTGGCTCTGTTAAATCCCTAGGCTTCCATTCTCCACTGTTCTGAGTATACGCTGCTCCTGCAGGCATGGCAGACCACATGGGCTGAACTGTATACCTTAACCGTTGGCTCCATTCATGCAATGGAGCTTCTGTGGTACTTGGCTTGGAGCATTTGGCTTCAGCCCATTGGCTCTGGAAGTCACAGCCGCTGCCATCTTGGGGAAGCTCTCAGAGTTACAGTACTTGCCTCTTTCAGGGCTGGGAACAGGGGGGTGCATCAGGCCTTTCTGCTCTTAACTCATACCCCCCCTTTAGTCCATAGCCCCAGCAAATGTGCTCTGCCCCCCCACCCATAGGTGAAGGTAAAGACGAATAGGATCCTCTCCAACCCCTTAAAGAGGGTTTGCTGCAAAAAGACCAGGGGGGAAAGAAGCCCTTGGCCC
Source organism: Podarcis filfolensis (assembly GCF_964270895.1). Taxonomy (NCBI): domain Eukaryota; kingdom Metazoa; phylum Chordata; class Lepidosauria; order Squamata; family Lacertidae; genus Podarcis; species Podarcis filfolensis. The sequence goes on from NC_139619.1 coordinate 9,406,162, forward strand.
ATCTAGCTCAGTCTTGATTTCCGGGGGATCTCTCCCAGCCCTACCTGGAGATGCTGGGGATAGAACCTGGGACCTTTGCATGCAAGGCAGATACCCTTCCACTGAGCGGCAGCCTCTTCCTCTTCCTCGCAGGCAAAGACTCCAGGGGTAGCTAGATGCTGGACTACTACTCCCATCATCCCCAGCCAACATAGCCAGTGGCAAGTGCAGCAATATCTGGAGAGCCCCACGTGGACCTGTTGCATGTGCAGTCCCCTAAATGAGAGCCCGGGGCCAAGGACAAACTTCCCCCTGGAGCACGTTTCCTTGCCTCTGCTGAAGGCAAGCTCTCTCTCCCCCCCCCCTTTTGCTCTGCAGTTTCCGTTTGAGAATGTGAAGTTCCGGCAGCTGCAGAAGGAGAAGTTCCAGACCACAAACAACGGGCAGGTCACCCTCCACTTCTCCTTTATCCCCAAGCTCAGTTACAGCCAGTATTGGAAGCCATGGCTTCGCGCTGAGCCCTGCGAGGGATACCTGGAGCCCAGCGCGTCTCTCTCTGGAATCGTAGAACTGTAGAGTTGGAAAGGGACCCCAAGGCGGTGAAGCCGGTGAACTTGGAGGCTCGGCGGGCTCCATTTGCCCCCCCCCCGCTGCGAAAGAGCCTTTTTAAAGGCTCTGGAACGGAAAGGGGGTGTGTGGCACGGAGCTGAGAGCCGTCTACCCTCTTCGCGGAGTGAAGCCGCAAGCCATAGCCGGAGAGCGCTGATTCCTTTCTGGACAATTTGAAGCTAAAACAACTACCCGTGAGTAGGATTAAGTAAATATTTGGAGGAAATTTACAACAAATTCGGCCGAAACGGGAAAGGTATAAACAGGAAGTCTGCCTTTCCGTTCTTGTAAATAGATCAAAGCAAAGAGACTGTAAAGCTACAACTCTGAAAGAGGTTATTAAAGGTTTAAAATCCAGCACCAAAAAGGCGATCCCCCCTCTGTTTGCAGGGACAGAGGGGTGAAATTGAGCAATATTTATCCTGCAATGAAAAAAAAAAGGAGAAAAGGTTTATCTGCTGCCTTTAAAACCTGGGAACGGACTGCCTATGACAGGTAAGCCGACTACCGGGATGAACTGTCAACACTTTAAGGGTAAAGAATTTTGACTTAACTCTGAAAGAAAGATACAGTGTCTCCAGTACTGCTATTGAAAGTAACTTTTAAAAACATTGAAAGTGTGACTTTTAAGAGATATTGGAGACTTATAAGGATTATTTGTTTGAAAAGTTACAAAGTGAAGTTGGAAGTGTGTCCCCCTAGAGGAGACTATGTTGCAATAACAACTAAGCCAATAAGTAACTAAGCTGTGGAAAATTCCTCTTCAAAACAAATTTTTTCAGGCGTGTGACTGACCTTGGGTTGTGCATGAGAGTGTTATGGCAGATGGAACACAGGAAAAGACCACTAGGTCTGGAAGACAATACAAGACAGATATCACACAACAGAGAAGGGCTTCAACATCCGGAGCAGCAGGCACAGCAGGAGCTGCTGCTTTACAAGTTAAGCCAAAAGCTATGTCATCTGAAGACTTGTTGGCCCAGGCACTTGGTAAAATTAATGCATCTTTGGAGAATTTAGCTAAACAGGTTGCAGAGACAAATAAACAGGTTGCAGAGACAAATAAACAAGTAGCTGAGGCCTCAGCAAAAATTGATTTGAACACTACAAGTATTAATGAACTGGGAAAGAAGGTGAATTCTAACACACAGTCCATTGAAAAATTATTGGAGGAATCGGCCTCGACTAGGAAGTTAGCTGAGGAAGCCAAGGAAATTGCAACCGCCGTCCAAGAGAAGATACCACCGGTATATAAGAAACTTGAGGATCATGATCTGACACTGTCTATGATCGAATTACAAGGAAAAGAGAGGAATTTAAGACTCAGAGCAATACCTGAAAGTGAGAAAGATAATTTGGCAGACTTCCTTACAAAGGAATTTGTAGATTTTTGGCAACAGGACCTGGGGAAGGAAGAATTTAAGATAGTGAGTGCATTTAGGCTTGGTAGAAGACAAAGAAAGAACAAGGTAAGAGACTGCTTGATTACCTTAAGAACAAAAGAAGAAAGAGACAAAATTTTGAATCTGCACTATCAAAGAACTTTGGAAATTGGAGATTCATCTGTGAAGATCTTTAAGGACATGCCTAAATATATTCTGGATGTAAGGGCCTACTACAGAGATCTTGTTGTTTTACTGAGAAGAAACAGAATACTTTTCAGGTGGGAATTTCCCCAAGGTCTATCTTTTAAATATAAAGGAAGAAAAATAAGAATAAGGACAGTAAATGATAAAGACAACTTTTTGAAAGATCACGAGGAGGACTTACAGAAGGAAGTGGAATCTGGAGAGGAACCAACCGCACCAGGAATAGGAATTTCAGACATAGCAAATCTATCATATGGACTTCCTGGCCTAGGGAAAGACATACCACCGACAGAAGAAGAACAACAACTCGGTGCAGTCGGAGGGAAAATTAAATAACTCATCATGGCTTTGCAACTTCTAAGTTGGAATTGTAATGGACTTAATTCCCCTCGAAAGAGAAAAGGTGTCTTTCATATATTAAGAAAGGAACAATTGGACTTGATTTGTCTTCAGGAAACACATGTAATGAGGCTACACAGGAAAATACTTATCAATAAGAGATTGGGACAAGAATTTATTTCGTCTGACAAGGTCAAAAAGAGAGGAGTGGTGATATACGCAAAAGAGAAATTTTCACCGAAATTAATTTTTAAAGATGAACAAGGAAGATATTTGGCTATTGAAATTCAATTTCAAGGAGAGAAACTTTTGATTGTAGGGGTGTATGCACCGAATGAGGGGAAAGCTGAATTTTTTAAGAAGTTGCATGAGGTACTTTTGGACTACATGGACTATAATATAATCCTGATGGGGGATATGAATGGAGTTGTATCTACAAATATGGATAAGGCACAAAAACAGGTAGTCACTAAAGATGGTAGACTACCAAAAACTTTCTTTGAAATGACTGACAATATGGACTTGATTGACATTTGGAGAACTAAGAATCCCCTGGAGAGAGAGGGAACCTTTTTCTCTGAAGCCAAGATGACATGGACTAGAATTGACCAAATTTGGATTACTAGAGGAATGGCACCGAAGATAAAAAAAGTGGAAATGTGCCCTAAAACTTGCTCTGACCATAATGCTGTAAAGATGGAGATGAAGCAAATAACAACCGGCACCTTTAGATGGAGGATGAATGACGCCCTACTTAGAGATGAAGAAGTACACAGGAAGGCCCAAAAAACTTTGAAAGACTATTTTGAAATAAATATGTCAACAAATGTTGAAAAAAGAGTAATCTGGGATGCAAGTAAAGCTGTGATGAGAGGGTTCTTGATACAACAGAATGCAATAAAGAAGAGAAGTCGAAATGAGAAAAAAGATAAAATTCTGGAGAAAATAAAATAAGGGGAGAAAAAATTGAGAGCAAAGCCAAAGTCGCAGGAGATTTTGAGAGAAATAAAACTTTATCAAGTACAATATATGGAATTGATGAATCAGGAAATAGAATGGAAAATTAAACAAATGAGACAGAAGACATTTGAATCAGCGAACAAATGTGGGAAATTACTGGCTTGGCAACTGAAAAAAAGACAAAAATTAAATACCATTACAAATTTGGAAGTAGAAGGAAAAGATATACATAATCCAATTGAGATTAGAAATTGCTTCCAGAAGTATTTCAAACAACTATATGCACAAGGGCCACAGAATGAAATGGATATTGACTGTTTTTTGAAAACAAATGGATTACAAAAAATCTCACAAGAAAGTAAACTAATGCTGAATTGTAAAATATCAGACCAGGAGATAGAAGGTGCCATTCAAAATATGCAATTAGGCAAGTCTCCAGGACCGGATGGGCTGACTTCCAGATATTATAGATCCTTGAAAGAGTGGCTACTACAACCTTTGAAGGAAGTCTGCAATGAGATTTTGGAAGGGAAAAGGGCACCAGAATCGTGGAAAGAGGCTTATATTACACTAATACCAAAAACGGAAACTGAAAAGACTCAACTTAAGAACTACCGTCCGATATCCTTACTAAATGTGGATTACAAAATTTTTGCTGACATTTTGGCCAAGAGATTGAAAAAAGTAATGATGGAAGAGATTCATAAGGACCAAGCGGGCTTTCTCCCGGGAAGACATTTGTCTGATAATTTGAGGAACGTAATTGATATCTTGGAAAAACTAGAAGTGAATATAAACACTAAAGCAGTTCTGATATTTGTGGACGCGGAGAAAGCTTTTGACAATATTTCTTGGAGTTTTATGAAAAAGAACTTACAGGGTATGGGGGTAGGCCAAGGTTTTGAGAATGGTATTGGTGCAATATATTCTGAACAAAAGGCTAAATTAATTGTAAATAATGTGGTTACGGAACAATTTAAGATAGAGAAAGGGACACGACAGGGATGCCCAATCTCCCCATTCCTCTTTATTTCGGTCCTGGAGGTCCTGCTGAACAAGATTAGAAGGGACCGGTTGGTTAAAGGTATACAGGTTGGAGCTAAACAGTATAAACTGAGAGCATTTGCAGATGATCTAGTTTTCACGTTACAGGAGCCAGAATCTAGTACCAAAAGAGTTTTAGAACTAATTCAAGAATTTGGCCAAGTGGCAGGATTTAAATTGAATAAGTCAAAAACTAAGGTTTTAGAGAAAAACTTAACACCGATTGAAAGAGGGAAGTTTCAGAATGAAACAGGTCTAACTGTTGTGAAGAAAGTGAAATACTTGGGGATTAATATGACAGCAAAAAATGGGAATTTGTTTAAAGATAATTATGAAAAATGTTGGGCGGAAGTGAAAAAAGACTTAGAAATTTGGACAAATTTGAAGCTTTCCTTGTTGGGTCGAATTGCAGCTATAAAGATGAATGTATTGCCTAGAATGTTGTTTTTGTTTCAAACATTGCAAATTGTGGACAAGATGGACTGTTTCAAGAAGTGGCAGAAAGATATTTCTAAATTTGTCTGGCAGGGCAAGAAGCCAAGAATAAAATTTAAGATATTAACTGATGCAAAAGAAAGGGGTGGATTTGCCCTGCCAGACTTTAAACTTTATTATGAATCAGCAGCGTTCTGCTGGTTGAAAGATTGGCTACTTCTTGAGAACACAGACATTTTGGATCTAGAAGGTTTTAACAATGTTTTTGGGTGGCATGCATATCTATGGTATGACAAGGTTAAAGCTCATAAAGCATTTAAAAACCACATTGTCACAAGAGCATTGTTTAATGTCTGGACAAGATATAAAGATTTACTTGAAAATAAAACCCCAAGGTGGTTATCACCGATGGAAGCGAAGGCTCAGAAAAAGCTCAATATGGAGGCCAAATGGCCAAAATATTGGGAGATTTTGGAACAAGAAGGTGACAAATTGAAATTGCAGAGTTTTGAGAAACTAAAAGATAAAGTGCGAGACTGGCTTCATTATTTTCAGATAATGGAGGCTTATAATTTGGACAAGAAAATTGGCTTCCAGGTGGAAAAATCCAAGCTAGAAACAGAACTGTTAGAACCCAAAACTAAGATACTATCAAGAATGTATAACTTGCTGTTGAAATGGAATACTCAGGATGAAACGGTTAAATCTGCTATGATTAAATGGGCACAAGATGTTGGACATAGCATTATGTTTGCTGACTGGGAACAGTTGTGGACCACAGGTATGAAATTTACGGCATGCAATGCCTTAAGAGAAAATATTATGAAAATGATATATAGGTGGTACATGACCCCAGTCAAGCTTGCAAAAATTTACCATTTGCCCGATAATAAATGTTGGAAATGTAAAGATAATGAAGGTACATTTTTTCACCTTTGGTGGACGTGCCCTAGGATTAAGGCTTTCTGGGAAATGATTTATAATGAATTGAAAAAGGTATTTAAATATACCTTCGTGAAGAAACCAGAGGCCTTTCTCTTGGGCATGGTCGGCCAATTGGTGTTAAAAAGGGATAGAACTTTCTTTATGTATGCTACAACAGCAGCAAGAATACTCATTGCAAAGTATTGGAAGACGCAAGATCTACCCACTCTGGAAGAATGGCAGACTAAGTTGATTGACTTTATGGGATTGGCAGAATTGACTGGCAGAATCCGTGACCAGGGAGAAGAGTCGGCAGAAGAAGAATGGAAGAAATTCAAGGATTATTTACAAAAATACTGTAATATTAAGGAATGTTGAGTGATGTTGGATTGAAATTAAGTGGTTACTAGCTGTAATGGTACAAAAGAATATGAAAAAATAGTTCTTTTTTATTTGTATATAAGTAAAAGTTTAAGTTACAATAATTTAAGAAGATGGATAGAAAATAAGGGGTTTTTAGCTGTAATGCTATGAGATAAGGATTTGCTGGATAAACAATTTGAACTGGAATACAAGAAGGGGAGGCATGAGGAGGTCATGGAAATATGTTATTGAAAAATAAGTTATGAATTTTATGTGTTTTTATTATTTTTTCTTTTTAATTTTTTCTTTGTTTGTATAAAATGGAAAATTCTAATAAATATCTTATTAAAAAAAAAAAGGAAAGGGACCCCAAGGGTCATCTAGGGAAGGCCTTGGTTTCCTTTTCATCCCCCTTTTCTCCTCCTCTTCCCAACCCTCCTCCATCAAACCTTGGGAGTTTGGTAGAGCAGGGGAGGCTTAACATTTGTGGGCTGCATTGCCCCATGCTCAAGCCTCCAAGGGCCATACGTCAAAGCAGCTGAGCCCAAAGTTTAAAAGTGTGTGTGACCAGCTTTAAACAAAGACACACACACAAATGAATTGAAGCCAAACAATGCTGGAGGGTCCCAAAACACCTTTTGGCATCGCAGGGAACCAGTGAGAGCAGTCCGTCAAAAAATTACTTTTTTAAAAAAAATATGCGTATTTTTATGTTGTGGAGGCACAAAAATATCTTGGGGGACATATAGAACTAGCCAAACTTTTAAAAACTCAATGAAATGTAAACTAAAAAAGAAAGTTACATTGGGGGCGCAAAAATCCTTTAGGAGACAAATAAATGCTTTCCCTTTTTATATTCTTTTGTTAGGATCACTTTCTCTCACCCCCCAGTATCCTGTCACCATCTTCTGTGCAGCTGCTGCTTTGGAGGACTAGAGAGGAAAGCGGGGAGGACTTCCGGGTTAGCGCGAACGGCTAATGGCGGATTCCCTCCGAGCTCCGGAGGGAATCGGCTGCGAAGGAGCTGGGTCTGGCCGCTGCGGCGACGCGGGGACCCTCAGAAATCACAGGCGCGGAAGCCTGTGAACCTGGTGACTCGGCGGGCACCATTTGCGCCTCCCGACCTGCGAAGGAGCCTTTTTAAAGGCTTCGGAGTGGGGGACGGGGTGAGCGGCGCGGTGCTGAGAGTCGACTGCTCCTCCTGCGGAGTGAAGCCGCATGCCATGGTCGGAGAGCGCTGACTTCTTCTTGTGAACAATTGGACTCTAAAAGTAACAACCCGTGAGTAGTACGGAAATTGGACTTGTAAAGGAAATTTTTCTTGTTGAATTTGGCACGATCGGGGAAGGTGCAAACAGGAAGTCCGCCTCCCCGTCTTGTAAATAATTTAAAGCAAGGACTAGTTAACTAAGGTCGAGAGAATTTCTTCTTTTTTATTGGGTAAAAGATATTAATTTCACGATTTGGCAGTATAAGCACAAATAACCTTGGAGGATAAGAGCTAATTTCGAAAGCTGAAGTGCCACCCCCCCCCCGGACCCGGGAGTGATCTGTGAGAGAGCCTGTTGAGGAGATATAGAAGAGTTTGACAGCTGTCAAAATTAGCTGTCAAAAAGGAAAAAGAGAACTTTGTTTCTGCTGTCTCTGCTGGAAATATTTGTTGCAATTTGGTTTTATTTTGTTGAAAACAAGGAAGAACTGATACAAACTAACTTGACTTTTGGATTTGAACTGGAAAGAATACTAAGTTACCAAAATCCCTCTAGAGGGGGATTTGGAACATTACAAGAATGGCTGGAGGAGGGAAAATTCAAGCTGGGCTGGACAGAGCCTTTGTTCTCTTGGGAATGTTACAAGGCCAAATGGATGTTTTGGCTACAAATGTTGCAACTCTGAACTTAACAGTAAATAATATCATTGAATTTGATAAGGATTTGACTCAGGAAGCCTATGCAGCTGGACAAAAAGAGAAACTGGAGAGTTTTGAGAATGTGGAGAAGGAGACATATGTTGTTTCTGAAGAAAAGGAAGGAGGAGCTGTAATTTTGCAGATGACAAAGGAGAACCAGTGGCCTGACATGATGGTTAAATCGAGCCAGAGGTTTGACATGATGGTTATAAAGGAAAACAAGTACTGGATGATGAAAATCTGGTTTGAATTGGAGATTGAAGAATGGAGAGATCTCCTTATGTGGAGATCTGAAGACCTATGGATTACAAATTTGATCAAGGTGGAAGTTGGAGCTTTCGGGACAATTGGATTTAAAAGGAGTATGAAACAAGATTTGGGCTCCACTTTTAAGTATGGAGGTCTGGCTGGAAGAAACATGGACTTTATGGGGACAGAGCTTCTCCGAGATCTGGTGTTTAATACGAAAGACTATCAAAAAAACCGGCAGAGAGGAATTGAGAGAGAATTAAGAGCCTCGGATGTGAGGTCTCCAGGCTGATAGTAGATTAAGACTGATGGACATCTGTTGGGGATCGAAACTGGGAAAGGGGGTGGTGGGGTTTTGGAATCCAAAGGGTGAATAACTATAATTTGTTTTTTTTTCATTTTGCTTTGTTATTAGTAAGAAAATTGGGGAATTCGTGGAAGGGAATTTGGGTCGACTTTAGAAAAAGGTTTTAAGAATTGAGTACTGATGTATAAATATGGATGTTTATAAGTTAAAATTGGTTTTTTCTGTAAAATGAACTAAATATAAAAAGGTTAAAAATTGGGGATAAGAACTTGTTGAACTAACAATTTGAATTGGAATATAAGAAGGGGAGGTGTGGGGAAGTCAGGGAAATATGTCATTGAAAATATGGATTGTAAATTTTATGTGTTTTTTAATTTTTTTCTTTTTTTTAAAATAAGATGGAAAATTTTAATAAACATTTATTGAAAAAAATAGAGAGGAAAGCGGGGTGGGGGTGGGAACTGAGTCGCTTCTTTTCCTAATTCTTGAAGTTAAGGTTTCCCCCATACACCTGTGAGAACAGGATGCTGTACTAGATGGGCCATTGGCCTGATCCAGCAGGCTCGCATTGTGTCCCTCTGTTCAATTCTTCACTGTCTTCACTTTTAATTTACAGACAAGCCAACTTGGCTGTGCCAAAGAGTGCATCTACCTGACCTCTTCCCGTTTTAGGTGAGACGGTGGACATTTCCCTGGATGTGTAAGTCAGCAAGGAAGAGAAGATTGAGGCTATCTTTGTCCTTCACCTTGACCCTGGCAAGGACTGGAGGATGCGGACCATTTGGATCCCTTCCAATCAGGATTCAGGCCTCATCATGGGACTGAAACTGCCTTGGTCGCGCTGGTTGATGATCTCCGGCGAGCTAGGGACAAAGGTGAGAGTTGTTTCCTAGTTCTGCTGGATCTCTCAGCGGCCTTTGATACAATCGACCATAACATCCTTCTGGACCGTCTAGAGGGGCTGGGAGCTGGGGGCACTGTTATGCAGTGGTTTCGCTCCTTCCTCCTGGGCCGTGTTCAGAAAGTGGTGGTGGGGGATGAGTGCTCAGACCCCTGGGCCCTCACTTGTGGGGTGCCTCAGGGTTCCGTCCTCTCCCCCATGCTTTTTAACATCTATATGAAGCCACTGGGAGAGATCATCAGGGGGTTTGGACTGGGTGTCCATCAATATGCAGATGATACCCAGCTCTACCTCTCTTTCAAATCAGAACCAGTGAAGGCGGTGAAAGTCCTGTGTGAGTGCCTGGAGGCAGTTGGAGGATGGATGGCGGCTAATGGATTGAGGTTGAATCCTGACAAGACAGAAGTACTGTTTTTGGGGGACAGGGGGCGGGCTGGTGTGGAGGACTCCCTGGTCCTGAATAGGGTAACTGTGCCCCTGAAGGACCAGGTGCGCAGCCTGGGAGTCATTTTGGACTCACAGCTGTCCATGGAGGCGCAGGTCAATTCTGTGTCCAGGGCAGCTGTCTACCAACTCCACCTGGTACGCAGGCTGAGACCCTACCTGCCCGCGGACTGTCTCGCCAGAGTGGTGCATGCTCTGGTTATCTCCCGCTTGGACTACTGCAATGCGCTCTACGTGGGGCTACCTTTGAAGGTGACTCGGAAACTACAACTAATCCAGAATGCGGCAGCTAGACTGGTGACTGGGAGTGGCCGCCGAGACCATATAACACCGGTCTTGAAAGACCTACATTGGCTCCCAGTACGTTTCCGAGCACAATTCAAAGTGCTGGTGTTGACCTTTAAAGCCCTAAACGGCCTCGGCCCAGTATAGCTGAAGGAGCGTCTCCACCCCCATCGTTCTGCCCGGATGCTGAGGTCCAGCGCCGAGGGCCTTCTGGCGGTTCCCTCATTGCGAGAAGCAAAGCTACAGGGAACCAGGCAGAGGGCCTTCTCGGTAGTGGCGCCTGCCCTGTGGAACGCCCTCCCATCGGATGTCAAAGCGATAAATAACTACCTGACATTCAGAAGACATCTTAAGGCAGCCCTGTTCAGGGAAGTTTTTAATCTGTGATATTTTAGTGTATTTTTGGTTTTCTATGGAAGCCGCCCAGAGTGGCTGGGGAAACCCAGCCAGATGGGCGGGGTACAAATAATAAATAATAATAATAATAATAATAATAATAATAATAATAATAATAATTATTATTATTATTATTATTATTATTATTATTATTATTATTATTATTATTTCCTCACCATCAGTGGGAGCTACCTACCAAGCTGCTTCGGGACCTCCTTGGAAGCCTTGTGCTGGATGTCTACCCTTCCCACTCTGCTTGCCTGCTTGAAAAACAGCTGCTCTTCCACTCAGAAATGTGGGGGCTGGGGGTCCTCCGCTGCATTCAGCTTCAGCTTCTGTAGCTGTGCATCCGCTTCCTGTGTGCTGTTCATGCCCTTTGTTTGCCTTGACTGAGTCATCCCAGGTTCTGGTCCTCCCACCTGCCCTTTCGCAGGGCCACTGAACCGTGTGCATTTCCCTGACATCTGCCCAGATACTGTTCAGCCAACGGGCTGTTTCTTTCTCTTCTCAGGGCCTGTGCCATTAACACCCTTGGTTGTCTTTTGCTCTTGCCTTCCTCCTCTGATCTCAAGGAGAAGACAGCTTCCTAGAAAAGGTAACAGTTGGTTTGCTATCCTCTAGATGTTCTTGTAGCGGGCTCAAATCAGGTACAGGCAACGCCCCATTTACACGGGGGTTGCGTTCCGAGGTACCGTGCGTTTAAATGAAATTGCGTATATTGGGGACAGCATTGGAAAAGCCTGCAAACACCCTCTAAACTTCCGGAAACCCTTTTGAAAGGCCTTTTGAAAACCAGCAGCACTTGCCAGCCTCCCTGCAAAACTCCTTGCTCCAACTCTCCACAGGCCTGAAAGGTCAGTGCCAAAGCTCCTGGGAGGGAGTCGAGATGCTGTTTCCATGCCACTTTGCCGCTTTTGTGCTCTTGGGGGGCACATTTTTGCTCCTTCAAGTGCCCCTTCCAGCTTTGCGGCAGTGTGCATGTGCCTCGAAGGCACGTAAATGGAGTTGCCCTTGTCAACGATCAGCAGCTGCTCCATGCAGTGGCAGCTGGTCCCTTAGGGCAAACCAGGCACTACCCCACCAACCTGACTTTCCTCTCAGGCAACCCGCACCTGCCTGCCTTCTGACTCAAATCCAGTCCAGGTGGCGGCTCTAGTTCTCTGCTTTGGTCTCTTCCCTAGTCTCAGCGTGGCCCTTGTAGAACTCGGCAGAGGAGAACGGAGACGAAACCAGAATTTGCCATCACTGCTTGTAACTGATTTTGCACTGCTCGACTCTGGGTCCGCTTGCGATTGGCAGCCCGGGAGGCAGAAAGCCCAGTCTCATGATGCAGGCGCCAGCCCCCTCTGGCCCCAAGAGCCAGTTTTCTCCTTGTCTCTGTGCTCAGCAACTGCTGCACAGGCTATGCCACTCTGGCTTACTCTTACCACCTGAGCACTGGCATTTGGGAAGCGGTAGTGGCTGCTTTGGGGTGGCTCAGGGAAATGTCACTCTTCTCAAAATCAGATATACTTGGGTGTATTATCCTAGCCACAAGGAGACAGTGGTGACTGTCAATTTGGACAGCTGTAGACATTTAGAATCATGGAGGATATGTTTATCAGTGGCTACTGGTCAGGGCTATTTCTTGCCACTCTTATCACAAACCACATGCTTTTGATTACCAGTTTCTGGGGAACATTATGGACAGAGTGCTATTGTCCCCATGTCCCTATGGACTCCCAAGGGCATGTGGTTGGCCATTGTGGGAACAAAATGCTGATCTAACCCAGCAAGGCTCCTGTGTTCTTTAGCATGCACCAGCTACTCTTGCACTAAGACTCTGATACAGTATGTGTCATTCCCCACACCATTCTCTCTCTCTCTCTCTCCCTCTCTCTCTCTCTCTCTCTCTCTCTCTCTCTCTCTCTCTCTCTCCCTCTCTCTCTCTCTCTCTCTCTCCCTCCCTCCCTCCCTCCCTCGACAGGGGCGGGGAGTATTGGCGGCCGGGGGGGGGGGGAGGGAGGATGAACTGGGTCCTAATCAACAGCTGCCCTGGGGATGAGGGGATCAAATTCTTCATCCTTGCCAACTCCTTTTAGTGATGGGCTGCTTGCCATTGCTGTTCTCCTAAAGCTCTCTTGCTCCCCCCTCCTCTCTTTCTCTTTCTCTTGAATGTGGTAGCTTGAGATAGAACTAACCACCCTGAACATTTCTGGAGAGGAAGATGGGAAGGAGGCCGGAGGCATGGTTCACCAGCTGCTGTGTGCTGCATTGCCCATACAAAGTCGTGGGCTGGGGCTCCAGCTGTTGCTCAGTTTCTACCACTGCCTCTGCAACGTGCTCTAGACAAGGGGTGGTGAACATGTGACCCCATCATCTCATCATGCTGGCTGGGGTTGCAGCCCATCAACCTATGAAGGCCCATCCATGTTCTGTTGCTGTTTTTGTTACTTATTTCCTGCCCTTCACCCTAAGGTCCCAGGGCAGGTTCCAGCAATTTAAATGTTAGCCAAACCTCATGTCCACAGCTGCATATTCAGTAAGCTTTTGGGTGAACTGCACATCCGGAGTGGGAGGATTACTAGCTGCATATTAATAGGGGGAGGGGGAGCTTGGATTTGGGGTGCGAGCAATTTGTTTTTTGTTTTCCCACTTGAGATGCTTGCTGTGGCTAGGGCCGGGCGATATGTCAATATAGATATATTTTCAAATCAGCTTGAAGTCTAGATAGTGAGACTGGTTTCATAATTTCTGACCTGGCAATATATTGTGAATCATGATGTGTGTGTGTACTATGTAAAAAACACCATGTGGGGGGAAACTGTGAAGCCAGACAATGCTTCTCTAGATTCCTGCAGCCCCTGTGGACTCTGCCGGTTCAGCTTTCCCCTGCCCTCCTGCAGGGGGCAGCAAAAATCACAATGTGGGGGGAACCGTGAAGCCAGCCAATGCCTTTACATAGCTCCATCTTATTTCAGACATCGTGATATATTGGTGTATTGCAATGTTTAGCTAGTGATATATCACCGTGTTGAAAGCCAGCTATCGCCCAGCCCTAGTTGTGGCCTCAGAGGGCAAGACTTGTCCACCCAGCTGGAGCAAGGAAAGAATGCATACAGGCACACATTCTGTCAGGCTCTCATGCCAGTCCCCCTTGTCATTGGACCTCCAGGAGAAGCAGTTTCTGGATATCGTACCCCAGGATGGTGATGACTCCACTGAGCGGCCAAGGAGATCTGGCTTTTGGTGGACCACCTCTTCAAGAATGCCTGCCACCAGGTGAGCTGAGGGGGACTGTACCATTGAAAGGATGGGTGTGGGCTGGAATCCAGTACCAGTTTTGGGGTGTGCAGGTTCCAAACGTCCCAACTGATTTATATCTTAGCTACCGACTCGCTCTTACAAGCTCCTGCTGTGAGTATAGTGGCACCTTGGTGGAGCGGCAGCGGGTGGGACATCCAGCATATACTATTCCTTAGAGCGGCTCAGAAGAACCCAATTGTTCCCAACCATTGTCTGTGTCTCCCTAGCAAAGCGGCTCTCTGAGACTCGCCACTAGAAGACGCGGGGAATGATTTCACTCTCCCATTGCCCCAAATCATGAGAAGGGTAGTAGGAATGCTACTGTGGAAAGCAAGCAGGATGCAATAATAATAATAATAATAATAATAATAATAATAATAATAATAATAATAATAATATTCTGGGCGGCTTCCATAGAAACCAAAAATACACAAAAATATCACACATTAAAAACTTCCCTGAACAGGGCTGCCTTAAGATGTCTTCTGAATGTCAGGTAGTTGTTTATCGCTTTGACATCTGCTGGAAGGGCGTTCCACAGGGCGGGCGCCACTACCGAGAAGGCCCTCTGCCTGGTTCCCTGTAGCTTTGCTTCTCGCAATGAGGGAACCGCCAGAAGGCCCTCGGCGCTGGACCTCAGCGTCCGGGCAGAACGATGGGGGTGGAGACGCTCCTTCAGCTATACTGGACCGAGGCCGTTTAGGGCTTTAAAGGTCAGCACCAACACTTTGAATTGTCCTCGGAAACGTACTGGGAGCCAATGTAGGTCTTTCAAGACCGGTGTTATATGGTCTCGGCGGCCGCCCCCAGTCACCAGTCTAGCTGCCGCATTCTGGATTAGTTGTAGTTTCCGACTCACCTTCAAAGGTAGCCCCACGTAGAGCGCATTGCAGTAGTCCAAGCGGGAGATAACCAGAGCATGCACCACTCTGGCGAGACAGTCCGCAGGCAGATAGGGTCTCAGCCTACGTACCAGATGGAGCTGGTAAACAGCTGCCCTGGACACAGATTTGACCTGTGCCTCCATGGACAGCTGTGAGTCCAAAATGACTCCCAGGCTGCGCACCTGGTCCTTCAGGGGCACAGTTACCCCATTCAGGACCAGGGAATCCTCCACACCTACCCGCCTCCTGTCCCCCAAAAACAGTACTTCTGTCTTGTCAGGATTCAACCTCAATCTGTTAGCCGCCATCCATCCTCCAACCGCCTCCAGACACTCACACAGGACCTTCACCGCCTTCACTGGTTCTGATTTAAAAGAGAGGTAGAGCTGGGTATCATCTGCATACTGATGAACACCCAGCGCAAACCTCCTGATGATCTCTCCCAGCGGCTGCATGTAAATGTTGAAAAGCATGGGGGAGAGGACAGAACCCTGAGGCACCCCACAAGTGAGAGCCCAGGGGTCTGAACACTCATCCCCCACCACCACTTTCTGTTTTTATATATATATAGATTTTTATTGGTTTTTCAACACATATTAAAGGACAATACAAAACAATACATAAACAAACAAACATATAAACACGTATAATTTCTTAACCTTTTTTTCTTTAAACCTTCTTTCAGCGACTTCCCCATACCTCCCTTTTCTGCATCCCTGTTTTAAATCTTTCCAGCAACCCCTAATTTCAATTTCTTATAGCACTTTCTTTATATCCTTTTTCTCATATCCAATTGTTTGTCCCTGCAATTCTATTTTGCCTTACCCATGACATTTTAACACTCGTTAATTTTGCAACAGTTCTTAAGATAAACTTTAAATTTCTTCCAATCTTCTTCCACCGTCTCTTTCCCTTGGTCGCGGATTCTGCCCGTCATCTCAGCCAGTCCCATGTAGTCTATCACCTTTGTCTGCCATTCTTCCAGCGTGGGTAGTTCTTGTGTCTTCCAGTACTTTGCTAAAAGAACTCTTGCTGCTGTTGTAGCATACATAAAGAACGTCCTATCTTTCTTTGACACCAATTGGCCCACCATGCCCAGGAGAAAGGCCTCTGGTTTCTTCACAAATGTGCATTTAAGCACCTTTTTCATTTCATTATAAATCATTTCCCAGAAGACCTTAATCCTAGGGCACGTCCACCAAAGGTGGTAAAAGGTACCTTCAGTTTCCTTACATTTCCAACATTTGTTATTGGGCGTATGATAAATTTTTGCTAGCTTGACTGGGGTCATGTACCACCTATATATCATTTTCATAATGTTCTCTCTTAAGGCATTACATGCCGTGAACTTTATACCGGTAGTCCATAACTGTTCCCAGTCAGCAAACATAATATCATGTCCAATGTCTTGTGCCCATTTAATCATAGCTGATTTAACCGTCTCATCCTGTGTATTCCATTTCAACAGCAAGTTATACATTCTTGACAAATTCTTAGTACTGGGTTCCAAAAGCTCTGTTTCTAATTTCGACCTCTCCACCTGAAAGCCAATTTTCCTGTCCTGTTTAAAAACTTCATTTATCTGGTAGTAATGGAGCCAGTCTCTTACTTTAAACTTCAATTTCTCATAACTCTGCAATTTCAATTTTCCCTCCTCATACTCTGTAATTTCCCAATATTTTGGCCATTTAGATTCCATATTTAATTTTTTCACTTCCTTAGCTTCCATTGGTGACAACCACCTGGGAGTTTTATTTTCGAACAAATCTTTATACTGAATCCAAACATTGTATAAAGCTTTCCTGACAATATGGTTTTTGAAACCTTGGTGGATTTTAACCTTGTCATACCATATATATGCATGCCAACCAAATCTGTTATTGAACCCTTCCAAATCCAAGATGTCTGTGTTTTCAAGAAGCAGCCAATTTTTCAGCCAGCAAAAAGCCGCTGATTCATAGTACAATTTTAAGTCCGGCAGGGCAAACCCCCCTCTTTCCTTTGCATCAGTTAGTATCTTAAATTTTATTCTGGGCTTTTTGCCCTGCCAGACAAATCTAGATATATCTTTTTGCCACCTCTTGAAACAATCCATTTTATCCACAATCTGCAATGTTTGAAACAAAAATAACATTCTCGGCAAAACATTCATCTTAATAACAGCAATTCGGCCTAACAAGGAAAGTCTCAAATTTGACCATATTTCTAGATCTTTCTTCACTTCTGTCCAACATTTTTCATAATTATCTTTAAATAGGTTCACATTCTTAGATGTCAAATTAATCCCCAGGTATTTCACCTTCTTTGCTATCGTTAAACCAGTTTCACTCTGGAACTTCTCTCTTTCTGCAACTGTTAGATTTTTATCCAATACTTTCGTTTTCTGTTTGTTCAACTTAAAACCTGCTACTTGACCAAATACTTGTATTAACTCTAGGACTCTTCTCGTACTAGTGTCTGGCTCTTGTAAAGTTAATACTAGATCATCTGCAAACGCTCTCAATTAATACTGTTTAGCTCCGACCTGAATCCCTTTAACCAGCTGATCCCCTCCCCACCACCACTTTCTGAACACGGCCCAGGAGGAAGGAGCAGAGCCACTGTATGACAGTGCCCCCAGCTCCCAGCCCCTCAAGACGGTCCAGAAGGATGTTATGGTCGATGATATCAAACGCCGCTGAGAGATCCAGCAGAACTAGGAAACAATTCTCACCTTTGTCCCTAGCCCGCCGGAGATCATCAACCAGTGCGACCAAGGCAGTTTCAGTCCCATGATGTGGCCTGAATCCCGACTGGAAGGGATCCAAATGGTCCGCTTCTTCCAGGCGTGCCTGGAGTTGTTCAGCAACCACTCACTCCATCACCTTGCCCAAGAATGGAAGATTTGAGACTGAGCGATAGTTGGCCATCGTGGCCGCATCTAAAGATGGTTTTTTAAGAAGCGGTTTAATAACCGCCTCTTTCAGCGGGTCTGGGAAGGCTCCCTCACGGAGGGAAGCATTCACCACCCCACGAAGCCCATCGCCCAGTCCTTCCCGGCTAGCTTTTATAAGCCAGGATGGGCAAGGATCCAGGAGACAGTTGGTTGGCTTCACTCGTCCAAGCAGCCTGTCCACATCCTCGGAGGTAACAGATTGGAATTGATCCCACACAACTTGACTAGACAGGACTCTCCCACCCCGGCCCTGCTCCCACGGTGGAGTCTACTTCTTCCCGAATCTGAGCGATTTTATTGGGCCCGTACTGTGCCCCGATGTTGCAGGTGGTTCCACTAAATTGTGAACCACCTGAAAAAGTCTCCTGCTGCTGTTTTCTGCAGATGCAATAGAGGCGGTGAAGAAATTCTTCTTCGCCGTCGCTATCGCCACTTGGTAGGCTCGACGTTGAGCTCTAACCTGTGTCCGGTCAGATTCGGAATGAGTTATCTGCCACCGGCGCTCTAGCCGTCTCAACGATTGTTTCATTGCCCTCAGATCCGTGGAAAACCACGGGGCTGTCCGGGCTCCATGCAATTGGAGAGGGCGCTTCGGAGCCAAACAGTCAATAGCCCTGGTTAACTCCACGTTCCAGCGGGCCACCAGGGAATCAGCTGAAAGGCCATCAACATGGGATAAAGCATCCCCTACCACTCTCTGGAAACCATTTGGATCCATTAAGTGGCGGGGCGGACCATCTGAATTGGTCCCACCTCCCTGCAGAGGGGATGGGTCGCAGAGAAGTCCAGTTGCACCAGGAAGTGATCTGACCATGGCACTTCTTTAGTTTCGCTTTTACTTAGTGTCAGATCACCAACATCCATAGAGGTAAACACCAGGTCCAAGGCATGTCTGCGGCTATGGGTTGGGCCAGACTTATTCAGGGACAGCCCCATGGATGCCATGCTTTCCACGAAGTCCCGAGCGGCCCCTTGTAAGGTCGTGTCGGCATGGATGTTAAAATCCCCTAGGACAACCAAACTAGGTGTCTCCAGGAGAACATCCACCACAACCTGAAGCAGCTCGGGCAGGGAATCCTTGGTGCAGCGGGGAGGTCGGTACACCAAAAGGAATCCTGTACTGCCCCTATTGCCCAACTTCCAGAACATGCACTCGGAAAACTGGGTCTTCCCAATAGGACGCCTGGTGCAAACTAATGACTTCCTAAAAATCACTGCAACCCCCCCTCCCCGCCCACATGACCTGGGTTGCTGTGCGTAAGAGAAACCTGGTGGACAAGCAGCGGCAAGGACAGGCCCATCTGCTTCATCCAACCAAGTCTCTGTTACACATGCCAGGTCCAATCCTCCATCCATGATCAAGTCATGGATGGCAGTGGTCTTATGAATCATTGACCTGGCATTGCACAGCAACACCTTCAGGTCATGTGGGTATCCTTTGCTGATTCTAGTATCCATCCGGTCAGGACCAGACCCGGAGGCAGGAATAGTCCTCAGACAACGACTAAACCTACCCCCTCTGTAATGACATGGTCTAGTCTTAGCGTAACTCCTCCTCCTACCCGTGATCACTGAGATCGGTTGTCCCAGTGCATCCCCCCCTGTGGAACATGCCCCAGCCATTTTGTGGGGTGGGGCCCACTCCCCGGCAGCCCTGACCCTTCCCCTTAAGAACAAAATAACACCTTAAACAGACAAACAAACAAACAAACAAACAAAACCAATTAAACAATACAAACAAAAAACTGTAAAAATTACAAAAACAACAAAATCAAAAAAATTCCCCAAGCCCAACCAAACATCCCCCCACCCCCACCCCCCACATACAAAAAATTCAAAAGAAATTTTTAGAAAACATTTTAAAACCACTCTGTGCCCCTCCAGCAGTAACAGCAACTGTCCTAGTGAGGCCTGTCAGGCCCCGCCCTGGGCCAGATGGTAAGTGGCAAGAGCAGGGCCCTCAGGCTCTCACACAGGGGAGTCCTCCTGGGCAGCAGGCAGCAAGCAGCAAGCAGTCCTTGTGAGGCTTCAGGCCCCGCCCCAGGCCAGATAGTAAGTGGCAAGAGCAGGGCCCTCAGGCACTCACACAGGGGAGTCTTCCTGGGCAGCAGGCAGCAAGCAGCAAGCAGCAAGCAGTCCTTGTGAGGCTTCAGGCCCCGCCCCAGGCCAGATGGTAAGTGGCAAGAGCAGGGCCCTCAGGCACTCACACAGGTGAGTCTTTCTGCCCTTGTGCCAGCTCTCTTGGTGATGGGCTTCTCTCCATTGTGGCATTCCTCGACCTCACATTATGCACCCCAGGGCTGGATTGTTCTTCATGCTATCCAGGATGTACCTCATCCTTTCTGAACGCATGGGTGATACTCTGCTTCAGGAGGACCTCTTCCAGACCCCGGGCATGCAGGACGAGCTGCAGGAGAGAATTGAGTGCCTGGACACCAGCATTCCCGAGACGATCCGTATCCTCTTTGGGGGACATTGTTGGGGAGCAGGGCTGCTTGGTGGCTTTCTTTCGCTCTTGGCTGGAGTGGACCTCACTTTTATATACCTGGTGGCTTAGGTTCCTAGGCCAGCCCATCCTTAAGGCTCTGAGACACAGCACAATGAAATGCCCACAGTCAAGTCCAGTCATGCACCCAAACAGCTTCACAGCTTTAACCCCCAGTTGAAAACATCATCCTGGCTAGATAGAGCAGAGGTGGGGAACCTTGACAGGCCCGCAGGCCCCACATTTAGCATCATACGTGGTGTCAAGGTAAAGACATGGCTGCAAAGGAGCTTCAAGGGTGCGTTCAATTGTTCTTTGGCAAGCAGGGTTTCTTGACCGCACTTTTGGAGTTGACCACTAGTATTTGTTGTTTGGATTGAAACCATGCCTGCAGAAGGACATTTCCTCAGCAGATCAGCTTCGCAGGCAGCTTTGTCAAGAGGGGAGGTGTGGGATAATTACAGTGGGGTGGCTCAGTTGGTAGAGCGTGACACTCTTAATCTCAGGGCTGCGGGTTCAAAATGTGGGATAATAAGCAAAGGATTTTAGGTATACTAAAAACAACAAGACCGCCCATGAAATGTATGCTATTGCCATGCCAAAATGAGAGAAAATTAGTTGGAGGGAGGCAAGGGATGGGGCCACGGACCCCTGATTGGGAATAATGGAACTAGATGGTCCTCGGTGTCCCTTCCAACTCCACAATTCGATGATCCTGTGTCTTAAACACAAATCTTGAGGAATAGTGTGTGTGTGGGGGGGGGGGGTTCTGTTTGAACTTTCCCAGCCTTTGCTTTATTCTGATTTGCGCTTGCGTCCCTACTCCCCACGTGTAGAATTGCTATACCTTTGGGTTTTCCTGGACATTCAAGCGTTTCCCGCATGGACACTTGTTTCCAATGGCCAAATCCCGGCGGATGGCAACCCTACCCACTTGTGCCAGATTGCCTGGCATACATTACAAGCATCTAGTCACATAGATTCTCCAGAATCCCGGGGCTAGCCCACCTGACGGGAAGAGTCCGCGATCAGAAGGAGGAGGAGTACCAGGAAGAATGGACAAAATTCAAAGATTATTTAGCTGAATATGTCAAGATAACCTAACTGGAAAAGCTTGCAAATATGAGATAGGCTTAGGATTTAAATATGTAAGGATAGGAATTAAGATGTTTCAAGCTAGATTACAAAGAATGAAAGATGTGATCAAGTTTAATTTTTTTTTTTTTTTTTTTTTGAGAAGATTGATTTTGGAAAACTGTTAAAATGAAATACAATGAAATTCAACCAGGGGGATTTGAGGAAGTCACTTAACAATGTTATCAATATTGATTGGTTTAATTACAATTAGGATGTTTGTTTGTTTGTTTGTTTGTTTGTTTGTCTTAAAATTTTTTGGAAAATTAATTTAAAAAACTGAAAAGAAACCACCATAGATTATCTAGAATCCCAAGCAGCGACATTGTGAAACTTTCATAGGAATAAAAGGTAGGGGGGAAGGAGGCACAATGTCAAGCAAGCAACAGAATAAACCTGAGCACTGTGGGTCTAAAACCGGCCCCTGAATCTCTTGCTCCCCACTCTGACCTTCTGACAGTAACATTTTTTTGCTTGCTGGATGGCTGTGTGCAATGAGAGCTCAGTCACTGAGGAAGGGTGCTGGTCCAGTGGGAGAAGTATGTGCTTGGCATGCAGGCGATCAAAAAATCAATTCAAGAGCAAAATTCCAGTTCTCATGTTTTCTGTATTCATGGCTAATTTTAAGGGGAATAGCATGGTGCCTTCCACAGAGTCAGACCATTGAGCCACCTAACTCCTTAAGGGAGGACCAGAGCTCGCTGGTGATGCAGGTCCCAGAACAGTCTCCAGCATCTCCAGGTGAAACTGAAAACATCACCTGCCTGGCCCTTGAGAAATGATGGTCTGCCTATATTCAGCAGCTTACCACCTTGTTGTTTGTTAAAAACTTGAATAAAAAACATGCTTAAAATAAAACAGGAAAGATGAAATTTTGCTGGCTTCTTGAGAAAAGAATAATGCCTCATTATTTGTATCTGCTTTTAAATGTTGTTTCTCTTCTCTTTGTCATGAGTTTTACTGGGTCTGTGGTCATTTTAAGTTGCTTACCTTCACTAAAATATATAAATCTACTCGACTGGAAACTTTTATTATCCAAATTCAAACCCACTTTGGATAGCAAAATTCCTGGAGTGGGGAGGAGGGTTCAATGTTCTAATAGATTAGATATGGACAGTCCTTCAGTACAGCAAAACTTGACACTTTGAAACCTTTGACTCCTTTCCAAAAGGACTTCACCCACTATTTAGGGGGGAAGTATGTCAGAACTGACCTTCTGCAGTACTGATTCCACATTCTTGGACTCCTAATCTTACACGTAAATTAGAGCTGGAACCATCTCAGGCCCTATGGCTCTTGAAATGACCATGACCTATTGAGCAAAACCACAGAATCCACCTCTCTGGTGACTAAACCCCACTTGCTTTTACAAAATAAATTAACAACAGAGGAAAATCATGGAAGAAATAAAATGGCTTTTGAAATTAACAAAGGCGATTCCTTTTATCCACATGTATTACGGGACATGTTCAAAGCGCCCCTAAGGAGAAATTCTGTAAGCAAAGGTAGCAGGCTTTGAAAAGCTTATGCAGATACACAAGGACACATTGCTAAAAGAAACAAAGGGATTTGGAGGGACCATGAGTGAACAGGTAGTACCAGAATGTACAGAATTGTACCTAGAAAAAGGTTACAACTGGATTACCTTTTTGTAAACAACAACAACCCCCAAAATAAAACTCGGAAGCAGCAGGACTCCTTAGGAACTCTTCAAAAAACAAAACACAAAACTGCATATCCCTACCTAGTCACCAAATGTGAGGGGAAACGTAAGCCAGCATCTTACACTGCTTTAAATGATAGCCAGATTCTGCAATTTTTTACCACACCAGAAGTAAAAGCACGGGGCATTAATAAGTTTTTGAAAAATCATGCACTTCATTTGTAGGCAAGGGAAAGCTTTCTGAAATGTACAAAATCTTACTAAGACACACAATCTGTTGAAATGACCAAGCAGCGGACGAGATTCGGGGACAGTGGTGTGCCGCCTGGGGAAATGTTCCTTTCCATTCACCTTAAGCAAAGATGTGGTGACCTTCTGCATCCATAAATAACTTTCAGAAATGTATTTCATTACGTCCCAAAGCTTCTCAATGGGCTACTGTTATGTACTGAAGTTCTCACCCTGGGCCTGTAGATAGTTATGCAAATGAAGGATTGAAAAGTGACGTTCAGTGACTGGATAGTTTTGTATGCAAATGAAGGATCGAAAAGTGACGTTCAGTGATTGGATAGTTTTAGAAAATGGCAACAGTTGCATTGCTCTGGAGCTCTATATAAGCAGGCTGACTGAGCTCCTCAGCCTAGTTCTGTTCTGGCATCTGAATAAAGAAGAGCTGTTTAAAGAATCGCTGTGTCGTCTGACATGTTCGCCCACAACTTAACAGCTACCAAATGGCATTTCTTTCTATTTTGGATGAAACTGGGGAAGCAGCTTTAGAAGAAGGGGTTGCTGACATTCACTGGCCTGGAAAACACCTGATGCCAATATGATGGCAAATTGTGGGTGGTGCATTGATGGAGAAACTAAGGCAACAAATGGGGACATGACGCCACCGGTGTTCTAAAGATACATTTCATGTAAAGATTATGATGGGCTTCTTCAAATGCCCATAGCCTCTTACAAGCAGAGGTTTTAGATCAATTTTCTGTAAACCTCTGTCATAAATAGTTGTCACTGAAAATACGACCCAACAATGCAATGCTGGACTCATCCCTCCCGTCAGCGTGCCTGGAAAGCACGGGTCCCAGTAGTTTCCGCCTTACTCTGCTCCTTTCTCTGTGAAAGCCTGCTCTTTAGCTTTCACATCGGAGCAAACCTCAACCCACCCCCTCCCAAAGAAACCTTTTTTATGAGCCCCCCTACTCTGCGTGTGCTTGAAGCTAACTGCTTTCTTTGGCTCCTGTCTCAATGTGCAGAAATTGAGCACATGAATTTTCCAGCATCGGGAGTTTCCCCCAAGACAGTGTCGAGATCAGGCGTGTTTGTGTGGCTCCACGCTTGCAATTCTTGGGGCTTTGGCTAAGAGGAGTGCATGCACTTTCAGCAAGACATAGCTAGCTAGCTAGCTAGCTAGACAGTTTACATCCCTTTGCTACACTTTAAATTTCTGCATGCCATCTGCTGTTGTGGAACAAGTCATCCCCGTGATCCCTCTAGCCCAGTGTTCTCTAGGGCGGCCCACAGAAGCTCAAAAGAAATGTAGTCCAAAGAAATGTATGCTCTAGAAGGTCACAGGCTCCCCCGTCTTTGGGGTAGAGGTTTGACGTCTGAGACTAGATCTGCAGGACTCATAAACATTTCACTCTGTAGAGATGAGTAGTCGGCACCGTCCGAGTATAGGAGGAGGGGGGTGGGGGTGGAATACAGGGCTGAGAAATAGAAGAATGCGTTCAATCTCCTACACAAAGCCAGAGCCAATTATGAAGATTGACCAGTTGCTTATAGATCAAATGCATGGATCATGCAGCTGCAAAGAGGTCTACCCAGCCGCTCCCACAGGCAACATGGAATTCTTCTGTGCAATTTACTGTGTTGTTGTTGTGTTAAAGATGTAAGACAAGCCTATATTGCACTTCATTAAAAATGCCAGGTCACTTCACAACAATATACTGATGGACTCAGTAGAATCAGCAATCAGTACTGGGGCAGGGGCCTTGGCTGGCACCCTGAAATGCACGGCCCCTGCGCCAGTCCTGAGGAGGCTCAAGGCCAGGGGTCAGCAACCTTTTTCAGCTGTGGGCTGGTCCACCGTCCCTCACAGCATGTGGGGGGCTGGACTATTTTTTTTATTATTTTTTTTGGGCAGGGGAATGAACGAATTCCCACAAAGAACCCAGAGGTGCATTTTAAATGAAAGGACACATTCTACTCATGGAAAAACACATTGATTCCCGAACTGTCCGTGGGCCGGATTGAGAAGACGATTGGGCCGCATCCGGCCCCCGGGCCTTCGGTTGCCTACCCCTGCTCAAGGCAATCACTTCCTGCACTTCACGTTAACGCAGAAGACGGCCCAGTTGTGCTCAGATGCTCAAAATTCCCTTTTCACCTTTGAATCTTTGGAGGGTCTGTTTCAGTTGGCATCGGGACAGCTCACCTAGCAGTGCATATTTCATATTCAGGATTTCTGTACTCACATAGAAATAATAAAATGGTTTCTGCTGTTTGTTAAAAGCCATGAATGAACTCTCACAACTCGTTGATAAGGTAGCTTGCTTGTGTTTCGAGAAATCGTATAAGAGGAGCATTCATAGGAAGTTGCACTTGACAGAGTCAATCTAGCCTAGCACTGCCTACACTGACTGGCAGCAGCGCTGCAGGGTTTTCAAACAGGGGACAGTCCCAGCCCTGTCTGGTGGAGATCCTGGACTGAACCTGGGATCTCCTGCATGCAAAGCAAGGCCTCCCTCAACTCAGGAGGCGTGAGTTCTCTACTGTATTTCAGCAAATGCTTTCACTTTATCATTTCATTTTCATTTGTATATTTTGTGCACATATTTTCCTGTATATTTTAGACAGAGAGGAGTAGCAATAGGGTTAGAGGCAAGGTTCAGAGTTAGTGTTGTGTGAGCATTTTAAAGCAGTTGAGTTTAAACAGGAGGGGATTTCACCTGAAGAGATGGCCAGCATCGTGAATCTGTAAGTAGGATTTTGTCTGCTTCTTTTTTGTAATCTTCTGGGGCGAGGGCTTGGGGTCCCCCACACGGCCAGCATCCCCATGGAATTCAACCCCTTCCTGAACAGCATAACTTCTCTTCCCACCCGCCTTCCCATTCTCCCTCAAATCTCATTGCAGCTCAGCTGGTTAGAGGGAGCTGCAGATAGCACCAAGGTTGCAGGTTCGATTCCCATAAGGTACAGCTGCATATTCCTGCATTGCAGGGGGTTGGACTAGATGATCCCCAGGGTACCTTCCATGATCATTATTTTGAGATGCTTTTTATTACATTCGTAGCCCACTTTTCATCCAAGCAGTTCAAGGTGGCATTGATGCTTCCCTTATCTTTCCTTTGCTGGGGGTGGGGGGAGTGTTGGATTCCCCCCCCCCATACATGAGATGCACCACTGTGTTCCTGTGGAGAGCCGTTTGGGGTCTGTGGGTGCATAAAAAAACAAAAAGATTTCTATTGCGTGGCGAGTTCCCGCCCCCCCCAAGTGGAAATAAAGACACATGACACAATTATTTCAGGTTAATGGGCTAAATATGGCCACAACTTGAGTGGTTACAGGTGATAAGCGGTATTGGCTTAGGCATTGATCCTAACTGACTATCCGGCTTCAGCCCGTCCGCTTGAAGTCCGGGAAGGGTTAACCACCAGTAGGGGGAGTCCTGCTGATGCACATCAACTCGCACCCCCCCCCCAGGTAGGTGAAAAACCAAGTCCAGCAAAAGAGGGAGATCCCGGCTGGTCACGCCCCCTGAGCCAACCGATTGGCTGTCCAGGGGCTGACGCGGCCGGGGATTCCCTCAGTCGCCCGCAACTCCACCTCCTTTGTAGGCGGAAGTGGCTTTGCTGGATCAGAGGAAAAGCCCATCTAGTCCAAACTCACAAGCAGTAGCCTACTCCTGCTGCTTCTCCTCTAGCTGTGGGCTTCAGAGGTAGAGTTCCTCTGTTCCTGGAAGCTCTATATTGCTATGTTGAGTGATAGTAAGAGATGCTGTTGTTCTCCTCCAACAATTGGTGTAATCTGCTTCCCAGCCCTGCAGGCTACTTGTCCTTGTAGCATCGGCTGCCTGCAAATTTCAGCGACGGAGTAAACATGATGTGAAGAAGTTCCCACCAGCATTCTCAAATGAGTTGATTCAAAGCTCTCCCTCCATCTGCTTTCTCTCCTAGGCCACGATCATCTTGGATAACTCCTTCCTGCGCCTTTCCTTGTTGGTGTTTTAAAAAATAAATAAATAAATAAATAAACAAATGATTAAAGATTTCTTAGTTTACAAAAAAACCGTGCCTTGTCTCTTTTGTCAAGTTGTGTTTTCTACAGATCAGTTTCATTTGTTGTGAGACATTAGTGTTGCATGCAGTGTTGGCTTAGGAAGAACAGAGGGGGAAAGAGGGGGAGGGTGGGGTCGGGTGGCAATGCTTCTCTTCTACTTAGTGTACAGGGGAAACTCGGGAAATTAGAATATCGTGGAAAAGTTCATTTATTCAAGTAATTCAACTTAAAAGGTGAAACTAATATATGAGATAGACTCATGACATGCAAAGCGAGATATGTCAAGCCTTTATTTGTTATGATTGTGATATTATGGCGTACAGGTAATGAAAACCCCAAATTAACAATCTCAGAAAATTAGAATATGAAATGAAATCAGCAAAACAAGGATTGCAAATAGAGCAATATTTGACCTCTGAGAAGTAGAAGCATGCATATGTACTCACTACTTGGTTTGGGCCCTTTTTGCATCAATTACTGCCTCAATGCAGCGTGGCATGGATGCTATCAGCCTGTGACACTGCTGAGGTGTTATGGAAGACCAGAATGCTTCAACAGCAGCCTTCAGCTTTTCTGCATTGCTTGGTCTCATGTCTCTCATCTTTCTCTTGGCAATGCCCCATAGATTCTCTATGGGGTTCAGGTCAGGCGAGTTTTCTGGCCAATCAAGCACAGTAATCCCATGGGCATTGAACCAGGTTTTGGTACTTTTGGCAGTGTGGGCAGGTGCCAAGTCCTGCTGGAAAATGAAGTCAGCAATGACTTCAAAAGCTTGTCTGCAGAAGGAAGCATGAAGTGCTCCAAAATCTCCTGGTAGACTGCTGCGTTGACCCTGGACTTAATGAAGCACAGTGGACCAACAGCAGCTGGTGGCATGGCTCCCCAAATCAACACTTCACACTGAACTTCCAGCATCTGGCATTGTGTGCTTCCCCATTCTTCCTCGAGACTCTGGGTCCTTGGTTTCCAAATGAGATGCAAAAGTTGCTCTCATCAGAAAAGAGGACTTGGGACCACTGAGCAACAGACCAGTTCTTTTTTTTCCTTTAGCCCAGGCAAGATGCTTCTGACGTTGTTTCTTGTTCAGGAGCGGCTTGACAAGAGGAATATGACATTTGAAGCCCAGCTCCAGGATCCTTCTGTGTGTGGTGGCTCTTGATGCACTAACTCCAGCCTCAGTCCACTCCTTGTGAAAGTCCCCAACACGTTTGAATGGTCTTTTCCTGACAATCCTGTCCAGGCTGTGGTCATCCCTGCTGCTTGTGCACCTTTTTCTTCCACACTTTCCCCTTCCACATAACTTTCCATTAATGTGCTTTGATACAGCACTTTGGGAACATCCAACTTCTTCTGCAATTACCCTTTGAGGCTTTCCCTCCTTATGGAGGGTCTCAATGATGGCTTTCTGCACAACTGTCAGGTCAGCAGCCTTCCCCATGATTGTGCTTCCTACTGAACCCATTGCAGGTGTTATTAATTGAATAGCTACTGCACCTTTTCACAATATTCTAACTTTATGGGATTGTTAATTTGGGTTTTTTATCAGCTGTACCCCATATTCATCACAATTATAACAAATAAAGGCTTGACATGTATCACTTTGCATGTCATGAGTCTATCTCATATATTAGTTGTACCTTTTTTAAGTTGAATTACTGAAATAAATGAACTCTTCCACGATATTCTAATTTTTCGAGTTTCCCCTGTATGTGTGGGGTTTTGTGTCAGCATCACTTGTGTGGG
Source organism: Podarcis filfolensis (assembly GCF_964270895.1). Classification (NCBI taxonomy): domain Eukaryota; kingdom Metazoa; phylum Chordata; class Lepidosauria; order Squamata; family Lacertidae; genus Podarcis; species Podarcis filfolensis. Next base: position 9,435,305 of record NC_139619.1, read on the forward strand.
TTCACTTACTATTCCCTTGTTGCATTTCCTTGGTGGTGAGAGAGGTTGGGGGGTGACCTAGGGTGTGGTTGGTGGTCTTTGGTTGGCTGCAGGGAGATTTGTTTTTGTGTGTGAGTGGGCACCTAGGGTACAAATAACCAGAAACCTCATCAAACTATACCTCCACAACTACAACCCCTCGTGGCGACAAATCAACAAATACCCGAGGAGATGCAACAACACCAAATGCTCCTTTCCTTGTTGATACGATGTCCCACAGCCGAAGTAGTGTGTGAAATGACACGGCTCTGCCTGCAACTCTTAGGCTACCCGTATTTGTGTTATGGCTATGCTGCAAAGACTCCCTGTCTTCTCTTACACACACACACACACACCCCATTTTGGTTGTAGGCTTCTGTCTCAGGTTTTGAAATGTGTTGGGGAGGGGGCTTTACTGGGTTGTTTTTCACCTTTATTATGCATTTTGTGTTTCTATATTGTGATTTTTATGTTGGAACCAGTGCTTTTTTTCTATTAAAAAAAATGTTTGGGGAACTCTCATTTTGACTCAAGGAAACCACCATTTTATAGTTCAAATCGGGGAAAATAAATGCAGTACGGTAAATGGACAAAAGTGCAAAGATTCACAAAATGTTTCGGGGTGTGCGTACCCCTGCATCCCCCCAGAAAAAAGCACTGGTTGTAACTGAGACCTGTGGGTATAGGGCGGTATAACAACAACAACAAGGTCTGCCCCTCTCCTTCTCTTCTAGGTTCAGGCGACTGAGGGACATGGCAGCCCGCAAGAAGAAGGGGACCCGTAAAGTCCCCAAGAAGTCCAGGGTTGCTGTGGGCCCACGTGAGCAAATGCTTCCTTTTCATTTTGGAGCGTAAGGAGGGGTGGCCTTAATGCTCTAATCCTCAACGGTGGAAAATAAGTAGAAATGAACTAACCTGCCCCCATGTACTTTCCTTCTTCTCTTGTTGCAGATGGTTCAGAGACTGGCAGGGTCTGGGCATCGCCTGTGGTTAGTATTTGAGAAAACAGCACAGTACATACGAAATCCCTCACCCCCCACCCCCCCATCCACCAGTGCTGTTTATACCCCCATTTTGGCAGTCTCAGATGCAGAGAAGCCCTCCTGCCATGAACTGACAGCCTGACTCTTGCCATTTCAGCAACTGGAGAAGGATGAGATGTTCCTCTGCTGCGTGCTGGCCACTTGCTCGGAGGCCCGCCAGAGAGAAAAGGACAGCTTGAGGTACTCCAAAAAGATGGCCGTCAAGGCAATTGCGGTGAGTGAGAGGTTGCATGAGGTATCCAGGGGTGAGGTGGTCGGGAGAGCTGGGGATGGGATTTGGGGGATGCTGGGCAGAAGGAAGGCCTGGTGGGGTCTGGCCAAGAGAAGGGTTGTGCAGGCATTTGGCATTACATTGCCAATTCCTGCACTGAGTTTGGGGTTGAAGGAATCCACCTGATGTCTGTAGGGAACTGACGTTTTCCCCCTCCGCCCTCTGTTCTTTATCAGGATCTCATGGGACGGATTGCGTGCTTTATGCAGCCTGAATTGGTCCTTGCTACGGCACTGGAAGCCCTTTACCAACTGAGGTATACTGGGTTTTTTGAGCATGACGAGGAGCTGGCGGGGGAGGGGGGGGGAGCAGAATGTGGAAAGGTGTTACCAGACCTTGCCACTGCAGTGAATTTGATTGGAAGAATTGCTTACAATTTCTTGGGTTTCTTGTGTTCAAAAAGCTTTCTTTATGCAGCAACTATTTACAGGATGAGTGGAGATGTGAGAGAGAAAATAGAAGCTATATTGTCTAGAGATGACTGCAAAATGGCTCAGCTTTTAGGGGTGGGATTAACTAAGACCTAGAGGCTTGCAACCAAGTGCCAGGTAGACTGCCACATAAACAGTGCCCTTGTGTGTTTATTTTAATTTTACCTTCATTCATTTTTACCCTGTAAAATTGATACGCTGCTTGATTGTCAAAAGTGGTTTAAGCTAACACATGCATTCACTAGAAGTTCAAGAGAATGACATGTATTTGATGCTTCCCCAAATATGAGACAGAGTTTAAAAACTTTTCCCTCCTTCTCTCCAGCCTCATGAAGCCCAAATTACCACTGAAGCTCCACAGCCTGATTGTGCATGCAGCCTTTGCGGCAGTCATTGAGGTCAAAACTGAGCCCGACAAGCAGGTAAGTTGTTAGCCTTGAAATTTGACTTCTCTAGTTCTTGTTTCTTCTTCACACGCTTTAAGCACTGCTCCCATTGCTCAACATCTGATGTCTCTTTCCTCTGCTTGGCGCATCCTCTCCCTCATTCCCATTGCCTGCAGGAGTTAGAAGAACGTTATACTCTGATGCTGGGAGGCCTTCTCTGGGAGGCCCCAAGCACTAAGATCCTGAACTTGCTGATGAATGTAAGTATCTTGATGGCCTCAGTGGCTGTTTGACCTAGAAAGCTTTCATGGAGAAGCCACCACCTAGCAGTGCACCTCTTGGGCCCTTCCCCTCTTGTAAGGCAAGCTGGCCACATGGATGAGCCAGCAAAGGCCCACTTGCCCAGACAGCCAAAGGAGGGCCTTGGATGCAGAGCTACAATTTGGGGCTGGAGGACATTGCCACTTTAGAACAGAAACGGATCTCTCTCTGAGAGTGTAAAGGGCTTCACAGTGGTCTGCCTCTTTCCCCCAGACCAGCCTCCTGATTCTGAGGTCCCCTTTCCTCCCACAGGAACTGAGAGGTTACACAACAAGTGCGATTGCAGCGGAGAGGCAACTGGCAGCCAGTGGCATTAGTTGGCTGATGTCCTGTGCAAGAAGGCTCAGTTGCCTGAAGGTAAGTCTCTCACCTTTGGCACCTTCACAGCCCCAAGAGGCTCCCAGAGTGGCTTGTGAAAGGATTCCCACAGGAGGAATCACAGTCTGGTATCAGGCACACAACACAATGTGTGTCCCTGGGATGCCGGACAAGGCTGGAGACATTTCCTGCCCTCTTCCTTGATCTTACACTTCCACCTCTGCCTAGTAGGCTGCAGGACCCATTGAGGTCGCCTGGGGCAAGGGATTGGGGCCAGGCAATAGAACTCACTCATCCCATGATGGAGGCAAGTCTTCCCTGGCTTGGGTCTGCTTCCATGTTCTCTTGCACCCATTATTTGGGGAGGGTTGAGGATCAGATCAGTCATCTGATCCAGTACGGTCTTTTCTGTTCTCTACAGCATGCTCTCGTCCCTCTGGAGCTGGCTCACTCCTGCCCCAAAGAAGGTAACACCCACAGCCTGGGGACATGGGACGCACTTTCCAGACTAAGGAGAGCCCACTCGGTAGCTGCAGCATCCTTGCTTGATGCAGACCTCCTGGGTCATGTGGCTGTGAAATCCTGCCACAGCACAAAGATGGCCAAACTGCAGGCTTGGAAGGAGTCGTTGCCACCAAAGACAGGATCCATAAAGCCTCCTTGTAAATAGGGTGGAATGGGGGCCAGGTCAATTTGGTGAATCAGTAAATGTGGCAGAAATTCATCTCTCTTCTCCTTCATTCTCTTCCAGATGACATAAGACTTGATGTCAGTTTCGATTATGGGGAGAAGACACAAGTTTCAAGGCTCAGCGATGATGGAGTGGCAATTTTTGCTTGCTGTTTCATTGTGTCTTGTTGCTAATTGTGATCATTGCTGTTGTTTTAGAATTCTTTCCTATGCAATATTACTTTTTTATTGCTTTTAAATTGTTGCTTTTTAAATTGTCCTTGTAAAGGAAATTGTTCTGCTGATGTTGATTGTATTCTGAATTGCTTCAAGAAGCCTCATAGCAATGAATACTATTAAGAGTAATAATTATTTTACCTGCCTTAATTATAATAAAGCATTGACATGCATATTTTAAATTAGTGGTTAAGGTCTTAAACTACACGTTTTAATAGTTTCAGATCTGTATTCTTTACTGTGTTCTAGCTTATAGATTTTGATTTTAACCTCCATATATATGAGAGCCAGTGTGGTGTAGTGGTTAAGAGCGGTAGTCTCGTAATCTGGGGAACCGGGTTCGCGTCTCCGCTCCTCCACATGCAGCTGCTGGGTGACCTTGGGCCAGTCACACTTCTCTGAAGTCTCTCAGCCCCACTCACCTCACAGAGTGTTTGTTGGGGGGGGGAGGGAAAGGAGAATGTTAGCCGCTTTGAGACTCCTTAGGGTAGTTATGAAGCGGGATATCAAATCCAAACTCTTCTTCTTCTTCTTCTACATGTTCTCTATCTCTGTAGAAGTCCATATTCTGGTTTGTGGCTGTAATAAATTGATTCGTTCATTCAATAAAGTTTCAGTGGTTTTGAAATTCAGTAAATTGTCTCTGCCTCCATTTTTTTTGGTATTGAGGGACACGCTCTGTAAAATAATCAGAAAACATCAGGGTTGTAGTCAACATCAGTCCATTCCACAGCAGACCTATTTAAATTGATGGGCACGTGTTGATTTTGACGCATCTCTTCTGAGTAAAACTCAGTTGACTACTCCTCGCAGGATATCATGGAATTGTAGAGTTGGAAGGGACCACAAGAGTCATCTAGTCCACCCCCTGCAATGCAGGAATATTTTGCCCAACGTGGGGCTCCAACCCACGACCCTGAGATGCAGAGTCTCACACTCTACTGACTGAGCTATGGGCAGATATCTTGTTTGATAAATGTGTCCCTTGGAAACATTTTGGTTTTATTCTCTCTGCAGGACTTGCTATGCCTGATCATTCCATCTAGTTCTGTCGAAAGAGACGTGGGGGTTGTTTTCTGATTTCTTAATTGTGAATATTTGGGGGGAGGGGAGGCATGGGTGGAAAGGAGATACTCAGATGGACCAGAGTGAAATGGGGCCGAGTGAAATGGGGGCTTCGGGATGGCTTGGGGAAGTCTAAAAGTGTCACATCCAAACCAAAACTCTGGGTTGTTGGATGCCCCTGCCTTCTGTCATCATTTGAGCTTTCCTCTGCTTCCCTTTCAAGCTGCTGTCTGGAAGGAGGCCAAAGCCCACTGAAACATAAGAATGATTATAAGAAAGCATTCATTCAACAGCCAGAGTTGAATGAAGACGATGTGCTAGGAGGAGAATGAGCTAATTAAACCATTCTGCCACACACACACACACACACACACTGCAATCCGAACCCCAGTGCTGTTATGAGGACAATGGTCACAACCACACATTTCAAGAACCATTGCACTAAGAGTCACAGATTCACCCAACACATCCTGGGAACCTCTGTTTGCTGCAGATCTAACATCTCTCAGCACCCTTGGCAAACTACAGTTCCCAGGATTCTTGAGGGAAAGCCTGGACTCTTTCAAGTGGTGTAAGAGCTTTAAATGTGTGGTGTGGAATTCCTCCAAAATAATCGGGGAACTGTGCAACCCTCTCTCTCTCAGGCTACGGTCCTGCCCCAGGCTCAGGAGGAGGAGGAGGAGGAGGAGGAGAAGGGCTCTTTATTAGATTAGGTTTGTATCCTGCCTTTCTATTTTCATGCTCAAGGCAGCTAAACCGTCAGAACTACATAAATCAATTATAATAATCAATACAATAAGAATAGCAATAAGAATGGTAATGGCGGATTCCCTCTGAGCTGGAGGTCCTTCCGGGTTTAGCGCCATCGGTAATGGCGGATTCCCTCTGAGCTGGAGGGACCCGCTCCACGGAAATCGGGTCAAACCGCTACGGCGAAGCGGAGACCCTTCTAAAATCACAGGCGGGGTGAAGCCTGTGAACGTGGGACTCGGTGGGCACCCTTTGCGCCCCCCCAACTCGCAAGGAAACCCGACTACGAGCTCCGGAGCAAAGCGGGGCGAGTGGCGCGGTGCTGAGAGTAAACTGCTACTTCCACGTAGCGAAGCCGCATAGCTGTTACCGAAGAGCGCTGACTTCTTCCTGAAACAATTCGACTCCAAAAGCAACTACCCGTGAGTAGGATTAATTGGAAAAGGCAAGGAAAAAAGGATTTAAATCTGGCACCGAAGCGGGAAGGCATAAACAGGAAGTCCGCCTTCCGCTTTTGTAAATAGACTAAAGCAAAGAAGTTGTAAGCCAAAGCCGTGGGGAATTGATTTGAAAGGATTAAAACCCCAACACCTAAATAAGTGATCCCCCCCTTGGATGCAGGAGAAGAGGGGGGAGAGATTTGAACTTTGTTTACCTGCAAGAGAGAGGGAAGGAAAAAAGATCTACTGCTCAAAACCTGGGAACGGGCTGCCAATGGACAATAAGACTGCCGTATTTGGAAGTGCACTGCTTGTGAACAGAGCAACTTTTGACAGCTAGCTCTGCAAGGGAGATACATTGTTTTTGGCTGTTGCCTCCTGATCTTAGAAAGAAAAGGAAGTAACTGAAAAGTAACTGAAATTGAAACTGACTTTTATTTTTGTTTCTCTGCTTGAAGTGGGGGTTTTAAAGTGCTACTTTGGAATATAACAGCAATAGACTGATACTGTGTCCCCCTAGAGGAAGTTTCTGAAACTGTTAACAATTGGGCTAGGGGAATTTTCCACTTCAAAATAAGTTGTGGCCGTGGGATTGACCTTGAGCATTCAATTGAAGTGTTATGGCAGATGGAAAAGAAAAAGCAGACTCTCTTTTAGACAAGACAACGAGGTCTGGGAAATCTTGGCAACGAAGACCATCAACATCTGGTCCTTCTGCCTCATCTGCGGCTGCATCCACACAATCTAAGTCAAAAGGTATGTCATCTGAAGAAGCTCTAGCAGTTGCATTAGGCAAGATAAATGAATCATTGGAAAAACTAAGCAAACAGGTGGTTGAAGCATCAACTAAAATTGATCAAAATACTATAAGTATTAACAATCTGGGACAAAAGGTAAATACCAACACAGAAACTATCGAGAAACTGCTACAGGAATCTACTCTGACTCGACAGACAGCTGAAGAAGCTAAGGAAAAAGCAGCTGCCGTAGAGGAGAAGATTCCAGGTATACAGAAGCAACTTGAGGACCATAGGTCGACGTTTTCTATGATTGAACTTAAGGAGAAACAAACTAACTTGAGGATTAGAGCTGTGCCTGAGTTAGAGAAGGATAACCTGACAGACTTTCTTATGCAGGAATTTGCAGACTTCTGGGAATTGGATTCAGGAAAAGAAGGATTTAAGATCGTGAGTGCTTTTAGACTTGGAAGAGGGGGGAAGAAGAACAGGGTGAGAGACTGTTTGATTACCCTCCGATCAAAAGAGGAGAGAGACAAAATTTTGGGTCTGCATTTCCAGAAGACTTTAGAAATACATCAGTCAAGAGTCGAAATATTTAAAGATATTCCAAAACATCTTTTGGACCTTAGGTCCAATTATGGAGATTTGGTTGCCTTGCTGAGAAGGAACAGACTTATCTTTAGGTGGGAATTTCCCCAAGGCCTATCTTTTAGTTTTAAAGGAAGAAAGATAAAAATAAGATCAGTGGAAGACAAAGAAAAATTTCTGAAAGATTACGGAGAAGACTTACAGAAAGAATCTGGAGAAGAGCCAAGAGCACTGGGCAGAGAACCATTTGACAGAGGCCTAGAGCAAAGAGCACCGGATAGAGGATCACCAAAAAGAGGAATACTAGACATATCAAGACTATCTTGGACTGTCCAGAGAAAGTAACAGTAATACCGCCGACAGAACAAGAGCAAGCACTTGGTGCAGTTGGAGGAAAAGCAGAATAATTACATCATGGCCCTGCAACTATTGAGCTGGAATATTAATGGTTTGAACTCGCCTCAGAAAAGGAAAAGAGTTTTTCATCTATTAAAAAAGGAACAATTGGACTTGATTTGCCTACAGGAAACACATGTGATAAGGCTCCACAGGAAAGTATTGATTAATAAAAGATTGGGTCAAGAGTTTATCTCATCAGACAAAGTAAAAAAAAGAGGAGTAGTAATTTATGCAAAGGAGAGCCTATCACTGAAATTTATATTTAAAGATGATCAAGGAAGATTTGTGGCAATTGAAATTCAACTACAAGGAGAGAAATTTTTGATAGTAGGCGTCTATGCACCGAATGAGGGAAAATCAGAATTTTTTTAAAAGTTGCATGAGACCTTGTTAGACTATTTGGATTACAATATGATCATGATGGGGGATATGAATGGAGTGGTATCTACAAATATGGACAAGGCACAGAGACAGGTAGTTACCAAGGACGGCAGACTACCAAAAACCTTTTTTGAGATGACTGACAACTTGGACTTAGTTGATATTTGGAGAACAAAGAACCCCTTGGGTAGAGAGGGAACTTTCTTCTCTGAAGCCAAAATGACATGGACAAGAATTGACCAAATTTGGATAACTAGAGGACTGGCTCCAAAGACTAGAAAAGTGGAAAGTTGTCCTAAAACTTGCTCCGACCATAATGCTGTGAAAATGGAGATGAAACTAACACCAATCAGCTCCTTCAGATGGAGGATGAATGACACCTTGTTTAGAGACGAAGAAGTGACCAAGAAGGCCCAAAAAACTTTGAGAGATTATTTTGAGATAAATATGAATACTAGTGTCGAAAAAAGAGTAATCTGGGACGCAAGCAAAGCGGTTATGAGAGGGTTTCTGATACAACAGAATGCAATAAAGAAGAGAACTCAAAATGAGAAAAAAAGATAAAATTTTGGAGAAAATAAAAGAAGGTGAGAAGAAATTGAGAGCGAAACCAAAGTCGCAAGAGATTCTGAGAGAAATAAAGCTACATCAAGTACAATATATGAAAATGATGAACCAGGAAATAGAGTGGAAAATCAAACAGATGAGACAAAAGACATTTGTTGTTTTTTTTCCAAAAATGTTTATTAAGATTTTCCAAAAAGACAAAAAAGATTAAAAAAGAAAAAACAAAAAAAGAGAAAAAAAGAAAAAAAAACATTCATCTTTTACAACCTTTTTTTCAATAACATATTTCCATGACTTCCCCACACCTCCCTCTCTTGTATTCCATTTCCAATTATTAGTTCAACATGTTCTTATCCCCAATTTTTTAACCTTATTATATTTAATTCATTATTGTATTTAATTCATTTTATATAACCAATTTTAGCTTATAAACATCCATCTTTGTACCTCAGTACCCATTCTTTAAATCTTTTTCTAAGGTTGACCCCAATACCCTTCCACGAATTCCCCATTTTAATACCCCTGACCAAATAGAATAAAGAATCAAAATATAGTTATACACCCTTTAGGTTCCCAATCCCCACCCCCTTTTCCCGGTTTTGATCCCCCACCAATATCTATCATCCTATCTGCAATCAGCCTGGAGATCTCACGTCCGAGGCTCGTAATTCTCTCTCAATTCCTCTCTGCCGGTTTTTTTGATAGTCCTTTATACCAAAAACCAAAACTCGGGGAAGCTCTGTCTCAGTAATGTCCATTTTTCTTCCAGCCAGATCTCCATATTTAAAAGTGGAGCTCAAATCTTGTTTCTCAATCTTTTTGAGTCCAAATGTCCCAAAAGCTCCAACTTCTAACTTGATCAAATTTATAATCCACAAATCTTCAGATCTCCTGAGGAGGTCTCTCCATTCTTCATTCACCAATTCAAACAAAATTTCCCTCATCCAGTTCTTATTTTCCTTTGTATCCTTTTTGACAGGCCTCTGGCTTTCCTTCATCTGTGGCATTGTTGCTCCTGTTAGGATATTTCTGTAACACCTTAAAAGGGAGCAGGTTGTTTGTGTCACAGCCTGCGCATTTCCTGTTCACAGGATGTTTATGTTTTGTGTTGCTTTCGTTTACTCTCTTGGTGTCGAAGACACTGAAGCAGGCAGTCATGTTTTTTTGTTCTGATCAACGCTGAATTAAACTTGTAAAATAATGCTCTCCTGAGTGCGACTTTTGCTGTGTGAATCCTGCTGATAGAGTGTGCATGAGCTCCGGAATGTGGCAAGCTATTATCTCGAGCTCGTGTCGCTAATAGCTGAAACTGCGTATCTACGGGAGATCGGTGGACGTCCGGAGACGACGTGGAGGCAGTGATGGCCTTTGTCTCCCTGGCAGTATCCCAACAACAGGTTTCGGGCCCAGATTCACGGCACTTACAGGAGAGTAAGACTGCGACAGACTGCTGAGGTATGTGTGGGAAAAGCGAAAGCAAAGGCTTTTCTGTTTGCCGCAGCAAGAGTCTCTGATGTCCGGCTGGCCTAATTGGCCTGGGAGCCGAGCCAAGCAGGCTTCGTGATTTATGGGAGCCAAGATAAGGAGTCTCTGAAGTGAAGAAGACTCACGGCTAAAGTAAAGAGCTGGAATGGAATTTTTCCAAGCCTCTGAAGCTGCTGAGTGCCCAAAGTTAAACAGGCACAATTATGAGACCTGGGCAAAATGGTGTGAGAGTTTGCTGCGTCATTTTGGAGTGTGGCATACTGTGAGTGAAGCCCCTCCAGTTCCTCTGACAGAGAAATGGAAGGCTCACAATTCGAAAGCCGTAGACGTAATAGTCTTGTCCGTCTCTCTGGAGGAAATTGCTACGCTAGCTGGCAACACGACTGCACGTCAGATGTGGAATGCTTTGAAGATAGCCCATCTGCCAGTCATCCCAGCCCAGAGTTTGACTGCATCGGAGGTCCTGGCTGTTTCCCAGAATGCGAGTGAATGCAGGGATGCCGAGGGCACCGGTTGCAAGCTGCAGGGGGAGCTGACTGTGATGTCATCCCAGGCAGCATTCCAGCCTCCAGGGGGAGCCAAGGAGTCGGCAGCTGAGAGCTCTGTTTCCCGTGGGAGCCAAAGTCAACTTTGCAGAGGCCGGAAGGCCAGAAGTAAACAGAGGCAGATGCCTGCAGATGGCCCGAAGCAGAAGGGGGGTGAAAGGCCCACGCCAGTGGAAAACAAGGCTTTGTTTGCTGGCACAGCTTCACCAAAGGCAAAAGGCAAGTTTGATGGCCAGGAGCAGGGGGGCAAGCAGCAAAAGCCCACGCCGGTGGAAAACAAGGTTTTGCTTGCCAAAAAGGCTGCTCCAAAAGCCAAAGCCAGGTTTATTGTGGATTCGGGATGCACCCGCCATGTGACAAAAGACCGACATTTCTTTATCTCCTTCGAACCTCAAGACGGAGAGATCCACCTGGCTGATGGAAGGACGTTGAAAATTGCAGGAGTAGGTACTGTGAAACTTGCTAGTCTGCACACTACCATCAGAGATGTACTTTTTGTACCAGGTGCTGCGGACAATTTGCTTAGTGTCCCACAGCTGATTGGGCGTGGCTTTGAGGTTTCCTTCAAGAGGAGCGGCTGTGTCATCAGGAAAGGCAAAGAGGACTTTTTGCATGCAAAGTTTATGGATGGCTTATTCTGTATAACTTATGATGACAATGCTATTATGTCTAATGTTGATTCTTGTTGTGTTGCACAAACTAACAAGGTTCTTCATGCAGGATGTATTCATGATCAACATCGAAGATTTTGTCACATGTCTTGGCAGGCGCTGGCCAAGATGCCTGGGTTGGTTGAAGGTTTGAACATCAAACCCTGTAAATTTCACATGAAGTGTGTATCTTGTGCAGAGAACAAGGTGAAGGTTGCTCCAAAAGGCAAGGAGTCTAGCAGGCAGGCTTCCAAACCCTACCAGCTAGTGCACGCAGACCTGGTTGGTCCATTTGCGCCCTCTTTGGGTGGAGCAAGGTACTTCATGGTTCTAATTGATTCTTTTTCTAGGTACATTCATGTGTTTATGCTTGAGCAGAAATCGGAAGCGTTTCCTAGGTTCAAGGCATTCTGTGCTTGGTTGGAGAATGTTCACAGTAAACGTATCGGCTGTTTGTTTACTGATCGGGGCGGGGAGTTCACTTCTCAGCAGTTTGAAGCTTTCCTGACTGAGAAGGGAATCCAGCATGACTTGTCAACGCCTAGATCGCCATGGATGAATGGACTTGCGGAGCGAGCAAATCAGACTTTGCTTCAAGGCCTGAAAACCATGTTGCATGATGCCAACCTCCCTGAGAAGTTTTGGGGGGAAGCTCTGTCGACGTTTGTTTATTCCTATAATCGCAGACTGTCATCACCTATTGGTTGTACTCCCTACGAGAAGATGTTTGGTAAGAAACCGAACGTCAAGCACATGAGAATCTTTGGTTCTGACATGTGGGTACACACCCCACAGAGCAACAAGCTTGGGAAGCATGGGGCACATGGTTTGTTCATGGGGTACGGAAAAGGTGCATACAGAGTATGGATGACTGACTCTAAGTCCATTAAGTTCACAAAGAGTGTTGAGTACAATCCTAAGTGGGGGGAAAATGTGGGAATTTTCCAGAGTTACCCAGAGGAGGATGAAGGTGATGTGAAAAAGGCAGATAATGTTGAGAAAGCTGAGGATGAGGATGATGATGATGATGATCAGAGTTCGGATTCCAGTTCAGTGGGCGGTGCTGCTGCTGGTGTCAGTGACAGTGATGACACAGCAGACTACAAGAGCGCAAAGGCCTCAGTCAGACCATCTGATGCGTCTGACAATGAACTGGAAGAACCACTGTTCACCATTGGTCACTTTTCTCCTAAGAAGGAGGAGATGAGTCCAGAAGACTTGCGTCTGGTTCGCAGGTCTGAAAGGGCGACCAAATGCAGACCTCCAAAGAGATTTGCTGATGAGTTTGCTAAGATGGCAACTGCTGTTCTTAGTAGCTCAGAGAAGGTATGGGAACCTTCAAGCTTCAAAGAGGTTCAGGAGTTAACCTCTAAAGATGCTGAGCCTTGGCTTAATGCCATGAAGGCTGAAGTTGATTCCTTGAACAGGAACCAAACTTGGGAACTGGTACCGGTAGTCCCAGGAATGAGACTGGTTGGCAGCAAATGGGTCTTCAAGGCCAAGACAGACCAGAATGGCAAAGTTGTCAGACATAAAGCCAGGTTGGTTGCCAGAGGTTTTTCACAGGTACCAGGACAGGATTACCACGAGACCTACTCGCCCACCGTCAAATATGAGAGCATTCGGCTGATGCTCAAAATCGCTGCAGAGGAGAAACTGCATGTTTCCCATCATGACATTAATACAGCTTTTTTGTACGGGATTTTGGGGGAGGAGCTGTACATGCTTCCACCTGATGGAATGCAGATACAGAAGGGAATGGTCTGTAAACTGCGGAAATCCTTATATGGTCTCAAGCAGAGTGCCAGGTGTTGGAACACAAAACTCACTGAGACGTTGCTTTCTCTAGGTTTTCACCAGGGCAAAGCTGATCCGTGTGTGTTTGTCAAGGAGGAGGGGCAAAACATACTGTATTGTTTATGTTTTGTTGATGATCTTCTGATGTTTTGGAAGAATCAGGCTTTCTACCAAAGCACCCTAGCTCAGCTGAAGGAGCACTTTGACATGAAGGATCTTGGTGAGGTATCCAACTATCTTTCTCTGCAGGTGGAGAGGGACCAAGCAGGTAATTTTCTGGTACACCAAACACAGAAAATTGCTGATGTATTAACCAGGTTGAATTTGGTTGATGCAAACCCAGCAGACACACCGATGGTGACAGGTTACCAGGTAGATAGTACTGCTGAAGCGTTTTCTGACACTACGCTGTACAGATGCATTCTAGGCAAGTTGAATTTCATTGCTAGATGTTCAAGACCTGACATAGCCGTAAGCACTAACCTGCTTAGCAGACATGCTAATAATCCTACTGTTCAGGATTGGAAAGCTCTGAAGCGCATAGCCCGCTATTTGAAAGGGACTTTGCACTACAGGCTGAGGTTCACCAGTCAGAAGACTGGAGGTCTTGAAATCTTTGCAGATGCTAGTTTTGGAAGTGACACCACGGATGGTACAAGCACTTCTGGAGTATGCTACATGTACAACCACTGTTTGTTTGACTGGTTGTGCAAAAAGCAGATGACAGTGAGCCTAAGTTCCTGTGAAGCAGAACTCAATGCTCTGTCATTTTCACTCATGGATTGTGAATGGTTGATGCAACTGTTTAAGGACATCGGAGTTTCTGTGAAATGTCCTATACAAGTGTATCAAGACAATAGATCCTGTTTGGCTTTGCTGAACTCAGAGAGTTGCAAGCAAAGAACCAAGTACTTGCAGATTAAGCTACATCGTGCAAGTGAGTGTATTCGGAAAGGACTCATTCAGGTGTCTTACATGGCAGGAAATGAAATTCCTGCTGATCTGTTGTCTAAGGTTGTTAACAGAGAACAACTTAAGGTTTACGTACAAAGGTTGCAATTGGGTTGAACCACAGGTGCTACAGGTTACATGGAAAGGGGGAGGATGTTAGGATATTTCCGTTCCACCTTAAAAGGGAGCAGGTTGTTTGTGTCACAGCCTGCGCATTTCCTGTTCACAGGATGTTTATGTTTTGTGTTGCTTTCGTTTACTCTCTTGGTGTCGAAGACACTGAAGCAGGCAGTCATGTTTTTTTGTTCTGATCAACGCTGAATTAAACTTGTAAAATAATGCTCTCCTGAGTGCGACTTTTGCTGTGTGAATCCTGCTGATAGAGTGTGCATGAGCTCCGGAATGTGGCAAGCTATTATCTTGAGCTCGTGTCGCTAATAGCTGAAACTGCATATCTACGGGAGATCGGTGGACGTCCGGAGACGACGTGGAGGCAGTGATGGCCTTTGTCTCCCTGGCAGTATCCCAACAGCTCCTCCTTCCTTACTCTCCAGCACCTCATATATTTCTTTTCCCACTTTCTCAATTTTCTCAAGCTTCTCTTCCTGTTCGGCTACCAAAACTTTTTGTTCCGCTGCAAGGGCCTTTTGTTCAGTTGCAGAGACTTGAGTCAAGTCCTTACTAAGTTCAGTAAAATTGTTTACTGTTTCATTCAATGTTTTGACCCTTATAGCCAAAACATCATTTTGTTCTTGTAGCTTTCCCAGAAGAAACCAAGTTCTATTTAGCTCCATCAGTATTTTTCCACTTGCAGCCATTGTAGTGTCCCAGAACCTCCTCTAGAGGGATTCTGGTTACTTAGTTCATAAAAAAGCCAAAAGTCAAATTAGTTTGTATCAATTCCTCCTTGTTTCCAACAATTTATAACCAAATTGTAGCAAATATGTCCGGCAGAGACCACAGAACCAATGTTCTCTTTCTTTCCCAGCTTTGACAGCTAATTTGACAGCTGTCAAAATCTTCTATGTCTCTTAAACAGGCTCTCTCGCGGATTGCTCCCGGGTCCCGGGGGGGGGGTTGCACTTCAGCTCTTAAAAACAACTCTTATCCTCCAGCAAACAGCTTAAACTGCCAAGTCGTGGAATTAATAACTTTTATCCAATAAGAAAGAAATTATTCTCTCAACCTTAGTTAGCTAGTCCTTGCTTTAAGATGTTTACAAGGCGGGGAGGCGGACTTCCTTTTTGCGCCTACCCCGTTCGTTCCAGATCAATTTTTTTTTTCTTTTAAGTCCAATTTCCGTATTACTCACGGGTTGTTACTTTTAGTCCCGATATTTCAAGGAAGAAGTCAGCGCTCTCCGTCCATGGCATGCGGCTTCACTCAGCAGGGGAAGCAGAGGACTTTCAGCACCGCGCCGCTCCCCGTCCCCCGTTCCGCAGCCTTTAAAAAGGCTCCTTCGCAGGTCGGGGGGGCGCAAAGGTGCCCACCAAGTCACCAGGTCCACAGGCTTCCACGCCTGTGGTTTTTAGGGGTCCCCGCGTCGCCGGCGCGTCAGGACCCGACCCCTGCTGAGCCGATTCCCTCCGGAACTCGGAGGGAATCCGCCATTAGACGATGGCGCTAACCCGGAAGCCCGAGACAAAAGACATTTAAATCGGCTAATAAATGTGGGAAATTGCTAGCTTGGCAAATGAAAAAAAAAGACAAAAACTTAACACTATTACAAATTTGGAAGTGGAAGGAAAGAATATACAGAATCCAGTGGAGATTAGAAAATGTTTCCAGAGGTATTTTAAACAATTATATACACAAGGGCCACAGAAAGAAATTGATATAGATCAATTTCTGAAAATAAATGGACTACAAAAAATCTCTCAAGAAAATAAGTTAATGCTGAATTACAAAATAACTGAACAGGAGGTAGAAGGTGCCATCCAGAATATGCAATTGGGTAAATCTCCAGGACCGGACGGCTTAACTTCAAGATATTATAGATCCTTGAAAGATTGGATAATACAACCATTAAAGGAAGTTTGTAATGGAATTTTGGAAGGGAAAAAAGCACCAGAGTCATGGAAGGAAGCCTACATTACACTTATACCGAAAACTGAGTCTGAGAAGACACAACTTAAGAATTACCGCCCCATATCTCTGCTTAATGTGGATTACAAAATTTTTTAGTACTTACAAAAAGTACTAGTGGAAGAGATACATAAAGACCAAGCAGGCTTTCTCCCGGGCAGACATTTGTCTGACAATACGAGAAATATAATTAATATCTTAGAAAAACTACAAGTTAATATTAATACTAAAGCAGTTTTGATATTTGTAGACGCGGAGAAAGCCTTTGACAACATTTCTTGGAGTTTTATGAAGAAGAACCTCCAGGGGATGGGGGTTGGTCAAGGTTTCGGAAATGGTATAGGTGCAATATATTCAGAACAAAAGGCCAAATTAATTGTTAATAATGTGGTGACGGAGGAGTTTACGATAGAGAAAGGGACACCACAAGGTTGCCCAATTTCCCCATTGCTTTTTATTTCGGTCCTGGAGGTTCTCCTAAATATGATTAGAAGGGACCAATTGGTTAAAGGTATACAAGTCGGAGCCAAACAGTACAAATTGAAAGCATTTGCAGATGACTTAGTATTGACATTACAGGAGCCTGAATCTAGTACTAAAAGAGTACTGGAACTGATTCAAGAATTTGGTCAGGTTGCAGGATTTAAGTTGAATAAGTTAAAAACTAAGGTTTTAGAGAAAAATCTAACAGCGACTGAGAAAGAGAGGTTTCAGAAGGAGACAGGTTTAACATTGGTGAAGAAAGTAAAATACCTGGGGGTTAATATGACTGCTAAGAATGTGAATTTATTTAAAGATAATTATGAAAAATGCTGGACAGAAGTGAAAAAAGATTTAGAAATATGGTCAAACCTGAAGCTTTCTTTGCTAGGCCGTATTGCTGCTATAAAAATGAATGTATTGCCAAGAATGTTGTTTTTGTTTCAATCATTGCAAATTTTGGATAAAATGGACTGTTTCAAGAAGTGGCAGAGAGATATTTCCAGATTTGTCTGGCAGGGCAAGAAGCCCAGAATAAAATTTAAAATACTAACCGATGCAAAAGAAAGAGGTGGATTTGCCCTACCAGACCTCAAAACTTATTATGAATCAGCTGCATTTTGCTGGCTGAAAGAATGGCTGCTTCTTGAAAACACAGACATTTCGGATTTAGAAGGTTTCAATAATGTATTTGGGTGGCATGCATATTTGTGGTATGATAAGGTCAAAGCACATAAAGCGTTTAAAAACCATATTGTCAGGAAAGCACTGTTTAATGTTTGGATAAGATATAAGGACCTACTGGAAAATAAAACCCCAAGGTGGTTGTTACCGATGGAAGCGAAGGCTCAGAAAAAACTCAATATGAAGGCCAAATGGCCGAAATATTGGGAAATTTTGGAACAAGAGGGAGATAAATTAAAATTGCAGAGCTTTGAAAAACTAAAAAACAAAGTGCGAGATTGGCTTCATTATTATCAAATAACGGAGGCATACAATTTGGACAAGAAAATTGGCTTCCAAGTGGAAAAATCAAAATTGGAAACAGAACTGTTAGATCCCAAAACTAAGATTCTGTCAAGAATGTATAACTTGCTGTTGAAATGGAATACTCAGGATGAAACGGTGAAATCTGCTATGATTAAATTGGCTCAAGATGTTGGACATAACATTATGTTGGCTGACTGGGAACAGTTATGGACCACAGGTATGAAGTTCACGGCATGTAATGCCTTAAGAGAGAATATTATGAAAATGATATACAGGTGGTACATGACACCAGTCAAGCTTGCAAAAATCTATCATTTGCCCGATAATAAATGTTGGAAATGTAAAGAGACTGAAGGTACATTCTTTCACCTTTGGTGGACGTGCCCAAAGATTAAGGCTTTCTGGGAGATGATCTATAATGAAATGAAAAAGGTATTTAAATATACCTTCCTGAAGAAACCAGAGGCCTTTCTCCTAGGCATGGTTGGCCAATTGGTGCCAAAGAAGGATAGAACTTTTTTTAAGTATGCAACAACAGCAGCAAGAATACTTATAGCGAAGTATTGGAAGACACAAGATCTACCCACCCGGGAAGAATGGCAGATGAAAGTGATGGACTATATGGAACTGGCGGAAATGACTGGCAGAATCCGAGACCAGGGAGAAGAGTCGGTAGAAGAAGATTGGAAGAAATTTAAAGACTATCTACAGAAACACTGTAAAATTAAGGAATGCTAAAAGGATGTTGGAATGAAGTAATGTGGTTTTTGCAGTAATGTTATATAGGGTTAAGGAAGAATGGATTGTCAACAGGTCAGAATGTAAAGTTACAATATATTAAGATAAATTAATAAGATAAATACAAGAATGGAAAGGACTTGCTGAAATAATCAATTGAACTAGAATACAAAAAAGGGAGGTGTGAGGAACCCAAAGGGTGCTCATCAATGGTTCCTCTTCATCCTGGAGAAGAGTGACTAGTGGGGTGCCACAGGGTTCTGTCTTGGGCCCGGTCTTATTCAACATCTTTATCAACGACTTGGATGATGGACTCAAGGGCATCCTGATCAAATTTGCAGATGACACCAAACTGGGAGGGGTGGCTAACACCCCAGAGGACAGGATCACACTTCAAAACGACCTTGACAGATTAGAGAACTGGGCCAAAACAAACAAGATGAATTTTAACAGGGAGAAATGTAAAGTATTGCACTTGGGCAAAAAAAATGAGAGGCACAAATACAAGATGGGTGACACCTGGCTTGAGAGCAGTACATGTGAAAAGGATCTAGGAGTCTTGGTTGACCACAAACTTGACATGAGCCAACAGTGTGACGCGGCAGCTAAAAAAGCCAATGCAATTCTGGGCTGCATCAATAGGAGTATAGCATCTAGATCAAGGGAAGTAATAGTGCCACTGTATTCTGCTCTGGTCAGACCTCACCTGGAGTACTGTGTCCAGTTCTGGGCACCACAGTTCAAGAAGGACACTGACAAACTGGAACGTGTCCAGAGGAGGGCAACCAAAATGGTCAAAGGCCTGGAAACGATGCCTTATGAGGAACGGCTAAGGGAGCTGGGCATGTTTAGCCTGGAGAAGAGGAGGTTAAGGGGTGATATGATAGCCATGTTCAAATATATAAAAGGATGTCACATAGAGGAGGGAGAAAGGTTGTTTTCTGCTGCTCCAGAGAAGCGGACACAGAGCAATGGATCCAAACTACAAGAAAGAAGATTCCACCTAAACATTAGGAAGAACTTCCTGACAGTAAGAGCTGTTCGACAGTGGAATTTGCTGCCAAGGAGTGTGGTGGAGTCTCCTCTTTGGAGGTCTTTAAGCAGAGGCTTGACAACCATATGTCAGGAGTGCTCTGATGGTGTTTCCTGCTTGGCAGGGGGTTGGACTCGATGGCCCTTGTGGTCTCTTCCAACTCTATGATTCTATGATTCTAGGAGGTCAAGGAAATAAGTAAATGAAAGACAAGTCATGGAAAGATGGATTTCTTTTTAACTGTTTTTACTTTTTCTGTATTTTGTATTTTCTGTTTTTTCTTTTTCTTTATTTGTGTAATTTTTTTTTGAAACTTTAATAAATATTATTTTTTTTTAAAAAAGAGAATTATTCACCAAATCTAAATAATCTGATAGAAAATTTAGGGAGGGGTGATCTCTCCATTGGCTGCAGTCTTTGGACACAACATTTCAATGACCATTACTGTTATTATTTATTTATTTATTTATTTATTTATTTATTTCATTTCATTTCATTTCTATACCACTTTATATTTTCTAGAAAAATCTCAAAGCAGTTTACAGCATATTAAAACATAAATAAAACAATCTGAAGAATGTCCAATATAGAGTACACAGTTAAAGCAACATAGTTAACAAAAAACTGAAATATTAAAGATTTCAAATTAAAACATTACAAAGGAAGTCAACTACAGAATACATATTTAACACAAAGTTAACAAAAACAAAAGAAAAAACTTAAGCATTCCCCCCAAAAAACCCAACATTGCTAAGTAAAGTCAAATATAAAATGCACATTTAAAACAGCAGAATTCCCAAGAGAATAAAATATGATCATAAGCATGACACGGCTGTTTAGCAGGCACAAAAAGATGGGGCAAAGGAATCCAGTAGTTTGGGTTTCTTGTCAGGCCGAGCGATGTCCCTCTGGTCTCACCAGGAGCCTCTTTAGTAGAGCTGGTGTCTGGGCCCTGCCCCCCAGGCCAGGTGGAAAGGGCCTTGCAGGAAGCGGCCTTCACAACTCACAACCGGCCAAGGCCATCATGATGACACACAGTTCAACAGGGCAAGGTTTCTGGCAGGTGGGCATCTAAAGCCTACCAAACTGTCCACGCAGACCTTGTTGGTCCACTTGCAACCTCTCTAGGTGGAGCAAAGTACTTCATGGTATTGATTGATGCTTTTTCCAGGTACATTCATGTGTTCATGCTCAAGCAGAAATCATAAGCGTTTCCGAGGTTCAAGGAATTCTGTGCTTGGTTGCAAAATGTCCATGGAAAGCAACTGCAAAACCATTGGTTGGCTTTGTGGGAATGTTCAGGGATGCAGGAGAGGATATATTGTGAGATTATATCCTAGTCCAACTTGTGCTAACAAGTTCCCAAAATATCAGCAGAGTTTATAACATTCCCCCTTTAAGTTTGCAACGGTAAGGTCTGCACAGGTTCGCTAGAACCACTATAATAATTTACTCTGGTAATTTCCCCTTTTGTTCCCTCTTAAAATACAAGACACAACACAGTCTTTATAAAAATATAAAAGAGTTTACTCACGTTCTGTTCACAATATGATCCCAGAAGGCAGACAGCTTAAAAAAGGTAAAATACACTCAGAATCTATCTTATAGGAAGATAGTACTGTCCTCTCTTGGCTGAGAGCCAAGAGGGCATCCTGCTTCTTTGAAAGATGAAGATGAGAGAGAGAGAGATGGCTGCCTGCCCTGTGCTTTTATCATTTACCTGCACAGGTGAGGCCACACCCACCTCTGGTCACATGCGGAGGAAGTCCGTCCCCAGGAAGTTTACCTGCTTGCTGGACAGACATCCCTCCCCATGTTCTAACATGTACACTCTAGGAATGTTGTCATTGACTGCTCCTGTGTTTACATCCCACAGGCTTTCATTGAGTTCTGTGGACACAGTAAAAAAAAGCTGCCATCTGGTTTCTCTCGGGATGTTCGGATTGTGGAACACAGATTTGCTCTCCACCGTAACCATGTCTCTCAGCATACCACTTTATTTCCCCCCAGGTAGGTGGCTACTATTCACTTGTAGGAAGATGTGCTTATTTAGATTACAACATTGCAGTGGCAGCAAAAGCCACCTTTCTTCTCTCAAGAGGGTTAGTCGAGTTTCTGTTGTTACGGAAAAATCCAGGTGGGAGGCGGCTCAGAGCCCGTGGGTCCCTGCGGAACAAAGAAGGAGGCCAGCCATCAAGCGGAGCAAATAGCGGAGACCAAAGTTGATTGCGCAACAGGTTCAGAGAGGAATTGAACCCCGAGAACGGAGTGACAAGGACTTTTAAAAGTGCCTATCTTATCCCAGCAGACAGTTCGCTAAACATCACCACTCCATCAGAAAAGGGGAGGGTTATACATGATTAACATAGGAGAAATGTGTTGGGGTAACATGCAAATACAGGATATGTCTTGGGAAATCTGCTCCACTTCCCAGTGGGGAGGAGTTGCGGTGGACCACGTGGCCATCCACTCCCCACCAGGGGCGGGGGACTCTGTCCCCCGTTGCCTATGGGATCCCGGCCACGTCAGAGCCCGGCCAGCCAACCCCCAGAGAACTTCCTCTTTGGCTCGCTTCCTCAATCACCCGCCCTCCCTCCCTATTTTGCAGGTTAGGCAATGTCCTTGCTCTGGACTTCGGTTGGTCGCCTTGGTTGTCCGAGGGGCCTGGTAGGAATTTTTCCACTTGGCAAATTGGCACTGGGCACTTGGTTTTCGCCTACCTCGTAGCAATCGTCACAACTTTGTTAGGGTTGCGGTTAGGCATTGTTTGACCTTGTGTGGGGGAGTTGAGGTGTGGCCACCACCTGCCCCTCCATGCTTAAGGGTATTCCGTTAAAGGAATCCAGGGGTGTTGATCTAGTCTGAAGCCCGGCTGGGGGGCTAAGGCCTTGACATGACCCCGACGGGAACACCAGGGGGAGCTTGAGTTGTTTCGCATCAACAGGGCTCCCCCTACCGGTCGCTTACCCTTACTGGGACTTCCTGCAGAATGGGCAGGAGTCAGATATAGTCAGGTCCAATCAATGCCTAAGCCAATACCGCTCACATTCGCCGAAGAATTGATGCTTTTGAATTCTGCTGCTGGAGGAGACTCTTGAGAGTCCCATGGACTGCAAGAAGATCAAACCTATCCATTCTGAAGGAAATCAGCCCTGAGTGCTCACTGGAAGGACAGATCCTGAAGCTGAGGCTCCAAGACTTTGGCCACCTCAGGAGAAGAGAAGACTCCCTGGAAAAGACCCTGATGTTGGGAAAGATGGGGGGCACTAGGAGAAGGGGACGGCAGAGGACGAGATGGTGGGACAGTGTTCTCGAAGCTACCAGCATGAGTTTGAGCAAAGTGCGGGAGGCAGTGGAAGACAGGAAGGCCTGGCGTGCTCTGGTCCAGGGGGTCACGCAGAGTCGGACACGACTAAACGACTAAACAACATCTAGTTTTGATTGGATTAACAGGGTAACGAGGTTTCAATTGACTCAGTCCGTTGTTCTCGCAGCGGGAGCTGTCATCACCTTGTCAGCGCTCAGTGGAGCGTGCAAAACGGCTGGAGCTGAGCTGCCTCTGCAGAGCCATGGCATTGCTGCGATTGGCTGAAGGGCTACATTCAACGCCATCTGATTGGCTAGAGTGCATCCTCATGCAAATTCATTGTTCATTCATAAAATACATTGATCGTGTATAGCATCGGGATACGGGGTCAGAAATGGCGCTTTCTTCTCGGGGTTTTGGACTTTTTTGCGGTGCTTGCTGCAACATTGTGACTGGGCGAGGGGAGTCCTAGTGTGGCAGGGTTCCCTTGAGGTCATCGCCTCGGGCTCTACGTCTCTTACTCGGGAGTAAGACTTCGTTCATATGCCCCCCTCCATTCCGTAACACTCTTCATATGGACTTCATGGAGTGTGCACTCTCGCAGGGTCTGCTTCCAGAAACTACTATTGCAGATGTATATATTTTGGCAGAAATGGTTTAGAAATATGCACGATGGCAAGCAGGCAGACAGGAACAGTTACAAAGCAACCTTGGTCCTGCCTAGCCTGGAAGCTGTTTCCAACTAGTGAAATGGAAACCTTTCAGCAACCTTTACAACCATCTACAAACCCCGAAGTTTGTATTTTCTTGAGCTTTCTCTAGAGAAGGGGCTGTTTTGTATATTGGAGCATAATAGTGTATTAGCTCTCATGTTTTGTGTAAAGCAATCCCTTGTTAAGTACCGTCAGCTGAATTGGGCTTGTGCCCAGATCTTAGCACACTAACCGATGAAACAGGTGAGGGTAACCTCTGGCCCTCCAGACGTTGCTGAACTACAATTCTCATCATCCTGCCCATTGGCAATGCTGGCTGGGGCTGAGGAATTTCAAGGAAGCTTTCGACTTGCCCCGACCTACACCTACCTACCCACTGAACGAAGGAGCAAGAAAGCAAAAGGCAAGTTCAGCATGCCAGAGTTTTCCAAATGCCATGGCATAGCTATCAATTCAGGTGTGATAGTCTTATGTTTGCATACTTATGGGAAAATAAAACTAATTTATTTTAGAGCTTGTATTTGTGTGTATTCATGGTATCATTTGTAGACCCAGTAGATGGCAGTGTGGTGTGGAGAGTGTTTTTGGCAGCTCGTGAAAGGATAGAGGGTGGAACGTTTACCGTTCAAAGGCACTATAAGCAATATATATATATATATATATATATATATATATATATATATATATATATATCCATCCACATTTTCCTAGCTACGTTTTCCCATAAAAGTATACACTCGAATACATTTGAATCAAATACATTTGGAACAAGTGATTGTTACATTTAAGGAACATTCTCTAGGCGATGAGATTGGGGGAAAATACAAAAACCCGTTTGGATACATTTGGATACATTTAGAAAAGTACAGCATTTTGAGGAAAAATACATTTGAGTCGAAAAATACATTCAGATCCATTCTTAAAGTCAATGAGAAAGATACAGCAAAAAGGCACAGTTGACCTTCTTGTAGGGTGTTAAGGCAGAATACGATCTATTTGATATTGGTAGGGTCCTTCTCCTTCATTTCCCTCTCTGACCCTGACTCTCTTACGACACAGGGACCTTTCATAGCTCCAGTTTTCTTGAACAGATCTCTGGTTCTTCCCATTCTGTTGTTTCCCTCTATTTCTTTGCATTGCTCATTTAAGAAGGCCCTCTTGTCTCTCCTTGCTATTTTTTGGAAATCTGCATTCAATTTCCTGTATCTTTCACTATCTCCCTCGCATTTTGCTTGCCTTCTCCAAGTCCACCTTTCCTTTTGAAGCAAAATGTCATTGAAATGGGGGAGAAATGCCATGAATGAATTATTGGGTTTGCAATTTGGGGAGAGGGAAGACTGTCTGCGACGCTGGGGAGCGGGCAGGCTGGCGAGGCCCCCTAGATCTAGAGGCCCTAGGCTTCTGCCTACTTAGCCTATACATAAATCCGGCCCTGCCTATGTCACAGTGACCACAGGCCCATCGATCACGTGCAAGGCATTCTGCGTGTTGGGAAGGAGCCTCCTGTTCTGGGCCAGGGGGAAGAGTGACTGTGGGAATGTTCTGGGGTGCAGGAGAGGATATATTGACTAATTATATCCTTATCCAACTTGTGCTAACAAGTTCCCAAAATATCAGCAGTTTATAGACATTCCCCTTTAAGTTCGCAACGGTAACGCTTGCACAGGTTCGCTAGAACCTCTATAATAATTACTCTGGTAATTTCCCCTTTGTTCCCTCTTAAAATACAAGACACGACACAGTCTTTATAAAAGTATAAAAGAGTTTACTCACGTTCTGTTCACAATATGATCCCAGAAGGCAGACACGCTTAAAAAGGTTACATGCATTCGGAATCTATCTTATAGCAAGATAGTCCTTATCTCCTCTCTTGGCTGGGAGCCAAGAGAGCATCCTTAGATGTTTCCTCATCGAAGGAAGATGGCAGAGAGAGATGGCAGAGAGAGCGATAGCTGCCTGCCCTGTGCTTTTATCATTTACCTGCACAGGTGAGGCCACACCCACCTCTGGTCACATGCGGAGGAAGTCTGTCCCCAGGAAGTTTACCTGCTTGCTAGACAGACATCCCTCCCCATGTTCTAACATGTACACTCTAGGAATGTTGTCATTGACTGCTCCTGTGTTTACATCCCACAGTGACACCAGCAGAAGACTGGGTGGTGGGGTCGAAGCTGATCCCGGGGAGCACGTGAGGAGTCAAGGCTTCCCGCATGAAGGCCTCGCTTCCCCTAGAAGTCCCTGCCTCCTGGTCTGTGTTCGCTTTCTTCTTCAGGTACAGCGCCAGCATGTTCTGGATGGTGCTCCTGCTTTCGGGGGAGAGCTTGTCGAACTGGTCCACACTAGAAGAATAGCCATGAGACAGGTGAGACTCCTGCAAGGCGTCCCCAAAGTCAGGGGAACATAAGCGAATTGAAGAGCCTTGCTGGGTCAGGCCAAGGCCCATTCAGTCCGATATCCTGTTGGCATGTAGTTGGTCCACAACAATTGCAAGATTATTGCATCCTTCAGGAATGGTGTGTCCAGCTCCATCTGAGTCATCATCCAGGCACGCTGTGGAGCTGCATGGATGAGAGATGGGCATCTTCGGCCAGTCAGGGGTGAAGAGCTGGCAAGATCCCCTGTACTGAGCAGAAAAGCAAACTCTTTGGCCACCGAGATCTCTCCCAACTCTCAGCAGCCCTCACTGTGAGCCATACTAGGGGAATTTTGTCCTGCTTTTGCTGAGCTACAACACAGGAGCGCACCTTCAGGGTGCCATGATGTGGGAACCGTGGCGAAGCATTGCAGAGCAACTGAGAAAGCAGAATGATGTTTGCGTGGACAGGCCATTAGAAAGCTGCACTATTATTGCATGGAGAGCACATTGCAGAATACGGCCCCCCTCCAGGCAAAAACATCCGTCTGGAGGCACAGTAGCTTTCATTTTGGAGGTTGTGGTTTTACATCTTCCTATTTATTTATTTATTTGTTTGTTTATTTGTTTGAAATTATTGATTTATTTCATAAAATTTATACACACCAGATGGTAAGAAACATCAAAGCCGTTTACAGAAAGATAAAACCATAAAATCAGGAAAAACCTACAGTACATTAAACGCTGAAGAAGTGAATACCAGAATAGATCAGAACTCACTCCCAAGGTAAGGGGAAGAGACATGGCTAAGATGGCAGGACAGCTTACTCTATGATGTTAACCCCTTCATGCACTAATTAGACTGAAGCATGTTGGTTATATGAGACTGGTTATCCCACACAACATGCTCTCACGCAACCCATGCCCTCCAACTGAAAACCCATTTCCTGGACAATATCAACATTGTGTTTTGTGCCTGTGAACTGCACAGTGAATATTTTTATTAGAAAAGAAAACAGCCCGGTGTTTCAGCTTCTCAGAGTTGTTTTATTCAGTGTGCTGCTACAGCTTGTCACACCCAAATCCTCCAAAGGAATCTGCCAAAGTGCTTTTCCAGGCAAAAGGGGACAGAGGGAGAGAAACCAAGAACCTCAAATTCACTAGACCAGGGATGGGGAATTGTGTGGCCCTCTAGATGTTATTGGATTCCATCACCCCTGACCGTCAGCCATGCTGGCTGAGGCAGAAGGCCATTGGATCTGGCAATATCTGGGAGCCCACAAGATTCCCAGCCTCCGCCCTACACAAACAACCAGGCACTCAGCTGTGAGGCATGCCTCTTACCGGAGGGAGGGTCACTCCAGAGGCAGCTGTGGCATGAGGGTGCTGGATCATGCCTTTTTTGGCACACCTGAGGATTAAAGAGGACCCCCTAGGAAGCGTGCTTGGAGATCTTCCTTACCAGGTGGCTCTCTGGCAAAAGCAGAACAGTACTAACGGCCATATGGAACCACACCTCAAAGCTGGATCAGACTTCCCAGATCCTGTAGCCTACATCAGGAGGAAGACTGGGGCAGAGGGGCCTAGAGTGGGAGTCAGAGCTGCTCTTAGGGCTGCATGTCTGAAGCATGGGCAGAAATCTTTGGGTGTGAGGTTGCATGGGGCTGTCTCTTTGTGTTTTGCTGGTGCCAAGCCGCCAGCCAGCCACAGGCAGGCAACCAACTGGCTTCAGGGGCAAGCTCCTTTGCAAAGCCAGTCTGACTTCACCAAATGCAATGGCAGAGTGACCATCCGGCCCGTGTTCTGCTTCACTGTGAAATGGCGTGTGTTTCTCGACCCAGAGAACCTCTTTTTCAACGTCAAGCTGGTCTAAGGAAGAAAAGCATAAGAGTTAGTCTTGAATCCCCACACACATGTGCTGGGAGATGCCTGCACACCGCACATGTAAAGCACATCTCCTCCCACCCACACCCAAAAAGTCCTGGGAACAATGGTTTGTTAAGGGTGCTGGGAATCGTAGCACTGTGAAAGGAAAACTAAGGTTCTTAGGATGCTTTGGAGGGGGTGGAATGTTGAATACACAGCGGCCACATGGACGGATGGACACACCCACACACCCCAGCATAGCTTCAACTTTTAGCACAAAAAGTCTTCAGCCAGATGTCATGCAACCCTTGGGCAGGGGCAACTTATCATTTTATTGATTTTCCATAACAAACAATTAAAAAGGCGGACAATCTTGCAAAGGAGTGTTGCCATTTCAACTGCTGGTGTGACGTAGGAACCCGAACAAAGAAAAGAAACAAACTACCCAGAGTCTGCTTCCGATTGCCCTTGTTCTCCACCTCCCTCTATCCTAATCAGCCGCAAACAAGAGTTCAGATTTGAAAGCCTTGTTATCACCTCATTCCCTTCAATTAGCCAGCTGCTCTGGCAGATGACATCAGTTCCTTCCCGCTCCCAATATTCCTGCTCCTAACCTGGTTAGCCATAGCCCGGAAGCTGAATCTCAGGGGAACGCCTTTGGGCTGGGAAAGGCTCATCATTTCTGGGCCTCTTCTCCCCCTCAGGAAGGGGTGCTTGGCTCCTGGCCTGATAAATGCGCTCAAAATGTAAAGATGCCTTCTTTCCAGGGAGCCAAGGAAGAAGGGGGGAATTTGAAATAACCCCAAACCTTCCCACGTCAGAGATGCAGGAGTTGTGTCCAACTTCCTCAGGGATGAAACAGCTACGAAAAACGAAACATCCCACCTAGGCACAGTTTCTGAGAAAGCAACAGCAGAAGACCCAGACTCTGGCAAGATGAGCATTTGCCCAGTGGATTCTGGCTGGTCCATGAGGGCAGACAGGGGATGGCTGTGGTGGCCGCCAGCCCCTTCCCACTCCATCTCAGATACAGAACGCATTTGCTCTGCCACTCCTTGGCTCTGGCCAGTGGCGTAGCGTGGGTTGTCAGCACCCGGGGCAAGGCAAGTAATTTGTGCCCCTAACCCGTGGATTTGCGCCCCCTAACCCGTGGATTTGCGCCCCCTAACCCAAACCTCAGATGTTGCACCCGGTGCGGCCGGCCCCCCCTGCACCCCCCACGCTACGCCACTGGCTCTGGCGCCACCTACTGTTGGCCTCCTTGCCTTCCACCCTCCCAGTCCCAACGAGCACCATCCACCCCTGGTCCAGAGGCGCAGAGCAGTAGTTAGGTGATCTTGCACCCCGGCAGAACCGGCCAGATTGCGCCCCCAGCCATGGACAAGTTAGCTCTTCTTTCCTCCACTCCTCCACACCCCCCCACCTATTCAATTCACCCTGGAAGTACAAATATCGAAAAGTAAAATGTTAGAGGTCCCCCCCCCCATAGCAATATAATTGGATTCAGCTAGCTGGTCAGTCTACTTTCGGTTTCACTCCTGGCTCCTTGTTAAATTAATACTGCATCAGAAACTTCCCAAGCAGATATCCAAAGTTCTTTGGCATTTCTCCAGTTGTTAATGAGATGTCTCTTCTAGTCCAGGGGAGTCTTTTGATCTTCTTCCAGGAAACCAAGAGTCGAAAGCCTTGATTTTCCTTTTTTTCTTTTTCCAGTCATTTCCACATAGTTAGTCATTATTAGAGTTATTAAAACCTTACTATATTAACAAATGCAATTTTTTTAGTCTCCCTTGCTTTCCTGGTGACCTTCAGCTTAAACACAAACTGCTCTGGAGTGAGAAAAACCCATCACACTCAAAAAGCCCAGCTGGAGGGACCTGGAAGTGTGCGGGGAAGAGCAATTTTGTAGTGGGTTTGTTGCACAGGAGCACCAAGTTCACTAACTGGCTGATTCAGATTGAATCCCATTCAAAAAGAGTGCAATGGTGTGCTTTTCAGCCAGCCATCCGGCTGCTGCAACTATTCCCTGGGTGCCACCACACTGTCCTGTCTCTGTGTTTGGAAGGGAATGGGAGCTATGCTCCCCCCGGAGACACTCCACTCCTTCTTCCTTAGCTGTGTTGCTCAACAGTTGAGGCAACCTTCACAGTTCTGGGATGCCGAGGAAGCGAACCAATAGTCACGTTCATCTGCCCTGGCTCAGTATGACCTGTTCTGACAGGTGCTGTCTTTCATATTCACGCCCAAGAGCCTTTCCGCTCCAGAGATCTGGGGCTGAACCCGGGATCTGCACGCCAAGGCTGGAGTAAGAAAGAGCTCTTTCCAGCTGGCCACGTTGGGCATCTGCCTGGAGAGTGGAAGCCGGGGGTTCAAGGGATATCGTGCTGATCCTGGCAACCCCCACCCAACCCGACGTCTTCCTCCGCCTGAGTCCCGCTTCCCCCGGAACGCACTTCCCATCCTGGAGCGGCTGGGGTGGGAGCACTTCCCACCCCCCTTTCCAGACCCCACTCTCCTCCTCCTCCTCCTTCTTCTTCATGCCTCGGGTGTTTTCCTGAGTGTATCTTCAGAACAACCCTCTGTGAGGGAGGCTAAGCTGGCCCAAGGACTGGCCCAAGGTAGCTCAGCCAAGTTGCCAAGGCCAGCATTTAAGACCGCGTATCCTTTCCCCTCAGATGATAAAGCCGGGATGAGTCATGCTAGCAGCCTGTGGCCTTGATGGGCTTTGAGGCAGCCCAGCCCAGCTGCTATAGTCCACCTCTGAACCGAGGAAGCGCAACTGGAGAGACAGAGCCCAGCACTTTTCTCACGGGACAGAAGTGCACAACTTCCCCCTCCCACTTGCCGCCCGCCCCAGTCTTTCTCCGGCGGCTCAGTTTAGTGCGCCAAGCGTCTCATCCCAGGTGGGAATTTGGGTGGCACTGCTTGCAGAAGGAGAAGTGGCTGGCGCTAGCAGAAACTCCCATTGTTCTTCTCAGGTAGGACTTCTGGGATCCAGACGAACATTTTACCAAAAAGTATGGCTCGAGTACTGAGAAAGAAGAGACTTGGAATTAGAAGGTTAGGATTTAAGGTAAGGTTACCAGATTTTTTTTTCAAAGAATCCGGGGACACTTTGTTTTCCCCAAAAGAGAAAAAAATGTTATTTTTTAAAAATCATTTTTTTAAAAAATAAGAAGTAATATCATTTCTTCTGGGTCTCCTCTGTTGCATGGCCTTCCTCTGGGCCCCAGCCTGATCTCTTGGCGTGCTACCTGCCCTGGAGTAGGCTCGGGTCGGGCCTGGGCTCGGCCCCATGTCCTTGCCCTCCTGGTGCTCTCCTACCTCTCTTCCTCAGCGGCTCCCCTCTTTTTTCTCCTTCCTCTTTCTCTCTCTTCCTTCTCCTTCTCCCTTCCTCCTTCTCCCTGGGTTGGCTCCGGAGTTTTTACTGGCCCTGGAGCGCCGCTGGGCAGTCGGCAACGTGGCCGGGCGCTCTTGCTCCCGCCTCGATTTGGGTCCGGGGGTGTGTGTGTCAGTGGTTCCCCCAGTTAACGCGCCGGGCATCCCTGGTTCCCCCTCGGCAGTGGCAGCGCAGGCGGCAGTCTCAGCAGCCCGGAGCCAGCCTGGTAGTGCACTTGGCTCTGGCTGGCTTCAGGAGCTGCTCATTGCCATGGCACCCGCCATTTTGCCTTGCTGGAAGTCCCCATATGATGTGTCTTGTGCCGTTGAACCAATCACGCAACATTCCTTCCCTACTAATAAATCTACAACACTTAAAATATAAATCTGGGGGCCTTATATGAAATCCGGGGATATTCCGGGGACGGATTTTGTTGGGGATAGATTTGTAAATCCGGGGACTGTCTCCGGGAGACGGGGACATCTGGCAATCATTCCGTAATAGGGCTTCTCCTGCCTTTGCCAGTATGTCAGCCTTCTCAGCCTCCTTAAAGAGGGCGTTCAGAAGCACTTGTACGTCTGGCCATATGGGATTGTGAGTGGAGAAGGTGGCGCAGTCTGGATGAGTCCCTCTGTCTTGCTCTTTGGTCACTGTGACCGAGCAACATTTTGGGCCGATCAGGATCTATGGGGAAGGGGATCCACCCAGAAGTTGTGGAGGGAACGGGAAGAGAAGCTTGGTCAAGAGACTGGCTCATGTCAGAAGGAGGCCTGGCTGCATCCTTGGTGAAGCCCAGGGCAGGGCAGGAAGGCAGCATTGCCCAGCGGGAAGGCATTCGGAGGCAAATCATCAGCAAGGAGCAGAAAATCCCCTCCCCTTCCCTCAAGAAGACTGAAGAATCTCTAGTCGGCCTTCAGGTGAGTTCAGCATCCCAGGTCTCTGGGGTGTTCCTGTCCATTACAAAGCTGACTCGAGGCTCCGTCAACTGAGCCCCTACACTCCTTGCGTACATGAAAGGGGCACAGAAAGGATGGGAGGCAGCCTTTTCCTGGAGCCGTCTTACCTGCAGCAGTTCACTCGCTGGCTGCTGACCCTTTTCCTCCATCACCTGGATGGTAATAATAATATAATAATAATTTATTATTTATACCCCGCCCATCTGGCTGGGTTTCCCCAGCCACTCTCGGCGGCTTCCAACTGAATATTAAAAACAGTACAGCATCAGACATTAAAAACTTACCTAAAGAGGGCTGCCTTCAGTTGTCTTTTAAAAGTAAAATAGTTGCTTATTGGTTTGACATCTGCTGGGAGGGCGTTCCACAGGGCAGGCGCCACTACCGAGAAGGCCCTCTGCCTGGTTCCCTGTAACCTTACTTCTTGCAATGAGGGAACCGCCAGAAGGCCCTTGGCGCTGGATCTCAGTGTCCGGGCTGAACGATGGGGGTGGAGACGCTCCTTCAGGTATACAGCTGTGAGTCCAAAATGACTCCCAGGCTGTGCACCTGGTCCTGCGCACCTGATCCTCTCAAAAGAGGAGAGTTTCCTGCAGAGTCTGGCCAGCTGCTCATCCCTTCTCCCTGCAATCTCCTTCTCCCTGCAATCTCCTTCTCCACCTCTTCCACATGATTCAGCAAACACTTTTCTTCTTCTTCTTCCAGGAACTGGCGCAGTTGTCTCAACTTCTCCACAGTCTTCAGCCTTTCCGTTTCTGAGGAGGTCTGAGTGAGGAAGAGGGTCAGCCTTCAAAGCATCAGCAAGAGAATTAGGATTTGAATTGAACTGCTTCCACCCTCTCAGCTCACAAGTCCTCAGGCTTCTCCTTGACTGCTTTTCACATAATAAACAACAATGGGAAATAAACTCCATTTAGCTGCATTCAAAGGTGAACTTACCTAATTCGCAATTCTTGGAAAAATATGGAGACCAAAACAACAATCTTTTGAAATTCACACCTCTGAATTTCTCAAGGTTGACCCAGCCAGGTAATGTTCACAAAAAAATGAATTTATGAGGGTAAAGCACGTATCAACATCTTTATACGAGAAGGTAGCCACCCTAGCATTTGATTCATTTTCAGAATAATAAATAAATAGCAAACCGATATGGAAAAAGGAGAAATGGGGAGAAGTTGAAATGGGCAGATTTTCCCCTCCCTCCTCAGCTTCTTGAAGTGCTTGTTCCCTCACTAGTAACAAGAGTGACACTTCCAAGGAGGTCTTTGCTTTCCTTGTCCATGTCTGCTTGATAGGCCAGAATTTCCCCTCTCTCTTTCCTCCGAATCTCCAGGCGGCGACATATCTCTCCCTGACAAGAAAAGGGAAAACTCAGCTTTGATTGAGACACAAAGAGAGGCGTTGAATATTATACTGGCTTCTTGGGTCCAGTGGCCTTGCTATAATAGCAAAGTAATTTACTGGAGGAAATAAAAGTACAGAGGTTTTCAAGCTTTTTGGGTCCACGGCTCCCTGGACCAACTCCCTTCTCTCTGCGGCACCCCTGTGGGGCTCAGGAGACCAGTTAGGTCCCCCCTTGCTTGCCTCCCCTCCACCTTTCTCGAACAGCCTCCCTTGCGGAGTGCTCTCTCTCTCTTGCCTGTCCATTCCCAACAGCAAGGGCCCCTCGCCAGTTGGCTTGCTTCCTCTGAGGCCGCATCAGCTCCTGGCAGCCCACACCCCCTGGCCAGCCCCAGAGGCACCATTCTCTGGGGGAGAACAGCTGGGCAAGCCTTGGGCAGGCAGAGATGGCATCCTAGGAGGGAGGGAAGGAAAGAGGGACAGAGGCCAGTGTCTCCCGTGGCACCCCTGGCCATCATTCAAGGCACCCCAGCTGCCACAGCACACTGCTTGAAAACCACTGCAGAACTGGGATGGGAAAGGTTTCTAGTCCAACTAACTGGTCTGGAGAAGAGGAAAGGCAGCCATGCTTGCTCCTTTGTCTTCTCCGAGGAGACTTCCAGCCTGACTTCTCATCTTGAGGCCCCAGCGAGAAGTGGGAAGAGGAGGAGGAGGAGGAGGAAGAGGAGGAGGAAGCATCCCCAGAAGAAGTGTGCTCCCCACCAGTAGGTGCTTCCACTCCTAAATCTGCTTCCAACAGATACTTGGGGGGGGGCAGCCTGCACCATCTGGTCAATTCCTGGTGCTAGGAGAATTAGAAGGTCTAAGATATAAACACATACATAAATACCGTAAGTAGTTGTCATCACAAAAGAATATGCAGGTAAACCCATGAACAGCCAGGTAAACCCATCAACAGGTTTCCTGCCAGACAGGAGTCTGTTGTAGGCCGCCCCTTCTGTGATGTATGTATGATGTATGGAGGGGTGGTCTTGGGCTCCAGGGTGGGCAATTTCAAATGTCTATATAAGGACTTGGTTTGGGGTCTCCTCCTCCCTCCTGCGTGGGGGGGGGGGGTGAGCACCCTGTTGCAACAGTTAATAAAGATCTGGCTTACTAGCTGCTTTGCTTCTCAATATTCTCTGGTTGGCCTCTGTTATTTTCTCCTACCGATAGAGAAGCTACAAAAGGACTCTATATGGGCTCTGAGGTACCCCAGAAGGGAAAAGGAACCCCCAGTCCCCACCCCCTTGCAGCTGACCCCTTGCTGCTCTCTGCTTGGCAGGGTATTGAGGAGGCATCCTGCTAGCCAAAGGAGACATATGCAATTCACATTTGTAGTGTTCTAAATATGTACAAAGCAACCTTGCTGGGGGATGTGGATGAGGTTAACCCTTTCTCTCCCTGCCATGGTCCCATGAAGCTGCTGTATTTCAAGGGAAGATCCCTTGGCCCCCCTGGCAGAGAGAAAGACTTCGACTCCCTCCTCCCAGCCATCCCAGCAGCCCTCAGGCTTCCCCTTGGCTGCTTCTAAGGTAATAAACAACCACCAATTAATACCATGCCTACTTTAGATCTGAGAATTAAGAAGATCACCTACCAAGAAGAATACACAGCTATTTCCCCCCCTCAAGGTACCTTGTATTCCTCGAAAGCCTCTTCCAGAGGAATCACCTCGTGGTGTTGGTGCTTCTTGGATCTGCCCCAAACCACACAGATGGGGGCTTCATCCTCCTTGCAAAAGAGTTTCAGGGGCTCCTGGTGCTTCTCACAGACTCCTCCTTTTCCTCCTTCCTCCTTTCCCTCTTGAAGACTGAGATTCTTGGCTACTTCGACAAAGGTAGCCAATTGTCGACTGCGGACGAGGCTCCTTCTCTGGACTCCAACTCGGCCTTGAGGACAGGAAGCCAGCCTCCTTTTTGCCCCGCTGCACTGGATCAGGCCGGACCGGCAGAAGTTGTGCCCACACTCTGGGATGGTCCCTGTGTCGTAAGAGAGTCAGGGTCAGAGAGGGGAATGAAGGAGAAGGACCCTACCAATATCAAATAGATCGTATTCTGCCTTAACACCCTACAATAAGGTCAACGGTGCCTTGGGGAATGGATCGTTTTTCGCTGTATCGAATTGTATCGTTTTTGCTGTATCTTTCTCATTGACTTTAAGAATGGATCTGAATGTATTTTTCGACTCAAATGTATTTTTCCTCAAAATGCTGTACTTTTCTAAATGTATCCAAATGTATCCGAATGGGTTTTTGTATTTCCCCCCAATCTCAGAGAATGTTCCCTAAATGTAACAATCACTTGTTCCAAATGTATTTGATACAAATGTATTTGAGTGTATACTTTTATGTGAAAACGTAACTAGGAAAATGTGTGTGTGTGTGTGTATATATATATATAGCTTATAGTGCCTTTGAACGGTCTACGTTCCACCCTCTGTCCTTCTACGAGCTGCCAAAAACACTCTCCACACCACAGAATAAAAAGCGAGTTCCTTCAAAATAACACATTCCTTTTTATCTTACCAATTTCTCATATTGTAAGAAGCGGAAGAAGAAACCATAGAGAGCATTCATATTTTCCTTCTGATCAATGAAGTCAAACGTTACAATTATCCATTTTAGAATGAGCACCTATAGGGAGAAGACAGATCTCAGTAAGCCAAAGCAAGGCCAAGACAACAAACCCCTTCTGAAATATGGTCAGCGTGTACAACATCTAGCTGAATCATCACCAGAATAACTAAGTCAGACTGGGGGAAATATCATTCTTCAGAACCAAGACATCATTACCATGCTTTCCAAGTTACCTGAAAGTCACTAGAACACTTGCGAGCACAGAGCCAAGACACAGCTGAAAGAAGAGAATCCTCTGTTATTACGGAAATGGGAATCAGAGTCTTCAGTAGCCTAGTGCTTATCACTGTGCCTGCAAGACATTGAAAGACACTGCTTAACATGCTTAACATCTTCACTCTTGATAATTTCTCTCAAGCTCGAAGCAGCCCCGGTTCTTGTTAAGGGAGAAGGCAGGGCAATGCAGCTCTGTTGACATACTTTGCTGTCAAGGGGAAAGAGAAGAAGCCAAAACATGTTTTCTTTACCAAGCTTGGCACTGAGTGCGATGTTCAGCAAGTTATGAATTTCTTCTGGTGCCAAGCCTCTCTCTTGCGCAATCTTTTCCACAGTCTCCAAAGGACTCTGCAAAGCTCCCTGATTCCGTGAGGCACTATCTTGAATTAGAATAAAGTCAAAGTGTGATTCAAATCCATTCGAAAAACCGTCCTCATGCATGATGGCTTGTCCAATGGCTTGCTTTACCATCAATTGGCAAGGGAGCCCCATTGAGATGCCATGGCATTTGGAAAACTCTGGCATGCTGAACTTGCCTTTTGCTTTCTTGCTCCTTCGTTCAGTGGGTAGGTAGGTGTAGGTCGGGGCAAGTCGAAAGCTTCCTTGAAATTCCTCAGCCCCAGCCAGCATTGCCAATGGGCAGGATGATGAGAATTGTAGTTCAGCAACGTCTGGAGGGCCAGAGGTTACCCTCACCTGTTTTATCGGTTAGTGTGCTAAGATCTGGGCACAAGCCCAATTCAGCTGACGGTACTTAACAAGGGCTTGCTTTACACAAAACATGAGAGCTAATGCACTAGCCTGCTCCAATATACAAAACAGCCCCTTCTCTAGAGAAAGCTCAAGAAAATACAAACTTCGGGGTTTGTAGATGGTTGTAAAGGTTGCTGAAAGGTTTCTAGTTCACTAGTTGGAAACAGCTTCCAGGCTAGGCAGGACCAAGGTTGCTTTGTAACTGTTCCTGTCTGCCTGCTTGCCATCGTGCATATTTCTAAACCATTTCTGCCAAAATATATACATCTGCAATAGTAGTTTCTGGAAGCAGACCCTGCAAGAGTGCACACTCCATGAAGTCCATATGAAGAGTGTTACGGAATGGAGGGGGGCATATGAACGAAGTCTTACTCTTGAGTAAGAGACGTGGAGCCCGAGGCGATGACCTCAAGGGAACCCTGCCACACTAGGACTCCCCTCGCCCCGTCACAACGTTGCACCAAGCACCGCACAAAAGTCCAAAACCCCGAGAAGAAAGCGCCATTTCTGACCCCGTATCCCGATGCTATACACGATCAATGTATTTTATGAATGAACAATGTATTTGTATGAGGATGCGCTCTAGCCAATCAGATGGCGTTGAATGTAGCCCTTCAGCCAATCGCAGCAATGCCATGGCTCTGCAGAGGCAGCTCAGCTCCAGCTGTTTTGCACGCTCCACTGAGCGCTGACAAGGTGATGACAGCTCCCGCTGCGAGAACAACGGACTGAGTCAATCAAAACCTCGTTACCCTGTTAATCCAATCAAAACTAGATGTTGTTTAGTCGTTTAGTCGTGTCCGACTCTGCGTGACCCCCTGGACCAGAGCACGCCAGGCCCTCCTGTCTTCCACTGCCTCCCGCAGTTTGGTCAAACTCATGCTGGTAGCTTCGAGAACACAATCCAACCATCTCGTCCCCTTCTCCTTGCGCCCTCCATCTTTCCCAGCATCAGGGTCTTTTCCAGGGAGTCTTCTCTTCTCATGAGTTGGCCAAAGTATTGGAGTCTCAGCTTCAGGATCTGTCCTTCCAGTGAGCACTCAGGGCTGATTTCCTTCAGAATGGAGAGGTTTGATCTTTTTGCAGTCCATGGGACTCTCAAGAGTCTCCTCCAGCACCAGCATTCAAAAGCATCCATTCTTCGGCGATCAGCCTTCTTTATGGTCCAGCTAGATACAATGTAGCAATGTCAGGCCAGGCCACTTCAGAAAAGAACCGTCTGTATTTAAAAAGCCTAAAAACACTTGGAAATTCATAGAAAACCACTGGTTTCACCGATTCTCTTCATTCCACCGCCAGTCTGCTTCGTTGGCCAAGGACTTGGGAACCCCTGGGTCCCCGCCAGAATTCCCCAAGGGGGAGGTCACCTACTCACACGAAGGTACTTTACCCGTAGGTGACAATCGCTGGGCAAAAGCTCTCCTCCGGACTTACCCAGGCGGCAGACTATGCAAACCAAAGTTCTATTGTCCTCTTCCAGTAGGTGCTTAGAATGTACTTGTGTGTCGAGACCCCCTCGTTGGAAATGACTCACACAAGGACACGGATATTAGGTTTATGTTACTGGGCAAATTTTGGTCACAACTTTATTGAAATTAAAGAATGTGAGCGGTATTGGCTTAGGCATTGATTGGACCTGATTATATCTGACTCCTGCCCATTGTGCAGGAAGTCCCAGTAAGGGTAAGCCACCGGTAGGGGGAGCCCTGTCGATGCGAACCAACTCAAGCTCCCCCTGGTGCTCCCGTCGGGGTCGTGTCAAGGCCTTAGCCCCCCAGCTGGGCTTCAGACTAGATCAACACCCCTGGATTCCTTTAACGGAATACCCTTAAGCATGGAGGGGCAGGTGGTGGCCACACCTCCCCTCCCCCACACAAGGTCAAACAATGCCTAACCGCAACCCGAACAAAGTTGTGACGATTGCTACGAGGTAGGCGAAAACCAAGTGTCCAGTGCCAATTTGCCAAGTGGAAAAATTCCTACCAGGCCCCTCGGACAACCAAGGCGACCAACCGTAGTCCATAGCAAGGCCATTGCCTAACCTGCAAAATAGGGAGGGAGGGCGGGTGATTGAGGAAGCGAGCCAAAGAGAAAGTTCTCTGGGGGTTGGCTGGCCGGGCTCTGACGTGGCCGGGATCCCATAGGCAACGGGGGACAGAGTCCCCCGCCCCTGGTGGGGAGTGGGTGGTCACGTGGTCCACCGCAACTCCTCCCCACTGGGAAGTGGAGCGGATTTCCCAAGACATATCCTGTATTTGCATGTTACCCCAACACATTCCTCCTATGTTAATCATGTATAACCCTCCCCTTTTCTGATGGAGTCGTGATGTTTAGCGAACTGTCTGCTGGGATAAGATAGGCACTTTTAAAAGTCCTTGTCACTCCGTTCTCGGGGTTCAATTCCTCTCTGAACCTGTTGCGCAATCAACTTTGGTCTCCGCTATTTGCTCCGCTTGGTGGCTGGCCTCCTTCTTTGTTCCGCAGGGACCCACGGGCTCTGAGCAGCCTCCCACCTGGATTTTTCCGTAAGAACAGAAACTCGACTAACCCTCTTGAGAGAATAAAGGTGGCTTTTGCTCCCACTGCAATGTTGTAATCTTAATAAGCACATCTTCCTACAAGTGAATAGTTGCCACCTATCTGGGGGGAAATAAAGTGGTATGCTGAGAGACATGGTTACGGTGGAGAGCAAATCTGTGTTCAACAATCCGAACATCCAGAGAGAAACCAGATGGCAGCTTTTTTTTACTGTGTCCACAGAACTCAATGAAAGCCAACCAATGGTTTGGGTCAGGTGAAGTAGAAGCATGTTGAAATCTGCAGATGGCACAAAGTTCAGCGGCAGTAAATCAGAAAGGAGGGGCAGTCCTTAAACAGCTGAAGAGAAGAGGATAAACCTCAACTGAGCATCCAACTATTAACATCCTGACGGTAAGGACCTTACCCAACCCTAGTCACATGTAAACACCATTTTAAAGTATGGCTTGATGAGCTAAAAGATGAAGAGGAGTACCCATTCAGAAGCACATCATATTGGAAACAATGCAGTTCAGTACTAACACTCAGATATGCACCCTCCTGCACATCCATACCCTGGGGCAAGTCTGGGGATGGGCTCTTGGTTTCTTTGGCCAACTAACTGCTCAGTAAGTGTCACCTTTGGGCACTTCCCTGGGTGTACACGTGTCCTCACGCTTGAGGGATTATGGCGGGAGATAGAGGGGGAAAGAGTCATTTCCTTAAGGGCAAGAATGGCGTTGGAATGGAGGAAATTGATGCAGGGGGTGGATTTTCTGAAGTGAGGGGCTTTTCCTAAGCCAGCAGTCCATAAGGGAAATGGCTTGACAGATTTCTTGCAACAAAGGATCACTTTTGGCAATAGAAACCAGTTAATGGGCTTTTGATGGACTGAGTCCATTGTTCTCTCAGCAGGCGGCCACTCAGGAGCTCAGTCAAGCTGGCGAAGCTCCGCTGCTCCGCAGAACGGAAACAGGCAGTGGTAAGATTCTGTCCCCCCTTCATGGATCACTGCCTTGCCGTGGCGAAGGGGCTTGAAGAACTCAGAGAAGCTATGAACTATGCCGAGCAGGGCACCCAAGATGAACAGGTCATAGTGGAGAGTTTTGACCAAACGTGATCCACCTGGAGGAGGAACCGGCAAGCCACTCCAGTATCCCTGCCAAGAAAACTCCATGGACAAAGACAACAGGCATATAAAAGTTATGACGCTGGAAGATGAGCCCCTCAGGTCGGAAGGCGTCCAACATGCTACTGGGGAAGAGCGGAGGACAAGTACAAGTAGATCCAGAGCTGATGAAGCGGCTGGGCTAAAGCCGAAAGGACGTTCAGTTGCGGATATGCCTGGAAGCGAAAGGAAAGTCCAATGCTGTAAAGAAAAATATTGCATAGGAACCTGGAATGTAAGAACCATGAACCTGGGTAAGTTGGATGTGGTCAAAAATGAGATGGCAAGAATAAATATTGACATCCTGGGCATCAGTGAACTAAAATGGACAGGAATGGGCGAATTCAGTTCGGATGACCATCATATCTACTACTGTGGGCAAGAAACCCGGAAAAGAAATGGAGTGGCCCTCATAGTCAACAAAAGAGTGGCGAAAGCTGTACTGGGATGCAATCTCAAAAATGATAGAATGATCTCGATACGAATCCAAGGCAGACCTTTTAACATAACAGTAATCCAAGTTTATGCACCAACTACTGGTGCTGAAGAAACTGAAATTGACCAGTTCTATGAAGACTTACAACACCTTATAGAAGCGACACCAAAGAAGGATGTTCTTCTCATTATAGGGGATTGGAATGCTAAAGTAGGGAATCAAGAGATAAAAGGAACAACGGGCAAGTTTGGCCTTGGAGAGCAAAATGAAGCAGGGCAAAGGCTAATAGAGTTCTGTCAAGAGAACAAGCTGGTCATCACAAACACGCTTTTCCAACAACACAAGAGACGACTCTACACGTGGACATCACCAGATGGGCAGCATCGAAATCAGATTGATTATATTCTCTGCAGCCAAAGATGGAGAAGCTCAATACAGTCAGCAAAAACAAGACCTGGAGCTGACTGTGGCTCGGATCATCAGCTTCTTATAGCAAAATTCAAGCTTAAACTGAAGAAAGTAGGAAAAACCACTGGGCCGGTAAGATACAATCTAAATCAAATCCCTTATGAATACACAGTGGAAGTGAGGAACAGGTTTAAGGATTTAGATTTGCTAGACAGAGTGCCTGAAGAACTATGGATGGAGGCTCGCAACATTATACAGGAGGCAGCAATGAAAACCATCCCAATGAAAAGGAAATGCAAGAAAGCAAAGTGGCTGTCCAATGAGGCCTTACAAATAGCGGGGGAGAGAAGGCAAGCAAAATGCGAGGGAGATAGAGAAAGATACAGGAAATTGAATGCAGATTTCCAAAAAATAGCAAGGAGAGACAAGAAGGCCTTCTTAAACGAGCAATGCAAAGAAATAGAGGAAAACAACAGAATGGGAAGAACCAGAGATCTGTTCAAGAAAATTGGAGATATGAAAGGAACATTTCGTTCAAAGATTGCCATAATAAAGGACAAAAGTGGTAAGGACCTAACAGAAGCAGAAGACATCAAGAAGAGGTGGCAAGAATACACAGAGGAATTATACCAGAAAGAAATGGATGCCTCGTACACCCCAGGTAGTGGGGTTGCTGACCTTGAGCCAGACATCCTGGAGAGTGA
The DNA here is from genome assembly GCF_964270895.1 of Podarcis filfolensis. Lineage (NCBI taxonomy): Eukaryota > Metazoa > Chordata > Lepidosauria > Squamata > Lacertidae > Podarcis > Podarcis filfolensis. The sequence goes on from NC_139619.1 coordinate 9,477,474, forward strand.
AGTCAAATGGGCCTTAGAAAGCACTGCAAATAACAAGGCCAGTGGAAGTGATGGTGTTCCAGCTGAACTATTTAAAATTTTAAAAGATGATGCTGTTAAGGTGCTACACTCAATATGCCAGCAAGTTTGGAAAACTCAGCAGTGGCCAGAGGATTGGAGAAGATCAGTATACATCCCAATCCCAAAGAAGGGCAGTGCTAAAGAATGCTCCAACTACCGCACAATTGCACTCATTTCACACGCTAGCAAGGTTATGCTTAAAATTCTACAAGGAAGGCTCAAGCAGTATGTGGACCGAGAACTCCCAGAAGTGCAAGCTGGATTTAGAAGAGGCAGAGGAACCAGAGACCAAATTGCAAACATGCGCTGGATTATGGAGAAAGCCAGAGAGTTCCAGAAAGACATCTACTTCTGCTTCATTGACTATGCAAAAGCCTTTGACTGTGTTGACCACAGCAAACTATGGCAAGTTCTTAAAGAAATGGGAGTGCCTGATCACCTCATCTGTCTCCTGAGAAATCTCTATGTGGGACAAGAAGCTACAGTTAGAACTGGATATGGAACAACTGATTGGTTCAAAATTGGGAAAGGAGTACGACAAGGCTGTATATTGTCTCCCTGGTTATTTAACTTATATGCAGAATTCATCATGCGAAAGGCTGGGCTGGATGAATCCCTAGCCGGAATTAAGATTGCTGGAAGAAATATCAACAACCTCAGATATGCAGATGACACAACCTTGATGGCAGAAAGTGAGGAGGAATTAAAGAACCTTTTATTGAGGGTAAAAGAGGAGAGCGCAAAATATGGTCTGAAGCTCAACATCAAAAAAACGAAGATCATGGCCACTGGTCCCATCACCTCCTGGCAAATAGAAGGAGAAGAAATGGAGGCAGTGAGAGATTTTACTTTCTTGGGTTCCATGATCACTGCAGATGGTGACAGCAGCCACGAAATTAAGAGACGCCTGCTTCTTGGGAGGAAAGCAATGACCAACCTAGACAGCATCTTAAAAAGTAGAGACATCACCTTGCCAACAAAGGTCCGTATAGTAAAAGCTATGGTTTTCCCAGTAGTGATGTATGGAAGTGAGAGCTGGACCATAAAGAAGGCTGATCGTCGAAGAATTGATGCTTTTGAATTATGGTGCTGGAGGAGACTCTTGAGAGTCCCATGGACTGCAAGAAGATCAAACCTATCCATTCTTAAGGAAATCAGCCCTGAGTGCTCACTGGAAGGACAGATCGTGAAGCTGAGGCTCCAATACTTTGGCCACCTCATGAGAAGAGAAGACTCCCTGGAAAAGACCCTGATGTTGGGAAAGATGGAGGGCACAAGGAGAAGGGGACGACAGAGGACGAGATGGTTGGATAGTGTCTTTGAAGCTACAAACATGAGTCTGACTAAACTGCGGGAGGCAGTGGAAGACAGAAGTGCCTGGCGTGCTCTGGTCCATGGGGTCACGAAGAGTCGGACACGACTAAACGACTAAACAACAACAACAAGATTCTGTCCACTAGAGGCCGCTATCCGCTAAGCGCTATTGGCTAGCTGTCCAAATCCGATGCTTTTGATTGGGCTATACGCAGCAGTATGTAAATACAGAGTTCATTCCCAAGTCCCCGTTCATATTGATACGCTTTCATACCAGAAAGAGGGAAGCAGGGTCTTTTATTAATAAAAAAAGATGTGGTGCTTGGTGCGACAGGGGAAGGAAAGGGCTTTCTCGAGCTCATTGTCTCGCGCCCTAGCTATGTAAAGGGGTTTCTGGGGAAGGCGAGATCCGTAGCGAATTTCCCCCTCGGAAATTCCGTATAGCATATTCTTAGAAAAGGGGGGGGGAGAAAAAAGGAGGGGGGGAGAAAAGACTGAAAGGGAAGAAAGGTTTCCTCTGTTCCCCTCCACTCTTCCAAAATAATTCCGAGCTGAGGTGCAGAGCTCTTTCCTCCCTTGTGACCTCCCCACCCTCCTCCTCCTCCCTTCCACATAACTGGCTGTGTCACCTTGCCTGCCAATCATACCTCCCTTTGAACTGAAGCAGAGTTCCATCCCTGTTTGTGCCAGTTCTGGAGTCTAAAAGCCGAGGACCTAAATCAGCCAAAGGAAAATGACACCCTTCCTACCCACACAAAAATGCAATTTTCATTGGTCTGTTTGCTACTGGACGTGGTCGCCAAGCTTGGCCAAAGGGGTTTGTTTTTTTCTTTTGTTTTAAGAAGCGAAGCAATAGCTCATTTGCTTGCTAGTGTGGGAGTCTGCAATTCTTGGTGTTCCAGGGCTTTTTGCAAGTTGGAGTTGCCTCCAGTCCACCCCGGATGTAAGAACAGTCCTTCTGGATTAGACCAATGGATGATCTAGTCCAGCACCTAGTTCCCCATAGTTGCCCAGCAGAGGCTCACAACAAGCCCATAAGCAGGACCTGAGTGCAATGGCCCTCTCCCACTCATATTCCCAAGCAGGGCCGGACCTCTGATGAGCCAGAGTGAGGCAGCTGCCTCAGGCGGCCGATGCTGAGGTGAGGGGATTGAGCTGGGAGTGGCCTGTGGCCTGGCCTGTACCCCTATGTTAGCTGACTGCTCTCAAGTGCAGGGAAAGCTCCTGTCCTTTCCAAAGTACTTGGAAGAAGATTCAACAGTCAATCCAATTGGCTTCAGTACAGGAAAGATTTTGGGGTGTTTTACTGTTTTGGATGTTTCAATTTGCTGGCAGCGCCCAGAATGGCTGGGGCAACCCAGTCCGATGGACAGCATAGAAATCTCAACGTTGAATTTGTCTGATTTCCTTTCAGAGCCATTCAAGTTGGTACTTTTCAGCACCTATGGGTGTAGTGGCATCTGGACCATGGACCTCTCAGCTGGTGACTTGTGGGAGTCAGTCTGCAGCTCACCACACCTCAGCCAGTGGGATGTATCACCAGAGATTACAGAACCCCAGCCGAGTCTTCAGAGATGTCCTGCTCTCAGCAGAACAGCTTCTTCCAGAGCAGTGGCGGAGCAGGGTGGGGACGGTCCGCACTGGGTGTCATCCTGCGGGGGGGGGGGGACACATTCACTGTAGGCTCGGGAAGCTGGGGGTCGTGGGTGGGCGCTCCCGGCTGGAGGAGGCAGGCAGGGGAGAGGACGGGAAGGAGGCAGGTGAGCAAAGAACGGAGGGGGGCAGGAAGGGAGAGGAAGAAAGTGGGATCGGTGGGTGCGCCTTTCATTCTGCCTGGAAGACCAGCGCCTACAGCTGGACTACCAAGTGGATTGAAAGGGTCGCTTTGGGGGCAGCGCTGCAAATGCAGAAGGGATCTTGGCCAGTTTCTAAAAAGGGAAAGTGAGTTTCCCTCTGACAAACGCTTTCTGCCTCCCCTCTGCAAAGCTCCACATGTTTCCGCCCCACCCTGTCCTCAGCCAACCCCCCCCCCCTTAGAAGCCACTCTTGGGTTATTGACTTCTGTGTGCTTGTGTATCTGTGTCTCCCGTGTGGGGTTCCTCTCTGCGTAAAGTCTTCAAGTTGTGCCTGTGTGCGCCTGACAAATCTGCCCCATTGCCTTTCCCTCGTCAAAATTTATCTTTCCCCCCACCTCCAGTCTCTGTTGTTGTGTGTCCTGGCTGAGAGGAAAAACAGAAGACGGGGGGCCATCGGTCAGGGATAGTCTACTTGAGATTCCTGCATTGCCCCAGGGGGTTGGCTTGATGACCCTCAGGGGTCCCTTCCAGCTCCACTGCGGCTTGCGCAGAGCTACCCGAAGCCCGGGCGCGACTGCTCAGTGCGCCCTGGCTTCGGGGTGCAGGCAGCTCTGCGCAAGCCGGGGGAGCCCGGCGGGAACTCCCGCGGGCTCCCAAGGCTTGCGAATAGCTTCCTGAAGCCTGCTCTGCGCAAGCCGGGGGAGGTCTCCCGCGGCTTGCGCAGAGCTACCCGAAGCCCCAGAGCGACTGCTGAGCACGCCAGGGCTTCGGGATAAGAGGAAGCCCCGTCGGACATTTGGGCTCCAAAGAACATTCACAAACCGGAACACTCACTTCCGGGTTTGTGGCGTTCAGGAGCCAAAGCATTCGAGTTGCAAGGCGTTTGGGATCCAAGGTACGACTGTATTGGTAAGGCGCCCCCACAGGTAACATGGGGGGGGGGAGAATGATAGGAGGGGATCGGGAGAGACAGGGAAGCCCGGAGGGAACGCCCCACCTAGCCCAGCTCCGACCCCAAGCCAATATCACCAGCGGCTGGAGCAAAAGAGCAGAGGAACCGTGCACCGGGGACCGGCTGGGGGCTAGAAGAACGCGGCGTGGACCCTCCCCTGCCAGTGCAGGGGGGCACAGCAAAAACCATGCTTTATGTTATGGAGTTTATTTTCAGTCCATTTCTTATCCGTATTTTAAAACCCTATGAACCCAGGTAGGCGGCCTGAACCATTGGAGCCCATTTCCTGGAACCGCCGCCTCAGCCCCGATCTAGGGACCCGACACCAAGCCCTGGGGGTCCCACAGGAGAATTAAAACTGCCCCTTTTTCTTGTTCCCTTCTCTCTCTCTCTCTCTCTCTCTCTCTCTCTCTCTCTCTCTCTCTCTCTTTCTCTCCCTCCTTCTTTAGTTAGGCACACAACCCTCCCTTTTTCATTAATACATTATTATTCATTATTCATCCATTTCATTTATATTCACTTCTTTTTTAAAAAAAGTTTTTTAAATTTCTCATTAAAGAATTCTATATATATATCTATTTTTCCATCCTCACTCCCCCCTTTTTCTATTTACTTATTACAATGGGTTTTTCCCCCCTTCTCTTTTCTGAACAAACAAACCAACCATTTTCAGTAGGATTTTTTGTGTTTTCTTTTTCTTTTTCTTTCTTTCTTCTTTTTCTCTCTATCTCTTTTCTCTTTTCCTTATCTTTTCTTTTCCATCTTGTCTTTTGTCTCACACTATAACTTGAATCACCACAGTGACTTTTGATTTTTAAATAGAATTCCATTAGCCTTTACATTTTTAACTTTGGACTCTTATCTGCAAACTCCTACAGGCTCCTGGACCTTCATAGGCAATGCTTGATCATCCTTAAGTACTGTTTCCGCCCCCGTCTTAGGGCTATTGGGTGCCTTCTTCAGTATTTCAACATCCTGGAGAGGACAGACACTTCCTGCTAGACATTTACTCCAGACATTTACAGAAGGCACAGAGGCACTGGCTGAAGAAGTTGGGAATGAGCAGACAGTGCTTTTGCTGAGAAGGAGCTCCACCCCAGGGTGCTAAAGAGCTCTTTCCCTAGCCTGCAGGTGCCAGAAAGCCAAGCGCTGGTGTTGCAGTGGTGGTACTTCAGAGGAGTATGAGAAAAGGCTGCTCTGGATTCTGGGTATATAAATGGCCTTGCCTGAAGCTGTGGATTGTGCTCTGCATTAGCAGAGAGGCTCTACTTAGTTGCAAATGAAGCACATTTCAGTTCTTATAGAAACCGGTGTTTCCATGCATGCTTGTTCAGGAACTCTGTGAACTAGACAGCCGCTGTTTTAAACTGGCCCTTTTTCTGGCAGGTTAAACGATTAAAGTTGACTTGATTAACTTCATCCGCCAACTACCCTTCTAAGCAACCAGAGCAATTACAAATCAAAGGCTCTCCAACCGTGCGCTATCCCTATCTGCAAGCAAGCTCTCCCACAAAGTGTTCTATGAGACACATGAGCCAAATAGCCGAGGAGACAGTTTTTTAGCTGCCTGTCATTCATACACTTTATACGGAAAGGATTTCAGGGGCAGATGCTCTTTTTCTGCATGGAGGGTGGGGGTTTCCAAAGGAGCACTATTCAGACCTGCATTCATGGCTTATGAGTCGTAGCCGTGTGACAACTGCACCTCATGCTGATGTGTTGAAGGGCTGATGTTGCACTTCCAGGTAGAAGAGCTCGTTGGCATTATTTTAGGCTCTGTGTCAATTGACTTTGTGACATGATGGGGGGGGGAGTTCTTATTTTTAGAGTATTTACCTGCAACCTATTATGTGGGAATCTCAAGGTACTTTACAACTAGGTCAGAAAATAGGCAAACATTGAAATGCAGCAGAATAAACAGGCCTACAGTAAAAAAATATCCTTCAAAGCCCATATTGGCTGGCAGCAGCATCCCCCCAAGTCCATGATGGATAAACACTTTCCCCACATGGAGCAGAATTGCACCCATGTTGGCAAAGGCCTCCTTTCTAGAAGGGGGAGCAGAGGCTGCCCCCACCCACTGCTCTCTTCTCCCAGGCATCTGAAGAGACAAACGGCTCCCCTTCTCTACCTGTGTGCCACAAGCCTGAATTGCAAGACAGTTCCCACTTTGGGGCAACAGGGAACAAACATGCAGAGGACGAGTTCTGAGGCTCCCCCAACAAAGCCATTTCCCTGGGCCCACCTGCCAGCCTGCTGCTGGCTGGCTGCCCACCCACAGGAAAACGGCACGATTCTCCCCACCAAGAGGACATAACAAGAAGATGGGGACTATAACATAGGACTTCCTAACTTGTGAGTTCTGATGAGCCGCTGCTGCTTCCCCAGTTTAAAGGATGGCGGCTCAGGTGAGCCATTAAGCTAGAAGGAGGAAAAGGACCGACCCCGGGATGGGCTGTCTGCCTTCCTTTTGCCTTCCACCTCACGACATCCTTCCCCAGCCTGGTGCACTCCAGGTGTTCTGGGGCTCCATCTCTCACCAGGCCCAGGCGGTATGGCCAGGGGTCAGGGATGGGGGCAGTTGTCCAAAGCAGCTGGAGAGACTCAAGGAGGGCATTGCAGCCTCAAAGCCCTTTCCCTACCTCTCAATCTGGACTTACCTGGCCTTGCCCCTGGCCGCCTTTAGCCAGATCAGCTGTGCTCGGAGCTGGGACAGACCCCTCTGGAGACTTAGAGGTAGAGGAAACAGCCTGGGTCCCCTGGAGAGCACTCCCAAAGGAGATGCCCTCAAAGCTGATCATACTTTTCCTACTCCCAGACTGCAAGCTAGAGAACGTCGCTGCACACTGGTGACCCGTTCCCTGGGAAGGAGAAACCTCATCCAGAGATGGGAGGGAAGCACTTTGGCCAGTGCCATGGGGCCTTTCTTCGGAAAGCTGCTCGGGGACCTGCAATGGAGCACTGCCCAAGGAGGAGGAAATGTGGGAGGCCTGCTGGGAAGGCTGCTGGGACCCCGACTCTTCCTGGCTAAGGGAAGCAGCTCTTCCAGTGGTATCTCTGGGAACAGAGGGCATCAAAGTGCGCTGGCAATGAGAAGGCTCAGCCAGGTGGGAGCCGGAGGTCTCTGGGGTCGCACCCAGGGATTCGTTGGGCGAACTTTTCTTCTCCATTCTGTGGACACGAAGGCAAGTCTTCTGACCACTGTACCAGCTGGTTTCAAAGGCTATTTTTTATGAAAGCTTGAAAAACAAAGAAAACACAATATACAGAAATCAGCGTCAGATATCAAGCATTTTGAAAACATAAAAATGAAAAGAAACAGAAGACGAAAAGCTTTCTTCTTTGTTGCAAAGTAATTCCCAAGAATAAGCCCAGAGTAGGTAGGCCTTTTTACTCCTGGGGAAATCACCGGCAATTTCATGCCAAATGCAGCAGAGGGAAGGGGCACAGGAGCTGCTATGAAACAGACGATCCTCCAATCACAGCTGTTTGATGCAGGGATGGAATCAATCCTTTTGCTTCAGTAAAAACCTCAAGGGTCGTAGGTTGTGGTTAAATGAACTGGATGGTGTTACGAAGGATCTCAAAATGAAACACCGTTTTTCAATTTGAAAACTGTTGAATGATCTTTACCTATCCTGGGAACAGTACACCGCAGTGGTGGGCAGTTCCACAGACCCTCCTCCTCTGCTCAAAATGCATACAGACCCATCTTTGCGCGGGGAAGATCCAGACAAAAGGAGTCTGTTTTCAAAGTACCCGCGGAGGGGTTTACACGGCTCCATCCTCTTGCCTCCCCCGCCCCCCGATCACTGTTTCACTCCAGAAGGCGTCTCAGACCTGGGTGGAGCAGCCACAAATGACAGGCAAAGAAACAAGGTCCTGCCCAGATTCAGGCTTCCTCATGATCGTGTGGAATCTGTACACGTTTCTGTTGGCGCTTCCACTAGTGATTGATCTGTACAGGATCGGACTTCATTTCAGCCAACCACATCCTTCCTCTTCCCCCTCCCTCTTCCCCCGACAGCATACTAGAGTTCATATGGATTTCAAAGCATGCTTTGAGAACTTGTATGCTTAGCTTTAAACTCCACAAAATTAGCCTATGGCTAGGATGCTATTTATCAAAGTCTGTGCCCATTAAGATATGGTCAGATACAAGTATGCTTTCCCCCTTGTTATACAATTATTATTTTTAAAATTGCATTCAACCATTTACTATTTAAACAGCTTATACACCACTTGACTATAATCATCTCTGAAGTGACACACGAGAAATACATTGCAGAAAAAGTTAACATTGATGACATCAGACTTCCGTTAAAAAGACCTGCTAGAATAAAAAAAGGATTCGGTAGGTGCTGGGTGCTCTGCCTGATGCTCTCAACTGACAAGATGTAGGTGTGGTTGACTCAAATGGGAACAGTGACCACAGTGCTATCAAATTCAACATACACAGTATGGAAGTGGACAATTGCTAAGGAAATCCAGAACAGTTACATTTGACTTCAAAAGAGGAGACTTCCTCAAAATGAGGGATTGGGTAAAAAGGAAGTTGAAGGGGGAAAGTCAAGGATGGTGAGCCCTTCTGTGCTCCAGAGGGCCTGGGTGGCCTCATTCCCCTCTTGTTCTGAGCACTGCCGAGGGAGGCAAACATGTCCTTCCTGGGGGCTGGTCCCTCCCCACCCTGTTCCTGGAGGGCAGCAGGAGGAGGGGGCTGCTGCTCACCATGGGGGCTTGAGAGTGTGTGAGCAGACTTTGTCATGGGAGGAGGCAGGCCTTGCAGAGGAGGAATGCTGGGGGCAGGCATTCAAACTCAGCCCTGAAGCTCACTGGGTGACCCTGGGCCAGGCACTCACGCTCAGCCTAACCTACCTCAAAGGGTTGCTGTGAGGATAAAATGGGGGGGGGGAGAGAGAACTCTGCACACCAACTTGACCTCCTTGCAGGAAATGGGGGCTATAAATGTAATTGTGTTATTTGTACCCCACCCACCTCACTGGGTTTCCCCAGCCTCTCTGAGCGGCTTCCAACACATATTAAAACAACAAACATTCAAAGCCTCCCTATAAAGGGCTGCCTTCCAGAGGTTTGATAGTTGCTCATCTCCTTGTCACCTGTAGGGAGGGCGTTCCACAGAGAGGCTGCCACCACCGAGAAGGCCCTCCCTCTGCCTGGTTCCCTGCAACCTCGCTTCTCGCGGGGAGGGAACCACCAGAAGACCCTCGGAGGAGGACCTCCGGGCTGAAGGATGGGGGTGGAGATGCTCCTTCAGGTATACTGCGCTGAGCTTCCTGACCTAACATTTGCCTCGCTTAACATAATTAATTAGGAAGTGAAGTTTTCCTCTTCCATTTAAGCAGTACAGGAAGTAAGAACGTGCAAAAAGGAATACTACTTCTAGAATTCCCAACTCCTGACATAAAACAGCACAAAGGTTGCCTTTTCTTGACCATCAATCACCTGCGCAAAGTCCCTACACCACCCCCTATTGTGCTTCAATACAGCCCCATCGGTCAGGCCGGACACTGAGGTCCAGCGCTGAGGGTCTTCTGGTGGTTCCCTCATTGTGAGAAGTGAAGTTACAGGGAACCAGGCAGAGGGCTTCTCAGTAGTGGCGCCCGCCCTGTGGAACGCCCTCCCACCAGATGCCAAAGAAATAAACAAGTATATGACATTTAGAAGACATCTGAAGGCTGCCCTGTTTAGGGATGCTTTTAATGACTGATGTTTTAATGTATTTTTAATCTTTTGCTGGAAGCCGCCCAGAGTGGCTAGGGAAACCCAGCCAGATGGGCCGGGTAGAAATAAATTAAAAAATATAATTATTAAATTATTATAGGCATTAGAAACAGAATTTGAAGGGGCAGCCTTTTCTGGCATTGCCAAATGAAGCTGCTGACCCATTTCTAAGTCCTAAAATCCACAATTTCTCTGAATGCCTGAAAAACCCAGTGGTGCAGGACCTCCTAGCATGCCATCTGCTGGGGAACATTTCCTAGCACTTGGCTGGGAGCTGCTGCAGCGCTATAGTCAGGAAAGGCTTTCTGTATATCGGTAAGTCCCAACAGTTGAATAGGAAACTTCAAAAACAATGTATGTATTTGTATCTCAGATGTTTTAAGCTATTTCACATGTCCACCAAGCACGAGAAAATGTCCCTTCATCTTCTTGACATTTCCAACAAATATTTGGTATGTTTTCATGTATTCTAAATAACTTCTCGAGAGTTAGATACCAGCAATACATACATATATATATATATATATATATATATATATATATATATATATATTTAAAAGTCTATTTTAAGTCATAACTCAATTATTATTTTAACACTTTAGTCCACATATGTTACCACTATTCCAACTGTACAATATAACCAAAAAAAGAGAAAATCCTGCCTCTTTAATCATGCACTTTTTAATCTGTTCTTCTTCCATTTAGGATTTCAACAAAAGTTTCTACATTTTTGATATCACATGATGTGCACAATTGTATCTCAAAACCCGTCTTCCACTCTTCCATACCCCAAGTCTTCATTTCCAACTAGAATCTCTCAATCAATCAATCAATCATTTATTTGTATGTTGCCTTTCCAAATTTCAAACCATGTGCAAGGCAGCTTACAAAAAAAAAAAAAATTCCATAACTGCAAACATAACAAAACTAGTCGTAAACAATGAACAAAATATCAAAAAGTACACAACAAAATTGAAAAAAAATCCACATAAATAATAAGATTCCACGTAAATCATATAATCCAAACTAAAGAGATAAAAAAATAACATCAGCAACAGCAACCCCCCCCCCCCCCGGAAAAAGAACCCATAAACAACACCCCAACCCTCTTTTATTAAGTGTAAAAGAGAAACCCCTTGTTTAAATTTTACAATCTCCACGTTTCCACTTTAAGAACTCTCAGTAGATTAACCATTTCTCTTTATCCGTCACCCTTTTGTCTATAAAAAGTGTCTTCTGGTGAAACCCAAAATAGAGTCTTTGTGTATAAACTAACTTTATATCTATTTTCAGATTCTTAATACGCCACGCACGTCTAATACAGTGGTTCTCAAGGTGCGCATTTACTCTGACTTGATCTACCACAAATATCCAAGCCATCTAACCCTGAAATCCTAACCTTCTAATTCCAAGTCTCTGTTACGAAAAAGGAGCAATGCTGCTGAGTGCTCCAGATGGCTGGAAAGCCAAACAGGATGTTTATGTTATGGGACTGTACCGTGGGAACCAGGGACAGTCTATTATGTGCTCTGAGCACCGGATGTTAGCTCAGAGTGGCACATGACCCTGTACTGGAAGTACATGGGTGGAGTTTTTCTCTCTCTGCTGTGGCTGTAAAGAGGGTGCAGACATGTTGTTCTCTGCACTGAGGAAAGACAGAAATAAAGGCATGTAAATACATTTCTGTCTGTCTCTTTCCCCTCCCTGGGGATGGCAGGGAGTGAGGGAGGAGGAGTGGCTGTGTTCTTCTCACGTTTGAAGAAGGATCGGCCGATAAAGACCTCGCCTTGTCTTGCCGGGAGTCGCTGACGGGGGAGGCCAACAAGGAATCAAGCCGGGCACCTGGAGAGTGCCAAATGCCTCTGAATGACAGGGCTTGAATCAACATATGGTAGCAGAGGATGGTTATCTGATCCATGGGAATCAGCATGAGAGGTGAGAGGTTGATGGATCGTGTGCCATCCTCTGCACCAAGGAAAGAAGATAACGTCTGAAATTGCAGCCAGAAGCTGAACAGACGGCTGGCCCCAAGAGGGGGTGTTTTCCAAGCAACGGAGCCCCAAAAAGGTATGCTGAATATCGGGCTAAAAGTGTGAATGCAGATTGATTTATTCTCTGGTTCACGAGAGAGCTGCGTTTGGAAAAAAACAGCTCTGAGAAGAAAGGCTTGCATACCAGAAATTCCTGTGGTGAGATAAGGATTCCCGTCCCGGGGAAAGTTGCTAAGCAACGACAGTCAGTAAGTGGAAAACTACTGACACCTGGGGCTGGCTCAGTCAGAGCCGGGAAAGCGAAAGTTGTTTTGACTTTGAGACAGCTTGGAGATTGCCTGCCTGCCTGAGAGAGAGGCAGAAAAACAGCTCAAAAAGGAGCTTTTGGATTTTTACTAGCTCGAGAGTGGAGAGCTGAGACTTGAGTTCAGCATGGATGCCAAGAAGGGGGGAGTGCCCCTGAGTGCCGTGGTTCAGGATGAACACAGCCGGCATGCTGCACTGGATGCCAAGGACAGGGGGAGGGAAGAACGGAGTTCTAATTCCCCCACTGATGAAGCTACTGGAGAGGATGCTGTAGCTTTGAACGCTGTTCGATGTTACAATTGCGGACAGACTGGGCATCTTCAGCGGAACTGCAAGAAGCCACGCCAGCCGAAAGGAGCGAAGGGCCGCTCAGCAAAGCCTGAGGCAGCAGGCAAAGGTCATACCAAGTCTTCGGTGAAACCTGCAAAGGCCCTGATGGCGAAAGGAACCACGCCAGATGTTGGGAACGCGTTTATTATCGACACTGCAGCGACGGTTCATATGTCCCCACACAGAGGACTCTTTTCATCGTTTAAGAAGCAAAGCTTCGCTGTGACACAGGCCAACGGTCAGGAGCTGGAAGCGGCCGGCGTGGGGACTGTCTATCTTAAGAGTCTGAACTTGACAATAAACAATGTTTACTTGGTTCCTGAACTGAAGTTCAATCTGCTGAGTGTTTCGCAGATTGCAAAGAAAGGACTGAGACTGTCCTATGATGATAAGAGCTGCGAGATCTTCAAAGATGGAGAGTTATATCTTTCTGCCAGACAGAAAGATGGACTGTATTTGTTGACTTTTGACCAAAGTGATTACATGGAATGTAATTCTGAGTCTAACATGATTTCTCTTGCAGGTGTGACCAAAACGAGCGCCAAGAAGGTGGCCAGGGTCGACAGAGCGTTTCAGCGGGTGTATGCTGATGTGATTGGTCCTCTAGAACCATCTAGAGGCAATGCAAGATTTTATCTTGTGTGTGTGGATCATTTCTCTAACTTTGTCTGGGTTTATGTGTTAAAGAAACCACAGGAAGCCTTGGAAAGGTTTCAAGAGTTTTGTGACAAGGTTAAAGACATGCATGATGCTAACATTGATTGTCTTTTGACAGATGAGAAGCAGATTTTTCTTTTACAGGATTTCCAGAGGTTCCTGCAGAAGAAGGGGATCAGACACAAGATTGCTGTTTCAGCGGAAGCGTGGAACAGGGGTGTTTGTGTAAAAGTGAACAAAGAATTGCAAAAGGGGATGAATGCGCAATTGCTTAGTTCACATCTGCCACATGAGTTCTGGGCGGAGTCACTCATGTCGTATTGTCATGCATGGGTGAGAAAGGTGTCGAAAGAGTTGGGAAGTTCTCCTTTTGAGAAACTGTTCCAGAGAAAACCTTCTGTTGCCCATTTCAAGGTTTTTGGGTCTCATGTGAGGACAGAAGCTCCAGGTGGAGTAAAGAATGCCAGAGGCATTTTTGTGGGATATGAAAAGGGTCTCTACAGAGTAATTTTGTCTGAATCTGGTCAGGTGATTCTCACAAAATTTCTAGAGAGTGCTCCTGAACAGGAGAGAGTGATAGTACACACATTTCCCACAGAGGACGATTCAGATGATGATGATGATTTCACAGAGTACAGTGGTACTGAGAGTGATGACACTGATAGCTCAGAGAGCTCAGTCGTCACAGTCATTGAGAGGAAGTCTCACACAATGGATAGACCTTCACAGGTGAAGGATGAACCACTGTTTACTGTTGGAACTGGTTCTCCTAAGAGTCCTGAGACAGGACCAGTGAGCAGAGAGGATCAGCACCTCATACGTAGGTCTGAGAGAGTCACAAAGGGTGAACCACCCAAAAGGTACTCAGAAGAGTATGCTAATTTAGCTGTTGCGTGTGTTGCTGTTGTACACAACCGAGGACAGGTTGGAGCTGTGTCTAAGTCAGAGACAAAGACACAACAGAGAGTTGCTAGCCAAGGTAATGCAGATGCACTCATTCCTTGGAAGCCAGACAACCAGAGAGGTACACTGGGGAAACCAGTGGCGGGTAGTTCCAAGGGTGGAACTGAAACAACAGGGGAGTGTTATGTGTATAACAACTGTTTGTTTTCTTCTCTGGATCACGCTATGCATGCCGCAACACGCATTGATTCTTTTGGGGGAGGTTGTTACGAAAAAGGAGCAATGCTGCTGAGTGCTCCAGATGGCTGGAAAGCCAAACAGGATGTTTATGTTATGGGACTGTACCGTGGGAACCAGGGACAGTCTATTATGTGCTCTGAGCACCGGATGTTAGCTCAGAGTGGCACATGACCCTGTACTGGAAGTACATGGGTGGAGTTTTTCTCTCTCTGCTGTGGCTGTAAAGAGGGTGCAGACATGTTGTTCTCTGCACTGAGGAAAGACAGAAATAAAGGCATGTAAATACATTTCTGTCTGTCTCTTTCCCCTCCCTGGGGATGGCAGGGAGTGAGGGAGGAGGAGTGGCTGTGTTCTTCTCACGTTTGAAGAAGGATCGGCCGATAAAGACCTCGCCTTGTCTTGCCGGGAGTCGCTGACGGGGGAGGCCAACAAGGAATCAAGCCGGGCACCTGGAGAGTGCCAAATGCCTCTGAATGACAGGGCTTGAATCAACAGTCTCTTCTTTCTCAATATCCCCATTCCGTTAACCGCACCAAGCAACAAGCTGTAAAATGCAAGTTTAAAACACAAGCTTTCCTTTGCATCTCGCAGAACTTTAAATGTAATTTGTGGGTTTTTTCACCTGTCCTCCAAACTTTGGTCTTTTTGCCATCCTTTAAATGGGAAATCAGTAGTCAAGCCATGCTTTTTGGTAAAACGTTCGTCTGGATCCCGGAAGTCCTACCTGAGATGGGAGGTTCCGCTAGTACCAGCCACTTCTCCTTCTGCAAGCAGCGCCACCCAGTGGCGTAGCGTGGGGGGTGCAGGGGGGGGCGGACCGCACCGGGCGCAACATCTGGGGTTAGGGCAAATCAATGGGTTAGGGGGCGCAAATCCACGGGTTAGGGGGCGCAAATCCATGGGTTAGGGGGCGTAAATTACTTGCCTTGCCCCGGGTGCTGACAACCCACGCTACGCCACTGGCGCCACCCGAATTCCCCCCTGGGATGAGCCGCTAAACTGAGCCGCCGGAGAAAGACTGGGGCGGGCAGCAAGTGGGAGGGGGAAGTCGTGCGCTTCTGTCCCGTCAGAAAAGTGCTGGTCCTCCCCGGAGGCAGCCTGCTTGCAGACAAGGGGGCTGGGCTGCCTCAAAGCCCATCAAGGCCACAGGCTGCTAGCATGACTCATCCCGGCTTTCTCATCTGAGGGGAAAGGGTGCGCGATCTTAAATGCTGGCCTTGGCAACTTGGCTGAGCTACCTTGGGCCAGCTTAGCCTCCCTCACAGAGGGTTGTTCTGAAGATACACTCAGGAAAACACCCGAGGCATGAAGAAGAAGAATGAGGAGAGTCTGGAAAGGGGGGTGGGGAGCGCTCTCACCCCAGCCGCTCCAGGATGGGAAGTGCGTCCCAGGGGAAGGGGGATTCAGGCGGAGGAGGACGTCGGGGTGGGTGGGGGTTGCCAGGAGCAGCACGATGTCCCTCCAACCCCCGGCTTCCACTCTCCAGGCAGGCGCCCAACGTGGCCAGCTGGCACTCCAGCCTTGGCGTGCAGATCCCGGGTTCAGCCCCAGTTCCAGGTTCTGATATTGAGGGAGAAAATATGCGTGCAATAAAACCCCTGCGTCCAGTCACGCTTCCTTTGCGCAGCTCTGTTCAGAAGCTGACCTGGCAGGGGAGCAGAGTCGCAGCAGTCCTGGGTCCGTGTGAGATGAGGGATAAATCAAGTCCAGAGACAGTTCGGTTCTTATCTCTAGAAGCGTTTATTTACAAGCCATAAATCAGTCTCCTCCATCGGAACTTGGAGGCATTCTCAGCCGTGCTTCCAAAAGCACACACTCGCAGCTTCTGTGCCAAGCTGCTGCTCAGTGAGAAGTGAAAGGAAGTCTGGAAGCAGAGAGACGCTGTGCGTCACTGCTCTGCGACGAGCTCCTCCTTCTACTCCCCCTCCTCCCCCTAGATACAGGACACCTCGGAGTTCTGACCCTGTCAGTTCCAAACTCCACAGAAAACATCGCTCTGCACATTTCCCACATCATGCATACTTCTATGATGTCTCCACTTTCCCCCCTCTCGCAAAGCCCCAAAGCCTCCTACATTGTAAGCCTTCCTTACAGGGGAATCATCAGAACCACCTGTGCTGCAGAGCTTCTGGCTGAAAGGCGACTCAGGAGATTTGCAATGACTGCTGCAATGCACCCCTAATGATTCAGATTGTATCATTATAGCCTTATGGTGTTTATTTGTTGTTGATATATTAAATTTGTATAATCTTAGAAGCGGTGTGGCTGTGAGTACCATGAAGGGAGCCTGCACTTTGTGATTTGCCAGGGCACTACTGCAGGTTAGGAAGGAGGAAGAGGCAAAGATCCTTTCCCCAGTAAAACATGTTTGCACCCAGGGTGTTTCCAGACTGTCAGTATTTTGTGGAAGGGATTCAGGTCCAGCCGAGAACTTCAGCTTTTCCAATGAGAATGGATTAAAGCACTCTGACCATTTTCTTAGTAGAGTCTAACCACTGTTGTAAGTTTTGGGTAAGCAAGTCATGAACGCAAAACAAACAAGTGGTCGTCTCCTCCGGGTGAACCCCTGCACTGTAAATATATTGACAGCACACTTCCAGGTCTTTGGCATCAGCATCCCAGAACTGTGAAGGTTGCCTCAACTGTTGAGCAACACAGCTAAGGAAGAAGGAGTGGAGTGTCTCCGGGGGGAGCATAGCTCCCATTCCCTTCCAAACACACAGACAGGACAGTGTGGTGGCACCCAGGGAATAGTTGCAGCAGCCGGATGGCTGGCTGAAACACACACCATTGCAATCTTTTTGCCTGGGATTCAATCTGAATCAGCCAGTTAGTGAACTTGGTGCTCCTGTGCAACAAAGCCACTACAAAATTCCTCTTCCCTGCACACTTCCAGGTCCCTCCAGCTGGGCTTTTTGAGTGTGATGGGTTTTTCTCACTCCAGAGCAGTTTGTCTTTAAGCTGAAGGTCACCAGGAAAGCAAGGGAGACTAAAAAAATTGCACTCTTGCTTTCCTGGAAGAAGATCAAAAGACTCCCCTGGACTAGAAGAAACAGCTCATTAACAACTGGAGAAATGCCAAAGAACTTTGGATATCTGCTTGGGAGCTTTCTGATGCAGTATTAATTTAACAAGGAGCCAGGAGTGAAACCGAAAGTAGACTGACCAGCTAGCTGAATCCAATTATATTGCTATGGGGGGGGGGAGGGGAAACCTCTAACATTTTACTTTTCAATACTTGTACTTCCAGGGTGAATTGAATGGGTGGGGGGTGGAGGAGAGGCAGAAAGAAGAGCTAACTTGTCCGTGGCTGGGGGCGCAATCTGGACGGTTCTGCCTGGGCGCAAGATCACCTAACTACTGCTCTGCGCCTCTGGACCAGGGGTGAATGGTGCTCATTGGGACTGGGAGGGTGGAAGGCAAGGAGGCCAACAGTAGGTGGTGCCAGAGCCAAGGAGTGGCTGAGCAAATGTGTTCTGTATCTGAGATGGAGTGGGAAGGGGCTGGCGGCCACCGCAGCCATCCCGTCTGCCCTCACGGACCGGCCAGAATCCACTGGGCAAATGCTCATCTTGCCAGAGTCTGGGTCTTCTGCTCTTGCTCTCTCAGAAACCGTGCCCAGGTGGGATGTTTCGTTTTTCGAAGCTGCTTCATCCCTGAGGAGGTTGGAGGTGACGCAACTCCTGCATCTCTGACGTGGGAAGGTTTGGGGGTATAACAAATTTCCCCCTTCTCCCTTGGCTCCCTGGAAAGAAGGCATCTTTACATTTTGAGCGCATTTCACAGGCCAGGAGCCAAGCACCCCTTCCGGAGGGGGAGAAGAGGCCCAGAAAAGATGAGCCCTTCTCAGCCCAAAGGCGTTCCCCTGAGATTCAGCTTCCGGGCTATGGCTAACCAGGTTAGGGGAGCAGGAATATTGGGAGCGGGAAGGAACTGATGTCATCTGCCAGAGCAGCTGGCTAATTGAAGGGAATGAGGTGATAACAAGGCTTTCAAATCTGAACTCTTGTTTGCGGCTGATTAGGATAGAGGGAGGTGGAGAACACGGGCAATCGGAAGCAGACTCTGGGTAGTTGGTTCCTTCTCTTTGTTCGGGTTCCTACGTCACACCAGCAGTTTAAATGGCAACACTCCTTTGCAAGATTGTCCGCCTTTTTAATTGTTTGTTATGGAAAATCAATAAAATGATAAGTTGCCCCTGCCGAAGGGTTGCATGACATCTAGCTGAAGACTTTTTGTGCTAAAAGTTGAAGCTATGCTGGGTTGTGTGTGTGTGTGTGTGTGTGTGTCCGTTCATGTGGCTGCTGTGTATTCAACATTCCACCCCTCCAAAGCATCCTAAGAACCTTAGTTTTCCTTTCACAGTGCTACGATTCCCAGCACCCTTAACAAACCATTGTTCCCAGGACTTTTTGGGTGTGGGTGGGAGGAGATGTGCTTTACGTGTGCGGTGTGCAGGCATCTCCAAGCACATGTGTGTGGGGATTCAAGACTAACTCTTATGCTTTTCTTCCTTAGACCAGCTTGACGTTGAACGAGAGGTTCTCTGGGTTGAGGAACACACGCCATTTCACAGTGAAGCAGAACACGGGCCGAATGGTCACTCTGCCATTGCATTCGGTGAAATCAGACTGGATTTGCAAAGGAGCTTGCCCCTGAAGCCAGTTGGTTGCCTGCCTCTGGCTGGCTGGCGGCTTGGCACCAGCAAAACACAAAGAGACAGCCCCATGCAACCTCACACCCAAAGATTTCTGCCCATGCTTCAGACATGCAGCCCTAAGAGCAGCTCTGACTCCCCCTCTAGGCCCCTCTGCCCCAGTCTTTCTCCTGATGTAGGCTACAGGATCTGGGAAGTCTGATCCAGCTTTGAGGTGTGGTTCCATATGGCCGTTAGTACTGTTCTGCTTTTGCCAGAGAGCCACCTGGTAAGGAAGATCTCCAAGCACGCTTCCTAGGGGGTCCTCTTTAATCCTCAGGTGTGCCCAAAAAGGCATGATCCAGCACCCTCATCCCACAGCTGCCTCTGGAGTGACCCTCCCTCCGGTAAGAGGCATGCCTCACAGCTGAGTGCCTGGTTGTTTGTGTAGGGCGAAGGCTGGGAATCTTGTGGGCTCCCAGATATTGCCAGATCCAATGGCCTTCTGCCTCAGCCAGCATGGCCGACGGTCAGGGGTGATGGAATCCAACAACATCTAGAGGGCCACACAATTCCCCATCCCTGGTCTAGTGAATTTGAGGTTCTTGTTTTCTCTCCCTCTGCCCCCTTTTGCCTGGAAAAGCACTTTGGCAGATTCCTTTGGAGGATTTGGGTGTGACAAGCTGTAGCAGCGCACTGAATAAAACAACTCTGAGAAGCTGAAACACCGGGCTGTTTTCTTTTCTAATAAAAATATTCACTGTGCAGTTCACAGGCACAAAACACAAAGTTGATATTGTCCAGGAAATGGGTTTTCAGTTGGAGGGCATGGGTTGCGTGAGAGCATGTTGTGTGGGATAACCAGTCTCATATAACCAACATGCTTCAGTCTAATTATTGCATGAAGGGGTTAACACCATAGAGTAAGCTGTCCTGCCATCTTAGCCATGTCTCTTCCCCTTACCTTGGGAGTGAGTTCCGATCTATTCTGGTATTCACTTCTTCAGCGTTTAATGTACTGTAGGTTTTTCCTGATTTTATGGTTTTATCTTTCTGTAAACGGCTTTGATGTTTCCTACCATCTGGTAGTGTATAAATTTTATGAAATAAATCAATAATTTTGAATAAATAAATAAATAAATAAATAGGAAGATGTAAAACCACAACCTCCGAAATGAAAGCTACTGTGCCTCCAGATGGATGTTTTTGCCTGGAGGGGGGCCGTATTCTGCAATGTGCTATCGATGCAATAATAGTGCAGCTTTCTAATGGCCTGTCCACGCAAACATCATTCTGCTTTCTCAGTTGCTCTGCAATGCTTCGCCAGGGTTACCACATCATGGCCCCCTGGGGGTGCGCTCCTGTGTTGTAGCTCAGCAAAAGCAGGACAAAATTCCCCTAGTATGGCTCACAGCGAGGGCTGCTGAGAGTTGGGAGAGATCTCGGAGGCCAAAGAGTTTGCTTTTCTGCTCAGTACAGGGGATCTTGCCAGCTCTTCATCCCTGACTGGCCGAAGATGCCCATCTCTCATCCATGCAGCTCCACAGCGTGCCTGGATGATGACTCAGATGGAGCTGGACACACCATTCCTGAAGGATGCAATAATCTTGCAATTGTGGTGGACCAATTACATGTCATTTTGCTTTGCAAGTTGTTCTGTGATGCGTCCCCTGTGCTACTATATTATTATCTGCCAGAGGGGCCCTCTTGAGCTATAAAGTGCAACTTAAGTGGGACAATTCCCCCCCATAACATTTAGATGGATTTAGGGGAGTGCAACTGGTTTGGTCACACTGGCGTGAAGCCTTGCGGGCCCCACAGGGGACACTGCAACTATGATGTTGAATAGACGTTGAGAGGCGTGGGGCACGGATTTTTGGCATCGTACAGGGCTCCCCTGGAATTTGAGATGCCATGGTTCACCACTGAAGAACATTTGTGGTATGAAAAAGGTACCTGGTTTCAGCTGGAAGTTAGGGGGCACTGGTTGGAAGGGTTGGAGTATGTCTGTCCCGAAAGCTTTGCAGGCACGAACAGTACTGAATACAGTCTTGCAGATAACTTCCCTCCTACTATCATGAATAGAAACAATCTGTTTTACAGAGGCTGTTTAGCTTGCTCTTTTTACCCCTTTACTAGACAGGCTGTATTTCTGTGCTGTTTTCAGAGTGGGGAATGCCCATTCCTTCATGGCCAGCATGGAAACACAGAAGGCTAGCCATTTAGGAGGTTTGCAAAGAGGACAAGGGTGTTACGGGGTAATCTTCTAGCAAACAAGCTTGGCACAGCAGATCTGAGAGGTGGTTTTCTGCTCCCGGAAAGCCAGCCTGGAAACCAGGTTGCCAGGTGAAGGAAGAAGGGAGAGATCAACCAACTCACTTGCCTTCAAAGAATTTCTGGTTGCCTGTGGCTACTGGGATAGTGCTTAAATATCAGGCTGGCTGACACATCTTAAAAAATACAAGGAAAAAGCTTTTTTTCTTTCATTAGCAAAGCTCCTTTGGGGCCCAGAATAGCTAAGCTGAGGAAGAAGTGGCTGGTATTATTTGTTTGTTCTTGGTCCTGATCTTGCCTGCCCTTGCACACTCCGGTTGTCTTTGCATATTTAACCAGCACGTCTGTTCCGATTGGAGTCCTATTCCTGCAGTTCCACATCCTTCTCTTTGGCACTTGGGCATTCGGTTCCAGGAGCTGGACCTGAGCACAGAGGCTTTCTTCTACTTGGACTCGACAAAGGAGCAAGAGTGCCTATCAGCTGTGGAAAAGGCTTTGCGTTCCAAATCCAAGTACAAGAAAGTAAGTCCAACCCCACCCATTTCTTCAGCAGCCAGACAGCTGTCAGGAGCTGGAGTGAGGAGGAGGAGGTCAGCAAGAAAAAACACCTGGTGTCAGTAGTGTTTTATTCAAAAGAAGCCAACATTCTTTATTCAAAGAAACCCAAACCGTGCAGGCCTCGTGATCACAGAAACCTTTCCCAACAGGTCTTGCCCCAGTGGGGTAGTTGTGAAGGCTGAAGGTTGCTACCCTCCCACCACTCTCTGAAGTCTCCTCCTCCCCCTGGTCCTTCCCAAGCAACCTGAGACTCTGACACCTTGCCTGTCTTTGCTCCCTCCTCTTAATTTCTCTGTGTTCTGGGAGACCAGCAGGGAGGGGAGCTGATCGCAGCAGGATGGGGAGACCCCCTGGCTTCTTCAGCAGCCTGCCTGATCTCTGCCTCTTGACCCCCACCTCCAGCCTCCACTTCTGCCTCGGATTCTGGACTGCTGTTTGCCACAGAATCTTCCTGCCCTCCTGCCTCTTCAGTTTCCAACACCTCCTCTTGCTCACAGTCTGCTCCCTCTTCTCCCTCGGACGACTCAGCGTCGTCGTCCCCCCACCAGTTCCCTGGCTCTGAGCCTTCTTCCCTTGGGGGATCCCCAATTGGTGCCACCTGCCACTCCTATCTGCATCCAGCCGGCCCAGGACAGCAAGCAATGAACAGAGCTGGTAGACATCCCAGAACCTTGCATCTTCTAGGTGCAGCTGGTGCTCATCTTTGTCAGGAAGGACCAGCTCAGCCGCATCAAGGAAGTGATGAGGGAGACAGTGGGCACAGGCATCATGGGGAAGATGGGGAGTAGACCCTGACAGCGGAATTCCCTACGTCGATCTTTCTGTTTTTCTAATCTCTGCCAACCAGTTTCCCCCTCTTTCCCGCTTGCTCACTAACAGCCATCTTTGCTCCGCCCCTGCAGGGTAACAAGGGGTGTGTGGCCGTGAGGCTTGTCTGTAACAATACCAGCTTCTGCATCATCAATTCCCACCTTGCTGCCCACGTGGAAGGATATCTGTGCCCAGATGGGCTTCCTGCCCCCTGACCAGGGTCTGCCGCAGCTGACAATCATGAAACACGAGTGCGTTTCGAGGGCTTGGAGGGAGAGAGCCTTGGCTGATGTAACTTGTTGGTCTCCGCTATCTGGAGAAGCAAATTGAGTCATGTTTCTGTAACTTTCCTGCCTGTGTGTAGCTCAGGGTAGGCAGCATTTGTTGTTGTTTAGTCGTTTAGTCGTGTCTGCCTCTTCGTGACCCCCTGGACCAGAGCACACCAGGCCCTCCTGTCTTCCACTGCCTCCCGCAGTTTGGTCAAACTCATGCTGGTAGCTTCGAGAGCACGGTCCCACCATCTCCTCCTCTGTCGTCCCCTTCTCCTTGTGCCCTCCATCTTTCCCAACATCAGAGTCTTTTCCAGGGAGTCTTCTCTTCTCATGAGGTGGCCAAAGTATTGGAGCCTCAGCTTCAGGATCTGTCCTTCCAGTGAGCACTCAGGGCTGATTTCCTTCAGAATGGAGAGGTTTGATCTTCTTACAGTCTATGGGACTCTCAAGAGTCTCCTCCAGCACCAGAATTCAAAAGCATCAATTCTTCGGTGATCAGCCTTCTTTATGGCAGGCAGGATAGTGCTCTCCAAATGTTGATAGACCAAAATTCCCATAATTGCTAAGAATTGGCCTTGCTGACTGGGGCTCATGAGAGTTCCACTTCAGCAACACCAGGAGGGTGCAGTGTCGGCGATCCCTGCTGCTGCAGCTGCACCACTAAGGTTTCTACTAGAGCAGCCAGTAGAGAGCAAGATAAACCGAGTGGCAGAGATGTATTAGATTAGATTATAGCAAATGTGGGCAACTTCTCCAGTGATCGGGGTGGGAGTTGCAGTTTGTTTGTTTTTTTATAAGATTTTTATTAAGATTTTTACATTACAAAAAATAAAAACAAACAGAAAAAGAAAAAGAAAAATCTTTCCATCACATTATTTTTCATTTACTTGTTTCTTGGACCTCCTCATACCTCTCTTTTTTGTATTCCAATTCAATTTATTAACTCAGCAATTTGTTTCCCTCTTTATTCTACCCAAATCTTTATTCTTAAATTGTTGTGATCTTAAAATTTTACTTTTATAAACCCATTTTTTTCATATTCTTTTAACCCATTACAGCTAGAAACCTCTTAATTTTAATCCAACATTATTCTAAAGTTCATTAATTTTACAATATCTCTGTAAATAATCTTTAAATTTCTTCCAATATTCTTCCACTGACTCTTCCCCCTGATCTCGGATCCTGCCGGTCATTTCCGCCAATTCCATATAGTCCATCACCATCATCTGCCATTCTTCCAAAGTGGGTAGATCTTGTGTCTTCCAATATTTTGCAATAAGTATTCTTGCTGCTGTTGTGGCATACATAAAGAAAGTTCTATCCTTCTTTAACACCGATTGGTCAACTATGCCCAGAAGAAAGGCCTCTGGTTTCTTCAAGAAGGTATATTTAAATACCTTTTTCAGTTCATTATATATCGTCTCCCAGAAAGCCTTAATCCTTGGGCACGTCCACCAAAGGTGAAAGAATGTGCCTTTATTTTCTTTACATTTCCAACATTTATTATCAGGCAAATGATAAATTTTCGCAAGCTTGACCGGGGTCATGTACCACCTATAAATCATTTTCGTAATATTCTCTCTTAAGGCATTACATGCCGTGAATTTCATACCTGTGGTCCACAACTGTTCACAGTCAGCAAACATTATGTCATGTCCAACATCTTGTGCCCATTTAATCATTGCAGATTTAACCGTTTCATCCAGCGTATTCCATTTTAACAGCAAGTTATACATTCTTGAAAGTATCTTAGTTTTGGGATCTAGCAGTTCTGTTTCTAATTTTGATTTTTCCACCTGGAAGCCAATTTTCTTGTCCAGATTATATGCCTCCATTATCTGATAATAATGGAGCCAATCTCGCACTTTATTCTTTAGTTTCTCAAAAGGGAGTTGCAGTTTGTTAAGGGCAGTAACGCAAAAGCAGAGCGGCCATTTTGCATGGAGAAGGTTCCCGGCTCAGTCACCAGTGTGTGCAGATAGGGCTGGGCATGATCTCTGCCTGAAAGCTGCTGCCAGTCCATGTAGTCCGTCCTGAGCTTGATGGGTC
This sequence comes from Podarcis filfolensis, assembly GCF_964270895.1. Taxonomy (NCBI): domain Eukaryota; kingdom Metazoa; phylum Chordata; class Lepidosauria; order Squamata; family Lacertidae; genus Podarcis; species Podarcis filfolensis. The sequence goes on from NC_139619.1 coordinate 9,502,364, forward strand.
AATGGTCTGCCTCAATATAAGGTAGCTTCCTATGTTCCTGTGTACTACAGCAGGGTTTGGAGGGCCACAAGAGCCCTGCCCATGAATTCAAGAACCAGGGGAAATTCTAAAAGTCTTTGCTGAAAGGACATCAAAGCAGGGGCCAGGTGAACCTCTTTGGGAGATTATTCTGAAAGGTTGGGTGCCATGACTGAAAAGGCCCTGCCATACTTGAAAGAGCAGGAGTTCCCTGGGAAAGGGCTGCCCCTGCTAAACATTCTAGTCAGTGGAGAGGCAGTGTAGCACCCTGCTTGTGGTTAACGCTTAGCTGGAATGAAATATTCAACGCAGCAATAGAGAAATTAAAATAATAATTTATTTGTCAGACAAATAAATGAGAGACACAGTGGTATATGGTTACCAAAGCTCTGCCCACTCCAGCCCTGATGGTCAGCACTTATATTTCCTCAGCCCAGCCCCCTTACTCCTCCTTTGGCTGCCTCTGTCCAATCAGCCTGGTTGAAATTCCTATTGGCTGTTTGCTAGAACCAATCATAAAAGATACACCCATTTCCTATTGCCTTTTATGGGAGACAAAGAGCTATATTTCCTTCTATCTATAAATGGCAAATAAGTAGTCATATATCTTAGATTAACATTATTATACCTTAATTATTATACCTTAATTAACATTTCACCTTTTGCCCTATTGCCCTATTCACTGCAAAACAGATGGCTAAAACAGATGGTGCATGGTTTTTTAATTTTTATCTTAAAAGGATCTTGGGTTCTCCTCTCACACATTATCAATGAAAGATCTCCTTCTTTGGAGGTCTTTAAGCAGAGGCTTGACAACCATATGTCAGGAGTGCTCTGGTGGTGTTTCCTGCTTGGCAGGGGGTTGGACTCGATGGCCCTTGTGGTCTCTTCCAACTCCATGATTCTATGATTCTATGAAATAAGAATCTAACATAAGAATCTAACATTTCTTACTTTCTAAATCTTTTGCATAATTACATTTAAGCCAATATATTTCATACATTAACATATATAGCTTTTTAGAAGGAAAGGAAAGGCCTTTTCAAAGTAAAAAAAGGAACTTAATAAAAACAGTTTTGAAAGCAACCCCTTAGATCTACACCCCCCCTTTCAAGCCAGCTGCTGTTTCTATTAGCTCTTTCCCTTTTAACCTTAGGAAGATGTGGCTCAAGTTTAATGGGAGGCACAATAATTATTACTATTTACCAATTCTTAATTGTGTTTTTGTAGCTTGATTGTATTCTATAATTTGTATGGTCAGTGTGACCTTTTGCTCCCAGCCTGTAATTTCCTTTTACAACCCTGAAATACTGCTATAGATCAATGGGGCCCTTGAACAGGAAGATAAAAAGCTGCCAGAGTATTCAGTCACCTGCTTTATGCCTGGCATGAGAGATACAAACATTTGCAAATATATATTTTTAAGCTCATTTTAAAATACAGATCTTGATCAGATGCCTCAGCAGTGCAAAAATAAGTGGGCCTTCTTCTGGTACCCTTTTCCCAAACCTTGAAACACTTGAAAGGCCAAATGGGATGCTCTGAATTGGGCCTGGAAGCAGTTCAAGAGCCAGTCTAGTTCACAGAGCACTAGCCTAATATGATCATACTGCCCAATCCTAGTTATCAGTCTTACTACATATTGCAGGAAGTGGCAGCAGGCTGCCCCCCGACCCCCGACCCCGTGAGCTAGCCTGTAGCTGTGGTTGCTTTGCTTTTTTCCAGCATTGTCATCTGATCACTAAAAATGAGCTTCAGAGACTTCTGACCTACGACCAGGTGAGAGACATCTTTGTGTTATATGTGGTGGTTTAGGATTTTGCCCTGTTTATTTCCTTTGTCTGGGATACCCCAGCCTAGGCTAGAGAAACCACTTTCAGGCAGTTAGGAGCAAAGTGTAGCTATAACATAGGATGACTGCGACTTCTACAAATGCTTTTTAAGGTTGCAGGTTTGTGCAACCTGAATTAGAAGCAAGTCCCAATTAAGTTGGAGGGTTGCCTTGGAATAAGTAGGACTGCTCTGTAGTTTCCCAGTTAGAGGGCTTTCCTAGCTCAGCACACGCTCCAGATGTTGTTGGACTCCCATCAGCCCCAGCATAGCTGCTGTCCAGCAATATCTAAAGGTCTAAGGTTTCCTGCTCTAGGTTTTGCATCTGTCTGGAAAATCTGTGTTGCTCACATGCTCTTATCAGCAGAGACTTCCATTGAGTCCAATTAAATTGCTGGTGCTTTTTGTTTTACATTTTTCTCTCCAAGGTTTGTGTGTTCATCATGTTGAGGACCTTTCTCCCACTTGGCATAAGGATCATTGGTATTTTGTGTTGAAACAGAGGCCTGATTGCTGCACCTTACGGTGGATTTAAGCTCTGTGAGCGTAGTCATGCCTTAGCTCTTTGAGAAGGATGCTGCAAGGAAGGCAAGGGGGGGCAGCCTCAGACTTCCAACATATGCAAAACCATCATAAAACATTAAAAACTTCCCTAAAGGCTGTATAGTTACTGTCAGAGCTGCCCAAGGTCCCAGCTCACAAAGGACCAACGCTGCTTCGTTGTTAAGTACAAAAGTCTTTATTGAAGTTCAGTTTCACTTCCAGAGCCGCAGCGCGCAGCTCTACGTCTCAACTGTCAGACCGCTGATGATCCCTCTGAATCTCCTCCCCCCGTACACCAGTTTAAGACCCTCGCCTTGCTCCACCTTTTCCGCTGCTCTTTCCTCCTCTGGGTCCGCCTGCTTGCCGGGGTCTCGCCCTTTCTAGCCTCTTCTGACGCTGATTCCCCTGAGCCTTCTCCCTCCCTCCGGCGGGCTTTAGGAGCTGGTTCCCCATCCGGGTCTCCTGCTGTCCCCCGCGCCTGCACATTTGAACTTGGCGCGCGCGCCCAGCCAGCAGCTTTCCTCCTGACCGTTTCACTGCTGCTGTCACTGCTTCCCCCTTCGGGGGGGCTAGCTGCAACTGACCTCCCCTCCATTCCCCCACTCTGCGATGGAGGCGTGGTCAGCCCTGACTCACCTCCTCTTCCCGCTGGAGGGGACGCTGGCCCTGACACATGTGACTCTTCCCCCCCACTACGCTCTGGTGGGGAAACTGGTCCCAATCCCCCACTGCTGCTTTGGGGTTCCCCTCTGGCTCCTTGTTTCTGGTGCGTCCCCCCTGGGACCCCCCTTGCTCTGACCATCGGCGCCCCCTTCTGGGAATCTTCTGATTCGCTGGAGAAGCTCATGGAATCTCTCGGGCCACTGTCATACTCCCCTACGCTTCCCTCGGATTCTTCCCCTTCGCTCTCCAATTCCTCTCTCCCCAGTGCTCCTGCTCCTGATTCCCTGACAGTTACTTATCTCCGTGACACCTTTTGGCATCGCAGGGAACCAGTGAGAGCAGTCCGTCAAAAAATTACTTTTTTAAAAAATGCGTAGTTTTATGTTGTGGAGGCACAAAAATATTTTGGGGATCATATAGAACTAGCCAAACTTTTAAAAACTCAATGAAATGTAAACTAAAAAAGAAAGTTACACTGGGGGCGCAAAAATCCTTTAGGAGACAAATAAATGCTTTCCCTTTTTATATTCTTTTGTTAGGATCACTTTCTCTTACCCCCCAGTATCCTGTCACCATCTTCTGTGCAGCTGCTGCTTTGGAGGACTAGAGAGGAAAGTGGGGTGGGGGTGGGAACTGAGTCGCTTCTTTTCCTAATTCTTAAAGTTAAGGTTTCCCCCATACACCTGTGAGAACAGGATGCTGTACTAGATGGGCCATTGGCCTGATCCAGCAGCCTCCTATTGTGTCCTTCTGTTCAATTCTTCACCGTCTTAACTTTCAATTTACAGACAAGCCAACTTGGCTGTGCCAAAGAATGTATCTACCTGACCTCCTCCCGTTTTAGGTGAGACGGTGGACATTTCCCTGGATGTGTATGTCAGCAAGGAAGAGAAGATTGAGGCTGTCTTTGTCCTTCACCTTGACCGTGGCAAGGACTATTTCCTCACCATCAGTGGGAGCTACCTACCAAGCTGCTTCGGGACCTCCTTGGAAGCCTTGTGCTGGATGTCTACCCTTCCCACTCTGCTTGCCTGCTTGAAAAACAGCTGCTCTTCCACTCAGAAATGTGGGGGCTGGGGGTCCTCCGCTGCATTCAGCTTCAGCTTCTGTAGCTGTGCATCCGCTTCCTGTGTGCTGTTCATGCCCTTTGTTTGCCTTGACTGAGTCATCCCAGGTTCTGGTCCTCCCACCTGCCCTTTCGCAGGGCCACTGAACCGTGTGCATTTCCCTGACATCTGCCCAGATACTGTTCAGCCAACGGGCTGTTTCTTTCTCTTCTCAGGGCCTGTGCCATTAACACCCTTGGTTGTCTTTTGCTCTTGCCTTCAGCCTCTGATCTCAGGGAGAAGACAGCTTCCTAGAAAAGGTAACAGTTGGTTTGCTATCCTCTAGATGTTCTTGTAGCGGGCTCAAATCAGGCACAGGCAACGCCCTGTTTACACGGGGGTTGCGTTCCGAGGTACCGTGCGTTTAAATGAAATTGCGTATATTGGGGACAGCATTGGAAAAGCCTGCAAACACCCTCTAAACTTCCGGAAACCCTTTTGAAAGCCCTTTTGAAAACCAGCAGCACTTGCCAGCCTCCCTGCAAAACTCCTTGCTCCAACTCTCCACAGGCCTGAAAGGTCAGTGCCAAAGCTCCTGGGAGGGAGTCGAGATGCTGTTTCCATGCCACTTTGCCGCTTTTGTGCTCTTGGGGGGGACATTTTTGCTCCTTCAAGTGCCCCTTCCAGCTTTGCGGCAGTGTGCATGTGCCTCGAAGGCACGTAAATGGAGTTGCCCTTGTCAACGATCAGCAGCTGCTCCATGCAGTGGCAGCTGGTCCCTTAGGGCAAACCAGGCACTACCCCACCAACCTGACTTTCCTCTCAGGCAACCCGCACCTGCCTGCCTTCTGATTCAAATCCAGTCCAGGTGGTGGCTCTAGCTCTCTGCTTTGGTCTCTTCCCTAGTCTCAACGTGGCCCTTGTAGAACTCGGCAGAGGAGAACGGAGACGAAACCAGAATTTGCCATCACTGCTTGTCACTGATTTTGCGCTGCTTGACTCTGGGTCCGCTTGCGATTGGCAGCCCGGGAGGCAGAAAGCCCAGTCTCATGATGCAGGCGCCAGCCCCCTCTGGCCCCAAGAGCCAGTTTTCTCCTTGTCTCTGTGCTCAGCAACTGCTGCACAGACTATGCCACTCTGGCTTACTCTTACCACCTGAGCACTGGCATTTGGGAAGCGGTAGTGGCTGCTTTGGGGTGGCTCAGGGAAATGTCACTCCTCTCGAAATCATATCTACTTGGGTGTATTATCATAGCCACAAGGAGACAGTGGTGACTGTCAATTTGGACAGCTGTAGACATTTAGAATCATGGAGGATATGTTTATCAGTGGCTACCGGTCAGGGCTATTTCTTGCCACTATTATCACAAACCACATGCTTTTGATTACCAGTTTCTGGGGAACATTATGGACAAAGTGCTCTTGTCCCCGTGTCCCTATGGACTCCCAAGGGCATGTGGTTGGCCATTGTGGGAACAAAATGCATTGCTCCCCCCTCCTCTCTTTCTCTTTCTCTTGAATGTGGTAGCTTGAGATAGAACTAACCACCCTGAACATTTCTGGAGAGGAAGATGGGAAGGAGGCCGGAGGCATTGTTCACCAGCTGCTGTATGCTGCATTGCCCATACAAAGTCGTGGGCTGGGGCTCCAGCTGTTGCTCAGTTTCTACCACTGCCTCTGCAACGTGCTCTAGACAAGGGGTGGTGAACATGTGACCCCATCATCTCATCCTGCTGGCTGGGGCTGCAGCCCATCAACCTATGAAGGCCCATCCATGTTCTGTTGCTGTTTTTGTTACTTATTTCCTGCCCTTCACCCTAAGGTCCCAGGGCAGGTTCCAACAATTTAAATAAAATGTTAGAAGAAGAGAAGTTTGGATTTGATATCCCGCTTTATCACTACCCGAAGGAGTCTCAAAGCGGCTAACATTCTCCTTTACCTTCCTCCCCAACAAACACTCTGTGAGGCGAGTGGGGCTGAGAGACTTCAGAGAAGTGTGACTGGCCCAAGGTCACCCAGCAGCTGCATGTGGAGGAGCAGAGACGCGAACCCGGTTCCCCAGATTACGAGTCTATCGCTCTTAACCACTACACCACATTGGCTCTCTAGCCAAACCCCATGTCCACAGCTGCATATTTAGTAAGCTTTTGGGTGAACTGCACATCCGGAGTGGGAGGATTACTAGCTGCATATTAATAGGGGGAGGGGGAGCTTGGATTTGGGGTGCAAGCAATTTGTTTTTTGTTTCCCCACTCGAGATGCTTGCTGTGGCTAGGGCCGGGCGATATGTCAATATAGATATATTTTCAAATCAGCTTGAAGTCTAGATAGTGAGACTGGTTTCATAATTTCTGACCTGGCAATATATTGCGAATCATGATGTGTGTGTGTACTATGCAAAAAACACCATGTGGGGGGAAACTGTGAAGCCAGACAATGCCTCTACATAGCTCCATCTTATTTCAGACATTGTGATATATTGGTGTATTGCAATGTTTAGCTAGTGATATATCACCGTGTTGAAAGCCAGCTATCGCCCAGCCCTAGTTGTGGCCTCAGAGGGCAAGACTTGTCCACCCAGCTGGAGCAAGGAAAGAATGCATACAGGCACACATTCTGTCAGGCTCTCATGCCAGTCCCGCTTGTCATTGGACCTCCAGGAGAAGCAGTTTCTGGATATCGTACCCCAGGATGGTGATGACTCCACTGAGTGGCCAAGGAGATCTGGCTTTTGGTGGACCACCTCTTCAAGAATGCCTGCCACCAGGTGAGCTGAGGGGGACGGTACCATTGAAAGGATGGGTGTGGGCTGGAATCCAGTACCAGTTTTGGGGTGTGCAGGTTCCAAACCCCACAACTGATTTATATCTTAGCTACCGACTCGCTCTTACAAGCTCCTGCTGTGAGTATAGTGGCACCTTGGTGGAGCGGCAGCGGGTGGGACATCCAGCATATACTATTCCTTAGAGCGGCTCAGAAGAACCCAAGTGTTCCCAACCATTCTCTGTCTATCCCTAGCAAAGCGGCTCTCTGAGACTGGCCACTAGAAGAAGCGGGGAATGATTTCACTCTCCCATTGCCCCAAATCAGGAGAAGGGTAGTAGGAATGCTACTGTGGAAAGCAGGTGGGATACAATTCTCAGCCCTTGTGCCAGCTCTCTTGGTGATGGGCTTCTCTCCATTGTGGCATTCCTCGACCTCACATTATGCACCCCAGGGCTGGATTGTTCTTCATGCTATCCAGGATGTACCTCATCCCTTCCGAACGCATGGGTGATACTCTGCTTCAGGAGGACCTCTTCCAGACCCCGGGCACGCAGGACGAGCTGCAGGAGAGAATTGAGTGCCTGGACACCAGCATTCCCGAGACGATCCGTATCCTCTTTGGGGGACATTGTTGGGGAGCAGGGCTGCTTGGTGGTTTTCTTTCGCTCTTGGCTGGAGTGGACCTCACTTTTATATACCTGGTGGCTTAGGTTCCTAGGCCAGCCCATCCTTAAGGCTCTGAGACACAGCAAACTGAAATGCCCACAGTCAAGTCCAGTCATGCATCCAAACAGCTTCACAGCTTTAACCCCCATTTGAAAACATCAGCCTGGCTAGATAGAGCAGAGGTGGGGAACCTTGACAGGCCCGCAGGCCCCACATCTAGCATCATACGTGGTGTCAGATGTGGAGACAGGTAAAGACATGGCTGCAAAGGAGCTTCAAGGGTGCGTTCAATTGTTCTTTGGCAAGCAGGGTTTCTTGACCGCACTTTTGGAGTTGACCACTAGTATTTGTTGTTTGGATTGAAACCATGCCTGCAGAAGGACATTTCCTCGGCAGATCAGCTTTGCAGGCAGCTTCGTCAAGAGGGGAGGTGTGGGATAATTACAGTGGGATGGCTCAGCTGGTAGAGCGTGACACTCTTAATCTCAGGGCTGCGGGTTCAAGGTCCACCTTGCGCCAAAAGGGGGAACTTGCAAGGTGGGCCCAGATGTATAAGGATCAAGCTTCTTGCTTTGGACCAGCCTGGGAAGGAGGCAGGCTGCAGGTAACAGGACAGAACACTTCCCTTGCCAGGCTGTCAATAGCTGGCAGTGACCACTCGGTGGCCGAAGCTCTGCTCATCTTCCTGGAGGCAGTGCCAGAACCAGTCCTTTGCTATGAACTGTATCAGCGCTGCCTTGAGTGCTCACATGACAGCCACCTCTGTCGCCAGGTCGGCCCCAGAGCCCCATCTCTTCCTGGCTGGTCTGTGGTGTGTACAGAAGCATAGAATCAGAAGGGATTTCCAAAGTCATCTAGTCCAAATGTTGCCGCGAGTAACAGGAAATCCACTAAAACATCCCTGAAAGCCAGTAAACCGGCACACTGGCAGGAGGGCTAGTCTGGTCTGGGAAGCCTTGTTAACTGCAGAGGTTGCTGATGTCTCCTTTGATAACCATCCCTCTCGGTTGTGGAGGGGGGTGGGGTGCGCACATGTTGCCTTTTTGCTTTCTGACCAGGACTTGTAACAATAGCCCACCTGTTTCAGTGAACCTCGCTTGAATTTCCAACCCAGGAAGCGGCCATATACTGGGCCATCTAGCTCAGTATTGTCGAAATTGACAAGCAGTGGCTCTCCAGGATTTCAGACAAGGGATGTTCCCTACCCTCCTGGGAGATGCTGGGGGTGGAGCCTGAGACTTTCTGCATGAAAAGCAGGTGGTTTACTGCAGAGCTATGGCCCTTCCCCCAAGATATCTCAGTTGGTAGAGCATAAGACTCTTCATCTCAGTGTCCTGAGTTCGAGTCCCACCTTAGGCATTGCAGGGGGTTCGATTAGTTAACCCTTGTGGTCCCTTCCGACTCTCCAGTTGTATTGTTCCCCAAAGTTCCCAGCAGAGTTCTAGTCCGGTTACCATTTTAAACATTCTTTTTTTTTTATGCCAGGTCTAAACCTGCAAACATAACAAGTACACCGTGCTAGTGATCCATGCCCCTCCTCTAGCAAAGCTCTGCACTGAAACTCCAAACCGCCCCTCCCTGTCTTGCAGGTGATCTGCCAGTTGCCGCGGTCGCACCAGAACGTGTTCCGCTTCGTGGTGGCTTTCCTGCGGGAGCTGCTGAAATACTCTGAGAGCAACAACGTCAGTGGCAACATGCTAGGTAAGGCCTCCCTTCATGCAAATGTTTTCGCTTCCCTGCAGCCACCCTCTTCGCCAGCCTCCTGCTACGGCCTCTGCCCAACGTTCTACCGAGTGCCATCGGCTTCCTCCTGGGCTTCCTGCTGGGGGCGGATGACTACGAAAGGTGCCAAGCGTGACTGGAGACGAAGTTGGGAGGGAAGAGGCAAGGCCCAGCCTCTGTTCTCTGGTGCCTGCCCTTCCCCTTGTGCCATCTTGCCATGTGCCAGCTCCCTTCCCTGTGCTTCGCCCTTTCCACCTTTTCCTCTTGACTCCTGACACGGTTGCACACTTGGCTTTCCACATGGTTCCAGGGCATTGGCAGCAGGTTCAGGGTGCTTGGGGAGGGACCCTGTTGGAGGACAGTCATTCCCTGCCCATCCTACTACCACCACTGCTGCTCTCAGTCCCTGCGCAGTAGTCCACGCTCTCCCCTTCTGCTGCAGCTGAGCATGTGCTACTCTTGGTGGGTACCAGGCATAAGGATTCCTGGCCTGTCCTGGGATTGCAGGACCTCTTTCTCTGTCCCCCCAGCCTTGATGCTCATCAAGAAGGGGCAGGGCAGCCACTGTGGCCCATGTACGCCTTAGCCTGCTCTCTATAGTTCAGCTATCTGTCCCCATTCTGCCAAGTAGAGTTCTAGGGTGTTCATTCTTCATGAGACACTAAGCACTGCCTAAAGGGACCAGGGAGGAGGAGGGGGCGCAGGCTGGGCAGCAGGAGGGGAGCTGAGGCAGTGGGTACAGCTGGGTTGGGCTCCCCACCCGACCCCAAGTTCTGCAACTTTGTCTTTCTGCTTTTGTGTCCTGGGTTCCTGTACTTGGTGCACACACACTCTTAATTTATTGGGATGCGGTAGTTTCAAAATGAAAGATCCGTTGTGCAGAGATTGTTCTGGTGTTTGGAGGGGAGCTACAGTTGCCTTTGCTGGTTTCTCCACTGCTCTGAAGCTCAGCCAGACTTTCCAAATGTAGCCGCCTTGGGCCCTCGCAGCACACATGAGGGAGAGGCTGTGGAGAGGGGGTGCTGCATGGGGCATCAGGTCGTGCAGATACCATGGAATCTGACTTCGCTCTTCACAACAAGGCTTGCAGGTGCAGAAAGAGGGCTACATTGCTTCCCCAAGGTGTTTCTCTATTGTTCTCCTTCCTCATACTGCTTGCAGCTTGCAAGTTTCAGCCCAGCAGCAGCTGGCTGCGAATTATTGCATAGACTCTTGAGGGGAGGTCTGCCCTCCTCTCTCCCCATTAAGCTTTGTCTCCAGGGCTCAGTGGTAGGAGGGAGAACAGAGGCAGAAAAAGAACTGGGCTTGGCTTGAGGGGGTTATGAGACCATATGTGCACCTGGTGCCAAGGGATAAGGCTGCAGAACTGAGCAGAGCACACTTAAGAGCAGGAGGAGCTGAGCCCTGCTCCCGCCACCAACAACAGCAACTCCTAGATGTCCACTTGTTATTCTCAAGGGAGTCCCCAAAATGACCAAAGGAGACTGGAGCTCTGAGAGCAGCTATGGAGACTGCAGAGTCTGGATGGGAGCAATTTTATTATTTATTTTCATTTGAAGTGGGATGGAGTGGAGGCTAGATGGATCACTTGGGGAGGGGGGAAGCAGGCGGAGAGCAGTGGAACAGGATTGGGAACTTCCCCCTTCCCCACTGAAATAATCCAACTGGGCACCCTAGGAATTGGCAGGGCCAACCTGCGCATGAGGCGTTGCGAGGCCATTGGCTCAAGGGGGGGCAGATCAAGGTCCATAGAGCACCATGCTTGCAGCCATGCCACTATTGTGACCACGGTCAGGCCCTTGTGAGGGTTTTGCCAACACAACCTGCTCCTCTAAATCCTCCTTTCCTAAAGGAGAAGCAGAGGCAAGGCTCAGGGTGTTTCTAGTCTTCCGGGTTGGCGCCTCCGGCAATGGCGGAGCTCCTCCGATCGGGAGGAACTTGCTCCGTGGAAGGCAGGGTCTGATCGCCACAGCGAAGGCGGAGACCCTCTGAAATCACAAGCGGGAGAAGCTTGTGAACTTGGGATTTGGCTGGCACCTTCAGCGCCTCCCCTACTCGCGGGGAAACCCTGTTTTGGGGATCCGGAGCGATGTGGGGTGAGTGGCGCAGTGCTTCGAATTGACTGCTTCTTTCATGGAGTGAAGCCGCATTGCTGTTTCCAGAGAGTGCTGACTTTTTCCTGTGGACAATTGGATTTTAAACAACTACCCATGAGTAGAACGGAAAATTGGATCTTTAAATATCTTAATTTGGCATCAAAACAGGGAAGGTCTTGGGGGCCACTAGGTGGCGCATCGGAAGATGGCTGACAATAACATCTCTCCGACCCACACGAGGTAATTTGGAGGCTATGATGGGGGTAATTAGCCTCCTTAACCCCCCCAGGATTATGGGGGGGACGGCCCTTGCCTGCTGTGCCCTATACCACCCCCGAATTTGTGGGGGTGGGGGCACTAGGCACAAAGCCCTCCTGTGGGACTCCGGCACTCCTGGACGCCGTCCCTGATCCGCGCCTCTAGTTTGCAAGAATCTTCAAAAGAAACAATTTGGACGAGATAAATTGCACATACTTCAAGGAAAAAGGGGGAGTAAAGACTGCTGACAGAAGAGATCTCTGATAACAAGGCAAGAACAAAATATGAGAAGATACGTCAAGATACGGTATTGCAAATGACTGAGGGGGGAGGGGAAAAAAAAACTTTTCTTTCCTCTTCATGTGATTAACAAGAATCCCCTCCCCTAATGAGTTAGAACTTTAAGGACTTAAGCTGTGATTTAAGACTGTGTGGAGATAAACTTTCGAACCAAAGCAATGTTTCAAGACGAAGCTGGAAAGTTAAGAGTTTTGGAATGACGCAGTTAAAAATGCCGTCGCCATCTTGGGAGGCATTGTTGGAGCTCTTGGGTCTGGGAGGAGAAAGAGAGAAATAGAGCTGTTTACATATCGTGGATTAACTTCTCTGTGGGACTTAAGAGCGAAAAATGCCTGATTTATGATGGAAAGAGTGATGTTATCTACGAAGGAGATATATGGAAACCATCTGGACTTAGATTGGAAGAACGGGAAATTCACACAGGATTTATATTTGCTTATCGGCTTAAGGAGACTAACAGAAGAGATCGTAAAAGAAAAAGAGAAATTATATGAACAAGATATGATGTGGAAACACCAAGATAAGACTGGATAGAATTATGAGCTTTGTTTGGACTGATTGGGACTGATTTGGACACTAACGCAGTAATAAGAAGATGATTTGAATCCCCCTTTGGATCTTGAAGTATGGGTTCCCCCAACAAAATTTAAAAATTTGGCTTTGTAATTTGGAATTTATGTGATGTGATTTAATTTGATGTGATTGGCCAGTTAATAAAAATTATTTAAAAAAAAACAAAACAAAACAGGGAAGGTCTTAAACAGGAAGTCCGCCTTCCCCTTTTGTAAATAGATTGAAGCAAAGACGTTATAAGCTAAAGTCTTTGAAAGCTTTTGGCAAAGGATTAAATTTTCATCGGTTAAAACTACAAAACCCCCCTTGGAAGCAGGAGAAGAGGGGGGAAATTTTGGACTTAGCGAGCCTGCAGGAGAGAGTGAAAAACCAAATTACCACTGCTCCAAACCTGGAAAAGGGCTGCCAGAAAGAGTGAAGTTTTGGGAGAGTCCATTGACTGCGAACAGAAGATTTTTGACAGCTAGTTATATAAGAGAAAGATACTGTTTCCATTGTCCTCTTCTGCGTTTAAAAAGGAGGGAAAGTAACTGGAAATTGAAACTATTTTTATGGCTTGAATTGTGTTCGAAAGGATTGATACAAGTGGAGACTGTTTCCCTCTAGAGGGAGTCTTTGAAACTGTCACAGGAGTGCAACTGGGGAATCACCAGCTGCAAGATAAGTAATTGTGAGAACCAGAGATTGACCTTGGACCATTCAAAATGTTGACAGGAGAAGCCATTGTGACGGTATTATGTAAGATAAGCTACTCACTGGAACAGCTTGATAAGAAGACGGATGACATGTCTTTTAAAATTGACAACTTGGATCAAAAAGTGACTAATTGGAGACAAAAAGTGAGCACCAATACAGAAATAATTCAGGACTTGGTACAAGAATCTACTTTGGCAGGACAAATTGTGGAGGAGAAAGAGAAAGCTGTGGTTGTTGAGCCTAAAGTAATACAAGCGGGATCCTCAGCCTTAAAGAAGCAAATTGAGGATTACAAGTTGAGGCCTTCTATGATTGAATCTAGAAAAAGCCAGATTTTGAGGATTGGATCCCGGCTTGGACGGAAGAAGGAAAGTTGGAAAGATCCCTCTATGCAGGGATTAACTGACTTTTGGGACATGGACTTGGGTCTGGAGGAGATTGGAGTTCTGGGGGCCTTTGGATTTGGAGGAATTTTGAAACATGTCATGAAACATCTTATAGACCTCAGCTTCAACTATGGAAATTTGGCTGACCTGTCCAGAAGGCATAAAAGCATTGTTAGGTTGGAGTCTTCCCGAGATCTGCTCTTTGGCATTAAAGAATATGAAGAAGACCTGCAGAAGGGACCTGGAAAAGAGTTAAGAGCCTCGGACATAAGATCTCCAGGTTGATGGACTATATGGAATTGACGGAAAGGACTGGCAGAATCCGAAACCAGGGAGAGGAGATGGTGGAAGAAGATTAGAGAATTTAAAGTTTATATATAGAAATACTGTAAAATTAATGAATGATAGAAAAATGGTGGAAAGAAATTTTATGGCCTTAGCAGAAATGTTATAAGGAGTTAAGCATATAAAAGTATTTTAGTTTTAATGATAAAAAATATGTTAAGATATTTATAATATGACAGAAAATAGAGAAAGATGGAAAGGATTTGCTGAAACAATTAATAGAAGTGGAATACAAAAAGGGAGGTGAGAGGAAGTCGAGGAAACAAGGGAATGAAAGGTAGAGTATGGAAAAGGTGTGATGTATGTTTTTAAATGGTTATTGTTTTGTTTTGTTTAGGGTTAAGGTGGGTTAGGGTTTTGTTTAGTTTAGTTTAATGTGTTTAGGTTGTGTTTTGTATTGCTTATATATTGTATTGTATTGTTTCTTTTCTAATTTTTGTTTTTTCTCTCTTGTCTTTTTTCTTTTTCTTTTCCTTTTCTGTAATCTTTAAAAGTAATAAATATTATTTTTATTTAAAAAAAAAAGGCTCAGGGTGTTTCTGCCTCAAGCAAAAACATCCTCAGCTGGTCCTGGCAGTGGACATTAGAAATTGCTTTCGATATGGAAAAGAGTGGAATGCAGGAAAGTGGGGGGAGGGGAGTGTGTTAAAGGAAAAGGGAGGAGTTTTCCAAACTAAAATTGGGGTTGAAGACAGAGCTCTATTGAGTCACAAAAGGGGCTTCTGCCAGCCCAGTGGAATTTCCGGCTCCCCACATCCCAGCGTCTTAAAACACAAGAAGAGCTTGGGGAGTCAATTTTGTGCATAAGGTAGATGTTTGGCATGGTCTGTCCTTGATGTGAAAAGAGGATCCTTTCAATATTTACTTTGGTGAACTACAGCTCCCACAACAACAACTCTGAAGGTGACGCAGATGTTCAGAGCGGGGTGCTGATAATGCCAAGGTCATAAGTTTGATCCCTGTATAGGCCAACTGCATTATTCCTGCATTGTAGGGGATGGAACTAGATCAGTGGTTCCTAATTGGCTGATTACTGAGGACCCCTTATTTTTCAAAAGCCAAGCCGCAGACCCCCTACTTTTGAAAAATTTGATAACTCTATGGTAGTTACCTCTGCAAAGCAATTTTTTGAACAAAATGTGGGCTAATAAGCAAAGGATTTTAGGTATACTAAAAACAACAAGACCGCCCATAAAATGTATGCTATTGCCATGCCAAAATGAGAGAAAATTAGTTGGAGGGAGGCAAGGGATGGGGCCACGGACCCCTGATTGGGAATAACGGAACTAGATGGTGCTCGGTGTCCCTTCCAACTCCACAATTCGATGATCCTGTGTCTTAAAAACAAATCTCGAGGAACAGTGTGGGGGGGGGGTTCTGTTTGAACTTTCCCAGCCTTTGATTTATTCTGATTTGCGCTTGCGTCCCTACTCCCCACGTGTAGAATTGCTATACCTTTGGATTTTCCTGGACATTCAAGCGTTTCCCACATGGACACTTGTTTCCAACGGCCAAATCCCGGCAATTCCGGGCGGATGGCAACCCTACCCACTTGTGCCAGATTGCCTGGCATACATTACAAGCATCTAGTCACATAGATTCTCCAGAATCCCGGGGCTAGCCCACCTGACGGGAAGAGTCCGCGACCAGAAGGAGGAGGAGTACCAGGAAGAATGGACAAAATTCAAAGATTATTTAGCTGAACATGTCAAGATAACCTAACTGGAAAAGCTTGCAAATACGAGATAGGCTTAGGATTTAAATATGTAAGGATAGGAATTAAGATGTTTCAAGCTAGATTAGAAAGAATGAAAGATGTGAAGTGATCAAGTTATTATTATTATTTATTTTTTTTTGAGAAGATTGATTTTGGAAAACTGTTAAAATGAAATACAATGAAATTCAACCAGGGGGATTTGAGGAAGTCACTTAACAATGTTATCAAGATTGGTTTAATTACAATTAGGATGTTTGTTTGTTTGTTTGTTTGTTTGTTTGTTTGTTTGTCTTAAAAAATTTTTGGAAAATTAATTTAAAAAACTGAAATATAAACACCATAGATTATCCAGAATCCCAAGCAGCGACATTGTGAAACTTTCTTAGGAATAAAAGGTAGGGGGGAAGGAGGCACAATGTCAAGCAGGCAACAGAATAAACCCGAGCACTGTGGGTCTAAAACCGGCCCCTGAATCTCTTGCTCCCCACTCTGCCCTTCTAACAAGAACATTTTTTTGCTTGCTGGATGGCTGTGTGCAATGAGAGCTCAGTCACTGAGGAAGGGTGCTGGCCCAGTGGGAGAAGTATGTGCTTGGCATGCAGGCGATCCAGAAATCCATTCAAGAGCAAAATTCCAGTTCTCATGTTTTCTGTCGAAATGGCTAATTTAAAGGGGAATAGCATGGTGCCTTCCACAGAGTCAGACCAAGGAGAAATTCTGTAAGCAAAGGTAGCAGGCTTTGAAAAGCTTATGCAGATACACAAGGACACATTGCTAAAAGAAACAAAGGGATTTGGAGGGACCATGAGTGAACAGGTAGTACCAGAATGTACAGAATTGTACCTAGAAAAAGGTTACAACTGGATTACCTTTTTGTAAACAAAAGCAACAACAACCCCCAAAATAAAACTCGGAAGCAGCAGGACTCCTTAGGAACTCTTCAAAAAACAAAACACAAAACTGCATATCCCTACCTAGTCACCAAATGTGAGGGGAAACGTAAGCCAGCATCTTACACTGCTTTAAATGATAGCCAGATTCTGCAATTTTTTACCACACCAGAAGTAAAAGCACGGGGCATTAATAAGTTTTTGAAAAATCATGCACTTCATTTGTAGGCAAGGGAAAGCTTTCTGAAATGTACAAAATCTTACTAAGACACACAATCTGTTGAAATGACCAAGCAGCGGATGAGATTTGGGGACAGTGGTGTGCCGCCTGGGGAAATGTTCCTTTCCATTCACCTTAAGCAAAGATGTGGTGACCTTGTGCATCCATAAATAACTTTCAGAAATGTATTTCATTACTTCCCGAAGCTTCTCAATGGGCTACCAAATGGCATTTCTTTCTATTTTGGATGAAACTGGGGAAGCAGCTTTAGAAGAAGGGGTTGCTGACATTCACTGGCCTGGAAAACACCTGATGCCAATATGATGGCATAGCGGTGTCCGCAAATTGTGGGTGGTGAATTGCTTGGGTGGCCTCTCTTGAGAAACGTTGCCAGAAAATGTATGAACCTGTTTGTGATAAAAAGTGATTCGTAAAGCTGCAAACAGCAGGTGTCCCAAGGTTAGGGAGAAAACATGGCAACGAAAGAGGGGGGAGATTAGTTCAGGGTCAAGCTGGATGGGTTGTCAAGGAAACAGTGTCCTGCCCATCTTTGTGACATCTCGTGCTGCTTGTAGAAAAGACAGAAGCTACACATCCCCATCGTGGGGTAGTTGGGAGGAGTTGGCTGAGACAGAACTGGGACGGAGAAGCAAGCAAGCAAGCGAGGGACCAACAGGGGAGATAGGTGTAGACTTTGCTTTGCTTTGCTTTCACTTTATCATTTCATTTTCATTTGTATATTTTGTGCACATATTTTCCTGTATATTTTAGAGAGAGAGGAGTAGCAATAGGGTTAGAGCCAAGGTTCAGAGTTAGTGTTGTGTGAGCATTTTAAAGCAGTTGAGTTTAAACAGAAGCGGATTTCACCTGAAGAGATGCCCATCATCGTGAATCTGTAAGTAGGATTTCTTCTGCTTCTTTTTTGTAATCTTCTGGGGCGAGGGCTTGGGGTCCCCCACACGGCCAGCATCCCCATGGAATTTAACCCCTTCCTGAACAGCTTAACTTCTCTTCCCACCCCCTCCCTTTCCCCGCCTTCCCATTCTCCCTCAAATCTCATTGCAGCTCAGCTGGTTAGAGGGAGCTGCAGATAGCACCAAGGTTGCAGGTTCGATTCCCATAAGGTACAGCTGCATATTCCTGCATTGCAGGGGGTTGGACTAGATGATCCCCAGGGTACCTTCCATGATCATTATTTTGGGATGCTTTTTATTACATTCATAGCCCACTTTTCATCCAAGCAGTTCAAGGTGGCATTGATGGCTTGCCTTTCCCCCCATTTTCCCCCTCACAACAAACCTGTTAGGCAGGCTAGGATGAGAGTGACTGGACCCAACATCAAACAGTGCACTTCATGACTGAGTGGGGATTTGCACTCGGATCTCCCAGGTCCTCCTAGTCCAGAATTCTAGCCACTATACACCCCCCCCTCTCTCTACCCCTTCTCCGTTTCTCAACTCTTCAGCCATCAAATGAAACAGACATGGGTTCTGTCAGTCTTCCTGTCAGTCACTCTGGCTCTAAGAGAGTTTTCATTGCATTCTTTGGCTCATCTATGCCTTGATGCTTTGACGACCTTCCTAGCAGCCCCCTTCGCTCTCCAGGCAGGGCTGCTGTCCTAACAGCATTATGCTGAGGGCTCTTTTAAATGCTGGAAATGCTTCCCTTATCTTTCCTTTGCTGGGGGTGGGGGTGGGGGTGGGGGTGGGGGGAGTGTTGGAATCCCCCCCCCCATACATGAGATGCACCGCTGTGTTCCTGTGGAGAACCGTTTGGGGTCTGTGGGTGCATAAAAAAACAAAAAGAGCCCTATTGCGTGGCGAGTTCCCGCCCCCCCAAAGTGGAAATAAAGACACATGACACAATTATTTAAGGTTAATGGGCTAAATATGGCCACAACTTTATTGGTTACAGGTGATGAGCGGTATTGGTTTAGGCATTGGTCCTAACCGACTATCCGGCTTCAGCCCGTCCGCTTGAGGTCCGGGAAGGGTTAACCACCAGTAGGGAGAGTCCTGCTGATGCACATCAACTCGGACCCCCCCCCCGGGGGTCACCGCTCAGGGGTGTGCCTTAGGCCCTCACCTCCATAGGCTTCGGACAGGGCCACGCGCCCCGGAATCCTTTATCGGACTACCCTTCAATATGCGGGGCAGGTGATGGCTCTTCCTCCCCTCTTCCATCTACAGAACAATACCAATACCAATGCCTAACCGCCAATACCCAGAAAGTTGTGACAATTTGCTACGAGGTAGGCGGCGATAAATAGGGCTGGTCACGCTCCCTGAGCCAGCGATTGGCTGTCCAGGGGCTGACGCGGCCGGGGATTCCCTCAGTCGCCCGCAACTCCACCTCCTTTGTAGGCGGAAGTGGCTTTGCTGGATCAGAGGAAAAGCCCATCTAGTCCAAACTCACAAGCAGTAGCCCACTCCTGCTGCTTCTCCTCTAGCTGTGAGCTTCAGAGGTAGAGTGCCTCTGTTCCTGGAAGCTCTATATTGCTATGCTGAGTACCGTAATAGTGAGAGATGCTGTTGTTCTCCTCCAACAATTGGTGTAATCTGCTTCCCAGCCCTGCAGGCTACTTGTCCTTGTAGCATCGGCTACCTGCAAATTTCAGCAACGGAGTAAACATGATGTGAAGAAGTTCCCACCAGCATTCTCAAATGAGTTGATTCAAAGCTCTCCCTCCATCTGCTTTCTCTCCAAGGCCACGATCATCTTGGATAACTCCTTCCTGCTCCTTTCCTTGTTTTTTTAAAAAATAAATAAATAAACAAATGATTGAAGATTTCTTAGTTTACAAAAAAAAGTGCCTTGTCTCTTTTTTCAAGTTGTGCTTTCTACAGATCAGTTTCATTTGTTGTGAGACATTAGTGTTGCATGCAGTGTTGGGTTAGGAAGAACAGAGGGGGAAAGAGGGGGAGGGTGGGGTATGAAATGAAAATCAGCAAAACAATGATTGCAAATAGAGAATAGAGATTGACCTTTGAGAAGTAGACGTTTCACCTTTTAAGTTGAATTACTGAAATAATAAACTGTTAGGCTACCCGTATTTGTGTTATGGCCAGTGGCGTAGCATGGGGGGTGCAGGGGGGGCCGGCCACACCGGGCGCAACATCTGAGGGTTAGGGTTAGGGGGCGCAAATCCACGGGTTAGGGGGCACAAATCCACGGGTTAAGGGCACAAATTACTTGCCTTGCCCCGGGTGCTGACAACCCACGCTACGCCACTGGTTATGGCTATGCTGCAAAGACTCCCTGTCTTCTCTTACACGCACACACACCCCATTTTGGTTGTAGGCTTCTGTCTCAGGTTTTGAAATGTGTTGGGGAGGGAGCTTTACTGGGTTGTTTTTCACCTTTATTATGCATTTTGTGTTTCCATATTGCGATTTTTATGTTGGAACCAGTGCTTTTTTTCTATCAAAAAAAATGTTTGGGGTACTCTCATTTTGACTCAAGAAAACCACCATTTTATAGTTCAAATCGGGGAAAATAAATGCAGTACAGTAAATGGACAAAAGTGCAAAGATTCACAAAATGTTTCGGGGTGTGCGTACCCCTGCATCCCCCCAGAAAAAGCACTGGTTGTAACTGAGACCTGTGGGTATAGGGCGGTATAACAACAACAACAAGGTCTGCCCCTCTCCTTCTCTTCTAGGTTCAGGCGACTGAGGGACATGGCAGCCCGCAAGAAGAAGGGGACCCGCAAAGTCCCCAAGAAGTCCAGGGTTGCTGTGGGCCCACGTGAGCAAATGCTTCCTTTTCATTTTGGAGCGTAAGGAGGGGTGGCCTTAATGCTCTAATCCTCAACTGTGGAAAATAAGTAGAAATGAACTAACCAGCCCCCATGTCCTTTCCTTCTTCTCTTGTTGCAGATGGTTCAGAGACTGGCAGGGTCTGGGCATCGCCTGTGGTTAGTATTTGAGAAAACAGCACAGTACATACGAAATCCCTCACCCCCCACCCCCCCATCCACCAGTGCTGTTTATACCCCCATTTTGGCAGTCTCAGATGCAGAGAAGCCCTCCTGCCATGAACTGACAGCCTGACTCTTGCCATTTCAGCAACTGGAGAAGGATGAGATGTTGCTCTGCTGCGTGCTGGCCACTTGCTTGGAGGCCCGCCAGAGAGAAAAGGACAGCTTGAGGTACTCCAAAAAGATGGCCGTCAAGGCAATTGCGGTGAGTGAGCGGTTGCATGAGGTATCCAGGGGTGAGGGGGGCAGGAGAGCTGGGGATGGGATTGGGGGGATGCTGGGCAGAAGGAAGGCCTGGCGGGGTCTGGCCAAGAGAAGGGTTGTGCAGGCATTTGGCATTACATTGCCAATTCCTGCACTGAGTTTGGGGTTGGAGGAATCCACCTGATGTCCGTAGGGAACTGATGTTTTCCCCCTCCACCCTCTGTTCTCTATCAGGATCTCATGGGACGGATTGCGTGCTTTACGCAGCCTGAATTGGCCCTTGCTATGGCACTGGAAGCCCTTTACCAACTGAGGTATACCGGGTTTTTTGAGCTTGACGAGGAGCTGGCGGGGGGGGGGGGGAGCAGAATGTGGAAAGGTGTTACCAGACCTTGCCACTGCAGTGAATTCGATTGGAAGAATTGCTTGCAATTTCTTGGGTTTCTTGCGTTCAAAAAGCTTTCTTTATGCAGCAACTATTTACAGGGTGAGTGGAGATGTGAGAGAGAAAATAGAAGCTATATTGTCTAGAGATGACTGCAAAATGGCTCAGCTTTTAGGGGTGGGATTAACTAAGACCTAGAGGCTTGCAACCAAGTGCCAGGTAGACTGCCACATAAACAGTGCCCTTGTGTGTTTATTTTAATTTTACCTTTATTCATTTTTACCCTGTAAAATTGATACGCTGCTTGATTGTCAAAAGTGGTTTAAGCTAACACATGCATTCACTAGAAGTTCAAGAGAATGACATGTATTTGATGCTTCCCCAAATATGAGACAGAGTTTAAAAACTTTTCCCTCCTTCTCTCCAGCCTCATGAAGCCCAAATTACCACTGAAGCTCCACAGCCTGATTGTGCATGCAGCCTTTGCGGCAGTCATTGAGGTCAAAACTGAGCCCGACAAGCAGGTAAGTTGTTAGCCTTGAAATTTGACTTCTCTAGTTGTTGTTTCTTCTTCACACGCTTTAAGCACTGCTCCCATTGCTCAACATCTGATCTCTCTTTCCCCTGCTTGGCGCATCCTCTCCCTCATTGCCATTGCCTGCAGGAGTTAGAAGAACGTTATACTCTGATGCTGGGAGGCCTTCTCTGGGAGGCCCCAAGCACTAAGACCCTGAACTTGCTGATGAATGTAAGTATCTTGATGGCCTCAGTGGCTGTTTGACCTAGAAAGCTTTCATGGAGAAGCCGCCACCTAGCAGTGCACCTCTTGGGCCCTTCCCCTCTTGTAAGGCAAGCTGGCCACATGGAATAGCCAGCAAAGGCCCACTTGCCCAGACAGCCAAAGGAGGGCCTTGGATGCAGAGCTACAATTTGGGGCTGGAGGACATTGCCACTTTAGAACAGAAACGGATCTCTCTCTGAGAGTGTAAAGGGCTTCACAGTGGTCTGCCTCTTTCCCCCAGACCAGCCTCCTGATCCTGAGGTCCCCTTTCCTCCCACAGGAACTGAGAGGTTACACAACAAGTGCGATTGCAGCGGAGAGGCAACTGGCAGCCAGTGGCATTAGCTGGCTGATGTGCTGTGCAAGAAGGCTCAGTTGCCTGAAGGTAAGTCTCTCACCTTTGGCACCTTCACAGCCCCAAGAGGCTCCCAGAGTGGCTTGTGAAAGGATTCCCACAGGAGGAATCACAGTCTGGTATCAGGCACACAACACAATGTGTGTCCCTGGGATGCCGGACAAGGCTGGAGACATTTCCTGCCCTCTTCCTTGATCTTACACTTCCGCCTCTGCCTAGTAGGCTGCAGGACCCATTGAGGTCGCCTGGGGCAAGGGATTGGGGCCAGGCAATAGAACTCACTCATCCCATGATGGAGGCAAGTCTTCCCTGGCTTGGGTCTGCTTCCATGTTCTCTTGCACCCATTATTTGGGGAGGGTTGAGGATCAGATCAGTCATCTGATCCAGTACGGTCTTTTCTGTTCTCTACAGCATGCTCTCGTCCCTCTGGAGCTGGCTCACTTCTGCCCCAAAGAAGGTAACACCCACAGCCTGGGGACATGGGACGCACTTTCCAGACTAAGGAGAGCCCACTCAGTAGCTGCAGCATCCTTGCTTGATGCAGACCTCCTGGGTCATGTGGCTGTGAAATCCTGCCACAGCACAAAGATGGCCAAACTGCAGGCTTGGAAGGAGTCGTTGCCACCAAAGACAGGATCCATAAAGCCTCCTTGTAAATAGGGTGGAATGGGGGCCAGGTTAATTTGGTGAATCAGTAAATGTGGCAGAAATTCATCTCTCTTCTCCTTCATTCTCTTCCAGATGACATAAGACTAGATGTCAGTTTCGATTATGGGGAGAAGACACAAGTTTCAAGGCTCAGCGATGATGGAGTGGCAATTTTTGCTTGCTGTTTCATTGTGTCTTGTTGCTAATTGTGATCATTGCTGTTGTTTTAGAATTCTTTCCTATGCAATATTACTTTTTTATTGCTTTTAAATTGTTGCTTTTTAAATTTTCCTTGTAAAGGAAAGTGTTCTGCTAATGTTGATTGTATTCTGAATTGCTTCAAGAAGCCTCATAGCAATGAATACTATTAAGAGTAATAATTATTTTACCTGCCTTAATTATAATAAAGCATTGACATGCATATTTTAAATTAGCGGTTAAGGTCTTAAACTACACATTTTAATAGTTTCAGATCTGTATTCTTTACTGTGTTCTAGCTTATAGATTTTGATTTTAACCTCCATATATATGAGAGCCAGTGTGGTGTAGTGGTTAAGAGCGGTAGTCTCGTAATCTGGGGAACCGGGTTCGCGTCTCCGCTCCTCCACATGCAGCTGCTGGGTGACCTTGGGCCAGTCACACTTCTCTGAAGTCTCTCAGCCCCACTCACCTCACAGAGTGTTTGTTGGGCGGGTGAGGGAAAGGAGAATGTTATAATAATAATAATAATAATAATAATAATAATAATAATAATTTATTATTTATACCCCGCCCATCTGGCTGGGCCTCCCCAGCCACTCTGGGCGGCTTCCATAGAAACCAAAAATACACTAAAATATCACACGTTAAAAACTTCCCTGAACAGGGCTGCCTTAAGATGTCTTCTGAATGTCAGGTAGTTGTTTATCGCTTTGACATCTGCTGGAAGGGTGTTCCACAGGGCGGGCGCCACTACCGAGAAGGCCCTCTGCCTGGTTCCCTGTAGCTTTGCTTCTCGCAATGAGGGAACCGCCAGAAGGCCCTCGGCGCTGGACCTCAGCATCCGGGCAGAACGATGGGGGTGAAGACGCTCCTTCAGGTATACTGGACTGAGGCCGTTTAGGGCTTTAAAGGTCAGCACCAACACTTTGAATTGTGCTCGGAAACGTACTGGGAGCCAATGTAGGTCTTTCAAGACCGGTGTTATATGGTCTCGGCGGCCGCCCCCAGTCACCAGTCTAGCTGCCGCTTTGAGACTCCTTAGGGTAGTGATGAAGCGGGATATCAAATCCAAACTCTTCTTCTTCTTCTTCTACATGTTCTCTATCTCTTTTTTTTCCATTTCTTTTTATTGAATTTCACTTAGATAACCAAAAGAGAAAACAAATCAACAATTTCAAAAGGGATATCCAAACATAACATAAAAATAACATCAGTTTCCATTACAGTTCTTTGTCTTCACACTTGAATCTTTATATCTTTAAATATTTAAATCTTTCCTCTACACACCTATTGACCTCCATCCCTCCCGATTTCAGGCTTCTTAATATAAATACTTTCTTTTTCCTGCAGCTGATAATTGTTAATGGTTTACACATCGTAAGATCTATATCAAACCTGCTATAGTTTTTAAGTTTCTATAATTCCCTTCAATGTATATCATAAATTTATTCCAGTCACTAATAAACTTTGTATTTTTTTGGTTTCTGATTTTTTGTGTCATTTTTGCTAGTTCAACAAATTCAAATAATTTTATTTGCCAATCTCTAATCGCTGGGGTGTTTGGGCTTTTCCAATTTTGAGCAATTAATATTCTAGCGGCAACTGTAGCATACTGCAATAATGTCTTATCTTCTTTTTTGATTTCATCCCCAATTATTCCTAATAGGAAGGCCTCTGGCCTTTTGGGAAAAGTGTATTTAAATATTTTTTTTAACTCATTATAAATAAATTCCCAATATTTCTTCATTTCTTCGCATGTCCACCACATATGGTAGAAATTGCCTTCTTTGATTTTACACTTCCAGCAAGCCTTATTTCCTGTTTTATACATTTTCCCTATACATCATCTTTTCCATCTTTTCCAAATTTTCCCTGAGTGTGACACATGCCGTGAATTTCATTCCACTAGTCTATCTCTGTAGAAGTCCATATTCTGGTTTGTGACTGTATAAATTGATTCGTTCATTCCATAAAGCTTCGGTGGTTTTGAAATTCCGTAAATTGTCTCTGCCTCCATTTTTTGGTATTGAGGGAAACGCTCTATAAAATAATCAGAAAACATCAGGGTTGTAGTCAACATCAGTCCTTTCCACAGCAGACCTATTTAAATTGATGGGCACAAATTACGTGGCTGTGTTGATTTTGACGCATCTCTTCTGAGTAAAACTCAGTTGACTACTCCTCACAGGATATCATGGAATTGTAGAGTTGGAAGGGACCACAAGAGTCATCTAGTCCACCCCCTGCAATGCAGGAATATTTTGCCCAACGTGGGGCTCCAGCCCACGACCCTGAGATGCAGAGTCTCACACTCTACTGACTGAGCTATGGGCAGATATCTTGTTTGATAAATGTGTCCCTTGGAAACATTTTGGTTTTATCCTCTCTGCAGGAGTTGCTATGCCTGATCATTCCATCTAGTTCTGTCGAAAGAGAGGTGGGGGTTGTTTTCTGATTTCTTAATTGTGAATATTTGGGGGGAGGGGAGGCATGGGTGGAAAGGAGATACTCAGATGGACCAGAGTGAAATTGGGGCTTCGGGATGGCTTGGGGAATTCTCAAAGTGTCACATCCAAACCAAAACTCTGGGTTGTTGGATGCCCCTGCCTTCTGTCATCATTTGAGTTTTCCTCTGCTTCCCTTTCAAGCTGCTGTCTGGAAGGAGGCCAAAGCCCACTTAAAAATAAGAATGATTATAAGAAAGCATTCATTCAACAGCCAGAATTGAATGAAGACGATGTGCTAGGAGGAGAATGAGCTAATTAAACCATTCTGCAACAAACACACACACACACACAAACACACACCAGCATAGCTTCAACGTTTAGCACAAAAAGTCTTCAGCCAGATGTCATGCAACCCTTTGGCAGGGGCAACTTATCATTTTATTGATTTTCCATAACAAACAATTAAAAAGGCGGACAATCTTGCAAAGGAGTGTTGCCATTTCAACTGCTGGTGTGACGTAGGAACCCGAACAAAGAAAAGGAACCAACTACCCAGAGTATGATTCCGATTGCCCTTGTTCTCCACCTCCCTCTATGCTAATCAGCCGCAAACAAGAGTTCAGATTTGAAAGCCTTGTTATCACCTCATTCCCTTCAATTAGCCAGCTGCTCTGGCAGATGACATCAGTTCCTTCCCGCTCCCAATATTCCTGCTCCTACCCTGGTTAGCCATAGCCCGGAAGCTGAATCTCAGGGGAACGCCTTTGGGCTGGGAAGGGCTCATCTTTTCTGGGCCTCTTCTCCCCCTCCGGAAGGGGTGCTTGGCTCCTGGCCTGTGAAATGTGCTCAAAATGTAAAGATGCCTTCTTTCCAGGGAGCCAAGGGAGAAGGGGGGAATTTGAAATACCTCCAAACCTTCCCACGTCAGAGATGCAGGAGTTGAGTCACGTCCAACTTCCTCGGGGACGAAGCAGCTACAAAAAACGAAACATCCCACCTGGGCACGGTTTCTGAGAGAGCAACAGCAGAAGACCCAGACTCTGGCAAGATGAGCATTTGCCCAGTGGATTCTGGCCGGTCCGTGAGGGCAGACAGGGGATGACTGTGGTGGCTGCCAGCCCCTTCCCACTCCATCTCAGATACAGAACACATTTGCTCTGCCACTCCTTGGCTCTGGCGCCACCTACTGTTGGCCTCCTTGCCTTCCACCCTCCCAGTCCCAATGAGCACCATTCACCCCTGGTCCAGAGGCGCAGAGCAGTAGTTAGGTGATCTTGCGCCCCGGCAGAACCGTCCAGATTGCGCCCCCTAGCCACGGACAAGTTAGCTCTTCTTTCTGCCTCTCCTCCACCCCCCACCCATTCAATTCACCCTGGAAGTACAAGTATTGAAAAGTAAAATGTTAGAGGTTTCCCCTCCCCCCCCCCCCTAGCAATATAATTGGATTCAGCTAGCTGGTCAGTCTACTTTCGGTTTCACTCCTGGCTCCTTGTTAAATTAATACTGCATCAGAAAGCTCCCAAGCAGATATCCAAAGTTCTTTGGCATTTCTCCAGTTGTTAATGAGATGTTTCTTCTAGTCCAGGGGAGTCTTTTGATCTTCTTCCAGGAAAGCAAGAGTGCAATTTTTTTTAGTCTCCCTTGCTTTCCTGGTGACCTTCAGCTTAAAGACAAACTGCTCTGGAGTGAGAAAAACCCATCACACTCAAAAAGCCCAGCTGGAGGGACCTGGAAGTGTGCAGGGAAGAGGAATTTTGTAGTGGCTTTGTTGCACAGGAGCACCAAGTTCACTAACTGGCTGATTCAGATTGAATCCCAGGCAAAAAGATTGCAATGGTGTCTGTTTCAGCCAGCCATCCGGCTGCTGCAACTATTCCCTGGGTGCCACCACACTGTCCTGTCTGTGTGTTTGGAAGGGAATGGGAGCTATGCTCCCCCCGGAGACACTCCACTCCTTCTTCCTTAGCTGTGTTGCTCAACAGTTGAGGCAACCTTCACAGTTCTGGGATGCTGATGCCAAAGACCTGGAAGTGTGCTGTCAATATATTTACAGTGCAGGGGTTCACCCGGAGGAGACGACCACTTGTTTGTTTTGCGTTCATGACTTGCTTACCCAAAACTTACAACAGTGGTTAGACTCTACTAAGAAAATGGTCAGAGTGCTTTAATCCATTCTCACTGGAAAAGCTGAAGTTCTCGGCTGGACCTGAATCCCTTCCACAAAATACTGACAGTCTGGAAACACCCTGGGTGCAAACATGTTTTACTGGGGAAAGGATCTTTGCCTCTTCCTCCTTCCTAACCTGCAGTAGTGCCCTGGCAAATCACAAAGTGCAGGCTCCCTTCATGGTACTCACAGCCACACCGCTTCTAAGATTATACAAATTTAATATATCAACAACAAATAAACACAATAAGGCTATAATGATACAATCTGAATCATTAGGGGTGCATTGCAGCAGTCATTGCAAATCTCCTGAGTCGCCTTTCAGCCAGAAGCTCTGCAGCACAGGTGGTTCTGATGATTCCCCTGTAAGGAAGGCTTACAATGTAGGAGGCTTTGGGGCTTTGCGAGAGGGGGGAAAGTGGAGACATCATAGAAGTATGCATGATGTGGGAAATGTGCAGAGCGATGTTTTCTCCCTCAATATCAGAACCTGGAACTGGGGCTGAACCCGGGATCTGCACGCCAAGGCTGGAGTGCCAGCTGGCCACGTTGGGCGCCTGCCTGGAGAGTGGAAGCCGGGGGTTGGAGGGACATCGTGCTGCTCCTGGCAACCCCCACCCAACCCGATGTCCTCCTCCGCCTGAATCCCCCTTCCCCTGGGACGCACTTCCCATCCTGGAGCGGCTGGGGTGAGAGCGCTCCCCACCCCCCTTTCCAGACTCTCCTCGTTCTTCTTCTTTATGCCTCGGGTGTTTTCCTGAGTGTATCTTCAGAACAACCCTCTGTGAGGGAGGCTAAGTGTTAGGATATTTCCGTTCCACCTTAAAAGGGAGCAGGTTGTTTGTTTCACAGCCTGCGTATTTCCTGTTCACAGGATGTTTATGTTTGTCTGTTCCTTTCGTTTTCTTCTGTTTTGCCTGAGCAGTCGGAGCAGACGGTCATGTTTTCTTTGTTCTGACCAATGCCAAATAAACTGTAAATATGCTCTCATGCTTGTGCAACTTTTGCTGTGTGAATTCTGCTGTTAGAGTGTGCTCTAAGCCAGAGGTTTAGTGTCGCTAAATTGCTGATACTGCGTGACTACGGGAGGTCGATGGATCGTCCGGCACCGAGCTTGGGGGCTCAGATGGACTCTATCTCCCTGGCAGTATCCCAACAACAGGTTATGGGCCCAGATTCACGGCACTTGCAGGAGAGTAAGACTGCGACAGACTGCTAAGGTATGTTGGAAAAGCTGAATGGGCGTGGTTTTGAAATTACATTTCAAGAGGACTGTCTGTGTCATCAGAAAAGGCAAAGAGGACTTTTTGCATGCAAAGTTGTTGGATGGTTTGTTCTGTCTAACTTATGATGACAATGCTGTTGTATCTAATGCTGATTCTTGTTGTGTTGCACAAACTAACAAGGTTCTTCATGCAGGATGCATATAGAAGATTTTGTCACCTCTCTTGGCAAGCGCTAGCCAAGATGCCTGAGTTGGTTGAAGGTTTGGACATCAAACCTTGTAAATTTCACATGAAATGTGTATCTTGTGCAGAGAACAAGGTGAAGGTTGCTCCAAAAGGCAAGGAGTCTAGCAGGCAGGCTTCCAAACCCTACCAGCTAGTTCACGCAGACCTGGTTGGGCCTCTAGCGCCCTCTTTGGGAGGAGCAAGGTACTTCATGGTTCTAATTGATTCTTTTTCCAGGTACATTCATGTGTTTATGCTCGAGCAGAAGTCGCAAGCATTTCCTAGGTTCAAGGCATTCTGTGCTTGGTTGGAGAATGCTCATGGTAAACGAATTGGCTGTCTGTTTACTGATCGGGGCGGGGAGTTCACTTCTCAGCAGTTTGAAGCTTTCCTGACTGAGAAGGGAATCCAGCATGACTTGTCAACGCCTAGATCGCCATGGATGAATGGGCTTGCGGAGAGAGCAAATCAAACGTTGCTGCAAGGAATAAAAACCTTGTTGCATGATGCCAACCTCCCTGAGAAGTTTTGGGGGGAGGCTCTCTCGAATTTTGTTTACACTTTTAATCGCAGACTGTCATCACCTATTGGCTGCACTCCCTATGAGAAAATGTTTGGTAAGAAACCTAACACCAAGCACTTGAGAATCTTTGGTTCTGACATGTGGGTACACACCCCACAAAGCAACAAGCTTGGGAAGCGTGGGGCACATGGTTTGTTCATGGGGTACGAAAAAGGTGCATACAGAGTATGGATGACTAACTCTAAATCCATAAAGTTCACAAGGAGTGTTGAGTACAATCCTAAGTGGGGGGGAAATGTGGGAATTTTCCAGAGTTACCCAGAGGAGGATGTAGGTGATGTGAAGAAAGCAGATCATGCTGAGAAAGCTGAGGAAACTGAGGATGATGATGATGATGATGATCAGAGTTCGGATTCCAGTTCAGTGGGCGGCGCTGCTGCTGCTGTCAGTGACAGTGATGACACAGCAGACTACAAGAGCGCAAAGGCCTCAGTCAGACCATCTGATGCGTCTGACAATGAACTGGAAGAACCACTGTTCACCATTGGTCACTTTTCTCCTAAGAAGGAGGAGATGAGTCCAGAAGACTTGCGTCTAGTTCGCAGGTCTGAAAGGGCAACCAAAGGCAGACCTCCAAAGAGATTTGCTGATGAGTTTGCTAAGACGGCAACTGCTGTTCTTAGTAGCTCAGAGAAGGTGTGGGAACCTTCAAGCTTCAAAGAGGTCCAGGAGTTAACCTCTAAAGATGCTGAGCCTTGGCTTAATGCCATGAAGGCTGAAGTTGATTCCTTGAATAGGAACCAGACTTGGGAGCTGGTACCGGTAGTCCCAGGAATGAGACTGGTTGGCAGCAAATGGGTCTTCAAGGCCAAGACAGACCAGAATGGCAAGGTTGTCAGACACAAAGCCAGATTGGTTGCCAGAGGTTTTTCACAGGTACCAGGGCAGGATTACCACGAGACCTACTCACCCACGGTCAAATATGAGAGCATTCGGCTGATGCTCAAGATCGCTGCGGAGGAGAAACTGCATGTTTCCCATCATGACATAAATACAGCTTTTTTGTACGGGATTTTGGGGGAGGAGCTGTACATGCTTCCACCTGACGGGATGCAGATACAGAAGGGAATGGTCTGTAAACTGCGGAAATCCTTATATGGTCTCAAGCAGAGTGCCAGGTGTTGGAACACAAAACTCACTGAAACGTTGCTTTCTCTAGGTTTTCACCAGGGCAAAGCTGATCCGTGTGTGTTTGTCAAGGAGGAGGGGCAAAACAAACTGTATTGTTTATGTTTTGTTGATGATCTTCTGATGTTTTGGAAGAATCAGGCTTTCTACCAAAGCACCCTAGCTCAGCTGAAAGAGCACTTTGACATGAAGGATCTTGGTGAGGTATCCAACTATCTTTCTCTGCAGGTGGAGAGGGACCAAGCAGGTAATTTTCTGGTACACCAAACACAGAAAATTGCTGATGTATTAACCAGGTTGAATTTGGTTGATGCAAACCCAGCAGACACACCGATGGTGACAGGTTACCAGGTAGACAGTACTGCTGAAGCGTTTTCTGACACAACGCTGTACAGATGCATTCTAGGCAAGTTGAATTTCATTGCTAGATGTTCAAGACCTGACATTGCTGTAAGCACTAACCTGCTTAGCAGACATGCTAACAATCCTACTGTTCAGGATTGGAAAGCTCTGAAGCGCATAGCCCGGTATTTGAAAGGGACTATGCACTACAGGCTGAGGTTCACCAGTCAGAAGACTGGAGGTCTTGAAATCTTTGCAGATGCAAGTTTTGGAAGTGACACCACGGATGGTACAAGCACTTCTGGAGTATGCTACGTGTACAACCACTGCCTGTTTGACTGGTTGTCCAAAAAGCAGACGACAGTTAGCCTAAGTTCCTGTGAAGCAGAACTCAATGCTCTGTCATTTTCACTCATGGATTGTGAATGGTTGATGCAACTGTTTAAGGACATTGGGGTTTCTGTGAAATGTCCTATACAAGTGTATCAAGACAATAGATCTTGTTTGGCTTTGCTGAACTCGGAGAGTTGCAAGCAAAGGACCAAGTACTTGCAGATTAAGCTACATCGTGCAAGAGAGTGTATTCAGAAAGGACTCATTCAGGTGTCCTACATGCCAGGAAATGAAGTTCCTGCTGATCTGTTGTCTAAGGTTGTTAACAGAGAACAACTTAAGGTTTACGTACAAAGGTTGCAACTGGGTTGAACCACAGGTACTACAGGTTACACGGAAAGGGGGAGGATGTTAGGATATTTCCGTTCCACCTTAAAAGGGAGCAGGTTGTTTGTGTCACAGCCTGCGTATTTCCTGTTCACAGGATGTTTATGTTTGTCTGTTCCTTTCGTTTTCTTCTGTTTTGCCTGAGCAGTCGGAGCAGACGGTCATGTTTTCTTTGTTCTGACCAATGCCAAATAAACTGTAAATATGCTCTCATGCTTGTGCAACTTTTGCTGTGTGAATTCTGCTGTTAGAGTGTGCTCTAAGCCAGAGGCTTAGTGTCGCTAAATTGCTGATACTGCGTGACTACGGGAGGTCGATGGATCGTCCGGCACCGAGCTTGGGGGCTCAGATGGACTCTATCTCCCTGGCAGTATCCCAACACTAAGCTGGCCCAAGGTAGCTCAGCCAAGTTGCCAAGGCCAGCATTTAAGATCGCGCACCCTTTCCCCTCAGATGAGAAAGCCGGGATGAGTCATGCTAGCAGCCTGTGGCCTTGATGGGCTTTGAAGCAGCCCAGCCCCCTTGTCTGCAAGCAGGCTGCCTCCGGGGAGGACCAGCACTTTTCTGACGGGACAGAAGCGCACGACTTCCCCCTCCCACTTGCTGCCCGCCCCAGTCTTTCTCCGGCGGCTCAGTTTAGCGGCTCATCCCAGGGGGGAATTCGGGTGGCGCTGCTTGCAGAAGGAGAAGTGGCTGGTACTAGCAGAACCTCCCATCTCAGGTAGGACTTCCGGGATCCAGACGAACGTTTTACCAAAAAGCATGGCTTGACTACTGATTTCCCATTTAAAGGATGGCAAAAAGACCGAAGTTTGGAGGACAGGTGAAAAAACCCACAAATTACATTTAAAGTTCTGCGAGATGCAAAGGAAAGCTTGCGTTTTAAACTTGCATTTTACAGCTTGTTGCTTGGTGCGGTTAACGGAATGGGGATATTGAGAAAGAAGAGACTTGGAATTAGAAGGTTAGGATTTCAGGGTTAGATGGCTTGGATATTTGTGGTAGATCAAGTCAGAGTAAATGCGCACCTTGAGAACCACTGTATTAGACGTGCGTGGCGTATTAAGAATCTGAAAATAGATATAAAGTTAGTTTATACACAAAGACTCTATTTTGGGTTTCACCAGAAGACACTTTTTATAGACAAAAGGGTGACGGATAAAGAGAAATGGTTAATCTACTGAGAGTTCTTAAAGTGGAAACGTGGAGATTGTAAAATTTAAACAAGGGGTTTCTCTTTTACACTTAATAAAAGAGGGTTGGGGTGTTGTTTATGGGTTCTTTTTCCGGGGGGGGGGGTTGCTGTTGCTGATGTTATTTTTTTATCTCTTTAGTTTGGATTATATGATTTATGTGGAATCTTATTATTTATGTGGATTTTTTCAATTTTGTTGTGTACTTTTTGATATTTTGTTCATTGTTTACGACTAGTTTTGTTATGTTTGCAGTTATGGAATATTTTTTTTTTTTTTGTAAGCTGCCTTGCACATGGTTTGAAATTTGGAAAGGCAACATACAAATAAATGATTGATTGATTGATTGAGAGATTCTAGTTGGAAATGAAGACTTGGGGTATGGAAGAGTGGAAGACGGGTTTTGAGATACAATTGTGCACATCATGTGATATAAAAAATGTAGAAACTTTTGTTGAAATCCTAAATGGAAGAAGAACAGATTAAAAAGTGCATGATTAAAGAGGCAGGATTTTCTCTTTTTTTGGTTATATTGTACAGTTGTAATAGTGGTAACATATGTGGACTAAAGAGTTAAAATAATAATTGAGTTATGACTTAAAATAGACTTTTAAATATATATATATATATTTATATATATATATAGGAAATCGGTGTTACAGTTGATTTTATATGAATTTCTGAAGTTTTAGTCCATTTCAGTCCGTTCTGACATTGGTAATTGAAATCGGAAACAAAATAGATACATTGTTGCAAGGTTTGACACTTTCAGGGTTTTACGAGTTTCGGTTCCATTGTTCTCCCAGCGGGGAGCTGTCAGTAGCTTGTCAAGGGGCTAAATGAGGCGTGCAGGAGCTCGCTGAGCTAGCTCTGCAGGGCGAATGCATGGTCCTGATTGGTTAAAACGCGGCCATTATAGCGAATGGGAGATACATTTTGACACGGTCCACTCGCAGTAATGATAGAGCGAGAGGGAGGCTTAAGAAATGGAGGGCTTATTTGGCCCGTACAGAGGAAAGAGAAGGGCACTTTTGGGTAGAGTGTGGTGCTTGTGCAACAGTGGAGGGCGCTGGCTAGATGGGTGCCTTCGAGGTCATCGTCTCGAACCCTCTGGTGGCCAGTGGAAGGACAAGGGAAGATGCCCCCCCCCTTCCTTCCGTATCAGTCCCCCATTCGGAGATAGATTTGCATTAAAGTTCTGTAAGAACTTGCAAATCTTTTCTCCGCACCCTATATCTCAGTGATCTCGTATTCTCCTTCCCCCAAGTGTCTCATCTGCACGTACTCTGGGAAGGTAGGGGTGCCCTGTGAGCGGGAATAGGCTCGGAGGGAAAGAGGGGCAGGTTGGGTAGGGCAGCGAAGGAGGGAGCAGCAAGGAGTAACGCAGTGTATAGTACAACAGAGGATTGAGATACAAAGGGCTACAATAAGAGCAGTAAGAAGGATAGCCTTGAGCAGTTGTCGGAGCCACCCCAGCTTGGGTAACCAACCCCATAAGTCCACATCAGACAGTCCCTCATGTTGTATCTCATTTAGTCTCCCTGCTAACTCGTGGATATTATTCAGATGTCCGGTAATATTTAAAGATTGATCAGTCACATATGTGCAGCACTCTGTGCCTATTAGGGCACATGTCCCTCCCTGACTGGACAGCAGAAAGTCTGTCGCAATCCTGGTCTGTAAACTCAGCTGTCTTACCTCAGACAGTTCCGTCATCAGGGAGTCTGTAACCTGGGTTGCTTCTTGCATGAATTTGAGAAGGATGTCGGTGAGTCGAAGGATGTCTACGTGGTTAGATCCAGCCCCATAGGCGGGGAAGAGGGCTCGGCCGACAGTCTCTCCATTTGCAGCCACGTCCGAGAGGTCTGACAACTCCTTTTGTTCTCTCTTATTTCTTTGCCTCCCGGGGGGTAGATGTGGGACGATCCTGATGCCAGAGACGATGTATCCTATGAAACAGGATCCAGACATGTGTGGGCTGACCCAAGTGTATGCGCGGTGTCCACATACCCAGAATAAGCCACTAAGGTAGGATTCCATCCTCCCGGAGGCAAAGGCTTGCAGTAGCATAGAGTCTGTAGGTTGTGGCTTCCAGTGGGGGGGTTGGTCAACCACCACGGCCCAGGCAGTAGTGAGGTCTGGAAAAGTCCGGGAGCCTGCTGTGTCGGTGATGGTGACTTGGCCAGTGGTTAAAATCTCTAGGTCAGAATTGCAGGAGCTGGATCCGATGAAGGTTCCCTCTCCGGTGAAGCTGCGGCAGAGGGGTCCCTTTGTGGGGCCGGTGAGGTATAGGTACTGATGTGTGAGGTTTAATGCGGTTAGGTTCCAGGAAGTAACGTCCCCGGAACGAAATTGCTCCAAAGTCACGGGTACAGGGACAAGGGGGAGGCTCTGTTGAAGGTGGCTGGGTGCGTGGGCGCAGATCCAGCAATCTGGGTAGGGGGCTTCCTTTGCCACCTGGCCGAGGAGTTTGATGTAGGAATTTTGTTCCCAGGATGATAGAAGATCTTCCCCCGGGAAGGCGGGGTCGGTACCCAGTTGTCGGGGAGCAGTACCGAATGGATGGAGTGGGTCGGTGGTGTTGAGGAGGCGCCTATCCTTGGCAATGCCACCACATCTCAGAGGCCCAACATTGTCCCACGAGGGGGAGCGAGAGGGATGCACGGGGTGGTGCCAGCCTTCCAGATATTCGGCCCCCTTCCATTCACGAGTGACCCCAAGGTTCCACAGGCAGCAGAACCGTCTTAGGCAGATTCCTTGGAGTTGAGGCTTACGGGGTTCCGGGGTCATGAGAAGGCATTGGAACCCGAAGATCAGGTTCTCGGAGGGATGGTTGGAGTCCGTGTACATAGGCGAGGCCCCTCCCACCTTGATCTCAGTCCAACTTGGGTGCCGTGAGATTTCACCGTTGTTGTAGAGAAGATAGGTCCCATTATGGCACTTGAGCCGATAAAAGGAATGGTCAAGTGTGAGGACAGCTGACCCAATGCGGTGTAAGTCCTGATCTCGGATGAAGAGTTCCCAGTATTCGTTATCAGTGAGTTGGGGTACAAGCGAGTGACGCAGTAGAGTCCGGGATTCTGGAAGGCAGAAATCAAAATCTCCCACTCGGTCGGGATTTGATTTTCCTCCGGTCTCGACCTTGTGGTAGTCCAGGAAATGATAGTTCGTTTGTAGCCCTGCACAATGGTCAGGGGAGGATATCGTGATTCTCGCCCGTACAAGGAGGAGGAGGAGGGTGAGGATCAAGTCCATGGTTGACTGGTAGTTCCCAGTCGTGAGAGGTTGGACGGGAGGGAGGTAGCCTGTTGAACTGTCAAAGTGAGCTGTCAAACCAACGGCAGTCTATGGAGCTGTCAAACGAGCTGTCAAATGGAGCTGTCAAACGAGCTGTCAAACTAGCTGTCAAACAACGGCAGCCTATGGAGCTGTCAAACGAGCTGTCAAACGAGCTGTCAAACGAGCTGTCAAGCTAATGGCAGTCTAGGGAGCTGTCAAATGAGCTGTCAAACTAGCTGTCAAACAACGGCAGCCTATGGAGCTGTCAAACGAGCTGTCAAACGAGCTGTCAAACGAGCTGTCAAGCTAATGGCAGTCTAGGGAGCTGTCAAATGAGCTGTCAAACTAGCTGTCAAACGAGCTGTCAAACCCGTTTAAAGCGTAATTTGATGGCGTTGGTGTCTGGGATGATCTCAGAAGTCCAGTTGGGCGTTGCAGCGTCTGGTCCGGTCTGTTGAGCCCGATCTTGGCCCCGATCCGGTCCGGTCTGTTCCTCGTCGTCGTCGATGTAGGAGGCTGGAGCTGGAGGTGGGGTCTCGAAGGTATAATCTTCCCCGAAGCTCTCTAGCGTCTCCTGGGGTGGTGGCGATGTCTTGCACCTCGTGTGATGTAGCCAGGCGTTCTTTTCTCCCACTTTCACAGCGGTTGGTGAGGTCAGAAGCACTTGGTAGGGGCCTTCCCAGGCGGGCTGGAGAGGTTGCTTCTGGTAGACCTTGACGAGGATCCAGTCACCTGGGTGGAAAGAGTGGGCCTGGACGTCGGTGGGCAGGTTCTGTCCTTCGATGGCTGCGTATTGGTGGAGACGCTGGAGCTGTGT
Organism: Podarcis filfolensis; assembly: GCF_964270895.1. NCBI lineage: Eukaryota > Metazoa > Chordata > Lepidosauria > Squamata > Lacertidae > Podarcis > Podarcis filfolensis. The sequence goes on from NC_139619.1 coordinate 9,539,780, forward strand.
CTGGAGCTGAATAATATAATTAGTGAGTTCTGCTTCCCCCACCTCGAATTCCGAGAGGGGAAATAGAGTGTTGTAGATGGGAGGGGGTCTCCCGAATAGGAGTTCAAATGGGGAAAGCTTCAAAGGTCCAGTTGGGGCACTGCGTATGTTATGGAGGACCAGTGGGAGCGCATTTACCCATTTCAGCCCAGTGAGTCTGCAGAGCTTTCCTAGTTGTATCTTTATTTCCTGGTTCATGCGTTCTACTTGGCCGGAAGATTGTGGATGGTATGGAGTATGTAGATCCCATTTTATTTGGAGAGCTTTTGCCACAATTTGTACTATTTCAGCGGTGAAGTGGGTTCCCCTGTCACTGTCCAGGCGGCGGGGCACCCCAAAACGGGGAATAATGTCCTGTAGGAGGGCCCTAGCGACTACTGTGGCAGTGGCTTTCCGACAGGGAAACCCTTCCACCCAAGAGGAGAGTTGATCTATTATGATTAGAGCGTGCTTGAAGCCCTGACATTGAGGCAAATCGATGAAGTCCAACTGTAAATTTTCAAAGGGGACAAAAGCCCATGGTCTGGCACCCGGTGGTTTCCTGGGCTCACGCTTGGGGTTAAAGTTATTACAGGTGATGCAGTTCTTTGAGGCTGCGGTGGCCGCGACTGCTGTTCCCAGCGCGTACCAGGACCTTTTAACATGCTCTATTAACCTCTGTTTTCCCCAGTGTGTTTGTTGGTGAAGGATCCTTACCAATTTTGGAGTCCAGACTTTTGGAAGGACGGCTCTGCCATCGGGGAGGGTCCACATACCATTTTGCTCAGTAGCGCCTATAGATATCCACATAGATTTTTCCTCTTCTGAGGCGGATTGATAAATTTGAGTAGGGTCTATGTCTGCCGGGAATTGTAGGGCTTGGAATTCCGATTCATTGTGGGGGGGGGGGGGAAGTGCAGCTGCTTGGGCTGCTTTATCAGCCCGTCTATTTCCCTTTGATACTGGGTCCCTTCCTTTAGTGTGTGCTTTACAATGGACAACGGCTATTGCGGTGGGTAAGTGAATGGCTGTTAGCAGTCTCTCCACCAGGGCGGCATGTGAGATTTGGGAGCTGGCAGCAGTCAAGAAGCCTCTTTGGAGCCATATTTGGCCGGTCGTGTGGACTAGTCCAAAACAATACTTGCTGTCTGTATAAATGGTGACCTTTTTTCCTTCGCTAATTTCACAGGCGCGTATTAGTGCGATTAACTCCGCGGCTTGGGCGCTATATTGTGGGTTAATTGGATTGGATTCTAGGACCTCAAAGTCGGAGACGACGGCATATCCAGTCTTTCTTTCCCCTTCGATGACCTTTGAGCTACCGTCAGTATAGAGTATTAAGTCCGGGTTTTCTAAGGGGAGGTGATCTAAGTCCCCGCGGGGTTTCTCTGGTTGGCGGACTATTGTGGCGCAGTCATGGTGTGGAGTGCCATCATCGGGGAGGGGCAGCAACGTGGCAGGGTTGAGAGAATTGACTCGTTTGATGGTGACATTGGATGGGGTTGATAGAAGGGCTTCGTAGCGGTTTAGACGGGAGTTTGAAAAGTGATGACAGCCTCTTAGGGTTAGGAGGGTGGAGACAGAGTGAGGAACATGGATGGTAATTTCATGTCCTAGCACTGTCTCCTGGGCCTTTTCGAGGAGGATTGCAGCGGCGGCAATAGCCCTGAGGCAACTTACTGCTCCCTTTGCGGTATTGTCTAGCTGTAAGCTGTAATAGGCAACTGGCCTCTCTTGATCTCGGAAGGTTTGAGTTAGAACGCCTGAGGCTACCCCCATTTGCTCATGGATGAACAGATTAAAGGGAATCCGATAGTCCGGTAAGCCGAGGGCGGGGGCAGATCGTAATTCTCGTTTTAATCGTTCAAAAGATTTATAGGCTTCCTCCTCCCAGACTAGTGTATCTGGGTGGTCTTGGCGAGTCATAGCAGATAGGGGCTTTGTGATTTCACTATAGCCCACAATCCAGGCTCGGCAAAACCCAGCCATTCCAAGGAAGCCGCGTAATTGCCGCTTTGTCTTGGGGAGGGGAATTTTGGTGACAGCTTCGATTCTATCAGTAGCTAAGCTTCGGGTACCCACTCCTAGGATATGCCCGAGGTATTTAACTTCTTGCTTGCAATATTGCAACTTCTTTGGGGACACTTTATGTCCCTTTCGTGCCAACTCGAAAAGCAGGTATTTTGTATCTAATTTGCATGCCTCCTCGCTAGTAGAGCATAATAAAAGATCATCTACGTAAAGAAGGAGGGCGGAGCTAGCAGGTAGGCGTATGTCTTGCAAGTCTTGATGTAATATCGCAGAAAAAATTGCGGGTGATTCCACGTAGCCTTGGGGCAGCCTGGTCCAAGTTAGTTGGCCAGGTCCCCAGGTGAATGCAAAAAGGAACTGGCTGGTGGGGTCTAAAGGTATGCTAAAGAAGGCGGAGCAGAGGTCCGCAGCGGAGTACCACGTTGTCCCTGCCGGTATGGCGTTTAGGAGGGAGTTTGGGTTGCCCACCACCGGGTGGCGGGGTATTACGAATTGGTTTACCAGCCTTAGGTCTTGGACGAAGCGATACCGGACTGGGGAGCCTTCTGCTGAAGGTTTTTTTACGGGGAGCACTGGGGTATTGCAAGGTGACGCACAGTGGATCAGGATCCCCTTCTCAAGGAAGTCTTCTATCATAGGGGTTAATCCTTCAATAGCTTCCTTGGGTAAGGGATATTGTTTGGTGCAAGGGAAGGGCAGGTCGGTCCTATAAGTGATTTTTACTGGGGTGGCCGATAATAGGAGTCCTACGGAGGTTGATTCGGTACCCCACAATGAAAGGGGTAGTTCCTTTTCCAGTTCTGGAGGGAGTTCAGGAAATTTTTGGTCTAATTTTGCTTCTTGTATCATGCCCTGGAATGCAGGGATAGAGTCTTCAGGCATATACAAGTAAATGCCGTCTCTGGAACATTTTATGGTGGCATTGAGTTTACAAAGCAGGTCTCTGCCAAGGAGGTTTACAGGGCTGCTAGTTAGGAGGAAGGTGTGCTCCGCTAGTAAGGGTCCGAGGGTGACTTTAGCTGGCTGTGAGAGTGGGCAAGTGCGGGGTATCCCATCCAGTCCCATGACTTTCCTGGTTTCTGCGCCTGGTTCTAGGTGGCTGTCGGTTAAGGTAGAATATGTGGCTCCTGTGTCCAGCAGACATTGGTAGGGGTGGCCGTCTATCTCGATAGTGCAGACAGGGTCATCTGGTGATAATGTTAGGACGGGACAAATGGCTTGGGTTGGATCGGGATCCCCATCTAATTGTCAATATATTTCTTGGTCATCGGGGGGTGGTTGGTTTGGCGGGTGTAAGGGAGGAGCGGTAGCGTTAGTCCAAGGGTGAGTAGGTGGATTTATGGTGGGCATTTGGGTTCGTGGACTTGGCTGGGGTCGTTGGCCTTGGGGTAGTGTGTTCTGGGGCACTTGTGGAGCGTAGGTCGAAGGCTGCTGGTTCCCGTATGCCTGGGTTATGTTTGGGTGTGCCGGGAAAGAAGGGTAGTTGGTTGTATCCGGAAAATGTTTAGATTATTGTCCTCCATGGGTTGTTGTGTTAAGGTAGGGACAAAATCTTTTTATGTGTCCCTCTTCTTGGCAGTGGTAACAACCTCCGCCGGTGGGTCCCCACTGTCTATAGGGAATGGGGGGTCCTCCTCCTCGGCCCCCTCTTCCTCGGCCGAAGCCTCTGCCTCGATGGGGTCCGGGTTCCATGCTTAATGCTAAGACCTGTTCTATCTCAGGCTTGGCCTCTTTTCTCTTCCTTTCATCTCGGGAATTGTAAATTGATTTGGCAATAGATAGGATTTCGCTGATACTTTTCCCGTCATATCCTATTTGAAGGTTTAAAGCTTTTCTGATGTCAGGGCTGGCTTGATCTTTAAAGAAGCCCTTTACAATAACTTCATGTTGGGGGTTCTCCGGATCTATCCCCCCCCCCACATCTTGATAGCTGAGATCAGCCTAGTATAATAATCCGATGGGTGTTCGTTCGGTCCTTGTAATACGGTTTGGACCTTCGTCCAGTTGACGGTACGCTGTCCAGCAGCTTTTATGCCGTCCAAAATTGCCTTTTTAAACAAATTTAAGCACCAAATTCCATTGGTGGTATTGTAGTCCCAGGTTGGCTCTATACGTAAGCATTGAGCTGAAAGGGCCTCTAAACCTTCGGGACGCCCACTCTGATAGTCCGGGAGTTCTATGGCTTCTCCAGCCTTTGCCAGAATGTCCGCCTTTTCGGCTTCGTTGAAGAGGGCATTCAAAAGAACGTGGACGTCTGGCCAAGTAGGTTTGTGGGTGGAAAAAATAGCGCTGACTTGGCGATGGCATTTATCTGGATCGTCCCTTAGGGAGGGCATTTGGTTTGACCAGGTTACTAGGTCAGCCGTATAGAAGGGTTGGTGTGTGTAAACCATCCGTGGAGGTCCATCTGGCCGGAGAGGTGGAATCGGCAAGGCCCTTAAGGGCATCTGGACCTCTATAGGACTCGCCTGACTAGAAGTTCCCGGGGTCTCTCTAGGGGTTTCGACGGGGTTTTCTATAGGACTACGGTGCTCTAGGATAGAGTTCTTTTTTGCTTGATATCGTGTGATTCTCTGATTCCTGTCCCTGCCCCCCCCCCGCGTCTCTTCTTCTTCGTCACTATCAGAGTTGTCACCAGGGGCGGGTGGCGTTGGTTCTCTATAGTAGAAGGGAATCAGGGCTTGCTCTATAGATTCGTCCCCGGGATGTCCCTCGTAGGGGGGGGGCAGAGGCTGCCTTCCAGGGTTCAATATGGGCAGCTGATAAGATGGTACGCCCTTCGAGGTTTGGAGTAGCCCTTTGACCGTTTCGAAGGCGGCCAAATACTCTAGTTGACGGGGTTTCTCCTCCATCAGATATTTTTTAAGGTGTTTCAATCGATCTTCATTAAAGGAGCCTCCTGTTGGCCAACGTAGTTCTGGCTTAGCGGAGGCGGTGCTGGCGGGCCAGACTTCTGTGCAGAGGTCCTCTAGTTTTTGCTTCGACAGCAATTTATGGCCAGGAACTGACTTCCAATAGGTGATGACAAATTCAAGAGGGGAGTCAGGGTCCCTCTGGGACTGGGATGGCTTTCTAGAAGCCTTCCTCCCAGAGTGAGCCCGCTCGTGTTTGGAAGCCTGGGTACCCATTTTACGATTTACACGTGTCTGGATAGAGAGAGGGGAAAGAGAAGGATCAGTGAGGGTTTTAGTGGCACGTATAGGGGGGTTCTAAGTTTTGAAGGGGAAATAAAGGGGTTCGCAACTTCCTAACGATTTAGCGAGCTCTACCCACTCGGTTCCTTTTCCTATTCCTTTTCTGTTTTTAACGAGCTTCACCCACTCGATTCTTTTCCTATTCAATAACCTTGGGGTCCCTTTCCACTCTGCCGGTCCCGCCCAATTCCTCATGGGCTATCCCTCCTGGCAACCTCCTACCTATCGTCACAATCTCAGGAAAAGGGGCCCTACTGAACGCCCGCGCCGTGCGGTGCCAGATCGGGTGATCCCTGGATAGAGTTTGAATTGAAAATCCCCCTTGCTTTCGGAAGCGGGCTCACGCACGATACACGTGTTACGTGGCTCCGACCGGTGCGGCTGGGATTGGTGATAGAAAGTAAGACCCCTTCCTGCCCCCTTGCCGGGCGCTAGGGAAGTTCGGAAGAAGAACTCCAACCCCTTGCTTTCAACTGAGATGTCCGTTGCGGAGAGTCGGCTGTCCTTTCAAGCCGGGTCTCTCCGTCTTACTTTCGGACTCCCAATTGGTGCGGCTGGCTGGAGGGTTTAAGAGTTAAGAGACAGAGCTCAGAACCCCCCTTTCGGGTCGAGCAGCGGTCCACAGTCTCTCTCACTAACCAGACCAAGAGAAAGGCAAGAAGGAGCGATAGAGAGGAGGGCAGAGAATTCAGTTGCCAGGAGACTTCCACCCCTTTCCCACCAGTGCACTGGGTTTTCCTAATCTATACTCACGCGTCTTCTATGATGATCCCGGGATCGATGAAAAGCCGGCTGCATCTCTCTTTGCTCCCCGGCTGAAGCCTCGGAGCGTTCGATTACCGCCCGGAAGATGGCCGGAGGTCCAAAAGGGTCTTCCCGGGCAAAATGGCCCGGAGCCGGCTGAAGCGTTCGGGGCCCCCGGTCAGCAACGCGGGAGAACCGCCCGCCCCACGTTGGGCGCCAACTGTTACGGAAAAATCTGGGCGCGAGGCTGCTCAGCCACCCAGCTCGTCGGACTAAGTCCGCGGGTCCCTGCGGAGGAAATGAGCTCAGCCGGAGACAGGAGCAAGCTGCAGAAGATCCACGTTTATTGCGCAACAGGTTCAAGGCGAGATTGAACAGCGGGAAAGGGGTGACATAAACTTTTAAAACTTCCCTCCATGCCCCAGAATACAGTGCGAAATACATCATATTTGCGTCATGAATACATTACAGAGGGGTTGGATTACATGGATTACATCATGAATATTTAGGGGGAGGTAGGGTTACACAGATTAACATATGGAGGAGGGAGGGGGAATTATGCAGAGTCGAAGATATGTGCGGATAAGCGCTTCCTGAGTACCGGTGATAGGAGGACAATGGTCCAAGTATGCAAAGTCTGCCACCTGGCATTGCCCGGAGGAAAGGTTGGGCAGAGTGGTTTGACCGGATTAGGGTCTTCCTATGTACGTGACCCCTCGCTTGAGGGATTATGGAGGCGGAGGTAGAGGAAGTGTCGTGGAGTCCTAAAGGAACTGAGTCGATTGGCACCAGAACCAAGGAAATCGGTGTTACGGTTGATTTTATATGAATTTCTGAAGTTTTCGTCCATTTCAGTCCGTTCTGACATTGGTAATTGAAATCGGAAACAAAATAGATACATTGTTGCAAGGTTTGACACTTTCAGGGTTTTACGAGTTTCGGTTCCATTGTTCTCCCAGCGGGGAGCTGTCAGTAGCTTGTCAAGGGGCTAAATGAGGCGTGCAGGAGCTCGCTGAGCTAGCTCTGCAGGGCGAATGCATGGTCCTGATTGGTTAAAACGCGGCCATTATAGCGAATGGGAGATACATTTTGACACGGTCCACTCGCAGTAATGATAGAGCGAGAGGGAGGCTTAAGAAATGGAGGGCTTATTTCGCCCGTACAGAGGAAAGAGAAGGGCACTTTTGGGTAGAGTGTGGTGCTTGTGCAACAGTGGAGGGCGCTAGCTAGATGGGTGCCTTCGAGGTCATCGCCTCGAACCCTCTGGTGGCCAGTGGAAGGACAAGGGAAGATGCCCCCCCCCCCTTCCTTCCGTATCAGTCCCCCATTCGGAGATAGATTTGCATTAAAGTTCTGTAAGAACTTGCAAATCTTTTCTCCGCACCCTATATCTCAGTGATCTCGTATTCTCCTTCCCCCAAGTGTCTCATCTGCACGTACTCTGGGAAGGTAGGGGTGCCCTGTGAGCGGGAATAGGCTCGGAGGGAAAGAGGGGCAGGTTGGGTAGGGCAGCGAAGGAGGGAGCAGCAAGGAGTAACGCAGTGTATAGTACAACAGAGGATTAAGATACAAAGGGCTACAATAAGAGCAGTAAGAAGGATAGCCTTGAGCAGTTGTCGGAGCCACCCCAGCTTGGGTAACCAACCCCATAAGTCCACATCAGACAGTCCCTCATGTTGTATCTCATTTAGTCTCCCTGCTAACTCGTGGATATTATTCAGATGTCCGGTAATATTTAAAGATTGATCAGTCACATATGTGCAGCACTCTGTGCCTATTAGGGCACATGTCCCTCCCTGACTGGACAGCAGAAAGTCTGTCGCAATCCTGGTCTGTAAACTCAGCTGTCTTACCTCAGACAGTTCCGTCATCAGGGAGTCTGTAACCTGGGTTGCTTCTTGCATGAATTTGAGAAGGATGTCGGTGAGTCGAAGGATGTCTACGTGGTTAGATCCAGCCCCATAGGCGGGGAAGAGGGCTCGGCCGACAGTCTCTCCATTTGCAGCCACGTCCGAGAGGTCTGACAACTCCTTTTGTTCTCTCTTATTTCTTTGCCTCCCGGGGGGTAGATGTGGGACGATCCTGATGCCAGAGACGATGTATCCTATGAAACAGGATCCAGACATGTGTGGGCTGACCCAAGTGTATGCGCGGTGTCCACATACCCAGAATAAGCCACTAAGGTAGGATTCCATCCTCCCGGAGGCAAAGGCTTGCAGTAGCATAGAGTCTGTAGGTTGTGGCTTCCAGTGGGGGGGGTTGGTCAACCACCACGGCCCAGGCAGTAGTGAGGTCTGGAAAAGTCCGGGAGCCTGCTGTGTCGGTGATGGTGACTTGGCCAGTGGTTAAAATCTCTAGGTCAGAATTGCAGGAGCTGGATCCGATGAAGGTTCCCTCTCCGGTGAAGCTGCGGCAGAGGGGTCCCTTTGTGGGGCCGGTGAGGTATAGGTACTGATGTGTGAGGTTTAATGCGGTTAGGTTCCAGGAAGTAACGTCCCCGGAACGAAATTGCTCCAAAGTCACGGGTACAGGGACAAGGGGGAGGCTCTGTTGAAGGTGGCTGGGTGCGTGGGCGCAGATCCAGCAATCTGGGTAGGGGGCTTCCTTTGCCACCTGGCCGAGGAGTTTGATGTAGGAATTTTGTTCCCAGGATGATAGAAGATCTTCCCCCGGGAAGGCGGGGTCGGTACCCAGTTGTCGGGGAGCAGTACCGAATGGATGGAGTGGGTCGGTGGTGTTGAGGAGGCGCCTATCCTTGGCAATGCCACCACATCTCAGAGGCCCAACATTGTCCCACGAGGGGGAGCGAGAGGGATGCACGGGGTGGTGCCAGCCTTCCAGATATTCGGCCCCCTTCCATTCACGAGTGACCCCAAGGTTCCACAGGCAGCAGAACCGTCTTAGGCAGATTCCTTGGAGTTGAGGCTTACGGGGTTCCGGGGTCATGAGAAGGCATTGGAACCCGAAGATCAGGTTCTCGGAGGGATGGTTGGAGTCCGTGTACATAGGCGAGGCCCCTCCCACCTTGATCTCAGTCCAACTTGGGTGCCGTGAGATTTCACCGTTGTTGTAGAGAAGATAGGTCCCATTATGGCACTTGAGCCGATAAAAGGAATGGTCAAGTGTGAGGACAGCTGACCCAATGCGGTGTAAGTCCTGATCTCGGATGAAGAGTTCCCAGTATTCGTTATCAGTGAGTTGGGGTACAAGCGAGTGACGCAGTAGAGTCCGGGATTCTGGAAGGCAGAAATCAAAATCTCCCACTCGGTCGGGATTTGATTTTCCTCCGGTCTCGACCTTGTGGTAGTCCAGGAAATGATAGTTCGTTTGTAGCCCTGCACAATGGTCAGGGGAGGATATCGGGATTCTCGCCCGTACAAGGAGGAGGAGGAGGGTGAGGATCAAGTCCATGGTTGACTGGTAGTTCCCAGTCGTGAGAGGTTGGACGGGAGGGAGGTAGCCTGTTGAACTGTCAAAGTGAGCTGTCAAACCAACGGCAGTCTATGGAGCTGTCAAACGAGCTGTCAAATGGAGCTGTCAAACGAGCTGTCAAACTAGCTGTCAAACAACGGCAGCCTATGGAGCTGTCAAACGAGCTGTCAAACGAGCTGTCAAACGAGCTGTCAAGCTAATGGCAGTCTAGGGAGCTGTCAAATGAGCTGTCAAACTAGCTGTCAAACAACGGCAGCCTATGGAGCTGTCAAACGAGCTGTCAAACGAGCTGTCAAACGAGCTGTCAAGCTAATGGCAGTCTAGGGAGCTGTCAAATGAGCTGTCAAACTAGCTGTCAAACGAGCTGTCAAACCCGTTTAAAGCGTAATTTGATGGCGTTGGTGTCTGGGATGATCTCAGAAGTCCAGTTGGGCGTTGCAGCGTCTGGTCCGGTCTGTTGAGCCCGATCTTGGCCCCGATCTGGTCCGGTCTGTTGAGCCCGATCTTGGCCCCGATCCGGTCCGGTCTGTTCCTCGTCGTCGTCGATGTAGGAGGCTGGAGCTGGAGGTGGGGTCTCGAAGGTATAATCTTCCCCGAAGCTCTCTAGCGTCTCCTGGGGTGGTGGCGATGTCTTGCACCTCGTGTGATGTAGCCAGGCGTTCTTTTCTCCCACTTTCACAGCGGTTGGTGAGGTCAGAAGCACTTGGTAGGGGCCTTCCCAGGCGGGCTGGAGAGGTTGCTTCTGGTAGACCTTGACGAGGATCCAGTCACCTGGGTGGAAAGAGTGGGCCTGGACGTCGGTGGGCAGGTTCTGTCCTTCGATGGCTGCGTATTGGTGGAGACGCTGGAGCTGTGTCTGGAGCTGAATAATATAATTAGTGAGTTCTGCTTCCCCCACCTCGAATTCCGAGAGGGGAAATAGAGTGTTGTAGATGGGAGGGGGTCTCCCGAATAGGAGTTCAAATGGGGAAAGCTTCAAAGGTCCAGTTGGGGCACTGCGTATGTTATGGAGGACCAGTGGGAGCGCATTTACCCATTTCAGCCCAGTGAGTCTGCAGAGCTTTCCTAGTTGTATCTTTATTTCCTGGTTCATGCGTTCTACTTGGCCGGAAGATTGTGGATGGTATGGAGTATGTAGATCCCATTTTATTTGGAGAGCTTTTGCCACAATTTGTACTATTTCAGCGGTGAAGTGGGTTCCCCTGTCACTGTCCAGGCGGCGGGGCACCCCAAAACGGGGAATAATGTCCTGTAGGAGGGCCCTAGCGACTACTGTGGCAGTGGCTTTCCGACAGGGAAACCCTTCCACCCAAGAGGAGAGTTGATCTATTATGATTAGAGCGTGCTTGAAGCCCTGACATTGAGGCAAATCGATGAAGTCCAACTGTAAATTTTCAAAGGGGACAAAAGCCCATGGTCTGGCACCCGGTGGTTTCCTGGGCTCACGCTTGGGGTTAAAGTTATTACAGGTGATGCAGTTCTTTGAGGCTGCGGTGGCCGCGACTGCTGTTCCCAGCGCGTACCAGGACCTTTTAACATGCTCTATTAACCTCTGTTTTCCCCAGTGTGTTTGTTGGTGAAGGATCCTTACCAATTTTGGAGTCCAGACTTTTGGAAGGACGGCTCTGCCATCGGGGAGGGTCCACATACCATTTTGCTCAGTAGCGCCTATAGATATCCACATAGATTTTTCCTCTTCTGAGGCGGATTGATAAATTTGAGTAGGGTCTATGTCTGCCGGGAATTGTAGGGCTTGGAATTCCGATTCATTGTGGGGGGGGGGGGGAAGTGCAGCTGCTTGGGCTGCTTTATCAGCCCGTCTATTTCCCTTTGATACTGGGTCCCTTCCTTTAGTGTGTGCTTTACAATGGACAACGGCTATTGCGGTGGGTAAGTGAATGGCTGTTAGCAGTCTCTCCACCAGGGCGGCATGTGAGATTTGGGAGCTGGCAGCAGTCAAGAAGCCTCTTTGGAGCCATATTTGGCCGGTCGTGTGGACTAGTCCAAAACAATACTTGCTGTCTGTATAAATGGTGACCTTTTTTCCTTCGCTAATTTCACAGGCGCGTATTAGTGCGATTAACTCCGCGGCTTGGGCGCTATATTGTGGGTTAATTGGATTGGATTCTAGGACCTCAAAGTCGGAGACGACGGCATATCCAGTCTTTCTTTCCCCTTCGATGACCTTTGAGCTACCGTCAGTATAGAGTATTAAGTCCGGGTTTTCTAAGGGGAGGTGATCTAAGTCCTCGCGGGGTTTCTCTGGTTGGCGGACTATTGTGGCGCAGTCATGGTGTGGAGTGCCATCATCGGGGAGGGGCAGCAACGTGGCAGGGTTGAGAGAATTGACTCGTTTGATGGTGACATTGGATGGGGTTGATAGAAGGGCTTCGTAGCGGTTTAGACGGGAGTTTGAAAAGTGATGACAGCCTCTTAGGGTTAGGAGGGTGGAGACAGAGTGAGGAACATGGATGGTAATTTCATGTCCTAGCACTGTCTCCTGGGCCTTTTCGAGGAGGATTGCAGCGGCGGCAATAGCCCTGAGGCAACTTACTGCTCCCTTTGCGGTATTGTCTAGCTGTAAGCTGTAATAGGCAACTGGCCTCTCTTGATCTCGGAAGGTTTGAGTTAGAACGCCTGAGGCTACCCCCATTTGCTCATGGATGAACAGATTAAAGGGAATCCGATAGTCCGGTAAGCCGAGGGCGGGGGCAGATCGTAATTCTCGTTTTAATCGTTCAAAAGATTTATAGGCTTCCTCCTCCCAGACTAGTGTATCTGGGTGGTCTTGGCGAGTCATAGCAGATAGGGGCTTTGTGATTTCACTATAGCCCGCAATCCAGGCTCGGCAAAACCCGGCCATTCCAAGGAAGCCGCGTAATTGCCGCTTTGTCTTGGGGAGGGGAATTTTGGTGACAGCTTCGATTCTATCAGTGGCTAAGCTTCGGGTACCCACTCCTAGGATATGCCCGAGGTATTTAACTTCTTGCTTGCAATATTGCAACTTCTTTGGGGACACTTTATGTCCCTTTCGTGCCAACTCGAAAAGCAGGTATTTTGTATCTAATTTGCATGCCTCCTCGCTAGTAGAGCATAATAAAAGATCATCTACGTAAAGAAGGAGGGCGGAGCTAGCAGGTAGGCGTATGTCTTGCAAGTCTTGATGTAATATCGCAGAAAAAATTGCGGGTGATTCCACGTAGCCTTGGGGCAGCCTGGTCCAAGTTAGTTGGCCAGGTCCCCAGGTGAATGCAAAAAGGAACTGGCTGGTGGGGTCTAAAGGTATGCTAAAGAAGGCGGAGCAGAGGTCCGCAGCGGAGTACCACGTTGTCCCTGCCGGTATGGCGTTTAGGAGGGAGTTTGGGTTGCCCACCACCGGGTGGCGGGGTATTACGAATTGGTTTACCAGCCTTAGGTCTTGGACGAAGCGATACCGGACTGGGGAGCCTTCTGCTGAAGGTTTTTTTACGGGGAGCACTGGGGTATTGCAAGGTGACGCACAGTGGATCAGGATCCCCTTCTCAAGGAAGTCTTCTATCATAGGGGTTAATCCTTCAATAGCTTCCTTGGGTAAGGGATATTGTTTGGTGCAAGGGAAGGGCAGGTCGGTCCTATAAGTGATTTTTACTGGGGTGGCCGATAATAGGAGTCCTACGGAGGTTGATTCGGTACCCCACAATGAAAGGGGTAGTTCCTTTTCCAGTTCTGGAGGGAGTTCAGGAAATTTTTGGTCTAATTTTGCTTCTTGTATCATGCCCTGGAATGCAGGGATAGAGTCTTCAGGCATATACAAGTAAATGCCGTCTCTGGAACATTTTATGGTGGCATTGAGTTTACAAAGCAGGTCTCTGCCAAGGAGGTTTACAGGGCTGCTAGTTAGGAGGAAGGTGTGCTCCGCTAGTAAGGGTCCGAGGGTGACTTTAGCTGGCTGTGAGAGTGGGCAAGTGTGGGGTATCCCATCCAGTCCCATGACTTTCCTGGTTTCTGCGCCTGGTTCTAGGTGGCTGTCGGTTAAGGTAGAATATGTGGCTCCTGTGTCCAGCAGACATTGGTAGGGGTGGCCGTCTATCTCGATAGTGCAGACAGGGTCATCTGGTGATAATGTTAGGACGGGACAAATGGCTTGGGTTGGATCGGGATCCCCATCTAGTTGTCAATATATTTCTTGGTCATCGGGGGGTGGTTGGTTTGGCGGGTGTAAGGGAGGAGCGGTAGCGTTAGTCCAAGGGTGAGTAGGTGGATTTATGGTGGGCATTTGGGTTCGTGGACTTGGCTGGGGTCGTTGGCCTTGGGGTAGTGTGTTCTGGGGCACTTGTGGAGCGTAGGTCGAAGGCTGCTGGTTCCCGTATGCCTGGGTTATGTTTGGGTGTGCCGGGAAAGAAGGGTAGTTGGTTGTATCCGGAAAATGTTTAGATTATTGTCCTCCATGGGTTGTTGTGTTAAGGTAGGGACAAAATCTTTTTATGTGTCCCTCTTCTTGGCAGTGGTAACAACCTCCGCCGGTGGGTCCCCACTGTCTATAGGGAATGGGGGGTCCTCCTCCTCGGCCCCCTCTTCCTCGGCCGAAGCCTCTGCCTCGATGGGGTCCGGGTTCCATGCTTAATGCTAAGACCTGTTCTATCTCAGGCTTGGCCTCTTTTCTCTTCCTTTCATCTCGGGAATTGTAAATTGATTTGGCAATAGATAGGATTTCGCTGATACTTTTCCCGTCATATCCTATTTGAAGGTTTAAAGCTTTTCTGATGTCAGGGCTGGCTTGATCTTTAAAGAAGCCCTTTACAATAACTTCATGTTGGGGGTTCTCCGGATCTATCCCCCCCCCACGTCTTGATAGCTGAGATCAGCCTAGTATAATAATCCGATGGGTGTTCGTTCGGTCCTTGTAATACGGTTTGGACCTTCGTCCAGTTGACGGTACGCTGTCCAGCAGCTTTTATGCCGTCCAATATTGCCTTTTTAAACAAATTTAAGCACCAAATTCCATTGGTGGTATTGTAGTCCCAGGTTGGCTCTATACGTAAGCATTGAGCTGAAAGGGCCTCTAAACCTTCGGGACGCCCACTCTGATAGTCCGGGAGTTCTATGGCTTCTCCAGCCTTTGCCAGAATGTCCGCCTTTTCGGCTTCGTTGAAGAGGGCATTCAAAAGAACGTGGACGTCTGGCCAAGTAGGTTTGTGGGTGGAAAAAATAGCGCTGACTTGGCGATGGCATTTATCTGGATCGTCCCTTAGGGAGGGCATTTGGTTTGACCAGGTTACTAGGTCAGCCGTATAGAAGGGTTGGTGTGTGTAAACCATCCGTGGAGGTCCATCTGGCCGGAGAGGTGGAATCGGCAAGGCCCTTAAGGGCATCTGGACCTCTATAGGACTCGCCTGACTAGAAGTTCCCGGGGTCTCTCTAGGGGTTTCGACGGGGTTTTCTATAGGACTACGGTGCTCTAGGATAGAGTTCTTTTTTGCTTGATATCGTGTGATTCTCTGATTCCTGTCCCTGCCCCCCCCCCCGCGTCTCTTCTTCTTCGTCACTATCAGAGTTGTCACCAGGGGCGGGTGGCGTTGGTTCTCTATAGTAGAAGGGAATCAGGGCTTGCTCTATAGATTCGTCCCCGGGATGTCCCTCGTAGGGGGGGGGCAGAGGCTGCCTTCCAGGGTTCAATATGGGCAGCTGATAAGATGGTACGCCCTTCGAGGTTTGGAGTAGCCCTTTGACCGTTTCGAAGGCGGCCAAATACTCTAGTTGACGGGGTTTCTCCTCCATCAGATATTTTTTAAGGTGTTTCAATCGATCTTCATTAAAGGAGCCTCCTGTTGGCCAACGTAGTTCTGGCTTAGCGGAGGCGGTGCTGGCGGGCCAGACTTCTGTGCAGAGGTCCTCTAGTTTTTGCTTCGACAGCAATTTATGGCCAGGAACTGACTTCCAATAGGTGATGACAAATTCAAGAGGGGAGTCAGGGTCCCTCTGGGACTGGGATGGCTTTCTAGAAGCCTTCCTCCCAGAGTGAGCCCGCTCGTGTTTGGAAGCCTGGGTACCCATTTTACGATTTACACGTGTCTGGATAGAGAGAGGGGAAAGAGAAGGATCAGTGAGGGTTTTAGTGGCACGTATAGGGGGGTTCTAAGTTTTGAAGGGGAAATAAAGGGGTTCGCAACTTCCTAACGATTTAGCGAGCTCTACCCACTCGGTTCCTTTTCCTATTCCTTTTCTGTTTTTAACGAGCTTCACCCACTCGATTCTTTTCCTATTCAATAACCTTGGGGTCCCTTTCCACTCTGCCGGTCCCGCCCAATTCCTCATGGGCTATCCCTCCTGGCAACCTCCTACCTATCGTCACAATCTCAGGAAAAGGGGCCCTACTGAACGCCCGCGCCGTGCGGTGCCAGATCGGGTGATCCCTGGATAGAGTTTGAATTGAAAATCCCCCTTGCTTTCGGAAGCGGGCTCACGCACGATACACGTGTTACGTGGCTCCGACCGGTGCGGCTGGGATTGGTGATAGAAAGTAAGACCCCTTCCTGCCCCCTTGCCGGGCGCTAGGGAAGTTCGGAAGAAGAACTCCAACCCCTTGCTTTCAACTGAGATGTCCGTTGCGGAGAGTCGGCTGTCCTTTCAAGCCGGGTCTCTCCGTCTTACTTTCGGACTCCCAATTGGTGCGGCTGGCTGGAGGGTTTAAGAGTTAAGAGACAGAGCTCAGAACCCCCCTTTCGGGTCGAGCAGCGGTCCACAGTCTCTCTCACTAACCAGACCAAGAGAAAGGCAAGAAGGAGCGATAGAGAGGAGGGCAGAGAATTCAGTTGCCAGGAGACTTCCACCCCTTTCCCACCAGTGCACTGGGTTTTCCTAATCTATACTCACGCGTCTTCTATGATGATCCCGGGATCAATGAAAAGCCGGCTGCATCTCTCTTTGCTCCCCGGCTGAAGCCTCGGAGCGTTCGATTACCGCCCGGAAGATGGCCGGAGGTCCAAAAGGGTCTTCCCGGGCAAAATGGCCCGGAGCCGGCTAAAGAGTTCGGGGCCCCCGGTCAGCAACGCGGGAGAACCGCCCGCCCCACGTTGGGCGCCAACTGTTACGGAAAAATCTGGGCGCGAGGCTGCTCAGCCACCCAGCTCGTCGGACTAAGTCCGCGGGTCCCTGCGGAGGAAATGAGCTCAGCCGGAGACAGGAGCAAGCTGCAGAAGATCCACGTTTATTGCGCAACAGGTTCAAGGCGAGATTGAACAGCGGGAAAGGGGTGACATAAACTTTTAAAACTTCCCTCCATGCCCCAGAATACAGTGCGAAATACATCATATTTGCATCATGAATACATTACAGAGGGGTTGGATTACATGGATTACATCATGAATATTTAGGGGGAGGTAGGGTTACACAGATTAACATATGGAGGAGGGAGGGGGAATTATGCAGAGTCGAAGATATGTGCGGATAAGCGCTTCCTGAGTACCGGTGATAGGAGGACAATGGTCCAAGTATGCAAAGTCTGCCACCTGGCATTGCCCGGAGGAAAGGTTGGGCAGAGTGGTTTGACCGGATTAGGGTCTTCCTATGTACGTGACCCCTCGCTTGAGGGATTATGGAGGCGGAGGTAGAGGAAGTGTCGTGGAGTCCTAAAGGAACTGAGTCGATTGGCACCAGAACCAAGGAAATCGGTGTTACGGTTGATTTTATATGAATTTCTGAAGTTTTCGTCCATTTCAGTCCGTTCTGACATTGGTAATTGAAATCGGAAACAAAATAGATACATTGTTGCAAGGTTTGACACTTTCAGGGTTTTACGAGTTTCGGTTCCATTGTTCTCCCAGCGGGGAGCTGTCAGTAGCTTGTCAAGGGGCTAAATGAGGCGTGCAGGAGCTCGCTGAGCTAGCTCTGCAGGGCGAATGCATGGTCCTGATTGGTTAAAACGCGGCCATTATAGCGAATGGGAGATACATTTTGACACGGTCCACTCGCAGTAATGATAGAGCGAGAGGGAGGCTTAAGAAATGGAGGGCTTATTTCGCCCGTACAGAGGAAAGAGAAGGGCACTTTTGGGTAGAGTGTGGTGCTTGTGCAACAGTGGAGGGCGCTAGCTAGATGGGTGCCTTCGAGGTCATCGCCTCGAACCCTCTGGTGGCCAGTGGAAGGACAAGGGAAGATGCCCCCCCTTCCTTCCGTATCATAATTAATTATGTTAAGCGAGGCAAATGTTAGGTCAGGAAGCTCAGCGCAGTATACCTGAAGGAGCATCTCCACCCCCATCCTTCAGCCCGGAGGTCCTCCTCCGAGGGTCTTCTGGTGGTTCCCTCCCCGCCCTACAGGTGACAAGGAGATGAGCAACTATCAAACCTCTGGAAGGCAGCCCTTTATAGGGAGGCTTTGAATGTTTGTTGTTTTAATATGTGTTGGAAGCCGCCCAGAGAGGCTGGGGAAACCCAGTGAGGTGGGTGGGGTACAAATAACACAATTACATTTATAGCCCCCATTTCCTGCAAGGAGGTCAAGTTGGTGTGCAGAGTTCTCTCCCCCCCGCCCCCCATTTTATCCTCACAGCAACCCTTTGAGGTAGGTTAGGCTGAGCGTGAGTGCCTGGCCCAGGGTCACCCAGTGAGCTTCAGGGCTGAGTTTGAATGCCTGCCCCCAGCATTCCTCCTCTGCAAGGCCTGCCTCCTCCCATGACAAAGTCTGCTCACACACTCTCAAGCCCCCATGGATGGCTGAGGCAGGTAAGGTTGTGTGTGTTGGAGGAGGGCAGGAGCAGGCAAGGTGAGCCATGCCCCCAAAGGAGGCAGCTGCAGCAGCCCCCTCCTCCTGCTGCCCTCCAGGAACAGGGCGGGGAGGGACCAGCCCCCAGGAAGGACACGTTTGCCTCCCTCTGCAGTGCTCAGAACAAGAGGGGAATGAGGCCACCCAGGCCCTCTGGAGCACAGAAGGGCTCACCATCCTTGACTTTCCCTCTTCAACTGCCTTTTTACCCAATCCCTCATTCTGAGGAAGTCTCCTCTTTTGAAGTCAAATGTAACTTTTCTGGATTTCCTTAGCAATTGTCCACTTCCATACTGTGTATGTTGAATTTGATAGCACTGTGGTCACTGTTCCCATTTGATTCAACCACACCTACCTCTTGTCAGTTGAGAGCATCAGGCAGAGCACCCAGCACCTACCGAATCCTTTTTTTATTCTAGCAGGTGTTTTTCACGGAAGTCTGATGTCATCAATGTTAACTTTTTCTGCAATGTATTTCTCGTGTGTCACTTCAGAGATGATTATAGTCAAGTGGTGTATAAGCTGTTTAAATAGTAAATGGTTGAATGCAATTTTAAAAATAATAATTGTATAACAAGGGGGAAAGCATACTTGTATCTGACCATATTTTAATGGGCACAGACTTTGATAAATAGCATCCTAGCCATAGGCTAATTTTGTGGAGTTTAAAGCTAAGCATACAAGTTCTCAAAGCATGCTTTGAAATCCATATGAACTCTAGTATGCTGTCGGGGGAAGAGGGAGGGGGAAGAGGAAGGATGTGGTTGGCTGAAATGAAGTCCGATCCTGTACAGATCAATCACTAGTGGAAGCGCCAACAGAAACGTGTACAGATTCCACACGATCATGAGGAAGCCTGAATCTGGGCAGGACCTTGTCTCTTTGCCTGTCATTTGTGGCTGCTCCACCCAGGTCTGAGACGCCTTCCGGAGTGAAACAGTGATCGGGGGGCGGGGGAGGCAAGAGGATGGAGCCGTGTAAACCCCTCCGCGGGTACTTTGAAAACAGACTCCTTTTGTCTGGATCTTCCCCGCGCAAAGATGGGTCTGTATGCATTTTGAGCAGAGGAGGAGGGTCTGTGGAACTGCCCACCACTGCGGTGTACTGTTCCCAGGATAGGTAAAGATCATTCAAAAGTTTTCAAATTGAAAAACGGTGTTTCATTTTGAGATCCTTCGTAACACCATCCAGTTCATTTAACCACAACCTACGACCCTTGAGGTTTTTACTGAAGCAAAAGGATTGATTCCATCCCTGTATCAAACAGCTGTGATTGGAGGATCGTCTGTTTCATAGCAGCTCCTGTGCCCCTTCCCTCTGCTGCATTTGGCATGAAATTGCCGGTGATTTCCCCAGGAGTAAAAAGGCCTACCTACTCTGGGCTTATTCTTGGGAATTACTTTGCAACAAAGAAGAAAGCTTTTCGTCTTCTGTTTCTTTTCATTTTTATGTTTTCAAAATGCTTGATATCTGACGCTGATTTCTGTATATTGTGTTTTCTTTGTTTTTCAAGCTTTCATAAAAAATAGCCTTTGAAACCAGCTGGTACAGTGGTCAGAAGACTTGCCTTCGTGTCCACAGAATGGAGAAGAAAAGTTCGCCCAACGAATCCCTGGGTGCGACCCCAGAGACCTCCGGCTCCCACCTGGCTGAGCCTTCTCATTGCCAGCTCACTTCGATGCCCTCTGTTCCCAGAGATACCACTGGAAGAGCTGCTTCCCTTAGCCAGGAAGAGTCGGGGTCCCAGCAGCCTTCCCAGCAGGCCTCCCACATTTCCTCCTCCTTGGGCAGTGCTCCATTGCAGGTCCCCGAGCAGCTTGCCGAAGAAAGGCCCCATGGCACTGGCCAAAGTGCTTCCCTCCCATCTCTGGATGAGGTTTCTTCTTCCCAGGGAACTGGTCACCAGTGTGCAGCGACGTTCTCTAGCTTGCAGTCTGGGAGTAGGAAAAGTATGATCAGCTTTGAGGGCATCTCCTTTGGGAGTACTCTCCAGGGGACCCAGGCTGTTTCCTCTACCTCTAAGTCTCCAGAGGGGTCTGTCCCAGCTCTGAGCACAGCTGATCTGGCTAAAGGCGGCCAGGGGCAAGGCCAGGTAAGTCCAGATTGAGAGGTAGGGAAAGGGCTTTGAGGCTGTAATGCCCTCCTTGAGTCTCTCCAGCTGCTTTGGACAACTGCCCCCATCCCTGACCCCTGGCCATACCGCCTGGGCCTGGTGAGAGATGGAGCCCCAGAACACCTGGAGTGCACCAGGCTGGGGAAGGATGTCGTGAGGTGGAAGGCAAAAGGAAGGCAGACAGCCCATCCCGGGGTCGGTCCTTTTCCTCCTTCTAGCTTAATGGCTCACCTGAGCCGCCATCCTTTAAACTGGGGAAGCAGCAGCGGCTCATCAGAACTCACAAGTTAGGAAGTCCTATGTTATAGTCCCCATCTTCTTGTTATGTCCTCTTGGTGGGGAGAATCGTGCCGTTTTCCTGTGGGTGGGCAGCCAGCCAGCAGCAGGCTGGCAGGTGGGCCCAGGGAAATGGCTTTGTTGGGGGAGCCTCAGAACTCGTCCTCTGCATGTTTGTTCCCTGTTGCCCCAAAGTGGGAACTGTCTTGCAATTCAGGCTTGTGGCACACAGGTAGAGAAGGGGAGCCGTTTGTCTCTTCAGATGCCTGGGAGAAGAGAGCAGTGGGTGGGGGCAGCCTCTGCTCCCCTTCTAGAAAGGAGGCCTTTGCCAACATGGGTGCAATTCTGCTCCATGTGGGGAAAGTGTTTATCCATCATGGACTTGGGGGGATGCTGCTTCCAGCCAATATGGGCTTTGAAGGATATTTTTTTACTGTAGGCCTGTTTATTCTGCTGCATTTCAATGTTTGCCTATTTTCTGACCTAGTTGTAAAGTACCTTGAGATTCCCACATAATAGGTTGCAGGTAAATACTCTAAAAATAAGAACTCCCCCCCCATCATGTCACAAAGTCAATTGACACAGAGCCTAAAATAATGCCAACGAGCTCTTCTACCTGGAAGTGCAACATCAGCCCTTCAACACATCAGCATGAGGTGCAGTTGTCACACGGCTACGACTCATAAGCCATGAATGCAGGTCTGAATAGTGCTCCTTTGGAAACCCCCACCCTCCATGCAGAAAAAGAGCATCTGCCCCTGAAATCCTTTCCGTAAAAAGTGTATGAATGACAGGCAGCTAAAAAACTGTCTCCTCGGCTATTTGGCTCATGTGTCTCATAGAACACTTTGTGGGAGAGCTTGCTTGCAGATAGGGATAGCGCACGGTTGGAGAGCCTTTGATTTGTAATTGCTCTGGTTGCTTAGAAGGGTAGTTGGCGGATGAAGTTAATCAAGTCAACTTTAATCGTTTAACCTGCCAGAAAAAGGGCCAGTTTAAAACAGCGGCTGTCTAGTTCACAGAGTTCCTGAACAAGCATGCATGGAAACACCGGTTTCTATTACAACTGAAATGTGCTTCATTTGCAACTAAGTAGAGCCTCTCTGCTAATGCAGAGCACAATCCACAGCTTCAGGCAAGGCCATTTATATACCCAGAATCCAGAGCAGCCTTTTCTCATACTCCTCTGAAGTACCACCACTGCAACACCAGCGCTTGGCCTTCTGGCACCTGCAGGCTAGGGAAAGAGCTCTTTAGCACCCTGGGGTGGAGCTCCTTCTCAGCAAAAGCACTGTCTGCTCATTCCCAACTTCTTCAGCCAGTGCCTCTGTGCCTTCTGTAAATGTCTGGAGTAAATGTCTAGCAGGAAGTGTCTGTCCTCTCCAGGATGTTGAAATACTGAAGAAGGCACCCAATAGCCCTAAGACGGGGGCGGAAACAGTACTTAAGGATGATCAAGCATTGCCTATGAAGGTCCAGGAGCCTGTAGAAAACCTCCAGCCGTTGCCTGCAATACTCCAGGAGCCGCAAGGAAGAGGTATTTTTGAGAATCCTGTCTTCACAAATTCCGGGGACATGGCCCTCCCAGTGTTAAGGTGGGGAGGTGGAGTTGGGAGTTTGCAGATAAGAGTCCAAAGTTAAAAATGTAAAGGCTAATGGAATTCTATTTAAAAATCAAAAGTCACTGTGGTGATTCAAGTTATAGTGTGAGACAAAAGACAAGATGGAAAAGAAAAGATAAGGAAAAGAGAAAAGAGATAGAGAGAAAAAGAAGAAAGAAAGAAAAAGAAAAAGAAAACATAAAAAATCCTACTGAAAATGGTTGGTTGGTTTGTTCAGAAAAGAGAAGGGGGGGGAAAACCCATTGTAATAAGTAAATAGAAAAAGGGGGGAGTGAGGATGGAAAAGTAGATATATATATAGAATTCTTTAATGAGAAATTTAAAAAACTTTTTTTAAAAAAGAAGTGAATATAAATGGATGAATAATGAATAATAATGTATTAATGAAAAAGGGAGGGTTGTGTGCCTAACTAAAGAAGGAGGGAGAGAAAGAGAGAGAGAGAGAGAGAAGGGAACAAGAAAAAGGGGCAGTTTTAATTCTCCTGTGGGACCCCCAGGGCTTGGTGTCGGGTCCCTAGATCGGGGCTGAGGCGGCGGTTCCAGGAAATGGGCTCCAATGGTTCAGGCCGCCTACTTGGTTTCATAGGGTTTTAAAATACGGATAAGAAATGGACTGAAAATAAACTCCATAACATAAAGCATGGTTTTTGCTGTGCCCCCCTGCACTGGCAGGGGAGGGTCCACGCCACGTTCTTCTAGCCCCCAGCCGGTCCCCGGTGCGCGGTTCCTCTGCTCTTTTGCTCCAGCCGCTGGTGATATTGGCTTGGGGTCGGAGCTGGGCTAGGTGGGGCGTTCCCTCCGGGCTTCCCTGTCTCTCCCGATCCCCTCCTATCATTCTCCCCCCCCCCATGTTACCTGTGGGGGCGCCTTACCAATACAGTCGTACCTTGGATCCCAAACGCCTTGCGACTCAAATGCTTTGGCTCCTGAACGCCACAAACCCGGAAGTGAGTGTTCCGGTTTGTGAATGTTCTTTGGAGCCCAAATGTCCGACGGGGCTTCCATGGCTTCGGATTGAGTGCAGGAAGCTCCTGCAGCCAATCGGAAGCCGCGCCTTGGTTTCCGAATGTTTTGGAAGACAAACGGACTTCTGGAATGGATTCCGTTTGACTTCCGAGGTACCACTGTATATCTTCTCGGAGCAGAGGCAATCCCATTGCCGCCTTCAGTTCTGGTAAAGCTAAGAATTGCTTGTGCAGATCTTGATGCCTTCAAGGCCGAGGCTGTCATCTGATGAGACCCAGTACTCCTATCAGAGAAGCAAATCCTCAAATACAGTCATTCCTCTTATTCCGCTCGGTTCAGGTTACGTCTTTTCAGGTTGCCTCCTGCGGCGACCCGGAAGTAACGGAATGGGTTACTTCCAGGTTTCGCTGCTCGTGCATGTGCAGATGCTCAGAATGACGTCACGCTCATGCGCAGAAGCGGCAAATCGCGACCCACACACGCGCGCAGACGCGGGTTGCGTTCTGCCCATGATGTGAACGGGGCTCTGGAACGGATCCCGTTCGCAACCAGAGGTAGCACTGTAGTTGAAATGTCTGGCTTGTTCAATGGCTTGTCCATTTAGGAGCCATTTCTGCTTCCTGGGCTGTGCCCCCAATACTATGGCTTTTGTCTTGGAATAATTTGTATTCAAATCTTTGTTACGACAAAGTTCTTTAGTAATCGCCTCATACCCACTTGCGTTTGTGCTATCAACACCGTATCGTTGGCATGTAGCAAAATGGATACATTATGGGATAAAACTGAAACAGGGAAATATCTGGCCATTTGGGTTCCTTTATTACATCATTTACATAAATGTTAAAAAGCAGAATTTTAGAAAGTACCGTATTTTTCGCCCTATAGGACTCACTTTTTCTCCTCCAAAAATGAAGGGGAAATGTGTGTGCGTCCTATGGGGCGAATGCAGGCTTTCGCTGAAGCCTGGAGAGCGAGAGGAGTCGGTGCGCACCGACCCCTCTCGCTCTCCAGGCTTCAGGAAGCTATTCGCAAGCCTTGGGAGCCTGCGGGAGTTCCTGCCGGACTCCCCCGGCTTGCGCAGAGCTGCCTGCACCCCGAAGCCAGGGCGCACTGAGCAGTCGCGCCCGGGCTTCGGGTAGCTCTGCACAAGCCGCGGGAGCCCTCCCCCGGCTTGCGCAGAGCTGCCTCTTATCTCGCAGCCCCGGCGTGCTCAGCAGTCGCTCTGGGGCTTCGGGTAGCTCTGCGCAAGCCGCGGGAGCCCTCCCCTGGCTTGCGCAGAGCTGCCTCCTATCACGAAGCCCCGGTGCACTCAGCAGTCACGCCGGGGCTTCGGGTAGCTCTGCGCAAGCCGCGGGAGACCTCCCCCGGCTTGCGCAGAGCAGCCTGTTCCGGGCGCTGGGGTCGGGGGAAGCTCGGGCTTCCCCCGCCCCAGCCTCGCGCCTGGGGGGGAAATAATTTTTTTTTCTTTATTTCACCCCAAAAAAACTAGGTGCGCCTTATGGGCCCGTGCGCCCTATGGGGCGAAAAATACGGTATTTCAAAGTGTTTAAAATAATATAGGAATTACAAGGTTAACTTTTTTAAAAAGATATTAAATAAGTTTTAAAAGCCTTTATGTGTAACTACTGATGGTGTTGGGGGGTGGCGGCAGCTGTGCTTCTAAGACTCCCTTAAAACTGATTTACAGTGCTGGCTCTTGGCGATTAAAAGGGCACATAAAAAGGCCTTGCCCCAAATTAAAGAAAAGCCAACAAACAACCCCAGTCAAACAATTAAAAAAAAACAGCCTGTGGAGCTCAGATGAACAAGTCCCACTTTGGTGCAACTTGACCGGAATGACATGCACAGATGCTCCCTTCTTTTTCTGAGTTAAAGCAGCTCTTTTGGCTGAGGTGTGGCATGGAGCTGAAACAGTACTTAAGAAAACTCAAGCATTGCGTGTGAAGCTCCGGGAGCTTGAAGAGAAACTCCAGGCGTTGCCAGAAACACTCCAGGAGCCACAAGCCAGAGGTATTTTTGAGAATCCTGTCTTCACATGGCCCTCCCTCCCAATGATGTTGGGTTTCAAGTCCCATCATCCATGATGAGCCCTGCCCATGTTGGCTGGGGCTTAGGGGAGTCCCACCACAGTCTGGAGCCCAGTTCAGTGCGCCTTTGTGGGCAGCTGGTAGCCATGCCAGGGTCGCTTCGCTGCTTGGAAGGGGTGGCTTCCCCCCCACCCCCACCCCATGCGCAGGAGACCAGAGGCCAGTAGCAGACTGCGCATGTGCCTCTGAAGGGCACAAAGGTTTGCTGCCTCCGACTTCCTGGCGTGGTGCGCTCAGCGTCGGGTCAGGGAAAGCGCTCTGCTGCAGTAAGAGTGCTCCCAATCATGGTTACGGGATAAAAAGACGGGGAAGCGGGGAAGCGAGGGCGACGCAAACCCTGAAGAGGTCTGAGAGGAGGTTCCAGACTGAAGAAAACAGATCCAAGCAGCGCATAAAGGGGTTTTCTGCCGTCCCAGCACAAAAGTGGAGGGAGGTGGAAGAACTTCAGCGCAGAAAGATCGCACACCCGACCATGAGACGCCCCTGAGACCTGAATGAGAAAGCACCAGGCTGCTCCAAACTAAAACTGTAAAAACAAGAGTACTCCTGAAGGAACAAGGTAATAACGCTGGCTTAAATTAAAATAAAAGGAGTACGGACTAACGTAATATTATAAAAGACAGTAAAGCTAATGGAGAGAGGAGCTTCAGCGTTCTGAGACTTATAAAGTTGTGGAAAATAAGCCTTGTAAAGAGGCAGAAAATAAAAACTGAGACATACTGAGTACCTGCTTCTACAGGGGGACGCTCTGTTGAGAGAGACAAGGAGCTGAAATAGCAAGCAGCAGCGGTGACAACAAAGCAGCGGCCATTAAGAAGGAGATCAGCGTAAAACAAAGGGGTGAGTGAAAAAGGAAAAGGAGGGGGAGGAACGTGGAGGAGACAGTGGAAAAAGAGAAGGAATAGAAAAGATTTGAAGACCAGGCAGCGGTGGGAAGATAAAGATTAAGATAAAGAAGTGAAAGGGAAGAGGAAGAGACTTACAAAGGGAGAGAAAGAAGGAGGAAAAGACTGAAATAGGGAAGAAAGCAGCTGGCGAAAATGGCGCTGGGGGGGGGAAGAGTGAGTCATCGTCCTCAGAAGGGGAAAAAGCCGGAAGAAGAATAGTGGCGGAAACAGTCATTGCAACAAAGAGAGGCTAGAGAAACAAAACAAGAAGGACCACCTCACAAGTAAATTGGAAAATCTCGCCACCTAGTGGCGGAAAATAAAATTACTCCCATAATCTTAAAAACGCTGCTAAGACACAGGCTTGAAGTACAACCATAAAGAAAATTAGCTATACACGAAAGGACATTTGAAACACCAAGTTCAGCTTCTAGGAAATAAGTTCTTAAGACGGATGTTAAGTACTGCGAAGGAATTTTTCTCTGATAATTGCCAAAGTAAT
Source organism: Podarcis filfolensis (assembly GCF_964270895.1). Classification (NCBI taxonomy): domain Eukaryota; kingdom Metazoa; phylum Chordata; class Lepidosauria; order Squamata; family Lacertidae; genus Podarcis; species Podarcis filfolensis. Next base: position 9,566,394 of record NC_139619.1, read on the forward strand.
TAAAAATTGCCAAAGTAATTAAAAATATTTTTTTTAGTTTTTTTTTTAATAATAAAAAAATTAAATATTTGAGATGAACTGATAACAACATAGGATAATACCACCGGAATCTTAACTGACTTTCAATCCCAACAGGTAAAAGGACCAAATCATAGACTATAAACAGAGCATTTTCAAAGTTTAGGAATATATACATTCTTGGTTTGAAATAAAGACATCTAGATCAGAACCAAAAGGAAGAAGACAAATATGGGTTCTAAAAAATACCAAACTATACTGACATCTGGGTCAGGACTACAAGTGAGAAGACAATCAACAGCTGAAACAGACCCCAATGCTGACATAAAAGACCTTATAATGGGGATGGAAAAGAGCCTGAATGACAAGCTGGACATACTAGCTGGCAACATCCAACAAAACTCAAAGCTAATAATAGACCTAACAACACAAATAAGTGACCTCTCACTTAAAAATAAAGAACTGGATAAATCTATACAAGAACTTAAGAGTAAATCTACCAAACAAGAGGAAATGACGAAGAAATTGCAAATGGAAAATAAGGACATTAAAAAATCACAAGACTCAGCGAAGGAAGAAATAAACGACCTAAAGAGAGCCCACGAAGAGCTGCTAGATGATATATCATTGATGGAGATGCATCAGAAGGAGATGGTCCTCCGCTTCCGAGGCGTCCCACAAACTCACGATGAACAAATTCAAGAGAAATTATCACAGGAGATTGCAAACTGGTTGGGAGTAGAGGTAGAAGAGATGCTATTGGATATTGATAAAATTTTCAGGATCAAATCAGAAAGATCGGACACTTATAAAGGGCCAGGAGATTGCTTAATTTTTTATAACTCAAGACTTTTAAAGGACAAAATATTACATCAAAAAGGACAAGTGAAGTTAGTAATAGATGATAGGCCTATCAAAATATTTAAGGAAATCCCAAAAAGAATTCTGAAGAAAAGGCAGAATTATAAGACAGTAACAGAAGCACTCAAGAAGAATTCGATTAGATTCCGGTGGGAATTTCCTGAGGGCATCACCTTCACATATAAGGACAGAAGAAAAACTCTTAGATCAGTCGACGAGCTGGGAAAATTCTGGAGGAAGTACAAAAAAGAATTAACTGGAGATCCAACATTGGAGCGAGAGGAAACAACGCAGACACCACAAGAAGCATAGAGAGACAAGCGTGTATTAAGGGGAGGGGGGAGAGATTGGAAGAAGCAGATTATCAAAATCCTAAAATTTCTGAGTTTTCTTTTTCTTTTTCTTCCTTTTCTTTTTTTTTATTTACTCAACGAAACCATTGTAGATAATAAATAAATATTAATGAATCTAAAAATTATATCTTGGAATGTTAACGGTCTAAATGATAAAAAGAAGAGAAATAAAATAGAACATGTATTGAGGAAAGAACAATGGGACATTATATGCTTGCAGGAGACCCATGTGACTAGAAACCACAGAAGGGTTTTAGAAAACAAGAGATTGGGTCAAGAATTTACATCCTCAGATGTAAAAAAGAAAAGGGGAATTGTGATCTATGTGAACCCTAAACTAGACGCAAAAAAAATCTTTAAGGATGATGAGGGCAGATTACTAGGGGTAAAAATAACAAAACGTAAAGAACATTTAATTATAGTAGGAGTTTATGCCCCGAATGGTAACAAAACAGAATTTTTCAGAAAAGTAGAAGCTAATTTACTGGAATTTATAGAAGAGGAAATTATTTTGATGGGAGACCTAAATGGTGTCACATCAATAGAATTAGATAGGACACAGAGAGAAAGAAAATCAAAAAAAGGCAGACTCCCAGACACCTTCTTTCAGATGGTAGAAAACTTAAATTTGATTGATACATGGAGATATAAAAACCCAGGAGAAAGACAGTATACACATTTCTCGGAAGTTAAAAAATCAGCCGGCAGAATTGACAGCATATGGGTATCAAGTAACTTAACAACTACAATTAAAAAAGCAGAAATACAGGCCAAAATTATTACAGATCACAACCCAGTCACATTAGAATTAAAGGAACACAAGAAAACTAATAAAAGATGGAGACTTAATGAAAGATTATTAAATGACAAAAAGATTGTGAAAAAAGCGCAAGAACTACTGAAAGAATTTTTTGAATTAAATAAAGAACAGGATACAGACTTCAGGACAATATGGGATGCAAGTAAAGCTTTCATAAGAGGCTTTTACATACAACAAAGTGCAATAAGGAAAAGAAACAGAGAGCAAAAACTAGAACAAATAAGGAAAGAAATAGGAATAAATGAAAAATTATTAGCAAAACAACCAAAAAATGAATTAATAAACCAAAAACTAAAAATATTACAAATCCAGGCTTCAGCAATATTAAATAGTGAAATTGAGGACAATATTAAATGGATGAAACAAAGGTCGTTCGAATTTGCAAATAAACCAGGAAAGATGCTAGCCTGGCAACTGAAAAAGAGACAAAAGGAAAAACTGATTGATAAAATAGTGGAAGAGGGGAGAACTTTAGATAACCCTGAGGAAATTAAAAAGTGTTTTACAAAATATTATAATAAGCTATATAAAGCAGGAAATGAGACAGAGGTTGAAATAAAAGAGTATTTACGTGGAAAGGATATACCTAAAATTAAGAAAGAAAAGATTCAAGAGCTAAACTCCCCAATAACCACAACAGAGCTTCATCAAGCGATAATTAAGATGAAACTGGGAAAATCCCCAGGCCCAGATGGCCTTACCGCAATAAATTACAAAAAATTAGAGGAACCACTATTATCACCTATGAAGACACTCTTAAATAGAATATTAGAAGACGGGAAGATTCCCAACACCTGGAAACAGGCGCACATTGTAGTAATCCCAAAACAAGGACGAAATAAAGAGTTTATAACCAATTATAGACCAATATCATTACTAAATAATGATTACAAGATATATGCACAAATATTGGCAACAAGATTAAAGACAGTTTTGCAGGATTGTATAAATAAAGAGCAGGCAGGGTTCTTGCCGGGCAGGAAAATGAGTGACAATATAAGAACTGTGATTGATATGATCGAGTATTTAGACATGAAACCAAGTAAGAAGGTAGCCTTTGTTTTTGTGGACGCGGAAAAGGCGTTTGACAAAGTATCATGGAAATTTCTAAAAATATTATTAGACCAGATGGACATGGGCGACCAAATTACAAGAGGGTTAAAAGCAATTTACGAACAACAAGAAGCAAATATAATAATAAATAATGACACGACTGATTATTTTAAAATACAGAAGGGCACCAGACAAGGGTGCCCACTTTCACCTTTATTATTCATTTTGGTTTTGGAAATATTAAATCAAGAAATCAGATTGGATCAAGAAATAAATGGAATATCCCTAGGAGAGAAAATATACAAAATAAGGGCATTTGCAGATGATTTAGTTTTAATGGTGGAAAATCCAAAGGAAAGCATAGCAAAGGCTCTAGGAAAAAATGGAAAACTTTGGAAGGGTATCAGGTTTTGCTTTGAATAAAGAAAAAACGAAACTAATGGTAAAAAACATGGGAGATCAAGAGAAAAAGGAACTGGTAGAAAAATTCGGATTACAAATTGTAAAAAAAGTGAAATATTTAGGTATACAAATAACAATGAAAAATATAAATTTGTTTGAAGATAATTATAAAAAAAATTGGGAAGAAACAAAAAGAGAAATGGAAACTTGGACAAGATTGAAATTAACACTCTGGGGTAGAATTTCGGCTATTAAAATGAATATCTTACCAAAACTTCTGTTCCTTTTTCAAATGATTCCCATAATAGGTAAAGATGATTGTTTTAAAAAATGGAAAACGGACCTAACAAAGTTGATATGGCAAGGCAAAAAGCCACGGATCAAACATAAATTATTAACCGACATAAAAGAGCGGGGAGGTTTTGGACTCCCAGACCTGAGACTATATTACGAAGCAGCATGATTTACTTGGATCAAGGATTGGATCAAATTGGATAACAGTGACATTTTGGATTTGGAGGGATGGAACAACAGATATGGCTGGCATGCCTATCTAATTTATAACAAAGTGGCAGTCCATAAAGAATTTCTAAGCCACGTAATTAGAAATGCATTATACAAGGTCTGGGTGAGACATAGAAGGTTGTTAGAACCAAAAACCCCATGGTGGGTCTCACCGCTAGAAGTAATATCAGTTAAAAAGATAAATACTATAGGAAGAATGGCAACATACCAGCAGCTCCTAAAGGAAGAACAGGGCCAATTAAAACTAAGACCATACGATGAGGTGACCCAATACTGTACCACATGGTTACAATACCACCAAATTGCACAAATATTCAACCAGGATAAAGTAATAGGATTTGAAAAAGAAGAATCAAAATTACAAAAAGTATTATTACAAAACTCAAAAAAATATATATCAAAAATGTATAATTTATTATTAGAATGGGAATTAAAGGATGAAGAAATAAAAGAAGTTATGATTAAATGGGCATGTGATATAGGATATGTAATTCGGCTGGACCAATGGGAGAAATTATGGAAATATGATATTAAATTCACGGCATGTTATACAATAAGAGAAAATTTTATGAAAATGGTGTACCAATGGTACTTAACTCCGGTAAAAATGGCTAAAATTTACAAATTAAAATCGAATACCTGTTGGAGATGTAAAAAAGAAATAGGAACAATGTTTCACATGTGGTGGGAATGCCGACCTATTAAACAATTCTGGAATGAAATCTATGAAGAACTCAAAAAGATGTTTAAAATATCTTTCAGAAAAAAACCGGAGGCATTCCTTTTAGGTTTAATTACAAATGATATCCCCGAAAATCAAAGGAAAGTATTCCTTTATGCAACAACAGCTGCCAGAATGCTTATAGCTAAAAACTGGAAAGGCAGAAAAATTCCATCAGTGAAAGATTGGCAAATTAAATTTTGTGAATACATAAATCTGGCAAGACTCACAGCTTACATAAGGGGACAATCGGACCAGAAATTATTAAAAGAATGGGGTTGTGCTAAAGAGTATATGAAAAAACATTGTTCTGGAGTTAGTATATTGGTATGTAATGAATGATGCTTTACAGGGTTAAAGGAAAAGAAAAATGGTGTAAAAAAAAAAAAGTACCAAGGTGGAAGTAATCTAATTAGACACAACAACACAGTAAGAGTAAATTTTTTGAGGTCTTAGAACAAAGAAAGGAAGTCAATTTGTGTTTATGTACGTAATGATATGGTTTTTTTTTCTGTAGATGTGTGCTTTTTCGTTTTTGTTTAGTTTAGTCTTGTTTCCTTTGCTTTTTTTTTTCGTTCGTTTTCTGTTTTTTTTCCTATATGTTCCGGGGATTTTTGTTTGTATAGTATTATTTTGGATTCAATGTTTGTAATTTTTGTTATGATTCTGCATTGAAAATAAAATAAAAAAAAATTTAAAAAAAGGTTTGCTGCCTCCTTGTGTGCCCATTTTCTTGCCAAAAAGAATAAAAATACAGCATACGGTTGCACATACCAGGCACCAATTTTAATGGTATTTCTTTGGCTTTTCCTTCAGGTGAGGAACACGAGGAGGAGGAGGAGCAGCAGCAGGAGGAGGAGAAGGAAAAATAAAGAAAATGTGGGGAGGGGGAGTATATATTTTCGTATATTTTTCTATTATTAGTTCTATGTATTGCTTCTTTGTTCGAAAGCACGTCAAAGTGCAAGTAGATAAATAGGTACCGCTCCAGTGGGAAGGTAAATGGCATTTTCGTGCGCTGCTCTTCTGGTTCTCCAGAAGTGGCTTAGTCATGCTAGCAACATAACCTGGAAGCTGTACACCGGCTACCTCGGCCAGTAAAGCGAGACGAGCGCCGCAACCCCAGAGTCGGTCACGACTGGACCAAATGGTCATGGGTCCCTTTCCCTTTACTATTGCTTCTTTATTTAATAAAATTTATTTTAAAAAGCCTGCAAAGTGGTTTACCAAAACAAAAAACCAAAAACCACCACAGCAGTCAAATCAAGAAAAATTAACAATCCTACTCATGGTAGGGGGACCTAATGAGGCCAAACTCCGTCTTCTGCAGCCCACTCCTGCATATTGTAATAAGCAAAAATCTGCCCTTATTCCCTTATGGGGAACACAAGAGCCCTTCTAGAGTCCTTTGTAGGTTCTCCATCGGTCGGAGAAAATAACAGAGGCCAAGCAGAGAAGATTGAGAAGCAAAGCAGCTAGTAAGCGTGATCTTTATTGAACTGTTGCAACAGGGTGCTCCCCCCACAGGCAGGAGGAGGAGGAGGACCCACAACAAAGATGTGCCTGCCCTTATAGAGACATTTTAAATTGCCCGCCCTGGAGTCCAAGGCCACCCCTAGACACATCATACCTACATCACAGAAGGGGTGTAGCTCAAGACCACCCCCCAGATACATCGTACCTACATCACAGAAAGGGGTGTAGCACAAGACCACCCCCCAGATACATCGTACCTACATCACAGAAAGGGGTGTAGCTCAAGACCACCCCCCAGATACATCGTACCTACATCACAGAAAGGGCGATCTACAACAGACATCTGAGTGCGTTGTTTACCTCCTGTCTGGTAGGTTACCTGTTAGTGGAAGACAGGAGTGCCTGGCGTGCTCTGGTCCAGGGGGTCACACAGAGTCGGACATGACTAAACAACAACAACAAAGCTCTCCATTCCTTTTCTGTCCCAAACTTGATTATCGGAGGACAGGAAAATACTAGCAAAAGAAAAGAAAGAAAAAGCTGACCTTGTCTTGTGTTTCTTTCCTGGAATAAGAAAAAAATGAAGAGACACAAGAATTCTAAGTTGCCAGAACAAGCTTTGCCTGCTACTGGTAGTAAACAAACCAGAAGAGACAGAAGATGACCGACTTTCCATTGAAGAAGCCTTGACCCGTTTGAATAAAGGTAAGAACAAAGATAGGGCTCAGTGCTTATGCCCCAATGCAGCAAAGAAGCTCCAGTACGTTTGTCTCTTGCTAGATCACGAACTGGGAATAAAGCTGGTGCATATCTGAGTGTTAGTACTGAACTGCATTGTTTCCAATATGATGTGCTTCTGAATGGGTACTCCTCTTCATCTTTTAGCTCATCAAGCCATACTTTAAAATGGTGTTTACATGTGACTAGGGTTGGGTAAGGTCCTTACCGTCAGGATGTTAATAGTTGGATGCTCAGTTGAGGTTTATCCCCTTCTCTTCAGCTGTTTAAGGACTGCCCCTCTTTCTGATTTACTGCCGCTGAACTTTGTGCCATCTGCAGATTTCAACATGCTTCTACTTAACCTGACCCAAACCATTGGTTGGCTTTCATTGAGTTCTGTGGACACAGTAAAAAAAAGCTGCCATCTGGTTTCTCTCGGGACGTTCGGATTGTTGAACACAGATTTGCTCTCCACCGTAACCATGTCTCTCAGCATACCACTTTATTTCCCCCCAGGTAGGTGGCTACTATTCACTTGTAGGAAGATGTGCTTATTTAGATTACAACATTGCAGTGGGAGCAAAAGCCACCTTTCTTCTCTCAAGAGGGTTAGTCGAGTTTCTGTTGTTACGGAAAAATCCAGGTGGGAGGCTGCTCAGAGCCCGTGGGTCCCTGCGGAACAAAGAAGGAGGCCAGCCACCAACCGGAGCAAATAGCGGAGACCAAAGTTGATTGTGCAACAGGTTCAAAGAGGAATTGAACCCCGAGAACGGAATCCGGGGGTGTTGATCTAGTCTGAAGCCCGGCTGGGGGGCTAAGGCCTTGACATGACCCCGACGGGAACACCAGGGGGAGCTTGAGTTGGTTCGCATCGACAGGGCTCCCCCTACCGGTGGCTTACCCTTACTGGGACTTCCTGGACAATGGGCAGGAGTCAGATATAGTCAGGTCCAATCAATGCCTAAGCCAATACCGCTCACATTCTTTAATTTCAATAAAGTTGTGGCCAAAATTTGCCCAGTAACATAAACCTAATATCCGTGTCCTTGTGTGAGTTATTTCCAACGAGGGGAGGGGGCTGCGGGGTCTCGACACCCAAGTACATTCTAAGCACCTACTGTAAGAGCACAATAGAACTTTGGTTTGCATAGTCTGCCGCCTGGGTAAGTCCGGAGGAGAGCTGTTGCCCAGCGATTGTCACCTACGGGTAAAGTACCTTCGTGTGAGTAGGTGACCTCCCCCTTGGGGAATTCTGGCAGGGACTGAGGGGTTCCCAAGTCCTTGGCCAACGAAGCAGACTGGTGGTGGAATGAAGAGAATCGGTGAAACCAGTGGTTTTCTATGAATTTCCAAGTGTTTTTAGGCTTTTTTAATACAGACGGTTCTTTTTGGAAGTGGCCTGGCCTGACATTGCTACATTGTATCTAGCTGGACCATAAAGAAGGCTGATCGCCGAAGAATCGATGCTTTTGAATTCTGGTGCTGGAGGAGACTCTTGAGAGTCCCATGGACTGCAAGAAGATCAAACCTATCCATTCTGAAGGAAATCAGCCCTGAGTGCTCACTGGAAGGACAGATCCTGAAGCTGAGACTCCAATACTTTGGCCACCTCATGAGAAGAGAAGACACCCTGGAAAAGACCCTGATGCTGGGAAAGATGGAGGGCACAAGGAGAAGGGGACGACAGAGGACGAGATGGTGGGACCGGGTTCTCGAAGCTACCAGCATGAGTTTGACCAAACTGCGGGAGGCAGTGGAAGACAGGAGGGCCTGGCGTGCTCTGGTCCAGGGGGTCACGCAGAGTCGGACACGACTAAACGACTAAACAACATCTAGTTTTGATTGGATTAACAAGGGTAACAAGGTTTCGATTGACTCAGTCCGTTGTTCTCGCAGCGGGAGCTGTCATCACCTTGTCAGCGCTCAGTGGAGCGTGCAAAACAGCTGGAGCTGAGCTGCCTCTGCAGAGCCATGGCATTGCTGCGATTGGCTGAAGGGCTACATTCAACGCCATCTGATTGGCTAGAGCGCATCCTCATGCAAATACATTGTTCATTCATCAAATACATCGATCGTGTATAGCATCGGGATACGGGGTCAGAAATGGCGCTTTCTTCAAGGGGTTTTGGACTTTTGTGCGGTGCTTGCTGCAACGTTGTGACGGGGCGAGGGGAGCCCTAGTGTGGCAGGGTTCCCTTGAGGTCATCGCCTCGGGCTCTACGTCTCTTACTCGAGAGTAAGGCTTCCCCCTCCATTCCGTAACACTCTTCATATAGACTTCATGGAGTGTGCACTCTTGCAGGGTCTGCTTCCAGAAACTACTATTGCAGATGTATATATTTTGGCAAAAATGGTTTACAAATATGCACAATGGCAAGCAGGCAGACAGGAACAGTTACAAAGCAACCTTGGTCCTGCCTAGCCTGGAAGCTGTTTCCAACTAGTGAACTAGAAACCTTTCAGCAACCTTTACAACCATCTACAAACCCCGAAGTTTGTATTTTCTTGAGTTTTCTCTCTTTTTTTTTTCAAATGAGTTTTTATTGGTTTATCATTATATATACATATAAACAAGTACAAAGTATAATACATAAATTACATGTGTCATATCCAGTCCATGAATCATACATATATTAAATAGTTGTTTTAAGCTCCACCGAGCCTTAGACTTCCCTCCACTCCTTTGGTAAGTATCAGATAAATTCTGGAATCACGTATTTTATCTCCTTTACTTATTAGTCGTTCACTGTCAGAGTTATTCCAGTCCCGCCAGTGTCGTCAAAGTTCTACAATTAGTTCTTATATACCTCAAATATTTGTTCCAATTGTCATGAAATTTCTGTTCGTCCTGATCCCTTTTTTTTTTTTAAATATTTTTATTCGAGAATTTTTTCCATATAAACATAACATACATAAACATACAAAGACAAAAACAAAACAAAAAACATGTACCATTTCATATCCTAATTTCTTGTACCTTTCTTCCCCGACTTCCTCATGCCTCCCTTTTCTGTATTCCAAATTCTTATCGATTACTCAGCAAATCTTCCCTTATTTTAATTTAGATTTAAACTAATCTTCCTTATTCTCCTTGTCTTAACCATTGCTAATAGTAACCATTTACTTTCCAGTCCAACATCATTCTAACTTTCATTAACTTTATAATATTTCTTTAAATAGTCCTTGAATTTTTTCCATTCTTCTTGCGCTGCTTCTCTTCCCTGGTTTCGGATTCTGCTCGTCATTTCTGCCAAGCCCATGTAGTCTATCACCTTCATCTGCCATTCTTCCAGTGTGGGTAGCTCTTGCGTCTTCCAGTACTTCGCAATGAGTATTCTAGCTGCTGTTGTAGCATACACAAAGAAAGTTATATCCGTCTTTAACACCCCTTGGCCGACAATACCCAAGAGAAAGGCCTCTGGTTTCTTGGAGAAAGTATATTTAAATACCTTTTTAAGTTCATTATAGATCATTTCCCAGAATGCCTTAATCTTCGGGCAAGTCCACCAAAGATGAAAAAATGTACCTTCAGTTTCTTTACATTTCCAACATTTATTGTCAGGCAAATGGTAAATCTTTGCAAGCTTGACTGGGGTTATGTACCACCTATATATCATTTTCATAATATTTTCTCTTAAGGCATTACATGCCGTAAATTTCATCCCGGTGGTCCACAACTTTTCCCAATCAGCAAACAAAATATTATGACCAATGTCCTGAGCCCATTTAATCATGGCTGATTTAACCGTTTCATCTTGTGTATTCCATTTCAGCAGCAAATTGTACATCTTTGACAAATTCTTAGTACTGGGTTCTAACAGTTCTGTCTCCAATTTTGATTTTTCCACCTGGAAGCCAATTTTACTGTCCAGTTTAAACGCTTCATTTATTTGATGATAGTGCAACCAATCTCTCACCTTCCCTTTTAATTTCTCAAAGCTCTGCAATCTCAGTTTGTCCCCTTCCTTTTCCAAAATTTCCCAGTATCTTGGCCACTTGGACTCCATATTTAACTTTTTAACTGCCTTAGCTTCCATTGGCGACAGCCACCTTGGAGTTTTATTTTCCAGCAAGTCTTTATATCTAACCCAGACATTTAATAGTGCTTTTCTGACAATATGATTTTTAAAACTTTTGTGTGCTTTAACCTTGTCATACCACAAATATGCATGCCACCCAAAAATATTGTTAAAACCTTCCAAATCCAAAATGTCTGTGTTTTCAAGAAGCAGCCATTCTTTCAGCCAGCAGAAAGCTGCCGCTTCATAGTACAATTTAAAGTCTGGCAGGGCAAACCCCCCTCTTTCCTTTGAATCCGTTAATATCTTAAATTTAATTCTGGGCTTTTTGCCCTGCCAGACAAATTTAGATATGTCTTTTTGCCACTTCTTGAAACAATCCATTTTATCCATTATTTGCAATGCTTGGAACAAAAACAACATTCTTGGCAATACATTCATTTTTATAACTGCAATTCGGCCTAACAAGGAAAGCTTTAAATTGGACCAAATCTCCAAATCTTTTTTCACTTCTCTCCAAGTTTTTTCATAATTATCTTTAAACAGATTCACATTTTTAGCTGTCATATTTATACCCAAATATTTCACTTTTTTAACCACAGTCAACCCTGTCTCGTTCTGAAACCTTTCTTTTTCTACCTGTGTCAAGTTTTTCTCCAAAACCTTTGTCTTTGACTTATTCAATTTAAATCCTGCCATTTGACCAAACTCTTGGATTATTTCCAAAACTCTTTTCGTGCTAGCTTCTGGCTCTTGCAATGTAAGTACTAAATCATCTGCAAATGCTCTCAATTTATATTGTTTAGCTCCGACCTGAATCCCTTTAACCAACTGGTCCCTCCTAATCATATTAAGCAAAACCTCCAGGACCGATATAAAAAGTAGTGGGGAGATAGGGCACCCCTGACGTGTCCCTTTTTCAATCTTGAACTCTTCTGTAACCACATTATTTACAATTAATTTTGCTTTCTGTTCAGAGTATATTGCACCTATACCATTCTCAAACCCTTGGCCTACCCCCATCCCCCGGAGGTTCTTCAACATAAAACTCCAAGAAATGTTATCAAAGGCTTTCTCGGCGTCCACAAAAATCAAAACCGCCTTAGTGTTTATATTCACTTCCAACTTTTCCAAAATGTCAATTATATTCCTTACATTGTCCGACAAATGCCTTTTCGGGAGAAAGCCCGCTTGGTCCCCATGAATCTCCTCCATCAAAACTCTTTTCAGTCTCTTTGCTAAAATATCAGCAAAGATTTTATAATCCACATTCAATAACGAGATGGGTCGGTAGTTTTTAAGTTGAGTCTTTTCAGTCTCTGTCTTTGGTATAAGTGTGATATAGGCCTCACTCCACGTATCAGGTGCCCTTCTCCCCTCCATAATCTCATTACAGACTTCCTTCAAAAGTTGTATCAGTCCTTCCTTCAAAACTTTATAATATTTAGAAGTCAGTCCATCCGGCCCGGGGGATTTGCCCAGCGTCATGCCTTGAATGGCATCTTCTATTTCTTGTGCTGATATCTCCTGGTTCAAAATTGTTTTACTTTCCTGCGAAACCTTTTTCAGCCCATTTTTCTCGAGGAATTGTTGTATATCCATTTCTTTCTGCGGCCCTTGTGTGTAGAGTTGTCTAAAGTAGTTCTGAAAACAGTTCCTAATTTCCGCTGGGTTGCTTATATTCTTTCCTTCCACCTCTATATTTGTTACCGTGTTGAGTTTTTGTCTCTTCTTTATTTGCCAAGCCAATAACTTACCACATTTATCAGCAGATTCAAAAGTCTTTTGTCTCATTTGTTTAATTTTCCACTCTAATTCTTGATTCATCAGTTCCATATATTGTGTTTGATGAAATTTAATTTCTCTTAAAATCTCTTGGGATTTTGGCTTCGATCTTAATTGTTTTTCCCCTTCTTTTGTCTTTTCCAAAATTCTCTCCTTCCTCTCATTTTGCTTTCTTTTCTTTAATGTATTTTGCTGAATCAAAAACCCTCTCATCACGGCTTTGCTTGCGTCCCATACTATTCTTTTTTCTACTTTAGACCTTAAGTTGATTTCAAAGTAGTCTTTCAAAGTTTTTTGGGCCTTCTTGCAAATCTCCTCATCTCTGAATAAGGTGTCATTCATTCTCCATCTGAAGGAACCAGTTGTTGTTTGCCTCATCACCATCTTTACTGCATTGTGGTCGGAGAAAGTTTTTGGGCAGATTTCTACTTTCTTTATGTTCGGCGCCATACTGCTAGTCACCCAAATTTGGTCAATCCTTGTCCATGTCATTTTGGCTTCAGAAAAGAAGGTTCCCTCTCTTTCTAATGGGTGTTTTGTTCTCCAAATGTCAATCAAGTCCATATTGTCAGTCATTTCGAAAAAAGTCTTTGGTAGTCTTCCATCTTTTGTTATTACCTGTCTTTGTGCTTTGTCCATATTTGTTGAAACTACTCCATTCATATCTCCCATCAAAATTAAGTTGTAATCCATATGGTCCATCAAAATTTCATGCAACTTCTTAAAAAATTCAGCTTTCCCTTCATTTGGTGCATAGATTCCCACTATCAGATACTTCTCTCCTTGGGATTGGATTTCAATTGCCAAATATCTTCCTTGATCATCTTTAAAAATTTGTTTCGGTTGCAACTTTTCTTTTGCATAGATCACCACTCCTCTCTTTTTTACTCTGTCTGAAGATATAAATTCCTGTCCCAATCTTTTGTTTATTAATAATTTTCTATGTGCTCTTGTCACATGAGTCTCTTGTAGACAAATCAAGTCCAATTGGTCTTTCTTTAAAGCGTGAAATATATTTTTTCTCTTTCTGGGAATGTTCAAACCGTTACAATTCCAGGTTAGAAGTTGCAGAGCCATGATGGGATTATTTACTCCTTCCTCCTACAGCTCCCTGTTTTTGTTCCTCGTCTGTCGGTGGTACCGTGTCCGTGTCCAGTGACGGATGCCCTTGTCCTGGAAATGTCTCTTTCTGTAGGTCTTCTTCGTGTTCTCCCAGGAACTTTTCTTTATCACTCACAGTCTTTATTCTTCTCTTCTTCCCCTTGTATTTAAAAGACAAGCCTTGGGGAAACTCCCACCTGAATGGTATGTAGTTCCTTTTCAGCAATATCACCAGGTCCTTATAGTGTCCTCTTGCGTCCAAAATACTCTTAGGAATGTCTTTGAAGATCTCAATATGAAAGTCTTCAATTCGAAGGGTTGTTTGGTAATGCAGGTTCAATATTTTATCTCGCTCCTCCTTTGATCTTAGAGTTATAAGACAATCTCTGGGTCGATTCCTCCTCTGCCTTGTTCCCAATATAAATGCACTTTCTATCTTAAAATCTTCTTTCTCCAACTCCTGCTTCCAAAAATCAGAAAATTCTTTTGTCAAATAGTCCACCAGGTTGTCTCCTTCCTTTTCCGGCACAAGTCTAATCCTTAGATTCCTCTCCTTACGTTGCATATCCTGCATAGAGAGTGCCAGCTCATACTCATCTAGTTTCTTGTAAACTGGTGGAAATTTTTCCTCCGCAGCAGTTGCAATTTCCTTAGCTTCCTCGGCTATCTTTCGTGTTGTAGATGAATCTTCCAATAATTTCCCAATTGCTTCTGCATTTGAGTTCACTTTGTTCCCAAGGTCAGTTATACTTTTTGTATTTAAGTCAATTTTCCCAGAGATTTCTTCAATTTTTTTATTTGTTTCAGCAACTTGTACTTTAGTTTCAGCAACTTGTACTTTAGTTTCTGCACCTTGATTTTTTAGTTCCTCCAAAGAGTCATTTATCTTCTCCAGTACCTTAGCAAATGATTCTTCTGTAGACATTGTTTTCACTTTTGCCTTTGCGACAACTGTAGTTCCAGAGGCTCCTGTTACAGAAGCCCTTCTTTGCATAGAAGGATCAATTTTGTATTGTCTGCCAGATCTCAAGGTTGTTTCTTGTGAATCCCCTTTCTCTTTACCATCTGCCATAACAAAGTCTTTTAGTCAAGGTCATTCCCACACTCTTGAACTATCAGACAAAAGTTCTCAGATTTTAAACTCCACTTGTTGCTGAAACAATTTGTAAGTCCTCTAGAGGGCGTAGAGTCAATTCTTTACTTCTCAAAATAGTCCCACACTCTTCAAAAAATAAACAAAAGTTTTCCTAGTCCCTTCCAATTATTCTTTTCTCTTTCTAGGGGATCCCAATCAATAATGTCCTGTAAGTAACTTTACAATGCAACAAAATAAATGTTTCAAGTTGGGAGTAGCCAAAGTCAATTAAAGATACTTTTTAACCTTCTTATAGCAACAGTCCTTAGCCGGTTCCTTTTCTCCGGCAGTCCGATCCCAGGTATAAGAGCAGCGGTACTTAACTCAGTTCTTTTAAATTGGCAGGAAAACACTTTAAAATCTTCTCCCCCCCCCCTCCTGCCTTCGGGGAGGGAGTTCTTTGCGTTGGTGGTGGATTTCTTAATTCCCACAAATTTCCTCTCAAGCAGTTACAGCTAGAGTGCCTTTCGCTTTGATCTTGCTACAGAACGGAAAGCAGACTTCCTTTTTAGTGCTTGTCCGTCTCGGTGCCCAATTTCTTTACTTTTAGTGTCCAATTATATTTTAGCGGTCAATCCTACTCACGGGTAGTTGTTCTTTTAATCCAATTTCACCGGAAGAAATCAGCGCTCTCCGCTAATGGCGACGCGGCTTCGCTTCGCAGGCTGGGTGAAGACGACTCTCAGCACCGCTCCAAAACCCCTCCGCTGATCCACAGCCTTTAAAAAGGCTATTTCACAGCGTCGGGGGGGCGCAAAGGTGCCCGCCGAGTCTCCGGTTCACAGGCAACGCGCCTGTGATTTTTGAGGGTCCCCGCTCCGCCGTAGCTGACAGGACCCGAACCCACGAAGCAGATCTCTCCCGGAGCTCCGGGTGAGATCCGCCATTAAGCGCTGGCGCTAACCGGAAGTCTCCGTCCTGATCCCTTAATCTTCCTGTTATTTTAGCTAGCTCAGCATAGTTTATCATCTTGACTTGCCAGTCACTTATAGTAGGTATTACCTCCATTTTCCAGTTTTGTGCTAACATGGTTCTTGCGGCCGTTGTGGCATATAAAAATAGATTTTTATCTTCTTTTTTTAATTTCTTTGCCAGTTATTCCTAGCAGGAAGGCTTCAGGCTTTTTTGGAAAAGTATATTTCAATTTTTTTTTAAGCTCATTGTAAATCAGTTCCCAAAAGCCTTTCACCTTACTGCATGTCCACCACATATGGTAGAAGTCACTTTCTACCTCTCCGCATTTCCAGCATTTCTTATTCTTCAATCTCTAAATCTTAGCTAACTTCACTGGCGTGAGATACCACCTATAAATCATTTTCCAAAGGTTCTCCCTCAATGCCTTACACGCCGTGAACTTCATATTAACATTCCACAATTCATGCCACATTACAAAATCAATATTGTGACCAATATCCATGGCCCATTTGGTCATAGCCTCCTTCACCTCTTCGTCTTTTGTGTACCAATCCAATAAGAGATCATACACCCTAGACAAAGTTTTATTTTTACCTTCTATAGCTTCCACATTGTCAGGGAACTGCCATCGGAGCCAAGAGTGGAGGTAAGGCTCCCCAACGATGCAGGAGAAGGGACCAGCAGGGAGAGAGAGAACACTTCCTTTAGGGAAGGAAATCGGCGTGACACCAGGAAGAAAGGGGAGCAGGGAAGGACTTCGGAGACATGGCTCCAAGACTCTTCCACAGAGGCCAGCGGGGAGAGCCCAGGACCTCC
Source organism: Podarcis filfolensis (assembly GCF_964270895.1). Lineage (NCBI taxonomy): Eukaryota > Metazoa > Chordata > Lepidosauria > Squamata > Lacertidae > Podarcis > Podarcis filfolensis. The sequence goes on from NC_139619.1 coordinate 9,583,114, forward strand.
GCTGGCCACGCCCACTCTGCGCAGAAGACTTCCACGCAGGGAGGCTAGGCGGAGACTTGGCGTCAAGCAGCTTTTATGTTGGAAGAAGTTCAGGAAACACCCACTGACGGATTCTGCCAGTGACTGACACAGCCACGGAGAAAGGGCTGTCCAGCCAGGGAAAGGTTTAGCCAGACAACGTTGCCTAGAGCAGCAGCCCCCTTACGCACGAGCAACCCCAATTCCCTTTACACACATTAAATTTAGATTTTTTATCTTCAAATCCTAATTTCTTTTTGTCTTCTTTTAGCAAGTTGTTTACCTGGTGGTATTGCAACCACCCTGTAAATAAGTTCTTTACATCTTCATAGGGTTTAAGTTGATCGGTTTTCCTGGTAAGTTCTTCATAAGTGGCTTTTCCCCCCTCCATATTAGTTTTTTTGACAGTCAGCACTTCTATTGGTGAAATCCACCAGCGTGTTTTCTTTTCCAGCAAATCTTTATTTCTTTCCCAAACTTGAAATATTGGTCCTCTAATTATATGATTTAGAAAGCCTCTATGAACTTTCACCTTCTCGTACCACAGGTACGAGTGCCACCCGTACCTGTTATCGAAGCCCTCTAAATCCAAAATATCAGTATTTTCCAGTTTTATCCAGTCTTTCACCCACATTAAACACGCCGCTTCATAGTATAAACTCAAATCTGGTAATGAGAAACCTCCTCTCTCTTTTTTATCTACCAATATTTTCATTTTTATTTGTGGTCTTCTACCCTGCCAAATATATCTCGCCAAAGCCCTTTGCCACTCTTTGCACTGTTTCAGCCCCTTAATTACTGGAATAGTTTGAAACAAAAATAGCATTCTGGGCAAGACATTCATTTTGATAACTGATATCCTCCCCAAAAAAGAAAGTTTCAGTCTCTCCCAGATTTCTAGATCTTTCTTAATACTCTTCCAAGTAGCTTCATAGTTATCTTTATATAAGTTTATGTTTTTAGCTGTAATCCACACTCCAAGATATTTCACCTTCTTTGCTGCCATAATTCCGGTTTTTTGTTCTAATTCTACTATATCTTCTTTGCTTATATTTTTTGTCAACATTTTAGTCTTGTTCTTGTTGAGTTTAAGACCTGCCACTTTGCCGAACTCTTCTAATTTCTGTAATGCTTCTTGCAGACTATTCTTTGGGTCTTCCAATGTTAATACTATGTCATCCGCGAAAGCTTTCATTTTATATTCTTTACTTCCTACCTTCACTCCTTTGACCTCCGTTGTTTCCCTTAACTTCTTATTAAATACTTCCAGCACTGTTATAAATAGCAGGGGAGACAGAGGACATCCTTGCCTCGTCCCTTTAGCAATATCAAAAGATTCTGATATATTATTGTTTATTATAAGTTTGGCTTTTTGCTCTTGATAAATAGCTTCAATACCTTTTCTAAATCCTTCTCCAATCCCCATCATTTTCAAATTTTCCTTCATAAAGCGCCAAGAGATATTATCGAATGCCTTTTCAGCATCTATAAATATCAGCGCTGCCTGCTTATCTATTCTACTTTCCAAGTATTCAATAATATCTATCACGGTTCTTATGTTGTCTTTTAGTTGTCTCCCCGGTAGGAAACCCGCTTAGTCTTTATGGATTCTTTTATTTAACACTTTTTTTAGTCTTTCCGCCAGCACATCGGCAAATAGTTTATAATCGTTATTTAATAATGAAATCGGCCTGTAGTTTTTCACCTCGAGGCCATCCGCATCTTTTTTAGGGATTAAGGTAATGTAGGCTTCTTTCCAAGTATTTGGAATTTTCCCTTCTTTTAAGATGTTATTCATAACTTCACATAGTATTGGTGATAGTTGGTCACTTAATATTTTGTAATACTTGGCCGATATGCCATCTGGCCCTGGTGCTTTTCCTATTTTCATTTTCTTTATTGCTTTCCTGATCTCTTCTTCTGTAATGATCTGATTTAATTGTTCTCTTTCTTCAGTCGTCATTTGTGGCAAATGATGTTTTTCCAAATAACCTTCTATTTCATTAGCTATTTCATTTTCTCTTTTATATAATTCCTTATAGTATTTCTGAAATATCTTTTTTATCTCTATTGGATCTTCCACTGTCCTTTCTCCATCCTTTATCTTACATATCATATTTTGTTTTTTCCTTTCTCTTAATTGCCACGCTAAGTATTTCCCTATCTTATTCGCTGATTCAAAGTTCTTTTGTTTCATCATTTTAATCCTCCATTCAATCTCCTGGTTCACTATCATAGAAAATTGAGCTTGTAGCATCTTTATATTTTGTTTTATTATTTCATCTCCTGGTTTAATAGTTAGCTGTCTTTCATTCTCCATAAGATGTAATAAAATTTCTTCTTTCTTTTTCTCTTTTTCTTTTTTTAGGTGGATATTTTTCTGGATTAGGAAGCCTCTGATAACGGCCTTTCCTGCATCCCATACCGTTTCTATAGATGTTCCTTTGTTTAGATTCCAATTGAAATATTATTTGATTGTCTCTTTCGCCTTGTTTATTATCTTTTGGTCATTAAATAAATTTTCATTCATTCTCCATCTGAATGTTCTAGAATCCTTTCCCTTTATCTCCATATATACTGGATTATGGTCTGATATGGTTTGTGGGAGAATTTCTGATTTAAGTAAACTTTGCGTCAGTTCCTTCGAGATCCAGATATAATCTGTTCTCCCCCAACTCTGGTTTGGGTTTGAGAAGAAGGTAAACTGTTTTATAGTAGGGTTTTTAAATCTCCAGGCATCAATTAATCCCATATTATCCACCAAATCAAAGAAGGTTCTAGGTAATTTACCTTCCTTCATTTCTTGCTTTTTTGTTGATCTATCTAAGTTCGGTAGAACCACTCCATTGAAATCCCCCATTGTCAGGGAACTGACATTGGAGCTCAGAGCGGAGGTAGGGCTCTCCGATGATGCAGGAGAAGGGACCAGCAGGGAGAGGGAGAATACTTCCATTGGGGAAGGAAATAAGCGTGACACCAGGAAAGAAGGGGAGGAGGGAAGGTCTTCGGAGAGAGGGCTCCAAGACCCTTCCACAGGGTCCAGCGGGGAGAGCCCAGGACCTCCGCTGGCCATGCCCACTCTGCGCAGGAGACTTCCGCTCAGAGAGGCTAGGAGGAGACTTGGCGTCAAACAGCTTTTATGTTGGAAGAAGTTTAGGGAACGCCCACTGACGGATTCTGCCAGTGACTGAGACAGTCGCCTTGTAAGGGCTGTCAAATCAGGGAAAGGTTTAGCTACCCCAACAGCTGGGAGCAGTTTGGAATTTACGCACAAGCAACCCCAATTCCCATTACAGCAATCCATCAGTCCTCTAAGTTGCTTGTGGGCAGAGCAGCAAGGAGCAGCATCATGAGTCAAACCGGAGGAGCAGGCGCTGGAGAGGGGGCCAGGGGAGGAACAACTCTGGAGGAGAGAAACAGAGATTTGGAGCAGCAACTGGCCCTACTAGCGGCGCGGCTGGATGAAAGGCGGACTCAGGATGCCCAGGGGAAGCCCACCCCCATCGCAAGGAAGGTACCGGGACTAGTGCAGAAGTTTGGGGGGAATCCCAGAGATTGTAATGCATTTAAGACAGAAATGCAGTATGCACTGGACCTGCAGCATGGTGACTTTGTGGACGATGGGGAGAGAGTGGCTTATGTGGTAGGGCATCTGGAAGGGGCTGCCAGAGATTGGATCAGACCCTTAATGGCGTCGGAGAATGCTGCCCTGAAGGATTTGAGAAAATTTTTTAGCGCAATGGACCATATGTTCTCGAGTGATGTGGAGCAGAGTGTGATGCGCAAGGAACTGATGGGGTGCAAACAAGGGAGCCAATCAGTGAGAGAGTACTGGTCGCGTTTTGCGATGCTGATCCACCAACTTGGTTGGGAACTAGGGTCACCGCCAGTGCAAATGTTATTTGAGGAAGGCTTATCCCCTTGGGTAAAAGATGAACTTTCCCACTCGCCCCGCCCGGAATCAATGGACCAGCTGACCAAAATGGCGCTTGCTGTGGGAGTACGGCAAGAGGCGCGAGCTCTAGAAAGGCGGGAAGGGAGAGCAGAGCGTTGGTATGACAACCGCATTCCGGACGTGCCGGAGCAACCTGCGCCGCCCGCGGAACCAATGGAGATTGGAGGAGTGAGCGCGCGCGGGGTTTCAAACTCCAGCGAAGTTCGCAAGAAGGAGGGAAAGATGAAAAGGAAGTGTTTTCTTTGCCAGCAGCCGGGACATTTTGCCAGAGTCTGCCCTCAGAAAAAGGCGTGGCAAGGAATGGTGGGGGCAGTGGGAGGTGAGGAGGAAGGTGATAAAAAGCAGGGAAACAGGAATGCTTGGCTGCAGAAAAGTGGGCACAGCAGCCAGGCGAGCAACCAGTAAAGGTGCCCAAGCCAGACCCTCCCCGGGCAGCCATAGCCCTAGAGGTGGAACTAGAACTCCCCAACGGACACCCAATTAAGGTGAAGGCGCTGCTGGATTCAGGCAGCTCTTGCAACTTCTTTAGCAGGGATTTTGCGCTAGAACACCAGCTCCCCGTGGTGCCTCTAGCACACCCCTTGCAAGTAACGACCATTGATGGGAGAGAACTTCTGGGGGGGGGAAGTGACCCACCAAACCCTTCCCATGAAAATGAGGGTTTCCAGACACACTGAGACAATTGCTTTTCACGTAGCCACACTAGCAGGACCACCAATCATACTGGGAATGAGTTGGCTGGCACTGCACGATCCAGTGGTAGGATGGCACCAGTGGACAGTCACCTTTGGGTCAGCCCACTGCGTAGAGCATTGCCACGGGGAGGAACCCCAGAGGATGGCAGTTGCCAGGGTGGCAGGGCTGGCGGTAGGAGAAAAGGGGAGAGTACCACCTCAGTACGCCGACCTGGAAGAAGTCTTCAGTGAGAAGGAGGCGGATAGGCTACCCCCCCACAGACCCTTTGACTGTCAGATCAACCTTCTCCCAGGGGCTCAGCTGCCGGTGGGTAAGCTGTACGCCATGTCGGACAGGGAGATGCAGGAGTTGCGGAGGTTTATTGACAAGAACCTGAAGAGGGGTTTCATACGAGAATCGAGGGCGGTGGGGGGTAGTCTATTGGGAAATTGATTAGCAGCTTTGCTTGCCCCCGGAGTCCACACACTTCCCTGCGTTGCTCAGCTCCCTCTGGGCAGTTTCCAGCTGCAGCTTAGCAGAGCGATGCACAGCGTTAGAAGCAGAAGCGGTGTTGCCGTTTGTGCGTAATAAATCAGGCCGACGCACGCTTTCTTCCTTATCTTACAAAGAGCTTTATTCTCGTACAGTTCAACAGGTTACAGCTCCCGGTGACACCGCACTCATTTTCCGCTGCGTTCCATACCGGAGCTAAGCTCACTCTGTGAGACAGAGTAGAAGAACACTCCCCTCAGTGTTCTACGCCACGCCTCAAAGAATGTGAGACGTCATTCAGAACTTCTTAACCCTGTAAGTTCTGACTCTCTCCATAAGTCCAGTGTTCTTTGTGGACAAGAGAGACTCCAAAGAGCCCAGATTGGTCGTAGATTACAGGGGGTTAAACCTTGTGTCGGAACCAGTGACCTTCCCAATGCCCAGGATTGACGACATTTTGGCCAGAGTAAGGAAAGGGAAGGTCTTTACCAAGTTGGACCTTCAGGGGGCTTACAATTTGATAAGGATGAGGGAGGGGGATGAATGGAAAACCACCATGTTCACCCCTCTGGGGGCCTTTGAGTACCTCGTTATGCCTTTTGGACTACAATCAGGCTCCGCCTGTTTTCAAGCTTTCATGCACCACGTGCTGGGGTCCCTACTGTACAAGAATTGCGTGGCTTTCTTGGACGACGTGTTAATCTACTCGGAGAACGAAGAGCAGCATGTAAAGGACGTCAGGGAAGTGCTGAAAAGGCTGCAGGAGCACCAGCTGTGGGTCAAACTGGAGAAAAGCCAGTTCCACGCCAGAGAGGTGGAGTTCCTGGGTTACAGGTTGTCGGACAAAGGCTTAGCCATGGACCCAGGCAAGGTGCAGGCAGTGCTAGAATGGAAGACTCCCAAGAATCGGAAGGACGTGCAGAGGTTCCTGGGGTTTGGAAACTTCTACAGGAAGTTCATCAAGAACTTCGCCCACTTAACGGCACCCATAACCGATTGCCTCAGCAGCAAGAAGAAGTTTGAATGGACGGAAGAGGCTCAGCAGTCCTTTGAGAAGCTAAAGAGGGCGTTCACTTCAGAAGAGCAACTCTTACACGTAGATCTGCAGAAACCGATGAGGCTGGAGACAGACGCATCAGACAGAGCGGTGGGAGCCGTATTGCTCCAGCCGGGAAATCGGGGAGAGTGGAAGCCGTGCGCCTTTTTCTCAAGGAAGCTGAACAAGTCAGAACAAAACTACACGGTGTATGACCGGGAACTGCTGGCAATCCATGAGGCTTTTCGCCGCTGGAGACATTTTCTAATAGGTGCACAGCACAAGATCCAGGTGTGCACGGACCATAAGAACCTGGAATATTGGAGGACTGCGCGAGTTCTGAACCAAAGGCAGGTGCGATGGGCACAGGAGTTTTCCAAGTTTTTGTTTGAGATTAGGTACGTGCCGGGGAAGGAAAACGTCAGAGCAGACGCTCTTTCTCGCAAACCTGAGTACTTGGAAGGAGAGGAAGTGCCGGAAGTACGCCATGTCATACCCGAGGATCGATGGGTGTGTGGTGCAGCGTTGGTAAGGAGACAAGAACTAGCCGGGTTGACGAGGGATGACCAGTACGCCCAAGCTAAAATCAGGGAGATCCGAAATGCTGGAGAAAATCAGGGGGGGTTTGAGGTTAAGGAGGGGGCTTTGTACTATAAAGGAGCGTTGTACATACCCGAAGGGGACTTGAGGAGAAGGATACTCAAACAACTTCATGACAACCCCACGGCGGGACATTTCGGTCAACACAAAACCATGTTGCTTGTCACTAGGCAGTTCTGGTGGCCAAGGGTGAGGGAAGATGTGAGGGAATACGTACGGGGGTGCGAGCGCTGCCAGTGTGCGAAAGGGGAGAGGGCAGCACCCGCGGGGTTACTGGAACCCTTACCCACACCAGAAAGACCATGGGAGGTGGTATCAATTGATTTTATGACAGATTTACCCAAGTCCAGGGGAAAAACAGCAGTCATGGTGGTAGCTGACTTGATGACCAAAATGTGCCATTTTATTGCTTGCTCGCATGCAGTGACGGCAGAGGAAACAGCTAGGCTGTTTGTAGGTCATGTCTTCAGGTTGCATGGCGCCCCCTTGAGGGTTTTGTCCGACAGAGGCAGGCAATTTACTTCCAGATTCTGGAGAAAGCTCATGAGCCTGCTGGATGTAGAAGTAAGCTTCTTGACGGCCAGACACCCAGAGACCAACAGACAAGCAGAAAGAGCTAATAGCATACTTCAACAGTACCTACGCTGCTATGTCAACGAAAGGGAGAACGATTGGGTGGACAAACTAGCGCTGGCTGAATTTGCGTACAATAACGCGGAACATGTGTCCACGGGAATGAGCCCGTTCATGGCCAATTATGGGTGTCACCCCAGGGCCTTCCCAGGGGAAGGGGAGGGGAGGTGGAGTGTACCGGCAGCGGAGCAGTTTGTGGAAGAAATGGAGGCCTTACACCAACAGCTTAAGATGAACTTGGAACGGGCCAAGGAAGTGTACAAGAGGCAGGCAGACAAGCACCGTAGGGAAGGGGAAACCATATGGGTTGGAGACCGGGTGTGGTTGTCAACACAAGGGTTACCGTTCAAGGGAGGTTGCAAGAAGTTGCGGCCAAGGCGGCTGGGACCTTTCGAGGTGACACAGCAGGTTAATCCCATGGCCTTTAGGCTCAAGTTGCCGACCAGTATGAAACTATACCCGGTGTTCCATAGGTCTTTACTCTCACCATATAGGGAGGGACTGGAATTTCCAAGGCGAGAGAGAGAGGTCCCCACACACCCACACGTAGAGGAAAGGGAACTTAGTAGTCAAGCTGCGGAAATACTCGATTCAAGATGGCAAAGGGGACAGGTGGAGTATTTGGTGGCTTGGGAGGGGGAACCCGAGTCTGAAAACACATGGGTTCCTGCGGAAGCCATCAGGGATGAGTATCTCCGGGGGGAGTTTCACAGCAGGTTCCCAAGGAAGCCCAAACCAACAGCGAGGTTCTGGGAGGAGCAATTTGGCACCACAGATGAGGAAGAAGATTTCATGGGGTTTCATGCCTCTGAAGAGGAGGGAGGAGAGGTATCCGAGGGAGAGGAATCGGACTGGGAAGATTACCCGGTGCGAAGAGATAGTAGCCGGTGGAGAGCAATGTTTGAATCTTCTGGGGATGGGGATAGCTCCTTCAGGGGATTCCCTGCATCACCGCCAAGGAAAAGGGAAGGAGGTGAGGGGGGTCCTGGGAGGGAGGTGGATGTCAGGGAACTGACATCGGAGCTCAGAGCGGAGGTAGGGCTCTCCGATGATGCAGGAGAAGGGACCAGCAGGGAGAGGGAGAATACTTCCATTGGGGAAGGAAATAAGCGTGACACCAGGAAAGAAGGGGAGGAGGGAAGGTCTTCGGAGAGAGGGCTCCAAGACCCTTCCACAGGGTCTAGCGGGGAGAGCCCAGGACCTCCGCTGGCCACGCCCACTCTGCGCAGGAGACTTCCGCGCAGAGAGGCTAGGAGGAGACTTGGCGTCAAACAGCTTTTATGTTGGAAGAAGTTTAGGGAACGCCCACTGACGGATTCTGCCAGTGACTGAGACAGTCGCCTTGTAAGGGCTGTCAAATCAGGGAAAGGTTTAGCTACCCCAACAGCTGGGAGCAGTTTGGAATTTACGCACAAGCAACCCCAATTCCCATTACACCCATCAATATCAATTTTTGTTCCATCCAGTCTATTAACTTATTACCCCATTCCAAAAAACCCCGGACTTTTTATCGTTAGGCGCATATATTCCGGCGACAATTATCTTTTCTCCTTGAAAAGTGATTTGTACTACTATCATTCTTCCCTCTTTGTCTTTATACATTAATTTTGGGTCAAGCTTTTCTTTTATATATAGTACCACTCCTCTTTTCTTAACATTATCTGATGCCACAAAATCCAACCCTAATCTCTTATTGCTTAAGATTCTTTTATGCTTCTTTGTTACATGGGTCTCTTGTAGACAAATTAAATCAAGGTTCCTCTTTAATAATACGTGGGCAATCTGGTTCCTTTTATTTTTATTATTAAGCCCGTTCACATTCCACGACAGTATTTTTAAAGCCATGGTTGATATACAGTAAATAGGTTATCGAATCTAAGTTAGATCTACTGTTCCTTATCTTCTGTCTCTTCCTCTTCTTTTTCTTCTCCTGAATTTTCCTCCTCTTTTCCCTCTCCACTCCCTCCATCTCCACCCCTCTCTCCCCCCATCCGCTCCCCCCTTCCTCCCATCCCCCCATCCTTCTCAGTTCCTTTTCGTACCTTCTTGCAAATTTTTCCAGCTCCAGAGGACTGGATAGTTTAAATCTTTTTCCCTTAAAATAGAATGAAATCCCTTCCGGGAATTCCCATCTATACTGGATCCCATTTTTCTTCAACTGGTTGGTTAATTTTTTATAACCGTCTCTCCTTCGAAGAAATCTTGAAGGAATCTCTTTAAATATAAGAATTGGTTTTCCCTGAATACACAACTTTTTGTTATAGTTCTGTTTCAGTACTTCATTCCTCATGTCCAAAGAGTTGAACATAACTAATACGTCTCCTGGCAGTTTCTTCCCTCTAGCTTTAGCGGATTTTACTTTTATCCGAAAGATGTTTGCTATTGAATATCCCATATCCTCTTCTTTCATATCTAACCAAGCTGCCAGTTCTTTAACCAGTTTAGATCTTATATTTTCATTTGGGTCCTCTGGGATCCCCCTGAATTTCAGATTTGATTGTTTCTGTCTCATCTGAGTCATTGCCATACTGTCCAACAGTTCTTCCTGTATTTTATTTATCTCCTTGACCTCTATTTTAAGCCTATCCATATCCTTCCTACTTTCTTTCATATCTTTTTGCACCCTCTTCATTGAGTCCTCAAGAGCGTTGGATCTTACCGTCAAATCTTTTACTTTTCCTGTCAGCTCTCCCACCACCCCCTCCAATCTCTTATCCAATGTATCCTGTACTTCTAATAACTTTTTCTCGATATATTGTTCATTACGTTTAAATTCTTTCCTTATTTCCACCATTAAGCTGTCATAGTCCTTGATTTCTTTCCCTTCTTTCCCATTTTCTTGTCTGGATGGTCTCCTTTCAACTGGCATTCCCACCCCTTTTTTCATTTTGTATTTCAGCTTATATTAATTAACTAGTAAAAATTTTTCACCCCTAGAGGTCGCTAAACTGAGATATTGAATTTCTCTATTCCTCCAATGTAATTCTTCTAGTGTAGTTCCCTTCTGCCCCCACACGGTGGCGCCTTAGTTGCCTTATATTAATTATCTAGTCAGATTTTCCCCACCCCTAGAGGTCGCAAAGCTGAGATATTGAATTTCTCTATTCTTCCGATGTAGTTCTTCCCATGTAGTTCCCCTCTACCCCCACACGGTGGCGCCTTAATTGCTTTCCAAGATTTAACTCTTAAAATATGAAAAATACAAAGAAGAAGAGGGAAGGAGAGGGGAGAACAACAACAAGAAACCGAGAAAAAAAAGAGGGAGGGGGAAGACACACAACCAAAAAGTTCTCAGGAACAGGATACGAGGTGAGTTTCAATGCAAGAGCAGAAACGGGGAAGAGAGGCGGAGTCAAGTGGAAGGAGCTCCACGAGGAGAGGAGCTTCCCGGGGTAACGGAAGGTCTTGCCAAAAAGTCCTACTTAAGCCTTCCTTTCTTTTCCCCTTATCCGTTTGCCCCCAGTCTCTTCCGACTAAAGCGGTAATTCATTCGCTTAAAGTGCAGCGTCCATCTTCTCCTAATTGGTTGTTGTTGTGTACCACTTTAAAGAAGGAGGAGGAAACAAGTGTGAAATGGCGGCGGAGAGTCCCACTGTATTCTCAAACTCTCCTCATACAGTTCATGTTCTCCTCCCAAACCTCCTTAAACAGACGCTGCCTCTCAGCGTTTCAGTTCCTCTTATTTCCAGTTCAATTTTTAGTCCTTCAGACTCCTCAAGCATAAAACAATCACTGTTAAAACGTGGGAGGCAGAAATCACAGTTTAAGCACTATTTAAAACAGGCACTGTTTAAACAGGCAAGCAAGAGGGTTGATTGCAGGGTCTCACTTATGTGTCCCAAACTAGTCACTGGCATAACGCACCCCGACCTGGACAAACAAAGAATTTCCATTCACTTCTCTCTAGTCCATTAAGATATTTTCAGTCATTTCGTTGCCTCAGATTTCTTATACTTTGTATCCGAGGTCTCTCCGCTACACCCACTTAGCGGTTACTTTCTTACTTTCTCTCCTCTCCCAGCCTTCCGCTATACTCCATTTTACTCTTACCGCTGCAGTGGACTCCTTCTCCTTTCTCCCCACGTCTTCTTATTCCGCTGGTTTTCTTGGCCAAATTTCTGTTTGTTGTTGCTGTCGTTGCCTTATTTACATCCAGCTTCTTAACTGCTGTTGGAGGCTCACCGCTTTCACTCGGAGCCTGAGGCTTCACAGCACGGGGTTTGTTGCTTCCCCTCGTGTTGCAGCTCAAATCCTGTTAAAAACTAAAAAACAGGAGAGCACACGCAGCACCGCCGGGTACTCTGTCCCCCAGGATAATCCTCCTGAGGTTTCGATGTTCACGGAGCCTTCGTGACGCCTCTGGACCCCCGTGTTGTTCGAGACCCCCCCCCAGAGGGTAGCCTCGCGCTCCTTTTTCGTGGCTGCGGCTCTACCTCTCTTTTAAATCAGAACCAGTGAGGGCGGTGAAGGTCCTGTGTGAGTGTCTGGAAGCGGTTGGAGGATGGATGGCGGCTAACAGATTGAGGTTGAATCCTGACAAGACAGAAGTACTGTTTTTGGGGGACAGGAGGCGGGCAGGTGTGGAGGATTCCCTGGTCCTGAATGGGGTAACTGTGCCCCTGAAGGACCAGGTGCGAAGCCTGGGAGTCATTTTGGACTCACTGCTGTCCATGGAGGCACAGGTCAAATCTGTGTCCAGGGCAGCTGTTTACCAGCTCCATCTGGTACGTAGGCTGAGACCCTATCTGCCTGCGGACTGTCTCGCCAGAGTGGTGCATGCTCTGGTTATCTCCCGCTTGGACTACTGCAATGCACTCTACGTGGGGCTACCTTTGAAGGTGACTCGGAAACTACAACTAATCCAGAATGCGGCAGCTAGACTGGTGACTGGGGGCGGCCGCCGAGACCATATAACACCGGTCTTGAAAGACCTACATTGGCTCCCAGTACGTTTCCGAGCACAGTTCAAAGTGTTGGTGCTGACCTTTAAAGCCCTAAACGGCCTCGGTCCAGTATACCTGAAGGAGCGTCTCCACCCCCATCATTCTGCCCGGACGCTGAGGTCCAGCGCCGAGGGCCTTCTGGCGGTTCCCTCATTGCGAGAAGCAAAGCTACAGGGAACCAGGCAGAGGGCCTTCTCGGTAGTGGCGCCCGCCCTGTGGAACGCCCTTCCAGCAGATGTCAAAGCGATAAACAACTACCTGACATTCGGAAGACATCTTAAGGCAGCCCTGTTCAGGGAAGTTTTTAATGTGTGATATTTTACTGTATTTTTGGTTTTTATGGAAGCCGCCCAGAGTGGCTGGGGAGGCCCAGCCAGATGGGCGGGGTATAAATTATTATTATTATTATTATTATTATTATTATTATTATTACCGGAAGTCTCAGGCCTTTTCTCTCTCAGCGGCCATCTTCTAATAACTGTATTTTCTTGAGCTTTCTCTAGAGAAGGGGCTGTTTTGTATATTGGAGCAGAATAGTGTATTAGCTCTCATGTTTTGTGTAAAGCAAGCCCTTGTTAAGTACCGTCAGCTGAATTGGGCTTGTGCCCAGATCTTAGCACACTAACCGATGAAACAGGTGAGGGTAACCTCTGGCCCTCCAGATGTTGCTGAACTACAATTCTCATCATCCTGCCCATTGGCAATGCTGGCTGGGGCTGAGGAATTTCAAGGAAGCTTTCGACTTGCCCCGACCTACACCTACCTACCCACTGAACGAAGGAGCAAGAAAGCAAAAGGCAAGTTCAGAATTCCAGATTTTTCCAAATTGTGGGATGTAAACACAGGAGCAGTCAATGACAGCATTCCTAGAGTGTACATGTTAGAACATGGGGAGGGATGTCTGTTCAGCAAGCAGGTAAACTTCCTGGGGACAGACTTCCTCCGCATGTGACCAGAGGTGGGTGTGGCCTCACCTGTGCAGGTAAATGATAAAAGCACAGGGCAGGCAGCCATCTGTCTCTCTCTGCCATTTTTCTTTCGAAGAAGAAGCTTTTATAAAGACTGTGTCGTGTCTTGTATTTTAAGAGGGAACAAAAGGGGAAATTACCAGGGTAATTATTATAGAGGTTCTAGCGAACCTGTGCACACGTTATTGAGAGAGTCAGAACTTACAGGGTTAAGAAGTTCTGAGTGACGCTTGACATTCTTGGAGGCGTGTTTAGAACACTGGGAGTGGTCAGTATCTCTGAGAGAGAGAGAGAGAGACACACGCAGTGTGAGTCTAGCCGCACACGAGATGAGTGCGCTGTCACCGGGATTAACGATCTGTTGATCTGTACGAGATTAAAGCTACTTGTAAGATAAGGAAGACACCGAGCGTCTGCCTGATTTATTGCTGCACACAGAGGCTTGCTTCTGACGCTGTGCTAATCTCTGCTAACTGGAGCTGGAAGCCCGGAGGAAGCAGACACACGCAGCGGAAGCGTGTGGGCTCCAAATGGGGCAAGCGAAGCTGCCAGAAAAAGGTCTCCAAAGGTTATGGAAGATCAGCTGACGCTGTGAAGCAAGCCAGGTCCGTGCCGGTGTGTGTGCTGGATCTCCTGCCAGGGAGGGGCAGTGGAGAAAAGCTGTAAGCCGAGACGCAGAGAGAAACGCTGCAGACAGCTGGAGCCAGCTGGGGAGCTGTGCCTTTGATCGTGAGGCAAGGAGCTCGCTGGGAAGCAGCTGTGCTGGTACCGGGTGCCGGGAGGAGCTACTACTGTTCGTAAGTAAGCTGGGCCCCGGGGGAGAAGATGGCAGAGAGCCATGAGTCGCGTGCAGTCCCTTTTGAAGATGTGGACGGGAAGGAGCCCTGGGTCGCGTGGCAGGCACTGAAGGTTGCAGTGGGAGCCACACCAGAGGGGGCCAGATGCTGCACAGACGCTGCAGAAGCTGGGGGACCCCCAGAGAGTCCAGGAGGGGCTGTGGGACGCCCTGGAAGCCCAAGGGGGGCTGGAGCCGTGTCTGGAAGCTGCTGCGATGCTTTGACACGCCAACGTGATGGGCAGCCGTGTGCTGGAAAGCTGCTGAAAGCTGGGAAGAGGAAAGCAGTGGCTAGCTGTTCCTCTGGAAGTTATGCACCCAGGAATGGGGGTGCAAGCCAGAAAGGCCAGTCCAAGGGTCTTGAGTGCCAGGCTGTTTGGCAGGAGCTGGAGAAGGTTTGCAGAGAAACCACAGAGCTGGAAGCCAAAGGCCACGTCCCCAGTTGCAGAGAAGCCTCAAGGAGAGCTGCTGGCAAGAGTGGGGGGGCACAGAAGTCCAAAGGCAAGTCCACTCGTTGCTGTTTTGTTTGCGGTTCCCCTCAACACCTGCGCAGAAGCTGTCCAGAGAAAGGGCAGGAAAGTCCCAAGGACATTTCCCATGGGAACCAGCCCGGGAGAAGAGGCCAGCGTGGGAAAGCGCAGGAGCGGCCGGAAGGGGAAGGAGGTGCTTATCAGCTGTTTGCGTCTATGGCTGTTGTGAAAGACACCTGTAAAGGCCCTAAGGAGGGGGGCAGAAGGAACTCTGTTGCTAAGGCAACGAAGGACAATGTGCTACGTTGGGTCATTGACTCTGCTGCAAATAGGCATCTCGTGCCTGAGTCACCTGGTGTCCAGATAAAGAACTGCAGAGCTGTTTCAGCTGGGAAAACAGTGTGTTTTGCTGATGGGTCACAAAGGCTTGTAAAAAAGTCTGGGAATATTTATCTTTCTTTCTTGCAGGCGCAGCTGGAAGTCTACGTGGCGCCGGGACTGAATTGTTGTCTTTTGTCTGTACCGTGTCTTTTACAGGAGGGGTACATGGTTTGTTTTGAGAACAATGTCTGTACAATTTCCAGAGGGTGGAAGCAACTGGTACGTGTTGAGAAAAATCAGAACAACCTCTTTGTTCTGAAAACAACTCCACTGGAGGAAAAAGGAGTGGGGAATGTTGGGAAAACTGGGAAAGCAAACATTCACACTCATGTTTCATGTGCATGCGTGTGGCACAAGAGGATTGCACATGGGTCTTGTGATGACTTGCAGATGTTACCAGAATGCACCAAAGGGTGCAAGGTAAGAGAATGTGGTGAAACCCTAAATTGCAGGGCTTGCAGGAAAGCCAAGAACAAGGGATACAGTTATCCCAGGGTGGAGAGGGTAACCACAAAGCCTTTTGAGCTTGTGCACGCAGACCTGTTTGGGCCTATGCCTCAGCCAAGTCTGGGCAAAGCCAAGTTTTTGCTGATTTTGATCGATGATTTTACTCGGAACTCCTGGGCTTTTTCGCTGACATCGCAGGAGGAAGCAACGCAACTGATCAAAGATTGGGTTGCGCAGGTGGAACAGAGGTTCTCCACCAAGGTGCAGGGATTCAAGTTTGACCGTGGTTCAGAGGTCACTGGGTCTGCTCTAAAGAGTTTCTTTCGCCAGAGGGGGATACGTCACAAGGTGACTTCGCCTCAGGAGAGTGGCGTGGCAGAGCTGAGGAGTAAGGCTCTGGTTCAAGTTTCAGAGGTCCTATTGAGTGACTCTGGGTTGCCTCACAGTTTCTGGGGGGAGGCAGTAAAAACGGCCAATTTCACGATGAACAGGTGCTACAATGCAGTGGTAGGTGACACCCCATATTTCTTGCTCAACGGACAGAAGCCGCAGGTGCATTTCTTCCGTTCGTTTGGTTGCAGGGCCATGGTGCCTGTACCAAAGTGGTTGCAGCAAGAGGGTGGTCCAAGGTACCAGGAAATGATCTACTGTGGGTATGAACCCGCGACCAAGGGGTGGAGATTTGCGTACCCAGAAGGTGATCAGACCAAGCTTCTGGTCAGTAAGCATGCTGAGTTCAAAGAGCAGCAGGAAAGTAGCTCAAGGCGCAAAGTCAGCCATGACATTGTCTCAGATTGTTTGTCCGAATCTGAGGAGGAGGGGGAGCCAGGTAATGGTGATCTGGTCGATGAGCAGGATCAGCACCAGGGGGAGGCGTCTCCACAGGTTGTGAAAGGAGTGTCCAAGAGTGAGCCCTCATCTCCTGTTAGAGTGATGGAGAAAGCTCACAGACGGGTCAAGTCAGAGGGGGAGTCTGATGAAGAAGACGCACTTGCTGGCCCCAGTGGGTCAGGAGAAGAACCCCAGTTTGTGCCCAGGCGGTCTTCACGGGCAACAAAGGGAATTCCACCTGAGAGGTTTCGAGTCACAAATGCGTGGGTTGGTCTCGCACAGTGCGAACCAGAGATTTGTGAGGAGACTCAACAGGCAGGTGGGAAGGTGTGGGACACACAGAGGTCTGTAAAGGTGTGTTCACAAGTCCTCTCAGAATGTGATGCGAGAGGGGGTATTGAGAGAGTCAGAACTTACAGGGTTAAGAAGTTCTGAGTGACGCTTCACATTCTTGGAGGCGGGTTTAGAACACTGGGAGTGGTCAGTATCTCTGAGAGAGAGAGAGAGAGACACACGCAATGTGAGTCTAGCCGCACACGAGATGAGTGCGCTGTCACCGGGATTAACGATCTGTTGATCTGTACGAGATTAAAGCTACTTGTAAGATAAGGAAGACACCGAGCGTCTGCCTGATTTATTGCTGCACACAGAGGCTTGCTTCTGACGCTGTGCTAATCTCTGCTAACTGGAGCTGGAAGCCCGGAGGAAGCAGACACACGCAGCGGAAGCGTGTGGGCTCCAAATGGGGCAAGCGAAGCTGCCAGAAAAAGGTCTCCAAACACGTTACCGTTGCGAACTTAAAGGGGGAATGTTTATAAACTCTGCTGATATTTTGGAAACTTGTTAGCACAAGTTGGATTAGGATATAATCTCACAATACATCCTCTCCTGCACCCCTGAACATTCCCACAAAGGGTTATTGGCCCCAGTATTGCATATTTTTGCGTATTTTTGAAGGATTGCATTGGATTGTGATTTTGAGCTGAGTAGTATTTTTCTGAGTTAACTTCCTGGTAAGCACATGGTCCTTTGTTCCATTGTGCAGTGGGGATTAAGCAACCCCCCCCCTTCCCTCAGAGTTCACAGTGACCCAAGGCAGTGAAGAATTGTTTTGCATTTTGAGATTTTTGAGATTTTGATTTTAAAATTTTGAGAAATTTTGAAATTTTGAAGAATTTTGAAATGTTGGATTTTAAGATGGCTAGAGCAGCTTTTGATAGTGATGCAAAGCTAGGAATGCCTGTGCTGAATGAACACAATTTCATACACTGGAAGCAGCGCTTGATAGCATGTTTAGATTATAAGCACATTTTGGAAGCTTTATTTATTTTTTTTTCATAAGATTTTTATTGAAGTTTTACAAAAAAGAAAAGTAGAAATTCACAGAATAAAAACCATAGATTACAAAAAAAAGAAACACACAAAAGAGAAAAAAATACAGAAAGAAAAACACAACTAATTAAAAAAGATTAAATTTAAACAAAGAAAAAATAAAACCAATCCATTTTTCCAATAACCTCAATTTCATATGCTTATGTTCTTGACCTCCTCACACCTTCCCCTTTTTGTATTCCCATTCAAATATTTAATTCAGCAAATTCTTACCCTTTATCAAATGTTTAAACTTTATACCATAACATATACTATGTCCATATTTTCAACCAATTATCAATACTTTTTTGCATAATCTTAATACTTATTCTACTTATTCAAACCTTTATTAGGCATTATACAAACAAAACGATAAAAGAAAAAGTAACATATAAAAGCCTTGAGATATATACAGAAAGGCAGCAGTTGGCTACATACATATATATTTATATACATATAAAATCAGTGGTTTTCCTTGTTAACCTGCTCCTTGGAGGACTGCTACCAAAAACTCGGCTACCCCCGCCGTTACCCTTTGGTCAACGTCGGATAGGCAGAATCCCACACATTCACCTTGTTGGGGCTCCAGACCACCCAAAAGAGGGGACAGCACGCGTTGACGGAGCGTACTGTACAATGGGCACTGAAAGAGAATGTGCTCTACCGTGTCCGGGACATTCATAAAACATCTGCAGAATCTCTTGTTTCTAGGGATGTTTTGATATCTTCCCCTGACAAATGCTGAGGGAAAAACATTCAAACGGGCCAGCATAAAAGCCCTACGTTGGGCTGGAATTATTAATTTGGTGACGTAATTGGCTCTGCTATCTAAGATATTTAAATCATAGAATATGGGCGAACAAATTTTGTTTACAGCTGCCATAATATTTTGCCTCTCGACATCCTTTAGTCTAGTTAGGATATTATGGAAAATGTATTGCTCATTAGAATTGTACAGGGGCTCCAGCTCGATGCCTAAAGATTCAATCTTTTTTTCGAGGTACTGATACCATCTTGATTTGTAGGAGTCTTTGAGCAAATCAGCGAGCAGACTTGATGGAGGGCAGCGAAAATGGCAGCGTAACCAGTACTTTATTGAGGTGGACCAGGCCCAATATTCCA
Source organism: Podarcis filfolensis (assembly GCF_964270895.1). Lineage (NCBI taxonomy): Eukaryota > Metazoa > Chordata > Lepidosauria > Squamata > Lacertidae > Podarcis > Podarcis filfolensis. Next base: position 9,601,891 of record NC_139619.1, read on the forward strand.
TTGTGTGTATGCCTATTTCTGCACACATTGTTTCATATTTGATCACAGCTGGGAGTCCAAGAATACGTCTCAGAAAGCTGGAGTGAATCTTTTTTAAATCACTATTATATGCTTGGACCCATAGCGGTATTCCATAGAATATCTGGGATTGCACTTTTGTTTGGAATATCTGATTGGCCGCAGGAATAAATTGATTGCCTTTCTGATAATAAAAATGGGTAACTGCTGATGAGGTGCACTTTGCCTGTTTTATGGCATTTGTGCGATGATTTGCCCACCCTAAATTGCTCTGGAATAAGATTCCCAGATACCTATAGATTTTCACTTGTTGGATTTCCTGCCCTCTTATTTTCCATTTCTCTAATTTCCAACCATTCGAGAAGACCAAAATTTTTGTCTTCTCGTAATTTATAGAGAGCTTGTTACATTCGCAGTAAAGGATCAGAGAAGATATAAGACGTTTCAGACCCAAGCTCGTTAATGATAGTAGAACAGCATCGTCTGCGTATAATAACAGAGAAACTGGTTTCTGATTAAGTTTAGGGGCATGTGATTCTATTTTTTGAAGGTGATCTGGCAAGTCTGATAAAAATAAATTAAATAGGAAGGGGGCAAGAATACACCCTTGTTTTACCCCTTTCGAGTTTGGGATGTCTGATGAAAGGTGACCTTTGGTGTTAAGTTTGACTTGACAGATATTGGAAGAGTATAAATTTTTTATTAGGATCAATAAGCGCTGATCAATTTTTAATTCTGCGAGTTTCCTCCACAGCTTTGGGCGGTCAATTGAGTCAAATGCACCACGAAAATCTACAAAAGCAGCAAATATCTTAGATTGCCTTTGAGATCTGTATTTTTCAACCAAATGCATAAGTATAAGGCAGTGGTCTAATGTAGAGCAACCTTTGGAGAAACCTATTTGTTCTTTCCCTGGTAAATTTAGATTTTTCATCCAGGTAAGGAGTTTAGATAAAAGGTGCTTAGCGTAGATTTTCCCTATCACTGATAATAGGCTTATCGGTCTATAATTCCTTGGTTCTTTTGGGTCGCCATTTTTAAAGATTGGGATAATTATTGATCTTAACCATATCTCAGGTATGATCCCATATTTATCTATGAGAGTAAACAATTGAGCTAAGGGTTCTGCCCACCAATCTATATAGGTCTTAAATAATTCTATTGGTAGACCGTCTGGCCCAGGAGATTTCCCCGATTTGAAATTTTTAACTATCTCTCTAATTTCCTCTTCTTCTACCCTTGGCCACTCCTGGAGTTTATTGATTTTATTTTTAGTGGTTTCATTTCCTTTAAGTTCACTGTGTAGATTGTTAAATACAGATGTAAAATATTGGGACCATTTGGATTCTGCAATTGGTGGTAGAGTTAGTTGATTTTCGGCTTTCAATCCTCCGTACACTAGGTTCCAGAACGCTTTGTTATTTTTGCTCTGAATTGAGTCAAGTAATTGTAGCCATTTTTGGGTTGCATATTTCTGTTTCTTTTCGGCCAGAATGTAATGATATTTTCTTTTTTCATCAAGATAAGAGGGCTCTAGTTTAGTGCGATTATTTTTAAATGTTTGGCGCAGTTTTCTTTTTAGCTGGAAGCATTCATCATCAAACCAAGGGCTAGCGCTATGTTTAAGTACCCAAACTTTAGGTGGAGTACTAAGTTCTACGAACATTTGGAAGATTTCATTATAAATTTTCGGAATATCGCTGTAGGAATTAGTGGTCTTTAAGTTGGATAATACTTGTTTTCTCAGGTTGGCTGTAAGTTTTTGCCCCACTACTGCACTCATTTCCTGGGACCATTTTAATTGGGTCATTTGTTTGTATTGAGAGGGTTCTATAATATTGTGCTTGGTTATTTTGGTTTCATCCTTTAAGTTAATAGACAACAATAATGGCTGATGGTCGCTTTCAGTACGCGTTCCGATTTTGAGGTCCATGATCGAATTTATAATATTATAAGGGACAAGAATATAGTCGATGACACTGCATCCTCGGGGGGAGAAGTATGTAAACTCCCCGCTTCTATCGCCTTTTGTTGAACCGTTCACAATCTGTAAATTAAAGTTGTTACATAATTCAAGTAGGCGTAAGCCTTCGTTGTTTACAACCCTATCTCTGGAGAATCGTCCTATTTTCAGGGCATGTGCGATATCATTGTCAGTATTCCAATTTAGTTTGCTACATAGTTGTTCATTGTTGGTTCCCACTCTGGCATTAAAATCACCTGCTATTATCAATGAGGCATTTGGGTATTTAGCGGTCAAATTTTCTATATAAAAGGTTAGTTGTGACCAATTTTCACTGTTGCTGTTGTTTTTGGATGGGGGGATATAGACATTTACAAGTAGCAAAGTATCTTCTTTTTGGGTTAAAAGTAGGGCTTGTGCAAGTGGCAAGCATTTTTCTAGCTGCTTGATTTCAAACCCTAAGTTGTCTTTGATCATACAACAGAACCCTGCTTTCGGCCGGCCCTTCGTGTTTGTTTTCAATGCGGGTTTCGTATAGGAGGAGAATCCTTTGATTTTAATATCTCTAGTTGACCATGTTTCTTGTAGAAGTATTAATTCAAAATCTTTAAAGAAGTTCATTAGGTCTGGGTCTCCGTCTTTGTTTCCCCACCCTGCAATATTCCAGGACAGCAAGCGTAGAATCCGTTTTTGAGTTGGTGGCTGGTTGACAGCATTTAGTCATTCTAATTCTGTTATTGAGTCCAGCGAGGAATTTTGTCTTGTGCCGATACAGCCATTTGTCACTACTTTCGGTGGGGAACATAATGGTGGATCTTTTAGATTCTTTTTTAAAGTGCGGGAAATTAGAATTTCCTCCCTTTCTTGATTTTCTTCCTTAGCTGTTCCTTGTTCCTGAGAGATTTCTGTGGTTGGTGGACTATTATGGACCGTAGGATTGTTTTCGGTCTCTACTTCCATTTCTTTGGTCTCGTTTGATGTTGAGTTCAATGTGTCAGGTCTGTTGGAGGTCATCTTTTGTTCGGGAATGTTAGAATCCTTTGTAGTACTTAAATAAGGGGTACCTATTTCGTTTGGGGCTAGTATTTGATATCTCAGCCAGGAATTTGTGGTCTCATTACTGGAGTTTTTCCTTGTCATTTCATATTTTAAAGGAGGCTGGATTTGAAGCTCTGCATCTATACATTTAAAAGTTCCATTAGTAGCTCTCTTTTTGACTATGCATTTTGGGGAGAGGGCTGATAGGTGTGAGGTTTGATTGTGTATTGTTTCTACTGCATTTTGTTGACCTTGTTGGTGAATTTCGATCAATTTGGCCTGTAGTTTCGTCAGTTTACTGAGTATGCTTATTTGTTCTTTATCTGGTAGGTTGGTAAAGTTACTCAGCAGATCTTCTTCTTCTGGGACTGTCCAGTCTGTTGTGTCAAGGGCGAGGCTGTTAATTGATGCTACAATCGCATGGTTTGGGAGCTTGGATTTTTCTTGCGTGATTTCCCGGGTAGCTGGCAGCGGTTTCTCCCATCTACTGGGTTCTTCCACGGGAGTAGGGCAGATATCGGCTTCTGTTGGAATGGCCTTGTTCATCTTGTTCTGTCTTTTAGATGCAATCAATGGTCTGAGTGATATATCTTCAAAGTGTCGACGTGGAATAATTCCTTTCTGGGCTAAATGAGCCTTTTCCCTTAAGATTTCGGTTGGGATTCTATGACTACCAAATCTTAGTAGTACTTTTTTGGAATATCCATCGTTAGTGAGCCTCTTGACTGCTTTTAAGTCAATCCTTCCCCCCTCAAGGCCTAGGAGCAGATTTAGATGATGTCTGGCCCAGAAGGATGACTCCCAGTAAGGTAGGGGCCCTCTGTATGGAAAAATGTGGAGAACAATCTCACATGGCCTCAGTATCAAGTTGACTGAGTGAGGGGGGCTTCCTCTGATTTTTGGCTGGTTTAGAGGTATGAATTTGTATTTGTTCTGTTTATCTCCAGGGCTTGTTAAGGATGGCAAAAAGGGAGTGAGTTGCCTCCTTTCATCTGGGTTATCCAGCTTCTTGAAGATGTTTTGTAATTGTTCAAAGATTTTTTGAACTGTTTGAGCAGTCAGTAGGCAGCATTCCTCCAGCAGCTCCACCTTTCTATCAATTAGTACTTGTGCCTCGGTTGTGGGAGTAGTAGCCTTGTCCTCATTTATTCCTAGGGATATCTCTTCAACTGTCTTTCCATGTAAAGAGTTGAAGGAGTTTTTGGGAGGAGATATGTGCTGTTTTTGAGGTAGCAGATACTTATCTAGATTACTCTGTTTGAAACCAGAGGGCTCTGCGTCAGTTTCTGTGTCAAGACACCTGAGTCTTTTGGTTCTTCTCATTGCAGATTCTTCTTAAATCAGTGAGATCAGACTTCTAAATAGAGTGATAAAGTATTAAAGTTCTCAGGTCGCAATCTCGTTCAATTTTCATTCCGTCCTAGGTGGGCTGCTGCGAGGAGTTTAAAAACTGGGTCCAATTAGAGCACTCCTTTGCAGTATCCCCCCCCCTTCTTCTCAGTTTGTTAAAACCACTGAGATATTTGGGGGTCCACGAAATTGAAGGTGTTTTAGGGTTAAAAGCCCATTAGAAGTCCTTCAAAATCCTTGGAGTAAGTTTGTCACGCGGAGTCAAAGAGAGACTGGGAGGGAGTGCCTTGAAGCCCGGAAGGGAATGTCTGAGAGCCTTTGTTAAAACTTCACTAACTTCATTAAGTCCCGGCACCGAGGAAGATGAGATACGAAGTGGTGAGAGGAGATAAAATCCAAAAGAAGGAGAAGAGCCAGCAACAAAGGCATTTAGCTAAAAGATTTCTTTGAGCTCCGATAAGAGCGTCTTACCTCGGCGCCATCTTGAATACCCAGCATAATCTTAATAACTTTTATCACTAATTACCACTTATTACCAATCCAAGCACAATTTTAACACTCATTAATTTTATAGTATTTCTGAAGATAGTCTTTGAATTTCTTCCAGTCTTCTTCCACCAACTCTTCTCCCAGGTCTCGGATTCTGCCAGTCATTTCCGCCAGTTCCATATAGTCTATCAGCTTCATCTGCCATTCTTCCAGGGTGGGTAGCTCTTGTGTCTTCCAATACTTTGCGATAAGAATTCTTGCTGCTGTTGTTGCATACATAAAGAAATTTCTGTCTTTCTTTGGCACCAATTGGCCCACCATGCCCAAGAGAAAGGCCTCTGGCTTCTTAAGGAATGTATATTTAAATATTTTTTTCATTTCATTATATATCATCTCCCAGAAAGCCTTAATCTTTGGGCATGTCCACCAAAGGTGAAAGAATGTTCCTTCACTTTCTTTACACTTCCAACATTTATTGTCAGGCAAATGGTAGATTTTTGCAAGCTTGACTGGTGTCATGTACCACCTGTATATCATTTTCATAATATTCTCTCTTAGGGCGTTACATGCCGTAAATTTCATACCTGTGGTCCACAACTGTTCCCAGTCAGCAAACATAATGTTATGACCAACATCTTGTGCCCATTTAATCATAGCAGATTTAACCGTTTCATCCTGCGTATTCCATTTTAGCAGCAAGTTATACATTCTTGAAAGTGTTTTAGTTTTGGATTCTAACAGCTCAGTTTCCAATTTAGATTTTTCCACCTGGAAACCTATTTTTTTATCCAAGTTATAGGCTTCTCTTATTTGAAAATAGTGCAGCCAATCTCGCACCTTATCTTTTAATTTCTCAAAACTCTGCAGTTTCAATTTATCTCCTTCCTGTTCCAATATTTCCCAATATTTCGGCCATTTGGCCTCCATATTGGACTTTTTCAGTGCCTTTGCTTCCATTGGTGACAACCACCTTGGGGTTTTATTCTCCAATAAGTCTTTATATCTTAACCAGACATTAAACAATGCTTTCCTGACAATATGATTTTTAAATGCCTTATGAGCTTTAACCTTGTCATACCACAAATATGCATGCCACCCAAAAACATTGTTAAAACCTTCTAAATCCAAAATGTCTGTGTTTTCAAGAAGCAGCCATTCTTTCAGCCAACAAAATGCGGCCGATTCATAATAGAGTTTCAGGTCTCGCAGGGCGAAACCACCTCTTTCTTTAACATCAGTTAGTATTTTAAATTTTATTCTGGGCTTCTTGCCCTGCCAGACAAATCTAGAAATATCCTTCTGCCACTTCTTGAAACAGTCCATCTTGTCCACAATTTGCAAAGATTGGAACAGAAATAACATCCTTGGCAATACATTCATCTTTATAGCCGCAATTCTACCCAACAAGGAAAGCTTCAAGTTTGACCATATCTCTAGATCTTTCTTCACTTCTAGCCAACATTTCTCATAGTTATCTTTAAACAAGTTTAGATTCTTAGCAGTCATATTAACCCCCAAATATTTAACCTTCTTTACTATTGTAAGGCCTGTCTCCTTCTGAAACCTGTCTTTCTCAATCGGTGTTAGATTTTTCTCAAGAACTTTAGTTTTAGATTTATTCAGCTTAAAACCAGCCATCTGCCCAAATTCTTGAATCACTTCCAAAACTCTTTTCGAACTAGATTCTGGCTCCTGTAACGTTAAAACTAGGTCATCTGCAAAGGCTTTCAATTTATATTGCTTAGCTCCGACCTGAATGCCTTTTATCAAATGGTCCCTTCTAATCATATTCAATAATACCTCCAGGACTGTGATGAATAACAATGGGGAAATTGGGCAGCCTTGTCGTGTGCCTTTCTCTATCTTAAATCCCTCTGTCACCATATTATTCACAATTAATTTGGCTTTTTGTTCTGAGTAAATTGCACTTATACCATTTTCAAACCCTTGACCCACCCCCATCCCCTGAAGATTTTTCTTCATAAAACTCCAAGAAATGTTGTCGAAGGCTTTCTCCGCATCTATAAAAATTAAAACTGCTTTGGTGTTTATATTCACTTGCAACTTCTCCAAAATGTTAATTATGTTCCTCGTATTGTCCGACAAGTGTCTACCCGGGAGAAAGCCTGCTTGGTCCTTATGAATCTCTTCCAATAGTACTTTCTTTAATCTATTTGCCAAAATGTCCGCAAATATTTTGTAATCCACATTTAGCAGGGATATGGGGCGGTAGTTCTTAAGTTGCGTCTTTTCAGACTCAGTTTTTGGTATAAGTGTAATATAAGCTTCCTGCCACGACTCCGGCGCCTTTTTCCCCTCTAGTATCTCATTGCACACCTCCATTAGTGGTCGGATTAACCAGTCTTTCAAAACTCTATAGTATTTGGAGGTTAAGCCGTCTGGTCCTGGAGATTTACCCAGCTGCATATTCCGAATGGCGCCCTCCACTTCCTGTTCTGTAATTTTATCACTCAACATTATCCTCTTTTCTTGAGAGATTTTTTGTAATCCATTTTTCCTCAGAAATTGGTCTAACTCGACCTCTTTCTGTGGCCCTTGTGTATAAAGTTGTTTGAAAAATCTCTGGAAGCAGTTTCTAATTTCCAATGGGTTCTGTATAATCTTTCCATTTACCTCCAAATTTGTTATGGTATTTAGTTTCTGTCTTTTCTTCATCTGCCATGCAAGCAATTTCCCACATTTATTAGCCGATTCAAAGGACTTTTGTATCATCTGTTTAATTTTCCATTCCACTTCCTGATTTATCATTCTCATATATTGTACTTGATGTAACTTAATTTCTCTCAGGATCTCTTGGGATTTTGGTTTCGCTCTTAATCTCTTCTCTCCTTCTTTTATTTTTTCCAAAATTTTATCTTTTTTCTCATTTTGAGTTCTCTTCTTTATTGCATTCTGTTGAATCAAAAACCCTCTCATGACCGCTTTGCCTGCGTCCCAGATTGTTCTTTTTTCCACCGTAGTGTTTAAATTTATCTCGAAATAGTCTCTCAATGTTTTTTGGGCCTTCTTAATCACCTCCTGATTTCTAAACAGGGCGTCATTCATCCTCCATCTGAAAGAGCCGATTGGCATTAGTTTCATCTCCATCTTTATTGCATTGTGGTCGGAGCAAGTTTTGGGGCAGATTTCCACTTTTCGAATCTTAGGTGCCAGTCCTCTAGTTATCCATATTTGATCAATTCTTGTCCATGTCATATTGGCTTCAGAGAAGAATGTTCCCTCTCTTCCAAGGGGGTTCTTAGTTCTCCAAGTGTCAATCAAATCCATATTGTCAGTCAATTCAAAAAAAGTCTTTGGTAGTCTTCCATCTTTAGTTACCACCTGTCTTTGCGACTTATCCATGTTGGTAGATACCACTCCATTCATATCTCCCATCAAAATGATGTTATAGTCCATATAGTCCAACAATGTCTCATGCAATTTCTTAAAAAATTCAGATTTCCCCTCATTTGGTGCATATACTCCTAAAATCAAATATTTTTCACCTTGTAGTGGAATCTCAATTGCGATAAACCTTCCTTGTTCATCTTTAAAAACAAATTTCGGTGATAGGCTCTCTTTAGCATATATAACAACTCCTCTCTTTTTGACTTTGTCCGATGAAATAAATTCTTGACCCAATCTTTTATTAATGAGAACTTTCCTATGGAGCCTTACCACATGAGTTTCCTGCAAGCAAATTAGATCCAATTGGTCCTTTTTCAATATATGAAATACTTTCCTCCTCTTCTCTGGCGAATTCAAACCGCAAATGTTCCAACTTAATAATTGCAGAGACATGGTGTGATTATTTTAGTTTCCTCCAGCCGCTCCCAAGAGCTCGTCAAGTTCTTGCGGTGGTATCTTCTTTTTTGATTTGTCAAATTCCAAAGGTGGTGGTGCTGTGTCATTTTGGAAGCTTTAAACCCTCAACCTACGGGATCGTCTGAGGGAGATTTAGCCAAGATAAGTGCTTGGAAATGCATGAACAGCGAAGCTAGACACATAATTTTGAGTGGACTTCATGATGAGCAGCTATCATTAATAAATAGTACAGATGATGCATCTCAAATCTTAAGAGATATTGAGCGCGTGTATGGAGAATCTAGCATAAACTGCTTCAGAAACTTGGTGTGTAAATTAACCAGATTGAGGATGAATTCAAAAGAGGAATTCACAGAGCACATCAACAAATTTACTGAGATTATTCAAAGAATTGATCTGACTCCCAAAGCTTTTAATGAAGATACAAAGATAGCATTTTTGTTATCATCACTTGGACCACGCTTTAGCCCTTTTGTCAGTTTGATGGACCATAGACAAGGTCTGACTTTTAAAGACTTGATTGGTTGTTTAAAAGAAGAATGCAGAGATAGAGCTGAATCTCCAGTGAGAAATGCTAGAAGCATGGACAGTGGTTATGCATCTAGGCAATTTACAAAGTCGAAAGAGATGCCTAAGAAAGTGATTTGTTTCAATTGTAACAAAGAAGGACACATTGCAAAGAATTGCAGGGCTCCTAAAGCAAAGAAACCCCACCCATTTCACCCAAAAGGGGAAAAGAAGGGGGAATGTGAATGCACATGGTTACTGCAAGAAAGGAATTTAGCTGTCCAGAATCGTGAAAATAAACGTAATAAATGGATTTTAGATTCAGATGCCAGTTCGCACTTTTCATATAAAAAGGACTCTTTTAATAAGATAAATGAGATAAATGATGAAGAAGGATCTGAAATTGAGGTTGCAGATGGCAACATTGTTAAAGCAAAAGGTGCAGGTTCCATGAGTCTGAAATGCAATATAAACAATGAATGCATTGAGAACACAATCTCTAGAGTTTTATACGTACCAGAGCTGAGCTGCAATTTAATCAGCGTGTCCACATTGGACAAGAAAGGTTTCCAGATCACATTTGGAAATGGAGAATGCAAGGTGACTAAAAATGGCAAAGTGGTTGCTCAAGCAAAGCTAATCAATGGTGTATATGAGCTTGATCTTTCAGAGAACCAGTCTGCAAATGTGGCACATTCCAGCCAGAAGGATGAGGCAGATCTGGACCTATGGCACAGAAGGCTTCGAAATAGAGATACCAACGTCATTCTGGATCTACAGAAAAGAGATTTTGTAAGAGGTTTGCAGGTAAAGCAGAGCAACAAAGCTCCAGCAAAGTGTGTAAGCTGTATTACTGAGAAGGCTGTAAAACCTTCATTTCCACGTTGTGCAGAGCAAAGAAGCAACAAAGTGCTTGATATAGTGCACACTGACATATGTGGACCCATGAATGTTCCCTCACTGGGAAAGAATAGATATATTTTAATATTTCTGGATGACTTTTCGAGATTTTGTGTTGTATATTTCCTCAAAGAGAAGAGTGAAACAGTGGAGAAGCTCCAGGAATACATTGCCATGGTCAAGAATAAATTCCAGAGAGCTCCAGCTGTGTTAATGAGCGACAATGGAGGTGAGTACTGCTCAAATGAAATGCAGGCTCTCCTGGCCAAGGAAGGAATTGCAGACGTAACCACAGTTGCGTGGCGAGTTCCCGCCCCCCACCAGGATAAATAAAGACATGAGACACCATAATTTAAGGTTAATTGGGCGAATTAGGCCACAACTTTATTGAATTCAGGAATGAGAGGCATTGGCTTAGGCATTGGTCCTAGCGACTATCCGGCTCCAGCCCATTTGCTGGAGACATGGGGAAGGGTTAACATTATATCGGGGGAGTCTCCTGCTGAGGCACGTTGACTAGGAGCTCCCCCGGGTCACCGCTCTGGGGCGTGCCTTTGGCCCACACCTCCATAGGCTGCGGACAGGGCCACGCCCCCCGGAGTCCTTTAACGAACCACCCTTCGCTCACTGGGGGGAGGTGATGGCGTTCCTCCCCCACACACATCCTCTTAACCCCTTCTTACCAATGCCTACCGCCACACGAGCAACCGCTCGCCGCCAATACTCTCATGCCTGAAACCAATCCCTAATCCCCTTTGCTATATCCCACAGCCAAACATCATTTCCAGCATCCGAAAGATGCACGCCATCAAACCGGTAGAGGGCCTCACAGTTGAAACGAATGCCCGGGTGTTCAATGACCTTCCCACCCAGGGCCGCCACTCTACGCACCATCCAAGGCTTTCCTAAGCCCTATTCATGGCTATCGGGCACCTGCAATCTCTCCAGACCCGCCTCTCCATCAAAGAGGCCCAAATAATTGTGACGTTCGGGTAAGAGGCCTTAAGCTCCTCAAAGTCACTAAATATGTGCCACTGCAAATCAACTGCCTTTCTGTAAGCTAGGTCATTTTCTCCTAATTGTATCAGTAACGCACCTGGGGGGCCCTCCGCTGCGGCTCTGGTCTTAAATGCGGGCAACATCTCAGCCCAGCGCATTCCCCTCCGCGAGACCCAGGATATAGTGATGCCAGTCGGTAAGCCAAGGCGTGGCCCGAGACCGGAATTGATGGCGCGGACCCTGGCCCAATGTACGATGCTGTGCCCGATTATCCAGACGCGCACCCCCATATCTCCTGGAAGAAATTAAGAGAACAGGCCATGGTCAGTCAAGTCCCGGTTGGATTGTCATAATTTTTTTCTCACATAGCGTTTGTAAGCATCCGATTTCCAGCGGCCTAAGTCCTTAATCCTCTCAGTCGTAAGGCCCAGGTGCATTGCTGTGGTGGCCGCTCCTATCCTAAAGGAATGAGCCGCAAAATCTGCAGGGGGAAGGCCGCATGCTGCCAGTGTTAAGCGCATAACATGAGTGAACTGGTGACGCGTCAGGGGTATGCCATCTGCGTGGATCAATAATGGCCCTGCCAAATTAGGCCTTAGAAATAAGAAGCGCCTGGTGTCCTTAACTGGACACGGGCCTGGTTCTCCGGTTGCCAAGAGCCGAACCAGAGCCCCCCTCCCGTACTGGTCTGTTTTGGAACTACGTATCCGTAAAACTAGATCTTCCCTTGAAAGTGTAACATCGCTTAATAGCAAACCCCAGGAGGAGCCGCGCTGACCCTCTTCATAAACCACCTCCCCCACACACATTGCGCCGAAAAAGGCGATGGAGTATGCCGCTGAAAATAAGCGCGCCTCATACTTCGACCAACAGACCGTTCTCAGCTTTTTATGAATTTGGAAAAGTATGTCAAATGATATTGGCCTCCTCATATCACGGCTTGGGGGCTGCAGTCTACGCCAGCCCTCTAGGGTCTTTCGTGTGACAAAATCGGGGCATGGATCGGAGGAAAATACCGCCTTGCAAAAGAATGATATTGCCGCAGCCTGTAGGTTGAGGGTTTTAGGGGCGCGGCCCAGGCGTTTCAAGTACACTAAGTAGGATAAGACCTCTGACTTAACGGGAGGGGCGTTGCTACTGGCGGCGCGGGTTTTATTGCGGAACTTTAGGAAATCCAACCACGCCTTCTTATAAGATCTTAATGTGGAAGGCGCCAATGAGGCTAATACTCCCTGGATCACTTCTGGTTCCCAAGACTCTGGTCCCCAAGTCTCCACAGATGTTCCGGGAACGGCTGAGGTAGCGGCTGAGCGTCCGGTGCTAACGAGCGGAAGCGGTCCATCTGAAAACGAGATAGGGCATCCGCGATATCATTGTTAACACCAGGCACAAATTTGGCGGAGAAGTGGATATTAAGTTCTAAACACCGGAGAACGAAGGAACGCAGAAGAGCACCTACTCTTGGGGACCGTGCGGCCTGCCTGGAAAGGACTCCTACTACTGCCTGGTTGTCGGTGTGGAAGCAAACCCTATGGTTACTAAAGGCCTCTGACCACAAGTGCACTGCCACTACAATCAGAAAGAATTCTAAGAAGGTTAAATCTCTGGTTATGGGCCCCCCCTTCCAGGCTGCAGGCCAACGTTGGGCACACCATTGCCCCTTAAAGTAAATGCCAAACCCTAGGGAGCCTGAAGCATCTGAATGCACCTGAAAGTCCACCTGCAGCAACAAGTTCTCCTGCCACAAGGAAATACCGTTGTAGTTCTCCAGGAACTTCAACCAGACTTCCAGGTCAGATTTTACCTCCTTAGATAGGCGAACCCTATGATGAGGGGAACGCAGGCCTGCTGATAGCTTCGCGAGGCGGCCGCAGAATGGATGGCCAGGGGAAACCACGCGACAAGCAATATTTAAATGACCTAGCAGTGACTGTATCTGCCTAAGTGTAACTTTTCTTAGGGGGAGGAGCTGTCGAATGAGGTCACCAAGCGCGATCAGTTTCTCTCTGGGAAGTTTTGAGGCCTGAGCTACCGTGTCCAACTCAATACCTAAGTAAACCATGGTGGTAGCTGGGCCCTCCGTTTTGTCCGCGGCTAAGGGAACTCCCAACTCCCCGGCTAATGATATGAAGGCTTTGAGGAGCTCTGAGCACTTAAGCCTGCTATTAGCTACGAGGATAAAGTCGTCCAGGTCGACACGCCATCGGAGCCAGTTCTAAAGCGAAGCGACCAATCCAGGAAGGTACTGAATGCCTCAAAGGCTGCACAGGCCACTGAGCAACCCATGGGCATCGCTTTGTCCACAAAATAAGCCCCTTCAAATTTGAAACCAAGCCACCGGAAGTCTTCCGGATGAACTGGCAGGAGTCTAAAGGCCGACTCAATGTCACATTTTGCCAGCAGCGCACCCTTACCGAATTTGCGAATAATCTTGACCACTTGGTCAAAAGTGGCATATCTCACAGTACAAAGTTCCTGCGGTATCGCATCATTGACGGACCCTCCCTTTGGGTAAGAAAGGTTGTGAATCATGCGAAACTCACCAGGCGCTTTCTTAGGGACTATACCTAACGGGGATATGTGAAGGCGTTCTATTGGAGGAGTTGAAAAGGGGCCAGCTACCCTACCTGCTTTAATTTCTTTACTAATTTTCTTTTGGGCAACCTCGGGCATCTCCCTCACTGATTTTTGATTTGGTGGATCACCTGAATTGGGGGGGAAAGCTACTGGGATCCTAAAACCGGTACTAAAACCTTCCCATAAATACGCTGCTGCTGTCCTGTTGGGATAGAGATGTAAAAGGTTTTTTAATGGGGTCAACTTGATGGGGGAGAAGGCCAGGCCCAGATTGAAATTACTGCCTGTTCCCCTGAGGTCCAAATGGGGCTCCATGGCCACCCCTGGGTCCCTGGTTGTAGGAACCTCTCCCACCCCGAAAGGGCTGCCTCCCTTTCATGCAGGCAGTGGCTGGGTGGTTACCAAGGCCTTTACTGGCAGCTTGCCCTATTTGGAGTCCACACGCTTCCATGGCGCCTCTGCTCCCTCCGGGCTTCCAGCTCTACCAGTTAGCAGAGTAAAGTACAGCGTCAGAAGCAAGCAGCCTTGTGTGCTCAATAACTCAGGCAGACGCTCGGTATCTTCCTTATCTTACATGTAGCTTTAATCTCGTACAAAAACAACAGATCGTTAATCTCGCGGTGACATACAGCTCATCTTTCCGGAGCTTCGCAAACTGCGTGTGTCTCTCTCTCTCTCTCTCAGAGATACTGACCACTCCCACTTCCGTGTTCTAAACACACCTCTAGGAATGTGAAGCGTCACTCAGAACTTCTTAACCCTGTAAGTTCTGACTCTCTCAACACCCCCTCTCGCATCACATTCTGAGAGGACTTGTGAGCACACCTTTACAGACCTCTGTGTGTCCCACGCCTTCCCACCTGCCTGTTGAGTCTCCTCACAAATCTCTGGTTCGCACTGTGCGAGACCAACCCACGCATTTGTGACTCGAAACCTCTCAGGTGGAATTCCCTTTGTTGCCTGTGAAGACCGCCTGGGCACAAACTGGGGTTCTTCTCCTGACCCACTGGGGCCAGCAAGTGCGTCTTCTTCATCAGACTCCCCCTCTGACTTGACCCGTCTGTGAGCTTTCTCCATCACTCTAACAGGAGATGAGGGCTCACTCTTGGACACTCCTTTCACAACCTGTGGAGACGCCTCCCCCTGGTGCTGATCCTGCTCATCGACCAGATCACCATTACCTGGCTCTCCCTCCTGCTCAGATTCGGATTCAGACAAACAATCTGAGACAATGTCATGACTGACTTTGCGCCTTGCGCTACTTTCCTGCTGCTCTTTGAACTCAGCATGCTTACTGACCAGAAGCTTGGTCTGATCACCTTCTGGGTACGCAAATCTCCACCCCTTGGTCGCGGGCTCATACCCACAGAAGATCATTTCCTGGTACCTTGGACCACCCTCTTGCTGCAACCACTTTGGTACAGGCACCATGGCCCTGCAACCAAACGAACGGAAGAAATGCACCTGTGGCTTCTGTCCGTTGAGCAAGAAATATGGGGTGTCACCTACCACTGCATTGTAGCACCTGTTCATCGTGAAATTGGCCGTTTTTACTGCCTCCCCCCAGAAACTGTGAGGCAACCCAGAGTCACTCAATAGGACTTCTGAAACTTGGATCAGAGCCTTACTCCTCAGCTCTGCCACGCCACTCTCCTGAGGCGAAGTCACCTTGTGACGTATCCCCCTCTGGCGAAAGAAACTCTTTAGAGCAGACCCAGTGACCTCTGAACCACGGTCAAACTGGAAACCTTGCACCTTGGTGGAGAACCTCTGTTCCACCGCCGCAACCCAATCTTTGATCAGTTGCGTTGCTTCCTCCTGCGATTGCAGCGTAAAAGCCCAGGAGTTCCTAGTATAATCATCGATCAAAATCAGCAGATGCCTGGCTTTGCCCAGACTTGGCTGAGGCATAGGCCCAAACAGGTCTGCGTGCACAAGCTCAAAAGGCTTCGTGGTTACCCTCTCCACCCTGGGATAACTGCATCCCTTGCTCTTGGCTTTTCTACAAGCCCTGCAATTTAGGGTTGCACCACATTCTCTTACCTTGCACCCTTTGGTGCATTCTGATAACATCTGCAAGTCATCACAAGACCCATGTGCAATCCTCTTGTGCCACACGCATGCACATGAAACATGAGTGTTCATGTTTTCTTTCCCAGCTCCCTCCTTCAGAGGTATTGTTTTCAGAACAAAGAGGTTGTTCTGATTTTTCTCAACACGTACCAGTTGCTTCCCCCCTCTGGAAATTGTACAGACATTGTTCTCAAAACAAACCATGTACCCCTCCTGTAAAAGACACGGTACAGACAAAAGACAACAATTCAGTCCCAGCGCCACGTAGACTTCCAGCTGCGCCTGTAGGAAAACAAGGTAAACATTCCCAGACTTGTTTACAAGCCTTTGTGACCCATCAGCAAAACACACTGTTTTCTCAGCTGAAACAGCTCTGCAGTTTTTTAACTGGACACCATGTGACTCAGGCACGAGATGTCTATTTGCAGCAGAGTCAATGACCCAACGTAACACATTGTCCTTCGTTGCCTTTGCAACAGAGTTCCTTCTGCCCCCCTCCTTAGGGCCTTTACAGGCGTTTTTCAAAACAGCCATCGACGCAAACATCTGATAAGCGCCTCCTTCCCCTTCCGGCCGACCCTGGGACTTTCCACGCTGGCCTCTTCTCCCGGGCTGGTTCCCATGGGAAATGTCCTTGGGACTTTCCTGCCCTTTGTCTCGCTGTGGACAGCTTCGGCGCAGGTGCTCCGGAGAACCGCAAACAAAACAGCAACGAGTGGAAAACTTTACAAACTTGCCTTTGGACGTCAGTGCCCCCCCACTCTTGCCAACAGCACTCCTAGAGGCTTCTCTGCATTGAGGCTTGGGAACGTGGCTTTTGGCTTCCAGCTCTGTGGTTTCTCTGCAAACCTTCTCCAGCTCCTGCCAAACAGCCTTGGCACTCTCAAGACCCTTGGACTGGCCTTTCTGGCTTGCACCCCCATTCCTGGGTGCATAGCTTCCAGAGGAACTGCTAGCCACTGCTTTCCTCTTCCCAGCTTTCAGCTGCTTTCCAGCACACGGCTGCCCATCACGTCGGCGTGTCAAAGCATTGCAGCAGCTTCCTGACACGGCTCCAGCCCACTTTGGGCTTCCAGGGCGTCCCACAGCCCCTCCCTGACTCTCTGGGCGTTCCCCAGCTTCTGTGCAGCTCTTGGCCCCCTCTGGGCGTCCCTCAGGCTGGCGACTAGCCCCCTCTGGTCTGGCTCCCACTTTCTTCAGTGCCTGCCACTCGACCCAGGGCTCCTTCCCGTCTGCCTCTTCAAAAAGGACTGCACAAGACTCATGGCTGTCTGCCATCTTCTCCCCCGGGGCCCAGCTTACTTACGACCAGTAGTAGCTCCCGGCACCCGGTACAGCACAGCTCCTCCCAGCGAGCTCCTTGCCTCACGATCAAAGGCACAGCTCCCCAGCTGGCTTGGCTTTAGCGTCTTTCTCCACTGCCCTCTTCCTTGGCAGGAGATCACACAGCACACACCGGCACAAACTTGGCTTGCTTCACAGCGTCAGCTGATCTTCCATAACCTTTTGAGACCTTTACTGGCAGCTTGCCCTATTTGGAGTCCACACGCTTCCGTGGCGCCTCTGCTCCCTCCGGGCTTCCAGCTCTACCAGTTAGCAGAGTAAAGTACAGCGTCAGAAGCAAGCAGCCTTGTGTGCTCAATAACTCAGGCAGACGCTCGGTATCTTCCTTATCTTACATGTAGCTTTAATCTCGTACAAAAACAACAGATCGTTAATCTCCCGGTGACATACAGCTCATCTTTCCGGAGCTTCGCAAACTGCGTGTGTCTCTCTCTCTCTCTCTCAGAGATACTGACCACTCCCACTTCCGTGTTCTAAACACACCTCTAGGAATGTGAAGCGTCACTCAGAACTTCTTAACCCTGTAAATTCTGACTCTCTCAACATTTTTCACACTCGTGGCTGTACTTACAGACAGGCCGCACACAAACCCCTTTATTGAATTCCCAGCACAGTCGCCTCTGTCTCGCAGCGGTCTTCCAGGATTTTGATGAGTCCTGGGGCTTCTTGTCTACGTAGGGGCGCATGTGCTCTGACCAATAGTTTTGGTCCCTCAGATCCCAACGTGTGGAAGATAACAGCGAAGCATTTCTGCGGAAATCTTCATCATAATTTAGAGCAGCAGTATCCCCCGCTAGTTCTCGTGCCCTCCTAACATGGGCCATGTAGGCGACTAAATGCGTCGCCCGTTTAGGGTAAGCAGCGCTGACCACACCCATGAACACCTGGAACCCATCCAGCCAATTTTCAAAAGTGCGTTCGACTCTGGGTGTTCTGTACCTGCATTTTCCATGGCTGCGCCTCTTTTCCCCTTTACCTGTCAGCTTAGCTGGAGGCAACAATCTGAACATATCAATAAAGTCCCCATTAAGGATCTTGTCCCTCTTTCTCTGAGATAAATGGTTACCTACAATGAAATCTGTAGACAGGTGAGTGGAGGTTTTAACATCCGGCACTAGCACGCCGTCCTTCCATTCAAGGGTCCCGTTAAAGGACTTACGGTAGGAATTGGCCCTCCTTTCATGGGCCCATGAAGGAAGACCCACACAGTCTTCACCATGGCCCCAATACTCCTCCCTAGGAGCATCACTATCGGAGTCGGAAGAAGAAGAGGTACCTGAATCATCCTCCGATTCCGACCGCCTACTCTTCTTACTCTTCTTCGATGTGTGTTTCCTTTTTTCCTTCCTCTTCCCAGAGAGGACCTCCAGCGTGGCTTGATCCGGTGCACTGATCGCCTGTACCGCCTGCAGTCCCTGCGCTTCCTCGTCCGAAGTGGAGTCTGATGCGCCCTCGGCTAGTGCCACCTGTGGAGGCGGAACCTGAAAGAGACTAGGGACACCTGGGTCCTTTTGTGGGTTAGCAGCCTTGGAACCTTGAGTACTAGCCTTGCCCCTCCTGCCACCCCTTTGGCCCCCTTTTGACTTGCCTGAGGTGGCCGACTGAGCGCGGGAGTTCTTCTTTTGCCGGGCTGCTGCATCCTTGGCCGCACGCAGCACTGCAGCAGTGGACGCGGAGGTACCCGGAAGTACCACCTCGTTAGGTTGTGTGTCCGGGATGAACTCTTGGGAAAACGCCATTGGTGCAGTTGGCACCAGCGCCGCTGCCACTGGCGCCGCTACCACTGGTGCAATTGCCGTTGGTGCTGTTGTCACTGTTGCGACTGTCATTGGTGCTGCTGCCCCTGGTACGGGTGTCACTTGGCCTGCAGACCTGCTTTGCTTATAAAATTCCTGAAAAGCCGTGAAAAACTGCACCAAAGCCTGTGGGTTACTTGGTATTATAAATGGCTGGGACTCCTCCTGGTTCCCGAGTGCCCCCCCAGAAACAGCAGCATTATCCTGGTTACCTTGAGCCGACATAGTTGCGATCAAGACTCCAAATTAGTTAATTGATCAGTGGCAAGCAGCTCAGTTTATATGTGTGAGCGTCAAGCAACAGTACCGTAGTTCAGTATTGCCTGCACTGGTAAGCTTCAATGCAAACCCAAAACTATCAACCCTGCCAGTTGTGTTTAGCTACTAGCAATATGACTGTAGTTCAGTATTGTCTGCACCGGTATGAACTCTAGCTGATTCTAGATTTAATGAGTTCGATGCATCCAAATTTCAATCTATTTCAAGCAATCTAGCTTCCTGAATATTATTTTTTATTTAAATTGTTCGAATTTTTTATTTGTTATTTAAGCTAAACACTTAAAACTGATTGGAATCTATAATAAGCAGAAATGAACTTTGATAAAGCAATCAGCTATGCAGCAATCCAAAGGTTGCACTATGAATTGTACCCAACCCTTCAGCAGTGAAGAAGGATAACTTGAGTTATTATATTAAATTAAATTGCTAGATTAATATAGCCTTGCAACTAAACAGATGCTAAGCCTATAATTGCCAGACTAAATATATCCTAGTAAACTGGCCACTATACTTTAAAGACAACTAAAGGCTTATTTGAATTAATTCCAGGCAATGACTAATTCCGAGCAATGAATTTTTTGAATTAAAATTCCAAGCAATGAATTGCTTTGGCCAGGCAACGCTCCTATGGGGCACCACAACACTTTAACCAAAACACCCAAATGACTTATATTGCAGTAAGTATAAAGCCTTGAAAACAATTATAGATCCACCGGTTATAAATTCTCAAAGATAATATAAACTATAATTTAAATATACCGATAATAATAAACTATTAAAGGTAAAATATACTGCTATATATCCTTGAAGCAAACCACCCCAGCTGCGTACAGTAAGGCTTATAAGGCTTGCGAGGGGAGGCTTGGTGGAAAAAATTTCCCACGTGAACTGCCTATAGCAAGATGGCGGCCGACAGCGTAGGCAACGTGGGTGGACAAAATGGCAGCCGGATGGGCCAGATGTAGTTGCCTATGGTAAAATGGCGGCCGCCAGACCACGCGGTCGTCTTTTAAAATGGCGTCGGGACCAGCAGTAAATAAGCAAACGCGCTGTCTATTAAAGACCTAGCAATCCTATTGGATTTAAACTGTACGGAACAAGCGTTGAGCCGCCCCGAAGAAAAACAAGCAGCAAACAATGCGACGTTATGCGATCAGAGAAAGTCTTCCCACTAAATTGCCTCTAGTAAAATGGCGCCCGCCTAAGAGGTCATGTGGGTGATGCTAATGGCGGCCGTGGGCGGCCCGTCGCCTGGCAACGGCAAAGCTTCTCGTCGAGCGATCCCTACAGCGTGAAGGCTAAGAAATTACCGTGCACTGGCCCCTCGCCTAAAACTGCAACACACCCCCACCGGCAGAACTGATCGCTCAAGCCCTCGCCAATGCGAAGACGTGCCCTGATAAACCCAGACAATATGCCAAAGACGCGCGCCTCCCTCCCCTGACGCGGAGGCTGCCCGAACCAAACGAATTAAGGCAAAGGAAGCGCACCTCGCTCCCCTTCTTGTCGCTACACAAAAACCGCTTAAATCACCGGCGCCCCAATCCCCGCGATAATCTCAAAATTATAATAAAGCCAGCACAAGACCTGATCAGCCGAGTGTGTTCCTCCAGCAGAGCAACAAATTGTGGGGGGGGGGGAGAATCCAGCAGGGGCGCGCGAACTGCGCTCCAAGGGGCTGAGCGGCAGCGCTCTTTCGCGGCTTCCTTCAGCTCCTCAGTGGCTTCAAGGGGGGGGTAGCTGCCGCCGCGTTTGTGCGGGCAGCAAAGTCCGACGGTCCGGAGGTAAGCAATCCAGAGAAGCAATTGCCAATCTGCTGGATGAACAAAGACGCGACCCTGGAGCAAGATACCTGAGAAAAACTAAGACAAGGTGAGAGAGAAAGGACCCTAGTACAAACCTTCGATGAAAAACGTGAGGGCTAGCCGGCGAAAAGAGGGCGAGCCCCCTCTGCACCGGCCCTAAATAGGGCAGGCCACGCCCCCCCAGCCAGCTGATTGGCTGGCTGGGGGGGCAGACCAGGCCGGGATTCCCCTGCTCTCGCGGGGGCTGCAACCAGCCCCCGCTCCCGTGGGGTGGGCGTGAAGCCCGCAACCCCACCTCCTGGGCAGGCCGGAAGTGGCTTTCCTTACACACCACAGCAGAATGCCATAGCTGAGTCAAAGTTTAGGTCCATTATGGACATGACAAGGTGCATGCTAAAGGATGCATGTTTGCCACAGAAGCTGTGGCCCGAAGGAGTGTACACGTCGGTCTATTTGCAGAATAGACTGCCAACCAAAGGGGCAGAGCGCACACCATTTGAACTTTGGCATGGGAAAGCTCCCAATCTGTCACACATACGTGTGCTTGGAAGTCCGTGTTACTTCCACGTGCTCAGGGAACGCAGACACAAGCTTGACTCCAGGGCAAAAGCAGGTATCCTTGTGGGATATGCCTCTGGAGGCAAAGGATGCAGAATTATGGACTTACAAAGTGGTAAGACAGATGCACGCCATGCGGTTTATGTTGATGAATATGGAAAAGTAGACACTAAGAACACTGTTGTGGACTCTTCCGATGAGTCAGAAAGGACTCAAGAGTTTGTATATTTCCCTTTTGAGACCCCACAAGGTAATAATCTGCCTTCGAGTGTTACAGCGCCCCCTACAGGCGATGCACCAGAAGACGCAGAGGACCAGAACCCTGGCGGAACCAGAGACGAAGAGGAGGACTCAGATGGGGACATGCCTGTGTTGGAGGAGGATGAGGAAGCTGATGCGGTCACAGAACCAGAGGTCACGCGCTCGTCCAGAACCAATAGAGGTGTCCCACCATTGCGGTTGTCCTACTTTGCAGGGTCGGCGTTTCCACAGGAACCTTCCACTTGGGAAGAGATACAGGAGATGCCAGCTGCAGAAGCCAGTCTCTGGAGGAAAGCCACGCAGGAGGAGATGGATGCACTGCATCAGAACAAGACCTGGACACTCACTGAGCTGCCTCCTGGTAAGAAGGCCATTGGCAGTAAATGCGTTTTCAAGGTTAAGAAGGGGTCAGAAGGAGAAGTACAGCGCTACAAAGCTAAAATTGTAGCACAGGGATTTTCACAGCGTTTTGGTGAAGACTATGATGAAGTTTTTGCACCAACCGTGAGGTACAGCAGCGTAAGAATGCTTTTAAGCATTGCAGCCTCCAAGAAAATGAGAGTGAAACACATAGACATTGCTACCGCTTTTCTACATGGGCAGATTTCTGAAGAAATTTACATGAAACAGCCTAAGGGTTTTGTGAAACCACATGAGGCACATTTAGTGTGCAAACTCCAGAAAGGACTTTATGGACTTAAACAGGCTGCTAGAGCCTGGAACCAGAAGTTGCATAAAATGCTGACGCAACTTGGGTACAAGCAAGGCGATGCTGGCAAGTGCTTGTACAGTAAGTCAAATAATGGACAATTCTCATATATCTTAGCTTTTGTCGATGACCTGATTATTGCCACAGCAAGTGAGAAAGACTATACACAGATAGTAAAGCACCTTAGCAAAGAGGTGGAGGTCAAGGAGCTAGGAGATGTCCAGTACTACCTCGGGATCCAGGTGGAAAGAGAAGAGGACGGCTCATTTCTTCTCAGCCAAAGACAGAAGATCCATGAGCTGATTGAGCACATGCAGATGCAAGACGCACATCCAGTTGCTACACCGATGGCCACTGACTTCCTGAAGAATCAGCAGGATTCGAAGCAGTTGCCAGACAACAATGACTACAGGTCGGCAATTGGTAAACTTTTGTATTTAGTTACCACATGTAGACCTGACTAAGCTAATGCTGTGGGGATTCTTAGCAGAAAAGTGAATTCTCCCACTGAGCATGATTGGGCAGGTGTAAAGAGGGTGGTGCGATATTTGAAGGGTACCATGAATTGTAAATTAAGGTTACCAGCCGTCAGAGACCCTAAGTTGGTTGAGAATACTGATGCGGATTGGGCTGGGGATAACGCTGATTATAAATCAACAAGTGGTCATGTTTTTATGTTTGGGGATGGACCTGTCGCATGGGGCAGTTATAAACAGAGCTGTGTAGCATTATCTTCCACAGAATCAGAATACGTTGCAGCAACAGAAGCCTGCAGAGAGATCGCCTGGCTTGATCAACTCATAAAGGACTTTGGGTTGGTGAGAAAAGGGCCTGTCAGCTTGCTAGAGGACAATCAAAGTTGCCTGAAGCTGACGCAGAGTGAGAAGTTCCTAGCCAGAACAAAACACATTGGAGTTAGATACCACTACATACGCCAGGTAATCCAGGATGGACTTGTGGAACTATCCTACTGCAGCACCCAAGAGATGACTGCTGACATCCTGACAAAACCCCTACCAAGAGAGAGTTTCCAGAATCTACGTGTCAAGCTGGGACGCTGGGTGGTTGAATAAAGTTGTTTATGTTTTGTGTATGTTGTATTGCCTAAGAAGGGGTATGTGGGATGTAAACACAGGAGCAGTCAATGACAACATTCCTAGAGTGTACATGTTAGAACATGGAGAGGGATGTCTGTCCAGCAAGCAGGTAAACTTCCTGGGATGGACTTCCTCCGCATGTGACCAGAGGTGGGTGTGGCCTCACCTGTGCAGGTAAATGATAAAAGCACAGGGCAGGCAGCCATCTGTCTCTCTCTGCCATTTTCTTTCGAAGAAGAAGCATCTAAAGATGCTCTCTTGGCTCTCAGCCAAGAGAGGAGGAAAGGACTATCTTGCTATAAGATAGATTCTGAATGTATGTAACCTTTTTAAGCCTATCTGCCTTCTGGGATCATATTGTGAACAGAACGTGAGTGAACTCTTTTATGCTTTTACAAAGACTGTGCCGTGTCTTGTATTTTAAGAGGGAACAAAAGGGGAATAATAATAATAATAATAATAATAATAATAATAATAATAATAATAATAATAATTTATTATTTATACCCCGCCCATCTGGCTGGGCCTCCCCAGCCACTCTGGGCGGCTTCCATAGAAACCAAAAATACACTAAAATATCACACGTTAAAAACTTCCCTGAACAGGGCTGCCTTAAGATGTCTTCTGAATGTCAGGTAGTTGTTTATCGCTTTGACATCTGCTGGAAGGGCGTTCCACAGGGCGGGCGCCACTACCGAGAAGGCCCTCTGCCTGGTTCCCTGTAGCTTTGCTTCTCGCAATGAGGGAACCGCCAGAAGGCCCTCGGCGCTGGACCTCAGCGTCCGGGCAGAATGATGGGGGTGGAGACGCTCCTTCAGGTATACTGGACCGAGGCCGTTTAGGGCTTTAAAGGTCAGCACCAACACTTTGAATTGTGCTCGGAAACGTACTGGGAGCCAATGTAGGTCTTTCAAGACCGGTGTTATATGGTCTCGGCGGCCGCCCCCAGTCACCAGTCTAGCTGCCGCATTCTGGATTAGTTGTAGTTTCCGAGTCACCTTCAAAGGTAGCCCCACGTAGAGTGCATTGCAGTAGTCCAAGCGGGAGATAACCAGAGCATGCACCACTCTGGCGAGACAGTCCGCAGGCAGATAGGGTCTCAGCCTACGTACCAGATGGAGCTGGTAAACAGCTGCCCTGGACACAGATTTCACCTGTGCCTCCATGGACAGCTGTGAGTCCAAAATGACTCCCAGGCTGCGCACCTGGTCCTTCAGGGGCACAGTTACCCCATTCAGGACCAGGGAATCCTCCACACCTGCCCGCCTCCTGTCCCCCAAAAACAGTACTTCTGTCTTGTCAGGATTCAACCTCAATCTGTTAGCCGCCATCCATCCTCCAACCGCTTCCAGACACTCACACAGGACCTTCACCGCCCTCACTGGTTCTGATTTAAAAGAGAGGTAGAGCTGGGTATCATCCACATACTGATGAACACCCAGCCCAAACCTCCTGATGATCTCTCCCAGCGGCTGCATGTAAATGTTGAAAAGCATGGGGGAGAGGACAGAACCCTGAGGCACCCCACAAGTGAGAGCCCAGGGGTCTGAACACTCATCCCCCACCACCACTTTCTGAACACGGCCCAGGAGGAAGGAGCGGAACCACTGTATGACAGTGCCTCCAGCTCCCAGCCCCTGAAGACGGTCCAGAAGGATGTTATGGTCGATGGTATCAAACGCCGCTGAGAGATCCAGCAGAACTAGGAAACAGTTCTCACCTTTGTCCCTAGCCCGCCGGAGATCATCAACCAGTGCGACCAAGGCAGTTTCAGTCCCATGAATGAGGCCTGAATCCCGACTGGAAGGGATCCAAATGGTCCGCTTCTTCCAGGCGTGCCTGGAGTTGTTCGGCAACCGCTCGCTCAATCACCTTGCCCAAGAATGGAAGATTTGAGACTGGGCGATAGTTGGCCATCGTGGCCGCATCTAAAGATGGTTTTTTAAGAAGCGGTTTAATAACCGCCTCTTTCAGCGGGTCTGGGAAGGCTCCCTCACGGAGGGAAGCATTCACCACCCCACGAAGCCCATCGCCCAGTCCTTCCCGGCTAGCTTTTATAAGCCAGGATGGGCAAGGATCCAGGAGACAGGTGGTTGGTTTCACTCGTCCAAGCAGCCTGTCCACATCCTCGGAGGTAACAGATTGGAATTGATCCCACTCAACTTGACTAGACAGAACTCTAGCACTCTCCCGCCCCGGCCCTGCTCCCACGGTGGAGTCTACTTCTTCCCGAATCTGAGCGATTTTATCTGCAAAAAACTTTGCAAAATCATTGCAGGAGAACATGTGGCCCGTACTGGGCCCCGATGTTGCAGGTGGTTCTGCTAAATTGTGAACCACCTGAAAAAGTCTCCTGCTGCTGTTTTCTGCAGATGCAATAGAGGCGGCGAAGAATTACCAGAGTAATTATTATAGAGGTTCTATTATAGAGGTTCTAGTGAACCTGTGCACACGTTACCGTTGCGAACTTAAAGGGGGAATGTTTATAAACTCTGCTGATATTTTGGAAACTTGTTAGCACAAGTTGGATTAGGATATAATCTCACAAACTTCTGCCGGTCCGGCCTGATCCAGTGCAGCGGGGCAAAAAGCAGGCTGGCTTCCTGTCCTCAAGGCCGAGTTGAAGTCCAGAGAAGGAGCCTCGTCCGCAATCGGCAATTGGCTACCTTTGTCAAAGTAGCCAAGAGTCCCAGTTTTCAAGAGGGAAAGGAGGAATCTGTGAGAAGCACCAGGAGCCCCTGAAACTCTTTTGCAAGGAGGATGAAGCCCCCATCTGTGTGGTTTGGGGCAGATCCATGAAGCACAAACACCACGAGGTGATTCCTCTGGAAGAGGCTGTCGAGGAATACAAGGTACCTTGAGGGGGAGAAATAGCTGTGTATTCTTCTTGGCAGGTTATCTTCTTAATTCTCAGATCCAAAGTAGGCATGGTATTCATTGGTGGTTGTTTATTACCTTAGAAGCAGCCAAGGGGAAGCCTGAGGGCTGCTGGGATGGCTGGGAGGAGGGAGTCGAAGTCTTTCTCTCTGCCAGGGGGGCCAAGGGATCTTCCCTTGAAATACAGCAGCTTCAAAGATTTGGGTTGGGACCATGGCAGGGAGAGAAAGTGTTAACCTCATCCACATCCTCCAGCAAGGTTGCTTTGTACATATTTAGAACACTACAAATGTGAATTGCATATGTCTCCTTTGGTTAGCAGGATGCCTCCTCAATACCCTGCAAAGCAGATAGCAACAAGGGGTCAGCTGCAAGGGGGTGGGGACTGGTGGCCAGTGTTATAAGGAAAAAACAGCTCCTTTTCCCTTCTGGGGTACCTCAGAGCCCATATAGAGTCCTTTTGTAGCTTCTCTATCGGTAGGAGAAAATAACAGAGGCCAACCAGAGAATATTGAGAAGCAAAGCAGCTAGTAAGCCAGAACTTTATTACCTGTTGCAACAGGGTGCTCACCCCCCCACACGCAGGAGGGAGGAGGAGACCCCAAACCAAGTCCTTATATAGACATTTGAAATTGCCCACCTGGAGCCCAAGACCACCCCTCCATACATCATACATACATCACAGAAGGGGCGGCCTACAACAGACTCCTGTCTGGCAGGAAACCTGTTGATGGGTTTACCTGGCTGTTCATGGGTTTACCTGGATATTCTTTTGTGATGATAACTACTTACGGTATTTATGTATGTGTTCTGTACTTTTCTTTCCTCCAGTAAATTACTTTGCTATTATAGCAAGGCCACTGGACCCAAGAAGCCAGTATAATATTCATCTCCTCTCTTTGTGTCTCAATCAAAGCTGAGTTTTCCCTTTTCTTGTCAGGGAGAGATCTGTCGCTGCCTGGAGATTCGGAGGAAAGAGAGAGGGGAAATTCTGGCCTATCAAGCAGACCTGGACAAGGAAAGCAAAGACCTCCTTGGAAGTGTCACTCTTGTTACTAGTGAGGGAACAAGCACTTCAAGAAGCTGAGGAGGGAGGGGGAAATCTGCCCATTTCAACTTCTCTCATTTCTCCTTTTCCCATATCGGTTTGTTATTTATTTATTATTCTGAAAATGAATCAAATGCTAGGGTGGCTACCTTCTCGTATAAAGATGTTGATACGTGCTTTACCCTCATAAATTCATTTTTTTGTGAACATTACCTGGCTGGGTCAACCTTGAGAAATTCAGAGGTGTGAATTTCAAAAGATTGCTGTTTTGGTCTCCATATTTTTCCAAGAATTGTGAATTAGGTAAGTTCACCTTTGAATGCAGCTAAATGGAGTTTATTTCCCATTGTTGTTTATTATGTGAAAAGCAGTCAAGGAGAAGCCTGAGGACTTGTGAGCTGAGAGGGTGGAAGCAGTTCGATTCAAATCATAATTCTCTTGCTGATGCTTTGAAGGCTGACCATCTTCCTCACTCAGACCTCCTCAGAACCGGAGAGGCTGAAGACTGTGGAGAAGTTCATACAACTGCGCCAGTTCCTGGAAGTAGAAGAAGAAAAGCGTCTGCTGAATCATGTGGAAGAGGTGGAGAAGGAGATTGCAGGGAGAAGGGATGAGCAGCTGGCTAGACTCTGCAGGAAACTCTCCTCTCTTGAGAGGATCATCCAGGTGATGGAGGAAAAGGGTCAGCAGCCAGCGAGTGAACTGCTGCAGGTAAGACGGCTCCAGGAAAAGGCTGCCTCCCATCCTTTCTGTGCCCCTTTCATGTACGCAAGGAGTGTAGGGGCTCAGTTGACGGAGCCTCGAGTCAGCTTTGTAATGGACAGGAACACCCCAGAGACCTGGGATGCTGAACTCACCTGAATGCCGACTAGAGATTCTTCAGTCTTCTTGAGGGAAGGGGAGGGGATTTTCTGCTCCTTGCTGATGATTTGCCTCCGAATGCCTTCCCGCTGGGCAATGCTGCCTTCCTGCCCTGCCCTGGGCTTCGCCAAGGATGCAGTCAGGCCTCCTTCTGACATGAGCCAGTCTCTTGACCAAGCTTCTCTTCCCGTTCCCTCCACAACTTCTGGGTGGATCCCCTTCCCCATAGATCCTGATCGGCCCAAAAAGGTGCTCAGTCACAGTGACCAAAGAGCAATACAGAGGGACTCATCCAGACTGCGCCACCTTCTCCACTCACAATCCCATATGGCCAGACGTACAAGTGCTTCTGAACGCCCTCTTTAAGGAGGCTGAGAAGGCTGACATACTGGCAAAGGCAGGAGAAGCCCTATTACGGAATGATTGCCAGATGTCCCTGTCTCCCAGGGACAGTCCCC
Organism: Podarcis filfolensis; assembly: GCF_964270895.1. NCBI lineage: Eukaryota > Metazoa > Chordata > Lepidosauria > Squamata > Lacertidae > Podarcis > Podarcis filfolensis. The sequence continues at coordinate 9,630,723 of NC_139619.1, forward strand.
GGATTTACAAATCTGTCCCCAACAAAATCTGTCCCCGGAATGTCCCCGGATTTCATATAAGGCCCCCAGATTTACATTTTAAGAGTTGTAGATTTATTAGTAGGGAAGGAATGTTGCGTGATTGGTTCAATGCACAAGACACATCATATGGGAACTTCCGGTGAGGCAAAATGGCGGGTGCCACGGCAAAGAGCAGCTCCTGAAGCCAGCCAGAGCCAAGTGCACTACCAGGCTGGCTCCGGCCTGCTGAGACTGCCGCTACCGCTGCCACTGCCGAGGGGGAACCAGGGATGCCCGGCGCGTCAACTGGGGGAACCGCTGACACCCCCCCAGGACCCAAATCGAGGCGGGAGCAAGAGCGCCCGGCCACGTGGCCGACTGCCCAGTGGCGCTCCAGGGCCAGTAAAAACCCTGGAGCCAACCCAGGGAGAAGGAGGAAAGGAGAAGGAGAAGGAAGAGAGAGAAAGAGGAAGGAGAAAAAAGAGGGGAGCCCCGACCTTTCCGCGCTGCTGCCGCTGAGGAAGAGAGGTAGGAGAGCACCAGGAGGGCAAGGACACGGGGCCGAGCTCAGGCCCGACCCGAGCCTACTCCATGGCAGATAGCACTCCAAGAGATCAGGCTGGGGCCCAGAGGAAGGCCACGCGACATAGGAGACCCAGAAGAGAAGGTATTACTTCTTATTTTTTAAAAAAATGATTTAAAAAAAATAACATTTTTTTCTCTTTTGAAAAAAAAAAAGTGTCCCCAGATTCTTTGAAAAAAATCTGGTAACCTTACCTTAAATCCTAACCTTCTGATTCCAAGTCTCTTCTTTCTCAATATCCCCATTCCGTTAACCGCACCAAGCAACAAGCTGTGAAATGCAAGTTTAAAAGGCAAGCTTTCCTTTGCATCTCACAGAACTTTAAATGTAATTCGTGGTTTTTTTCACCTGTCCGCCAAACTTAGGTCGTTTTGCCTTCCTTTAAATGGGAAATCAGTAGTCAAGCCATACTTTTTGGTAAAACGTTCGTCTGGATCCCGGAAGTCCTACCTGAGAAGAACAATGGGAGTTTCCGCTAGCGCCAGCCACTTCTCCTTCTGCAAGCAGCGCCACCCGAATTCCCACCTGGGATGAGACGCTTGGCGCACTAAACTGAGCCTCCGGAGAAAGACTGGGGCGGGCGGCAAGTGGGAGGGGGAAGTTGTGCGCTTCTGTCCCATGAGAAAAGTGCTGGGCTCTGTCTCTCCAGTTGCGCTTCCTCGGTTCAGAGGTGGACTATAGCAGCTGGGCTGGGCTGCCTCAAAGCCCATCAAGGCCACAGGCTGCTAGCATGACTCATCCCGGCTTTATCATCTGAGGGGAAAGGATACGCGGTCTTAAATGCTGGCCTTGGCAACTTGGCTGAGCTACCTTGGGCCAGTCCTTGGGCCAGCTTAGCCTCCCACCCCAGCCGCTCCAGGATGGGAAGTGCGTCCCGGGGGAAGCGGGATTCAGGCGGAGGAGGACGTCGGATTGGGTGGGGGTTGCCAGGAGCAGCACGATGTCCCTCCAACCCCCGGCTTCCACTCTCTAGGCAGGCGCCCAACGTGGCCAGGTGGCAAGGGCTCTTTCTTACTCCAGCCTTGGCGTGCAGATCCCGGGTTCAGCCCCAGATCTCTGGAGCGGAAAGGCTCTTGGGCGTTGGGTGTGAATATGAAAGGCAGCATCTGTCAGAATAGGTCATACTGAGCCAGTAAAGATGAACGTGACTATTGGTTCACTTCCTCGGCATCCCAGAACTGTGAAGGTTGCCTCAACTGTTGAGCAACACAGCTAAGGAAGAAGCAGTGGAGTGTCTCCGGGGGGAGCATAGCTGCCATGACCTTCCAAACACAGAGACAGGACAGTGTGGTGGCACCCAGGGAATAGTTGCAGCAGCCGGATGGCTGGCTGAAACACACACCATTGCACTCTTTTTGAATGGGATTCAATCTGAATCAGCCAGTTAGTGAACTTGGTGCTCCTGTGCAACAAACCCACTACAAAATTGCTCTTCCGCGCACACTTCCAGGTCCCTCCAGCTGGGCTTTTTGAGTGTGATGGATTTTTCTCACTCCAGAGCAGTTTGTGTTTAAGCTGAAGGTAAGCAGGAAAGCAAGGGAGACTAAAAATTTTGCATTTGTTGATATAAGAAGGTTTTAATAACGCTAATAATGACTGTGTGGAAATGACTGGAAAAAGGGAAAAAAGGAAAATCAAGGTTTATGACTCTTGGTTTCCTGGAAGATGATCCAAAGACTCCCCTGGACTAGAAGAGACATCTCATTAACAACTGGAGAAATGCCAAAGAACTTTGGATATCTGCTTGGGAGGTTTCTGATGCAGTATTAATTTAACAAGGAGCCAGAAGTGAAACCGAAAGTAGACTGACCAGCTGTTGTTGTTGTTTAGTCGTTTAGTCGTGTCCGACTCTTTGTGACCCCCTGGACCAGAGCATGCCAGGCACCCCTGTCTTCCACTGCCTCCCGCAGCTTGGTCAGACTCATGTTTGTCGCTTCAAGAACACTGTCCAACCATCTCGTCCTCTGTCGTCCCCTTCTCCTTGTGCCCTCCATCTTTCCCAACATCAGGGTCTTTTCCAGGGAGTCTTCTCTTCTCATGAGGTGGCCAAAGTCTTGGAGCCTCAGCTTCACGATCTGTCCTTCCAGTGAGCACTCAGGGCTGATTTCCTTCAGAATGGATACATTTGATCTTCTTGCAGTCCATGGGACTCTCAAGAGTCTCCTCCAGCACCATAATTCAAAAGCATCGATTCTTTGGCGATCAGCCTTCTTTAGGGTCCAGCTCTCACCATACATCACTACTGGGAAAACCATGGCTTTAACTATATGGACCTTTGTTGGCAAGGTGATGTCTCTGCTTTTTAATATGCTGTCTAGGTTTGCCATCGCCTTTCTCCCAAGGAGCAGGCGTTTTTTTAATTTCGTGACTGCTGTCACCATCTGCAGAGATCAAGGAGCCCAAGAAAGTAAAATCTCTCTTTTTTTTTTTAAAATAAATTTTTATTGATTTTCCAACATATAATAGAACACAATACAACTAACAACTAACAACACATAAACAAACAAACATATAAACACGTATAATTTCTTAACCTCTTTTTCTTAAACCTTGTTTCAACGACTTCCCCATACCTCCCTTTTCTGCATCCCTGTTTTAAACTTTTCCAGCAACCCCTAATTTCAATACTTATAATTCAGTTTCCAATCTTTTTCCTCTTACCCAATTATTTATCACTGCAATTCTGTTTTACATTACCCATGACATTTTAGCACTCATTAATTTTACAACAGTTCTTAAGATAAACTTTAAATTTCTTCCAATCTTCTTCCACCGTCTCTTTCCCTTGGTCACGGATTCTGCCAGTCATCTCAGCCAGTCCCATATAGTCTATCACCTTCGTCTGCCACTCTTCCAGCGTGGGTAGTTCTTGTGTCTTCCAATACTTTGCTAAAAGAACTCTTGCTGCTGTTGTAGCATACATAAAGAACGTCCTATCTTTCCTTGTCACCAATTGGCCCACCATGCCCAGGAGAAAGGCCTCTGGTTTCTTATGAAAGGTACACTTAAGGACCTTCTTAATTTCATTATAGATCATTTCCCAGAAGGCCTTGATCCTTGGGCACGTCCACCAAAGGTGGTAGAAAGTACCTTCAGTTTCATTACATTTCCAGCATTTATTATTGGGCGTATGATAGATTTTTGCAAGCTTGACTGGGGTCATGTACCACCTATAAATCATTTTCATAATGTTCTCTCTTAAGGCATTACATGCCGTAAACTTTATACCGGTGGTCCATAACTGTTCCCAGTCAGCAAACATAATGTCATGACCAATGTCTTGTGCCCATTTAATCATAGCTGATTTAACCGTCTCATCCTGTGTATTCCATTTCAACAGCAAGTTATACATTCTTGACAAATTCTTAGTATTGGGTTCCAACAATTCTGTTTCTAATTTTGATCTCTCCACCTGGAAACCAATTTTCCTGTCCTGTTTAAAAACTTCATTTATCTGGTAGTAATGAAGCCAGTCTCTTACTTTTGACTTCAGTTTCTCATAGCTCTGCAATTTCACTTTTCCCTCCTCATGTTCTATAATTTCCCAATATTTTGGCCATTTAGATTCCATATTAAGTTTTTTCACTTCCTTAGCTTCCATTGGTGACAACCACCTAGGGGTTTTGTTTTCCAACAAATCTTTATACCGAATCCAAACATTATGTAGTGCTTTCCTGACAATATGGTTTTTGAAACCTTGATGGATTTTAACCTTGTCATACCATATATATGCATGCCAGCCAAACCTGTTATTGAACCCTTCCAGATCCAAAATGTCTGTGTTTTCAAGAAGCAGCCAGTTTTTCAGCCAGCAAAAAGCCGCTGATTCATAATACAATTTTAAGTCCGGCAGGGCAAACCCCCCTCTTTCTTTTGCATCAGTTAATATCTTAAATTTTATTCTGGGCTTTTTGCCCTGCCAGACAAATCTAGATCTATCTTTCTGCCACCTCTTGAAACAATCCATTTTATCCACAATCTGCAATGTTTGAAACAAAAACAACATTCTCTGCAAAACATTCATCTTAATAACAGCAATTCGGCCTAACAAGGAAAGTCTCAAATTTGACCATATTTCTAAATCTTTCTTAACTTCTGTCCAACATTTCTCATAATTGTCTTTAAATAAGTTCACATTCTTAGATGTCAAATTAATCCCCAGGTATTTCACTTTCTTTGCTACCATTAAACCAGTTTCACTACGAAACTTCTCTCTTTCAGCAACTGTTAGATTTTTGTCCAGTACTTTCGTTTTCTGTTTATTCAACTTAAAACCTGCTACTTGACCAAATATTTGTATTAGCTCTAAAACTCTTTTCGAAAGTAAAATCTCTCACTGCCTCCAATTCTTCCCCTTCTATTTGCCAGGAGGTGATGGGACCAGTGGCCATGATCTTCGATTTTTTGATGTTGAGCTTCAGACCATATTTTGCGCTCTCCTCTTTCACCCTCATTAAAATGTTCTTTAATTCCTCCTCACTTTCTGCCACCAAGGTTGTGTCATCTGCATATCTGAGGTTGCTGATATTTCTTCCGGCAATCTTAATTCCGGCTTCGGATTCATCCAGCCCAGCCTTTCGCATGATGAATTCTGCATATAAGTTAAATAAGCAGGGAGACAATATACAGCCTAGTCGTACTCCTTTCCCAATTTTGAACCAATCAGTTGTTCCATATCCAGTTCTAACTGTAGCTTCTTGTCCCACATAGAGATTTCTCAGGAGACAGATGAGGTGATCATGCACTCCCATTTCTTTAAGAACTTGCCATAGTTTGCTGTGGTCGACACAGTCAAAGGCTTTTGCATAGTCAATGAAGCAGAAGTAGATGTCTTTCTGGAACTCTCTAGCTTTCTCCATAATCCAGCGAATGTTTGCAATTTGGTCTCTGGTTCCTCTGTCTCTTCTAAATCCAGCTTGCACTTCTGGGAGTTCTCGGTCCACATACTGCTTGAGCCTTCCTTGTAGAATTTTAAGCATAACCTTGCTAGCGTGTGAAATGAGTGAAATTGTGTGGTAGTTGGAGCATTCTTTGGCACTGCCCTTCTGTGGAATTGGGATGTAGACTGATCTTCTCCAATCCTCTGGCCACTGCTGAGTTTTCCAAACTTGCTGGCATATTGAGTGTAGCACCTTAACAGCATCATCTTTTAAAATTTTAAATAGTTCAGCTGGAATACCATCACTTCCACTGGCCTTGCTATTTGCAGTGCTTTCTAAGGCCCATTTGACTTCACTCTCCAGGATGTCTGGCTCAAGGTCAGCAGCCACACTACCTGGGGTGTACGAGCCATCCATATCTTTCTGGTATAATTCCTCTGTGTATTCTTGCTACCTCTTCTTGATGTCTTCTTCTGTTAGGTCCTTACCACTTTTGTCCTTTATTATGGTAATCTTTGTACGAAATGTTCCTTTCATATTTCTGATTTTCTTGAACAGATCTCTGGTGCTTCCCATTCTGTTGTTTTCCTCTATTTCTTTGCATTGCTCGTTTAAGAAGGCCTTCTTCTCTCTCCTTGCTATTCTTTGGAAATCTGCATTCAATTTCCTGTATCTTTCACTATCTCCCTCGCATTTTGCTTGCCTTCTCTCCCCCGCTATTTGTAAGGCCTCGTTGGACAGCCACTTTGCTTTCTTGCATTTATTTTTCATTGGGATGGTTTTAGTTGCTGCCTCCTGTATAATGTTGCGAGCCTCCACCCATAGTTCTTCAGGCACTCTGTCCAGCAAATCTAAATCCTTAAACCTGTTCCTCACTTCCACTGTGTATTCATAAGGGATTTGGTTTAGATTGTATCTTACCGGCCCAGTGGTTTTTCCTACTTTCTTCAGTTTAAGCTTGAATTTTGCTATAAGAAGCTGATGATCTGAGCCACAGTCAGCTCCAGGTCTTGTTTTTGCTGACTGTATAGAGCTTCTCCATCTTTGGCTGCAGAAAATATAATCAATCAGATTTCGATGTTGCCCATCTGGTGATGTCCATGTGTAGAGTCGTCTCTTGTGTTGTTGGAAAAGTCTGTTTGTGATGACCAGCTTGTTCTCTTGACAGAACTCTATTAGCCTTTGCCCTGCTTCGTTTTGATCTCCAAGAGAGATCAAAACGAAGCAGACTGACCAGCTAGCTGAATCCAATTATATTGCTATGGGGTGGGGGGAAACCTCTAACATTTTACTTTTCGATACTTGTACTTCCAGGGTGAATTGAATGGGTGGGGGGGGTTGGACGAGCGGAGGAAAGAAGAGCTAACTTGTCCGTGGCTGGGGGCGCAATCTGGACGGTTCTGCCGGGGCGCAAGATCACCTAACTACTGCTCTGCGCCTCTGCACCAGGGGTGGATGGTGCTAATTGCGACTGGGAGGGTGGAAGGCAAGGAGGCCAACAGTAGGTGGCGCCAGAGCCAAGGAGTGGCTGAGCAAATGCGTTCTGTATCTGAGATGGAGTGGGAAGGGGCTGGCGGCCACCGCAGTCATCCCTTGTCTGCCCTCAAGGACCGGCCAGAATCCACTGGGCAAATGCTCATCTTGCCAGAGTCTGGGTCTTCTGCTGTTGCTCTCTCAGAAACCGTGCCCAGGTGGGATGTTTGGTTTTATGTAGCTGCTTCATCCCTGAGGAAGTTGGAGGTGACGCAACTCCTGCATCTCTGAAGTGGGAAGGTTTGGAGGTATTTCAAATTCCCCCCTTCTCCCTTGGCTCCCTGGAAAGAAGGCATCTTTACATTTTGAGCGCATTTCACAGGCCAGGAGCCAAGCACCCCTTCCTGAGGGGGAGAAGAGGCCCAGAAAAGATGAGCCCTTCCCAGCCCAAAGGCGTCCCCCTGAGATTCAGCTTCCGGGCTATGGCTAACCAGGTTAGGAGCAGAAATATTGGGAGCGGGAAGGAACTGATGTCATCTGCCAGAGCAGCTGGCTAATTGAAGGGAATGAGGTGATAACAAGGCTTTCAAATCTGAACTCTTGTTTGCAGCTGATTAGGATAGAGGGAGGTGTTCGGGTTCCTACGTCACACCAGCAGTTTAAATGGCAACACTCCTTTGCAAGACTGTCCGCCTTTTTAATTTTTATGGAAAATCAATAAAATGATAAGTTGCCCCTGCCAAAGGGTTGCATGACATCTGGCTGAAGACTTTTTGTGCTAAAAGTTGAAGCTATGCTGGGGTATGTGTGGGTGTGGGTGTGTCCATCCGTCCATGTGGCCACTGTGTATTCAACATTCCACCCCCTCCAAAGAATCCTAGGAACCTTAGTTTTCCTTTCACAGTGCTACGATTCCCAGCACCCTTAACAAACCATTGTTCCCAGGACTTTTTGGGTGTGGGTGGGAGGAGATGTGCTTTACATGTGCGGTGTGCAGCCATCTCCAACCATATGCGTGGGGGGATTCAAGACTAACTCTTATGCTTTTCTTCCTTAGACCAGCTTGACGTTGAAAAAGAGGTTCTCTGGGTTGAGGAACACACACCATTTCACAGCGAAGCAGAACATGGGCCGAATGGTCACTCTGTCATTGGATTTGGTGAAGTTAGACTGGCTTTGCAAAGGAGCTTGCCCCTGAAGCCAGTTGGTTGCCTGCCTGTGGCTGGCTGGCGGCTTGGCATCACCAAAACACAAAGAGACAGCCCCATGCAATTTCACACCCAAAGATTTCTGCCCATGCTTCAGACATGCAGCCCTAAGAGCAGCTCTGACTCCCCCTCTAGGCCCCTCTGCCCCAGTCTTCCTCCTGATGTAGGCTACAGGGTCTGGGAAGTCTGATCCAGCTTTGAGGTGTGGTTCCATATGGCCGTTAGTACTGTTCTGCGTTTGCCAGAGAGCCACCTGGTAAGGAAGATCTCCAAGCACGCTTCCTAGGGGGTCCTCTTTAATCCTCAGGTGTGCCAAAAAAGGCATGATCCAGCACCCTCATGCCACAGCTGCCTCTGGAGTGACCCTCCCTCCGGTAAGAGGCGTGCCTCACAGCTGAGTGCCTGGTTGTTTGTGTAGGGCGGGGGCAGGGAATCTTGTGGGCTCCCAGATATTGCCAGATCCAATGGCCTTCTGCCTCAGCCAGCATGGCCAAAGGTCAGGGGTGATGGAATCCAACAACATCTAGAGGGCCACACAATTCCCCATCCATGGTCTAGTGAATTTGAGGTTCTTGTTTTCTCTCCCTCTGCCCCCTTTTGCCTGGAAAAGCACTTTGGCAGATTCCTTTGGAGGATTTGGGTGTGACAAGCTGTAGCAGCGCACTGAATAAAACAACTTTGAGAAGCTGGAACACCGGGCTGTTTTTTCCCCTAATAAAAATATTCACTGTGCAGTTCACAGGCACAAAACACAATGTTGATATTGTCCAGGAAATGGGTTTTCAGTTGGAGGGCATGAGTTGCGTGAGAGCATGTTGTGCGGGATAACCAGTCTCATATAACCAACATGCTTCAGTCTAATTAGTGCATGAAGGGGTTAACACCATAGAGTAAGCTGTCCTGCCATCTTAGCCATGTCTCTTCCCCTTACCTTGGGAGTGAGTTCTGATCTATTCTGGTATTCACTTTTTCAGCGTTTAATGTACTGTAGGTTTTTCCTGATTTTATGGTTTTATCTTTCTGTAAACGGCTTTGATGTTTCTTACCATCTGGTAGTGTATAAATTTTATGTAATAAATAAATAATTTCAAACAAACAAATAAATAAATAGGAAGATGTAAAACCATAACCTCCGAAATGAAAGCTACTGTGCCTCCAGACGGATGTTTTTGCCTGGAGGGGGGCCGTATTCTGCAATGTGCTATCGATGCAATAATAGTGCAGCTTTCTAATGGACTGTCCACGCAAACATCATTCTGCTTTCTCAGTTGCTCTGCAATGCTTCGCCAGGGTTACCACATCATGGCCACCTGGGGGTGCGCTCCTGTGTTGTAGCTCAGCAAAAGCAGGACAAAATTCCTCTAGTATGGCTCACAGTGAGGGCTGCTGAGAGTTGGGAGAGATCTTGGAGGCCAAAGAGTTTGCTTTTCTGCTCAGTACAGGGGATCTTGCCAGCTCTTCACCCCTGACTGGCCGAAGATGCCCATCTCTCATCCATGCAGCTCCACAGCGTGCCTGGATGATAACTCAGATGGAGCTGGACACACCATTCCTGAAGGATGCAATAATATTGCAACTGTGGTGGACCAACTACATGCCAACAGGATGTCGGACTGAATGGGCCTTGGCCTGACCCAGCAAGGCTCTTCAAATGCGCTTATGTTCCCCTGACTTTGGGGACGCCTTGGAGGAGTCTCACCCGTCTCATGGCTATTCTTCTAGTGTGGACCAGTTCGACAAGCTCTCCTCCGAAAGCAGGTGCACCATCCAGAACATGCTGGCGCTGTAACTGAAGAAGAAAGCGAACACAGACCAGGAGGCAGGGACTTCTAGGGGAAGCGAGGCCTTCATGCGGGAAGCCTTGACTCCTCATGTGCTCCCCGGGATCAGCTTCGACCCCACCACCCAGTCTTCTGCTGGTGTCACTCTCCCCCCTGGCCCAGAACAGGAGGCTCCTTCCCAACATGCAGAATGCCTTGCACGTGATCGATGGGCCTGTGCTCACTGTGACATAGGCAGGGCCGGATTTATGTGTAGGCTAAGTAGGCAGAAGCCTAGGGCCTCTAGATCTAGGGGGCCTTGCCAGCCTGCCCACTCCCCAGCGTCGCAGACAGTCTTCCCTCTCCCCAAATTGCAAACCCAAGACTTCATGCAGGGCATTTCTCCCCTATTTCAATGACATTTTGCTTCAAAAGGAAAGGTGGACTTGGAGAAGGCAAGCAAAATGCGAGGGAGATAGTGAAAGATACAGGAAATTGAATGCAGATTTCCAAAAAATAGCAAGGAGAGACAAGAGGGCCATCTTAAATGAGCAATGCAAAGAAATAGAGGAAAACAACAGAATGGGAAGAACCAGAGATCTGTTCAAGAAAACTGGAGCTATGAAAGGTCCCTGTGTCGTAAGAGAGTCAGGGTCAGAGAGGGAAATGAAGGAGAAGGACCCTACCAATATCAAATAGATCGTATTCTGCCTTAACACCCTACAAGAAGGTCAACTGTGCCTTTTTGCTGTATCTTTCTCATTGACTTTAAGAATGGATCTGAATGTATTTTTCGACTCAAATGTATTTTTCCTCAAAATGCTGTACTTTTCTAAATGTATCCAAATGTATCCGAACGGGTTTTTGTATTTCCCCCCGATCTCATCACCTAGAGAATGTTCCTTAAATGTAACAATCACTTGTTCCAAATGTATTTGATTCAAATGTATTCGAGTGTATACTTTTATGGGAAAATGTAGCTAGGAAAGTGTGGATATATATATATATATATATATATATATATATATATATATATATTGCTTATAGTGCCTTTGAACGGTCAACGTTCCACCCTCTATCCTTTCACGAGCTGCCAAAAACACTCTCCACACCACACTGCCATCTACTGGGTCTACAAATGATACCATGAATACACACAAATACAAGCTCTAAAATAAATTAGTTTTATTTTCCCATAAGTATGCAAACATAAGACTATCACATCTGAATTGATGGCTATGCCATGGCATTTGGAAAACTCTGGAATGCTGAACTTGCCTTTTGCTTTCTTGCTCCTTCGTTCAGTGGGTAGGTAGGTGTAGGTCGGGGCAAGTCGAAAGCTTCCTTGAAATTCCTCAGCCCCAGCCAGCATTGCCAATGGGCAGGATGATGAGAATTGTAGTTCAGCAACGTCTGGAGGGCCAGAGGTTACCCTCACCTGTTCCATCGGTTAGTGTGCTAAGATCTGGGCACAAGCCCAATTCAGCTGACGGTACTTAACAAGGGATTGCTTTACACAAAACATGAGAGCTAATGCACTAGCCTGCTCCAATATACAAAACAGCCCCTTCTCTAGAGAAAGCTCAAGAAAATACAAACTTCGGGGTTTGTAGATGGTTGTAAAGGTTGCTGAAAGGTTTCCATTTCACTAGTTGGAAACAGCTTCCAGGCTAGGCAGGACCAAGGTTGCTTTGTAACTGTTCCTGTCTGCCTGCTTGCCATCGTGCATATTTGTAAACCATTTCTGCCAAAATATATACATCTGCAATAGTAGTTTCTGGAAGCAGACCCTGCAAGAGTGCACACTCCATGAAGTCTATATGAAGAGTGTTACGGAATGGAGGGGGAAGCCTTACTCTCGAGTAAGAGACGTAGAGCCCGAGGCGATGACCTCAAGGGAACCCTGCCACACTAGGGCTCCCCTCGCCCCGTCACAACGTTGCAGCAAGCACCGCACAAAAGTCCAAAACCCCTTGAAGAAAGCGCCATTTCTGACCCCGTATCCCGATGCTATACACGATCGATGTATTTGATGAATGAACAATGTATTTGCATGAGGATGGCCTCTAGCCAATCAGATGGCGTTGAATGTAGCCCTTCAGCCAATCGCAGCAATGCCATGGCTCTGCAGAGGAAGCTCAGCTCCAGCTGTTTTGCACGCTTCACTGAGCGCTGACAAGGTGATGACAGCTCCTGCTGTGAGAACAACGGACTGAGTCAATCGAAACCTCGTTACCCTCTTAATCCAATCAAAACTAGATGTTGTTTAGTCGTTTAGTCGTGTCCGACTCTGCGTGACCCCCTGGACCAGAGCACGCCAGCCCCTCCTGTCTTCCACTGCCTCCCGCAGTTTGGTCAAACTCATGCTGCTAGCTTTGAGAACACTGTCCCACCATCTCGTCCTCTGCCGTCCCCTTCTCCTAGTGCCCTCCATCTTTCCCAGCATCAGGGTCTTTTATAATTCCTCATAGTAATCCCATCTGATCACGACATCTCTCGATATTTGCACTCCTACATAGGCTGAGCCTGTGACCTGGCTCAGGAACTAAGTCTTTGTCATTACAAAAGACTGGCCAGGCTCCCCAGGGTACCCAATCAAGTGAGCACTAACAGGTAACCTGCCAGACAGGAGGTAAACAACGCACTCAGATGTCTGTTGTAGACCGCCCTTTCTGTGATGTAGGTATGATGTATCTGAGGGGTGGTCTTGAGCTACACCCCTTCTGTGATGTAGGTATGATGTGTCTAGGGGTGGTCTTGGACTCCAGGGCGGGCAATTTAAAATGTCTCTATAAGGGCAGGCACATCTTTGTTCTGAGTCCTCCTCCTCCTGCCTGTGGGGGGAGCACCCTGTTGCAACAGTTCAATAAAGATCTAGCTGCTTACTAGCTGCTTTGCTTCTCAATCTTCTCTGCTTGGCCTCTGTTATTTTCTCCAACCGATGGAGAACCTACAAAGGACTCTAGAAGGGCTCTTGTGTTCCCCATAAGGGAATAAGGGCAGATTTTTGCTTATTACAATATGCAGGAGTGGGCTGCAAAAGGCGGAGTTTGGCCTCATTAGATCCCCCTACCATGAACTCCTTAGGTGGGCCACCCTGCGCCCGCCTCGGCATCGCGCCTCGCTATTCTGCAACTCGAGATAAAACTGAACTGCTCTGCAGGGTTGTTGTAAGGATTGCAAGTCAAGGCATCCAAAGTGCCTTTGAACATTGAAAAGCCCCTAGTCAATGCTTTGAACTACTGTCGCTTTAAAAAGGAAACTCTGATTAGTAAGAGTTTGGGGAATTAAAAATGGGTTTGTCCTGGGGTCACTGAAGCTGTGTTCTGGCTTGAAAAGCCAGTGAGACCACTGGGCCATCTAGTTCTCTATGGTCTGCCACAGCCAGCAGCTGCTCTCCAGGATTTCAGAGCTCAGTTTCCCATGAATGGGTTGGAACTGCCGCTTTTTGCATCATGTGCCTCTCCCAGTGGGCCACCCAGAGCCATTTCCTGTATAGCGTTCTACATCCCATGTAATCCTGCTTCTTCCAGCTCAATTCAGTTCATTCTGCAACTGTGCAAGTTAGGCCGCATCTGCTTTATGCATTCAAAGCACCATCATGCCCCTTGACATTCTAACAGTTGCATCTTTGTATTCAATCCCTTCAGCACCTTGGACAGCAGTCTCTCAAGGCTCAGCCACAGGTACCGTATTTTTCGCTCCATAGGACGCACCGGCCCATAGGACGCATCAAGTTTTTTGGGGGGGAAATAAAGGGAAAAAAAATTATTTCCCCCCCAGGCGCTTGTGGTGCCGGCAGCGGGGAGAAGCGCTCTTCTCCCCGCAGCCCGCCTTCAGACCAGGTCCGGGGACAGCGGGAAGACGCGCTGCGCCTCCCCACTGTCCCCGGAGCTTGCGAGGCAGGCAGCGGGGAGAAGCGCTCTTCTCCCCGCCGCCCGCCTTGAGATCAGGTCCGGGGACAGCAGGAAGACGCACTGCGCCTCCCAGCTGTCCCCGGAGCTTGTGGGGCAGGCAGCGGGGAGAAGCGCTCTTCTCCCTGCCACCCGCCCTCAGACCAGGTCCGGGGACAGCGGGGAGACGCGATGCGCCTCCCCGCTGTCCCCGGAGCTTGCGAGGCAGGCAGCGGGGAGAAGCGCTCTTCTCCCCGCCGCCCGCCTTGAGATCAGGTCCGGGGACAGCGGGAAGACGCGCTGCGCCTCCCCGCTGTCCCCGGAGCTTGCGAGGCAGGCAGCGGGGAGAAGCGCTCTTCTCCCCGCCGCCCGCCTTGAGATCAGGTCCGGGGACAGCGGGAAGACGCGCTGCGCCTCCCAGCTGTCCCCGGAGCTTGTGGGGCAGGCAGCGGGGAGAAGCGCTCTTCTCCCCGCCGCCCGTCTTGAGATCAGGTCCGGGGACAGCGGGAAGACGCGCTGCGCCTCCCAGCTGTCCCCGGAGCTTGCGGGGCTGGCGGCGGGGTCTCCCCTCTCACTCTGCAGGCTTCAGCGAAAGCCTGCATTCGCCCTATAGGATGCACACACATTTCCCCTTCATTTTTGGAGGGGAAAAAGTGCGTCCTATAGAGCGAAAAATACGGTACCTGGTGCCCCATGCTTCCTAGGCCCAGGTCCGTGCTTTAAAGGCACTGTGTCCGAGTGTTTTGTTGTCCCAGGGCTGTCTAATTCTGACTCATTTTCAGCATCCCTTTTCAGGGCAGCTTTATTTATTTCATGTCTTTAAGGAGTCCTCTGTGCGTGGAAAAGGCTTGTTGCTGGGACAATAGGAGGCTGCCTTATACAGAGTCCCACTATGGCTCTATCTAGCTCAGTCTTGTCCACAATGGATGGCAAAAACTCTCCAGGGTTTCAGACAGAGGACATTCTAGCTGGAGATACAACAGATTGAACCGGAGAGCTTCTGCATGTAAGCAGCTGCTTTACCACTAAGCTATGGCCCTTCTGCCATTGCTTCTGCCCTGAATGAACTGCAAGCCTGTCCTCCAGTCCCCCCAAAACTCTCTTTTGTGGCTACACTCTGCAGAAGGTCATTGGTTGCAGAAGTTGAGCTGTCTGCACAAGTGACTGAATCCGTGAGAAGGCTGATCTGGAATGAAATGCTGACTTTCAGGCATCTCTTGAACACCTTTTTTTTGCCGACAGCTCTGTGCTATCATTTAAACATTTCTTGAGCACCCAACATTTGAATTCTTTGCACTGATTTTAATGTCCACTCTCCACCCGCTTTTGTACATTGCTGTATTTTATGACATGCCCTAGCTTCTGAGAAGCCTTTCGCTCAAACCAGTTAGACATGACATGAATTAGTTGTTTTATCCACCCGGCATGTATGGAACAGACCCTGATGAATCAAATGACAAGGCATAATTAATCCCCCAGCTGAACTGAACAGGGAGCAGCAGCTGGGGTAGAACATGCAAACAAGAAATTATTAGTTCAAGGTACAGAAGCCCCAGAATACCCCAGCCACATGGAGTTAAGAATAGCAATTCCAGATTAAAGGGCTTGCATCTGAGACATTTGTTCCTTCCTTTTTGCCAAGACAGGTGATGTTCCTACGAATACATTGGAAATTTTGAAAGGACCGTGGGCATTTGTCCTCCGCAGCTGAAGATCCAGAGCTATCTGAAGAGGGGGAAATACCAGGTCTTGCTCAGCTGGAGATGTCTTATTTCCTTTGAAGATATAAGCTGATTAGAATTTTAGGCTGCCAGGGGTGGGGCAAAATCTGAGGATGGGAAAAATGATATCACTGGCAGTCACATGGGAGGCTGCTGAAAATGCACATGGAGAAACAATGGGTCCTTGTACTGAGGGGACTGTTTGACCTGCAGGAGGAAGCCAGTTGTTGAAAGGGAACATGGATATGAGAAGGAGCTTTCAACATCCAGCTGGAGCCATCAATGGCAGTTCGTCACTAGTTCGGAGTTGGGGACTTTTTTTCAGTCTTAAGGGCCATATTCTCCTCTGGGAAACCTTCCAGGGGCCGTGTGCCTGTGGTGGGAGGGGCCACAGCTGAAAGTGGGTGGAGTGATGAATGTAAACTTTGTTTTCCTAAGGGAGGCTGGTTTCTACACACATTCAACTCTCCACTCTCTGTCCTTCATGACTCAAGGGTGTGAGGGGAGGGGTAGTACCTCTGGTGGGGGGCACGTTGTGCTCCTTCTGGGGTAGTTTGTCCACCTTTGGTCACTACAGCTCTCACCTGTGGCTCTTAGAAACTGTGAGCCTGCAGCAGCAGCCACACCCCAGAAATAGCTTCAACTGGCGGGCTAACCAGGTGAGGGGAGTTGATTGGTCTCAAACCCTCAGTGAGTTAGGGGCTTCCCCTGCATGCAACGCTAGTGTCGGGTACTGGCTAGAGGAGGAGGAATGGCAGGAGGCTACAGCCAGGGAACCCCCCAGGGAAGCATCAAAGTGGGAAGGCCCCATGCCAGGAGACTGCTGGTGGGATGCAGGAGACAGGTCAGAAGAAGAAGAAGAAGGGGGAGCAGATGGCTTGGAGGCTAAACAAGCAGCAGGTTTAAGGGAGACTGAGGCAGTTGAGGAGGAGGAGGAGGAGGTGGAGGCTGAGGCTGCAACAGACACCCCGAAAGCTGTGGAGCTATTTTTAGGAAGACCCCCAAATTGTTGAGCTTCTTAAAGGAAGACCCAGAAGCTGTTGATGTCTGATAGCCCTACCTTAGGAGGAGGCTAAGATCCTCCGTTCTGGCAACTGGGGCTAGTCCTGCCTGTGGAGTTTCTCTGTCGGGTTTTGTCTCTCTGAAGAAAGAGTCCACCTTACTGCTCATCTCTGAGTTTTGATGCTGAACTGCAGCTGAATCAGCCCTGACAGCCAGGCTGTGGCCAATTGAGCAGATGAGACCACTAGGGGGTCCAACAGTCAAGAAGGTGGTTTCTGCCCGTGCTGTAGAGGGAAGTGACGAGCAGTGGGGCTCATCCACCTGGGAAGGTAGCTCATTTAAGAGAAGCAAGTCCCTGATCCTAAACCTGATTGATCCATTTAGCCCAGTATTGCCCACTTCCAGCCTGAGTGGCAGAAGCTCTCCAAGGTCTTGGGCAGAGAGAGGCTCCTACCTACATTGAGCTTCTAACTGCAGGTGCTAGGGACTGCACCTGGGACCTTCTGCATGCAATGCAGGTGCTGACACACTGAGGCTATGGCGCCTCCACAAAACCTTCAGGTATGGGCAGGAGGCACTACTCAGCATCCTTATATCCCACCCTTCCTCCCAAAGGAGTCCAGGGCAGCAAAGACACAACAGTTAAACAACCAAAACATCCAAAAACAGTTCCTACACAGAAGCAGACTAAGAAAAATCTCTCCTTAGAAGGCTTCTTGAAAGAGGAAGAGGAAGAAGGCATTGAAAAGATAGCAGAGAAGGGACCCCCGATAAGATGGTACCTGCAGGAAGCCGTCATCTGCAGAGCAGAGCCATCCATTGGGTATATAAGGGGTGATATGATTTTTCAGGTGCCTTAGCCTCAACCAATACCTCAAACTATCAATCAACCTCCTCAGTCTCCTTTATGCTTCTGATGAAATAGGCTATGCCTGCATAAGTTTTTGTTATGTTGTCCTAAAATGCCACTACTCTTTTGTCTCTTCCTTCTGAAGGATCCCGGTGAACAAGCAAAAAGCCCTTGGAAAAACACACACACACAAACACACACACACACACAAAAGAAGACAAGACAAGACAGGGCTGTGCACCACAAACCATCCCAAAATAAGCCTCCATTCCCCATCAATCAATATTGGGCTAAAAGCTATAGAACACAAAGCTACATGCACCTAAAAACTGGTTTAGAAACAGCCTTGGTCTTGCCTAGTCCCTCAGCCTTGTGAGTTTGGGAGCTAGTCTGCAAGGGTGAAAATCTAATGGAGGATTCCATTGTTGAATTAACCAAGCAAGGGTCATAGTTGCCACCTATGTACCTTGTGATTGCTCTGTGCCAGAGGGCAAATGAGGGTGGGCCTCCTCCCTCGCCTGGCTGGGAATGAGAAAGGGAAAGGTCAGAGTTGTGTGAGAGAGCTGGGCTGGAAGTTGGCAGAAGTCACCGAGAGAGAGCCATGCCTGATTTCTTCTTGATTCGAAGGCTGTAACTGGAAGAAGCAAGACCTTCTGGGGCATTAATGCTGTGAGCCTCTCCATCTTCGGTTCAGGTTGTATATGTGTGTGAATAAACCATATATCAAAAAGACACCACAGTCTCCGCTGAGCCTCATTCCAAGGAAACTTGCTCTAACAACCTCACTAATGCAGCCCCTTCAGTCCTTTATTCTAGTTCCCCTTTCCATGCCGTACCATACAAGGCTTTGCCAGTATTTTCAGGGTCATCTTCCACCACAATTTAGGGTTGCCATATGTCTGGGGAAACCCGGACATGTCCTCTTTTGGGGGACCAACATGCCTATCTGGGCGATTTTTTACATTTTAAAGGAAATGTCCAGGTTGAGGGGGAGTTGTTGGGGTCTCGGGCTCAGGTGGCTCGGGATTGGGCTGCTCTGCCCGTCATGGCCCCTGCCAGCCCGAGCTGGGGAAAGGGGCATGGCAGTGCCGACCCCGCCCACCTCTTTTCCCAGCTCGGGTTGGCAGTGCCTCAGGCTGTCCACTTTTTTTGCTCTTGTACCTTCGTTTTCAAACAGCTTAGTTCTTGAACGTTTTGGCTCCCGGAACTGATTCCATTCAACTTCCAAGGTACGACTGTAATCAAAATAAAAACAACAACCACCCAGTAACCCACAATTGGATGGCCCCATTGGGTTCTGGAATTATGGAGGGATGAAAAACTGATCGCATTCCATTTTCTCTACACTATGTGTGTACCCCTGACCGTGTCCTCCCTTACTCATTTCCCCCCTAAACTAGAAAGCCCCAAATGTTTTAGCTTCTCATCTGGGAGTTGCTCCAGCCCCTTGATAATTTTGGTTGCCCTCTGTTGAACATTCCTGCCCCCCCAAGCTCTGCCTTCAACTGCAAATGTGGCAGACAATGTCTTCCCAAAAAAGTTCAGTTTTACTTTTAAGGACAGGAAATTCTCCTGCAGGCCATCTGTGCTAAAGAGAGGGTGCAGATATAACTCTCCTTGTTTTGGACCACCCAATTTGCATAAAAATAAGACAAGATTAAAAGTGTTGAGTTTTCCCCACCCCATGGAAAAGGAGCAAATGAAAAATCCTCTCCTGAGCTGTGGCTGCGACTTCCTGAGCATGAGAGATGAAAAGGGCCTGTATGGATTTGGCAAAGTCAGCATTCAGAGTTCGAGAATCACACTTGGCTCATGACCAAGGGTGTCCAAAAATAGCAAAAGCCAAACTTTTGGCTCAGAGTTGAAATGCTGACGTTCCTTCAGAACATTCATCTTAATAACAGCAATTCGGCCTAACAAGGAAAGTCTCAAATTTGACCATATTTCTAGATCTTTCTTAACTTCTGTCCAACATTTCTCATAATTGTCTTTAAATAAGTTCACATTCTTAGATGACAAATTAATCCCCAGGTATTTCACTTTCTTTGCTACCATTAATTCGGTTTCACTATGAAACCTCTCTCTTTCAGCAACTGTTAGATTTTTCTCCAATACTTTCGTTTTCTGTTTATTCAACTTAAAATCTGCTACTTGACCAAATACTTGTATTAGCTCTAAAACTCTTTTTGTACTAGTGTCTGGCTCTTGTAAAGTTAATACTAGGTCATCTGCAAACGCTCTCAGTTTATATTGTTTAGCTCCGACCTGAATCCCTTTAACCAGCTGGTCCCCTCTGATCATGTTTAATAAAACCTCCAGGACAGATATAAAAAGTAATGGGGACATTGGGCACCCCTGTCGTGTCCCTTTTTCAATAGCAAATTCTTCAGTAACCACATTATTTACAATTAATTTTGCTTTTTGTTCAGAATAAATTGCACCTACACCATTCTCAAAACCTTGGCCTACCCCCATCCCTTCAAGATTCTTCTTCATAAAACTCCAAGAGATGTTGTCAAAGGCTTTCTCCGTGTCCACAAATATTAATACTGCCTTAGTATTGATATTAGCTTCTAATAGTTCCATAATGTCTATTATATTTCTCACATTGTCAGATAAATGTCTTCCTGGAAGAAAGCCAGCCTGATCTTTATGAATCTCTCCCACCAAAACTCTCTTCAGTCTTTTTGCCAAAATGTCTGCAAAAATTTTGTAATACACATTAAGTAGTGATATAGGGCGGTAGTTCTTAATCTGGTTCTTCTCAGTCTCAGATTTTGGTATAAGTGTAATATACGCTTCTTTCCACTATTCGGGTGCCTTCTTCCCCTCTAAAATTTCATTGCAGACTTCCTTCAGTGGTTGTACCAGCAATTCTCTCAATGCTTTGTAGTATCTGGGAGTCAATCCATCTGGTCCTGGAGATTTTCCCAATTGCATATTTTGAATGGCTCCCTCTATTTCTTGCTCAGTTATCTTCTGGTTCAAAATCACTTTACTTTGTTCAGAATTTTTTTGTAATCCATATTTTTAAAGAAATTCTTCTATCTCTTTTTCATTCACCGGCCCTTGTGCATAAAGTCTCCTGAAATAACTCTGAAAACAGTTTCTAATCTCATTTGGTTTATAAATGTTCCTTCCTTCAACTTCTAGGCTTGTAACCATATTCAGTTTTTGTCTCTTCTTCAATTGCCATGCCAGAAGTTTCCCACATTTGTCTGCCGATTCAAATGTCTTTTGTCTCATTTGTTTTATTTTCCATTCTATCTCCTGATTCATCAGTTCCATATACTGCCTCTGATAAAACTTAATTTCTCTCAAAATTTCATGTGACTTTGGCTTTGATCTCAGTTTTTTTTCTCCTTCTTTTATCCATTCCAGAATCTTATCCTTCTTCTCATTCTGTCTCTTCCTTTTTATAGCGTTCTGCTGTATTAAAAATCCTCGCATAACGGCTTTACTTTCGTCCCAAATTACTCTTTTCTCCACCTCTGTTCTCAGATTTATCTCAAAGTAGTCCTTCACCGCTTTCTGGGCCTTTTTGTACACCTCTTCATCTCTAAATAGGGAGTCATTCATCCTCCATCTGAAGGAGCCAGCTGTTGTTAAGTTCATCTCCAACTTTACAGCATTATGGTCGGAGCAAGTCTTTGGGCAGATTTCCACTTTCTTTATCTTTGGTGCCATCCCACTAGTTACCCAAATTTGGTCAATTCTAGTCCAGGTCATTTTTGCTTCAGAAAAGAAAGTTCCCTCCCTCTCAAGAGGGTTCCTTGTTCTCCAAATGTCAATCAGGTTCATATTATCTGTCATTTCAAAAAAAGTCTTTGGTAGTCTCCCAATGTTGTTTTTGTTTCAAACATTGCAGATTGTGGACAAAATGGACTGTTTCAAGAGGTGGCAGAAAGACATATCTAGATTTGTCTGGCAGGGCAAAAAGCCCAGAATAAAATTTAAGATATTAACTGATGCAAAAGAAAGAGGGGGGTTTGCCCTGCCAGACTTAAAACTGTATTATGAATCAGCGGCTCTTTGCTGGCTGAAAAACTGGCTACTTCTTGAGAACACAGACATTTTGGATCTGGAAGGGTTTAATAACAGGTTTGGTTGGCATGCATATATATGGTATGACAAGGTAAAAATTCACAAAGGTTTCAAAAACCATATTGTTAGGAAAGCACTATATAATGTTTGGATTCGGTATAAAGATCTGTTGGAAAACAAAACCCCTAGGTGGCTGTCACCAATGGAAGCTAAGGAAGTGAAAAAACTTAATATGGAATCTAAATGGCCAAAATATTGGGAAATTATAGAACAAGAGGAGGGAAAAGTGAAACTACAGAGTTATGAGAAATTGAAGTTTAAAGTAAGAGACTGGCTTCATTATTACCAGATAAATGAAGTTTTCAAACAGGACAGGAAAATTGGTTTCCAGGTGGAGAGATCAAAATTAGAAACAGAATTGTTGGAACCCAATACTAAGAATTTGTCAAGAATGTACAACTTGCTGTTGAAATGGAATACACAGGATGAGATGGTTAAATCAGCTATGATTAAATGGGCACAAGACATTGGTCATGACATTATGTTTGCTGACTGGGAACAGTTATGGACCACCGGTATAAAGTTTACGGCATGTAATGCCTTAAGAGAGAACATTATGAAAATGATTTATAGGTGGTACATGACCCCAGTCAAGCTTGCAAAAATCTATCATACGCCCAATAATAAATGCTGGAAATGTAATGAAACTGAAGGTACTTTCTACCACCTTTGGTGGACGTGCCCAAGGATCAAGGTCTTCTGGGAAATGATCTATAATGAAATTAAGAAGGTACTTAAGTGTACCTTTCATAAGAAACCAGAGGCCTTTCTCCTGGGCATGGTAGGCCAATTGGTGTCAAGGAAAGATAGGACGTTCTTTATGTATGCTACAACAGCAGCAAGAGTTCTTTTAGCAAAGTATTGGAAGACACAAGAACTACCCACGCTGGAAGAGTGGCAGACGAAGGTGATAGACTATATGGGACTGGCCGAGATGACTGGCAGAATCCGCGACCAAGGAAAAGAGACGGTGGAAGAAGATTGGAAGAAATTTAAAGTTTATCTTAAGAACTGTTGTAAAATTAATGAGTGCTAAAATGTCATGGGTAATGTAAAACAGAATTGCAGTGACAAATAATTGGGTAAGAGAAAAAGGATTAAAGAAAGTGAATTATAAGTAATTGAAATTAGGGGTTGCTGGAAAAGTTTAAAACAGGGATGCAGAAAAGGGAGGTATGGGGAAGTCGTTGAAATAAGGTTTAAGAAAAAGAGGTTATGAAATTATACGTGTTTATTGTTACGAAAAAGGAGCAATGCTGCTGAGTGCTCCAGATGGCTGGAAAGCCAAACAGGATGTTGATGTTATGGGACTGTACCGTGGGAACCAGGGACAGTCTATTATGTGCACTGAGCACCGGATGTTAGCTCAGAGTGTCACATGACCCTGTACTGGAAGTACATGGGTGGAGTTTTTTTTTTTCTCTCTCTGGCTGCTGATGTGAGAGGGTGCAGACATGATTTCTCTGCACTACTGGAAGGACAGAAATAAAGGCATGTAAATACATTTCTGTCTGTCTCTCTCCCCTCCCTGGGAGTGAGGGAGGAGGGATGGTTGTGTTCTTCTCACGTTGAGGAGGACCGGCCAATAGAGACCTCGCCCTGTCCTGCCGGGAGTCGCTGACGGGGAGGTCAAGGAATCAAAGCCGGGCACCTGGAGAGTGCCAAATTCCTCTGACTGATGGGCTTGAGATTCAACTCATTCAATATGTTTGTTTGTTTATGTATTGTCAGTTGTATTGTGTTTTAATATATGTTGAAAAATTAATAAAAATTTATATAAAAAAAAAGAAAAAAGAAATGCTGACGTTCCTCTTCTCTGTGGGCTGCTGGTCAGCGGATGCCTTGACCAAGACCTGGTTGTCTAACTTTAGACCTTTCGCCTACACCTGCTGTTCTGGACTATAAACAACAGCAGCAATTCAGCCCTTGGCTCACTGCAAATCATGTGTGCAAACACAGAACCTGGCTTGGGGCTGCTTTGCCTCTGACTTACTTTGCAACATCCTCTCCCTCCAGAGGAATCTTGCTTTGAACAAAAGTAACCCACAGTGGAGGATCAACTTCACTTTACTTGACTAGACCCAGTGGCGTAGTGGGCTGCGGGGCACAGGGGCAGTTGCCCCAGGCGCAAAATTGTTAGAGGTGCACAATTTCAGCACCTGGTGCTGCCTCAATACAGCTGCACGCTTCCATCACTGGGGTCCGATGACAACGGCTTGTCCATGCGATCAGGTAAGTGACCTCTCCAGACAATGGGGTGGCTCTTCTTTTCTTATCTCTGTGGCTGTGATCCCCTGGGTGATGTGGATGCCATTCGGCAGTCGAATGCGCATGCATACTCCGTCTGTTTCCCTCCCTCCTACCCCCTCCTCCACGTGGCCCCGGGAACTGGCAAGCCGTCCTATGTCTCTGACTAGGCAGAGCTCTGGCACCCTCCTACCTTGCTGGAGTCTACCTCTTTTTATCTGCAGAAAAACTCATGACAGGAGTCATTACAGGAGATCTTGGACTCTGTATCAGACCCTGATGGCAAAGGTGGTTCTGTTAGACTATGAACCACCTGAAAGAGTCTCCTGGTACTGTTTTCACCAACAGATCCAGCAACAATGGTCCTCCTCACCGTCGCTATCGCCACTTGGTAGGCTCGACGTTGAGCTCTAACCCGTGTTTGGTCTCATTTGACGTGGGTTTTTCACCACCAGCACTTTAGCTGTCTCAGTGATTGTTTCATCACCCTCAGCCCCAGGGGTAGAACCACAGGGTCATCCAAGTGCCATGCCATTGGAGAGGGTGCTTTTTAAGGTTTGTGGAGCAGCACCCTCTTATTCCCCACCACCAAATGTGCTTTCCATGTGTTTGGCCGCCGTCTATCGGGTCTCCCCAGATGAATTTGCTATTATTTTTTTTTTTATGAAATATTTATTAAGATTTTTCAAATTCAATACAAAAAAATCAAAAAGGACAAAAAATGCAAAAAAAAGAAAGAAAAAAATTAAAAACACATGAAATTTACAATTCCATATTTTCATAACCATATTTCCCAGACTTCCCCACACCTCCCCTTCTTGTATTCCAGTTCAAGATGTTTGTTCAACAAGTTCCTATCCCCAATTTTTATCCTTTTTATATTTAATTCGTTTTTTTTAACTTATTTTAACTTATAAACATCAATATTTGTACCTCAATACAGAAACCTTTTCCTAAAGTCGACCCTAATTCCATTCCACGAATTTCCCAATTTTCATATTAATATTAATAACCAAACAAAAAAAATAAGACAGATCATAATTATACACCCTTTGGATTCTCAACCCCACCACCCCCTTTCCCGGTTTCGATCCCCAACAACTATCCAGTCTTAGTCTTCTATCAGCCTGGAGATCTCACGTCCGAGGCTCTTAATTCTCTCTCAGTTCCTCTCTGCCGGTTTTTTTGATAGTCCTTAATATTAAACTCCAAATCTCGGAGGAGCTCTGTCCCAATAAAGTCCAAATTTCTTCCAGCCAGACCTCCATACTTAAAAGCAAGGTCCAAAAGTCCAATTGTCACAAAAACTCCAGCTTCCACTTTAATCAGATTTGTAATCCATAGATCTTCAGGTCTCCACACAAAGAGATCTCTCCATTCTTCCTTCACCAATTTAAACCAGAATTTCATCATCCAATACTTATTTTCCTTTGTAGTCATCCTGTCAGGCCTTTGGTTTGATTTCTTGTTTCCCTTTATGAGCATGATATCAGGCCTCTGGCTCTCCTTTGTCGGTTGCAAAATTACAGCTCCTCCTTCCTTCTCCTCAGAAACAACATATATCTCTTTCTCCACACTTTCAGAATTCTCAAAGTTCTCTTTTTGTCCAGCTGCATGGGCTTCCTGAGTCAAGTCCTTATCGAGTTCTGTAATGTTATTTACTTTTAAGCTCAAGGTTGTTACATTTGTAGACAAAACCTCAATTTGGCCTTGTAACTTTCCCAGGAGAACAAATACTCTGTCCAGCCCAGCCTGAATTTTCCTTCTTTCAGCCATTCTTGTAGTGTCCCAAATCCCCCTCTAGAGGGATTTGGTAACTTAGTATTCTTTCCAGTTAAAATCCAAAAGTCAGGTTAATTTGTATCCATTCTTACTTATTTTCAACAAAATATAACCAAGTTGCAGCAACTGTATCCAGCAGAGACAGCAGAAACAAAGTTCTCTTTTTCCTTTTTGACAGCTAATTTTGACAGCTGTCAAACTTCTCTATAACTCCTCAGCAGGCTCTCTCGCGAATCGCTCCCGAGACCGGGGGGGGGGGTGGCACTTCAACTCTCAAAATTAACTCTTATCCTCCAGCACAATTACTTATACTTGTATCGCCAAGTCGTGAAATTAATATCTTTTATCGAGAAGACAATTCTCTCGACCTTAGTTAACTAGTCCTTGCTTTAGATCTTTTACAAGGCGGGGAGGCGGACTTCCTGTTTGCGCCTTCCCCGATCGTGCCAAATTCCAAAGAAAATTTCCTTAAAAAGTCCAATTTCCGTACTACTCACGGGTTGTTACTTTTAGGGTCCGATTATTCACAGGAAAAAGTCAGCGCCCTCCGACCATGGCTCGCGGCTTCACTCCCCAGGAGAAGCAGTCGACTCTCAGCACCGCGCCGCTCACCCCGTCCCCCGTTCCAA
This sequence comes from Podarcis filfolensis, assembly GCF_964270895.1. Taxonomy (NCBI): domain Eukaryota; kingdom Metazoa; phylum Chordata; class Lepidosauria; order Squamata; family Lacertidae; genus Podarcis; species Podarcis filfolensis. The sequence goes on from NC_139619.1 coordinate 9,656,855, forward strand.
AGCCTTTAAAAAGGCTTCTTCACAGGTCGGGGGGGCGCAAATGGTGCCCGCCGAGTCACCAAGTTCACAGGCTTCCGCGCCTGTGATTTCTAAGGGTCCCCGCTTCGCCGCAGCGGCAAGACCCCACTCCTGAAGAGCCGATTCCCTCCGGAGCTCGGAGGGAATCCGCCATTAGCCGTTCGCGCTAATCCGGAAGTCCAGATGAATTTGCTATTAGAAGGAGGCATGTGAAGCCATAATCCTGGAAAGAGATTCTGGAGAGAAGCACTCGACCCAATTTTAGTGTTTGATTCTGTGAGAGGCGCCCAGTGCTTGGTCTTACTAGCTGCAGCTCAACTTTAACTATGTTTACAGCAGAAGGCGAGATCCCTAGCGAATTTCCCCCTCGGAAATTCCGTATAGCATATTCTTAAAAAAAGGGGGGGGGGAAAGGAAAAAGGAGGGGGGGAGAGAAAAGACTGAAAGGGAAGAAAGGTTTCTTCTGTTCCCCTCCACTCTTCCAAAATAATTCCGAGCTGAGGTGCAGAGCTCTTTCCTCCCTTGTGACCTCTCCACCCTCCTCCTCCTCCCTTCCACATAACTGGCTGTGTCACCTTGCCTGCCAATCATACCTCCCTTTGAACTGAAGCAGATTTCCATCCCTGTTTGTGCCAGTTCTGAAGTCTAAAAGCCGAGGACCTAAATCAGCCAAAGGAAAATGATACCCTTCCTACCCACGCAAAAATGCAACTTTCATTGGTCTGTTTGCTACTGGACGTGGTCGCCAAGCTTGGCCAAAGGGGTTTGTTTTTTTCTTTTGTTTTAAGAAGCGAAGCAATAGCTCATTTGCTTGCTAGTGTGGGAGTCTGCAATTCTTGGTGTTCCAGGGCTTTTTGCAAGTTGGAGTTGCCTCCAGTCCACCCCGGATGTAAGAACAGTCCTTCTGGATTAGACCAATGGATGATCTAGTCCAGCACCTTGTTCCCCATAGTTGCCCAGCAGAGGCTCACAACAAGCCCATAAGCAGGACCTGAGTGCAATGGCCCTCTCCCACTCATATTCCCAAGCAGGGCCGGACCTCTGACGAGCCAGAGTGAGGCAGCTGCCTCAGGCGGCCGATGCTGAGGTGAGGGGATTGAGCTGGGAGTGGCCTGTGGCCTGGCCTGTACCCCTATGTTAGCTGACTGCTCTCAAGTGCAGGGAAAGCTCCTGTCCTTTCCAAAGTACTTGGAAGAAGATTCAACAGTCAATCCAATTGGCTTCGGTACAGGAAGGATTTTGGGGTGTTTTACTGTTTTGGATGTTTCAATTTGCTGGCAGCGCCCAGAATGGCTGGGGTAACCCAGTCTGATGGACAGCATAGAAATCTCAACGTTGAATTTGTCTGATTTCCTTTCAGAGCCATTCAAGTTGGTACTTTTCAGCACCTATGGGTGTAGTGGCATCTGGACCATGGACCTCTCAGCTGGTGACTTGTGGGAGTCAGTCTGCAGCTCACCACACCTCAGCCAGTGGGATGTATCACCAGAGATTACAGAACCCCAACCGAGTCTTCAGAGATGTCCTGCTCTCAGCAGAGCAGCTTCTTCCAGAGCAGTGGCGGAGCAGGGTGGGGGCGGTCCGCACTGGGTGTCATCCTGCGGGGGGGGGGACACATTCACTGTAGGCTTGGGAGCTGGGGGTCGTGGGTGGGCGCTCCCGGCTGGAGGAGGCAGGCAGGGGAGAGGATGGGAAGGAGGCAGGTGAGCAAAGAACGGAGGGGGGCAGGAAGGGGAGAGGAAGGAAGCGGGATCGGTGGGTGCGCCTTTCATTCTGCCTGGAAGACCAGCGCCTACAGCTGGACTACCAAGTGGATTGAAAGGGTCACTTTGGGGGCAGCACTGCAAATGCAGAAGGGATCTTGGCCGGTTTCTAAAAAGGGAAAGTGAGTTTCCCTCTGACAAACGCTTTCTGCCTCCCCTCTGCAAAGCTCCGCATGTTTCCGCCCCACCCTGTCCTCAGCCAACCCCCCACTTAGAAGCCACTCTTGGGTTATTGACTTCTGTGTGCTTGTGTATCTGTGTCTCCCGTGTGGGGTTCCTCTCTGCGTAAAGTCTTCAAGCTGTGCCTGTGTGCGCCTGACAAATCTGCCCCATTGCCTTTCCCTCGTCAAAATTTATCTTTCCCCCCACCTCCAGTCTCCGTTGTTGTGGGTCCTGGCTGAGAGGAAAAACAGAAGACGGGGGGCCATCGGTCAGGGATAGTCTACTTGAGATTCCTGCATTGCCCCAGGGGGTTGGCTTGATGACCCTCAGGGGTCCCTTCCAGCTCCACTCTTCTCTGGTGCAGGCTTGTGCAGAGTTTTAGGTACAAGTTGGGTGCAAGGGGTGCAGCCCATCTTATGCACCGCCGGCTCGGGAAGAAGTCCCACTGATCATGATGAGACTCGCAGGCGAGTAGATTGCTGCTGTGCAGGCCTGCTGTTGAAATCAATGTTTTCCTTTTCAGAGCATGGTGAAATCCCCATGACTAAAACCTCCCCTTCTGTAGTTTCTGTCAGGAGTTCAGCCTACACTCGAGTAGCACCTTGGCAGAGACACGTGCCCGACTGGCATGTTCCCTCCCTCCTGGTCAATCGTTTGGGAGCTTCATAAGCTTTCTTCAGCCCGAACATCACAGCGAACGATGCCAAGTGACACCGGCACACTTAGGGATCCGCAGAGTTTGTGCATCATGCGTGACAGACCTCAGCAACTCAGCATTTTGGCTAATCGACTTTATTTACATATCAACACACACACGGAGCACTGCAACATGGCTCCCTCTCTCTCGGGCATCAGACAGCAAAGAGAAAAAGAACAAAGGACAATAGTCCCACTTCGCGGAACACAGGAACACAAACATCCTGTCGCTGTCACTTCCCACTCTGTGGAGTCAAAACATAGACAACAATCCCATGACTGCAATCATGGAGCTGGAATTCTCACAGTTTCAAGCGCTACCACAGGTTCCGCAGAATATCTCTACTGCATTGTTTAGTGTGGCAGCACCTGCCCTTTGGAACTCCCCGCCTCTTGCAACAAAGCACGTGCCTTTGCTAGACGCTTTTCAGGCACCTGCTAAAAGCATTCTTGTTGAGGCAAGCATACCTAGAAGCTTAGGAAGTTGAAGTAATTTTCATCTCTTTTAATATTTTAGCTTTTGTATGTTTTAAAGTAGGATTGTTAATTTTTCTTGATTTGACTGCTGTGGTGGTTTTTTGTTTTTTGTTTTGGTAAACCACTTTGCAGGCTTTTTAAAATAAATTTTATTAAATAAAGAAGCAATAGTAAAGGGAAAGGGACCCATGACCATTTGGTCCAGTCGTGACCGACTCTGGGGTTGCGGCGCTCGTCTCGCTTTACTGGCCGAGGTAGCCGGTGTACAGCTTCCAGGTTATGTTGCTAGCATGACTAAGCCACTTCTGGAGAACCAGAAGAGCAGCGCACGAAAATGCCATTTACCTTCCCACTGGAGCGGTACCTATTTATCTACTTGCACTTTGACGTGCTTTCGAACAAAGAAGCAATACATAGAACTAATAATAGAAAAATATACGAAAATATATACTCCCCCTCCCCACATTTTCTTTATTTTTCCTTCTCCTCCTCCTGCTGCTGCTCCTCCTCCTCCTCGTGTTCCTCACCTGAAGGAAAAGCCAAAGAAATACCATTAAAATTGGTGCCTGGTATGTGCAACCGTATGCTGTATTTTTATTCTTTTTGGCAAGAAAATGGGCACACAAGGAGGCAGCAAACCTTTTTTTAAATTTTTTTTTATTTTATTTTCAATGCAGAATCATAACAAAAATTACAAACATTGAATCCAAAATAATACTATACAAACAAAAATCCCCGGAACATATAGGAAAAAAAACAGAAAACGAACGAAAAAAAAAAGCAAAGGAAACAAGACTAAACTAAACAAAAACGAAAAAGCACACATCTACAGAAAAAAAAACCATATCATTACGTACATAAACACAAATTGACTTCCTTTCTTTGTTCTAAGACCTCAAAAAATTTACTCTTACTGTGTTGTTGTGTCTAATTAGATTACTTCCACCTTGGTACTTTTTTTTTTTTACACCATTTTTCTTTTCCTTTAACCCTGTAAAGCATCATTCATTACATACCAATATACTAACTCCAGAACAATGTTTTTTCATATACTCTTTAGCACAACCCCATTCTTTTAATAATTTCTGGTCCGATTGTCCCCTTATGTAAGCTGTGAGTCTTGCCAGATTTATGTATTCACAAAATTTAATTTGCCAATCTTTCACTGATGGAATTTTTCTGCCTTTCCAGTTTTTAGCTATAAGCATTCTGGCAGCTGTTGTTGCATAAAGGAATACTTTCCTTTGATTTTCGGGGATATCATTTGTAATTAAACCTAAAAGGAATGCCTCCGGTTTTTTTCTGAAAGATATTTTAAACATCTTTTTGAGTTCTTCATAGATTTCATTCCAGAATTGTTTAATAGGTCGGCATTCCCACCACATGTGAAACATTGTTCCTATTTCTTTTTTACATCTCCAACAGGTATTCGATTTTAATTTGTAAATTTTAGCCATTTTTACCGGAGTTAAGTACCATTGGTACACCATTTTCATAAAATTTTCTCTTATTGTATAACATGCCGTGAATTTAATATCATATTTCCATAATTTCTCCCATTGGTCCAGCCGAATTACATATCCTATATCACATGCCCATTTAATCATAACTTCTTTTATTTCTTCATCCTTTAATTCCCATTCTAATAATAAATTATACATTTTTGATATATATTTTTTTGAGTTTTGTAATAATACTTTTTGTAATTTTGATTCTTCTTTTTCAAATCCTATTACTTTATCCTGGTTGAATATTTGTGCAATTTGGTGGTATTGTAACCATGTGGTACAGTATTGGGTCACCTCATCGTATGGTCTTAGTTTTAATTGGCCCTGTTCTTCCTTTAGGAGCTGCTGGTATGTTGCCATTCTTCCTATAGTATTTATCTTTTTAACCGATATTACTTCTAGCGGTGAGACCCACCATGGGGTTTTTGGTTCTAACAACCTTCTATGTCTCACCCAGACCTTGTATAATGCATTTCTAATTACGTGGCTTAGAAATTCTTTATGGACTGCCACTTTGTTATAAATTAGATAGGCATGCCAGCCATATCTGTTGTTCCATCCCTCCAAATCCAAAATGTCACTGTTATCCAATTTGATCCAATCCTTGATCCAAGTAAAGCATGCTGCTTCGTAATATAGTCTCAGGTCTGGGAGTCCAAAACCTCCCCGCTCTTTTATGTCGGTTAATAATTTATGTTTGATCCGTGGCTTTTTGCCTTGCCATATCAACTTTGTTAGGTCCGTTTTCCATTTTTTAAAACAATCATCTTTACCTATTATGGGAATCATTTGAAAAAGGAACAGAAGTTTTGGTAAGATATTCATTTTAATAGCCGAAATTCTACCCCAGAGTGTTAATTTCAATCTTGTCCAAGTTTCCATTTCTCTTTTTGTTTCTTCCCAATTTTTTTTATAATTATCTTCAAACAAATTTATATTTTTCATTGTTATTTGTATACCTAAATATTTCACTTTTTTTACAATTTGTAATCCGAATTTTTCTACCAGTTCCTTTTTCTCTTGATCTCCCATGTTTTTTACCATTAGTTTCGTTTTTTCTTTATTCAAAGCAAAACCTGATACCCTTCCAAAGTTTTCCATTTTTTCCTAGAGCCTTTGCTATGCTTTCCTTTGGATTTTCCACCATTAAAACTAAATCATCTGCAAATGCCCTTATTTTGTATATTTTCTCTCCTAGGGATATTCCATTTATTTCTTGATCCAATCTGATTTCTTGATTTAATATTTCCAAAACCAAAATGAATAATAAAGGTGAAAGTGGGCACCCTTGTCTGGTGCCCTTCTGTATTTTAAAATAATCAGTCGTGTCATTATTTATTATTATATTTGCTTCTTGTTGTTCGTAAATTGCTTTTAACCCTCTTGTAATTTGGTCGCCCATGTCCATCTGGTCTAATAATATTTTTAGAAATTTCCATGATACTTTGTCAAACGCCTTTTCCGCGTCCACAAAAACAAAGGCTACCTTCTTACTTGGTTTCATGTCTAAATACTCGATCATATCAATCACAGTTCTTATATTGTCACTCATTTTCCTGCCCGGCAAGAACCCTGCCTGCTCTTTATTTATACAATCCTGCAAAACTGTCTTTAATCTTGTTGCCAATATTTGTGCATATATCTTGTAATCATTATTTAGTAATGATATTGGTCTATAATTGGTTATAAACTCTTTATTTTGTCCTTGTTTTGGGATTACTACAATGTGCGCCTGTTTCCAGGTGTTGGGAATCTTCCCGTCTTCTAATATTCTATTTAAGAGTGTCTTCATAGGTGATAATAGTGGTTCCTCTAATTTTTTGTAATGTATTGCGGTAAGGCCATCTGGGCCTGGGGATTTTCCCAGTTTCATCTTAATTATCGCTTGATGAAGCTCTGTTGTGGTTATTGGGGAGTTTAGCTCTTGAATCTTTTCTTTCTTAATTTTAGGTATATCCTTTCCACGTAAATACTCTTTTATTTCAACCTCTGTCTCATTTCCTGCTTTATATAGCTTATTATAATATTTTGTAAAACACTTTTTAATTTCCTCAGGGTTATCTAAAGTTCTCCCCTCTTCCACTATTTTATCAATCAGTTTTTCCTTTTGTCTCTTTTTCAGTTGCCAGGCTAGCATCTTTCCTGGTTTATTTGCAAATTCGAAAGACCTTTGTTTCATCCATTTAATATTGTCCTCAATTTCACTATTTAATATTGCTGAAGCCTGGATTTGTAATATTTTTAGTTTTTGGTTTATTAATTCATTTTTTGGTTGTTTTGCTAATAATTTTTCATTTATTCCTATTTCTTTCCTTATTTGTTCTAGTTTTTGCTCTCTGTTTCTTTTCCTTATTGCACTTTGTTGTATGTAAAAGCCTCTTATGAAAGCTTTACTTGCATCCCATATTGTCCTGAAGTCTGTATCCTGTTCTTTATTTAATTCAAAAAATTCTTTCAGTAGTTCTTGCGCTTTTTTCACAATCTTTTTGTCATTTAATAATCTTTCATTAAGTCTCCATCTTTTATTAGTTTTCTTGTGTTCCTTTAATTCTAATGTGACTGGGTTGTGATCTGTAATAATTTTGGCCTGTATTTCTGCTTTTTTAATTGTAGTTGTTAAGTTACTTGATACCCATATGCTGTCAATTCTGCCGGCTGATTTTTTAACTTCCGAGAAATGTGTATACTGTCTTTCTCCTGGGTTTTTATATCTCCATGTATCAATCAAATTTAAGTTTTCTACCATCTGAAAGAAGGTGTCTGGGAGTCTGCCTTTTTTTGATTTTCTTTCTCTCTGTGTCCTATCTAATTCTATTGATGTGACACCATTTAGGTCTCCCATCAAAATAATTTCCTCTTCTATAAATTCCAGTAAATTAGCTTCTACTTTTCTGAAAAATTCTGTTTTGTTACCATTCGGGGCATAAACTCCTACTATAATTAAATGTTCTTTACGTTTTGTTATTTTTACCCCTAGTAATCTGCCCTCATCATCCTTAAAGATTTTTTTTGCGTCTAGTTTAGGGTTCACATAGATCACAATTCCCCTTTTCTTTTTTACATCTGAGGATGTAAATTCTTGACCCAATCTCTTGTTTTCTAAAACCCTTCTGTGGTTTCTAGTCACATGGGTCTCCTGCAAGCATATAATGTCCCATTGTTCTTTCCTCAATACATGTTCTATTTTATTTCTCTTCTTTTTATCATTTAGACCGTTAACATTCCAAGATATAATTTTTAGATTCATTAATATTTATTTATTATCTACAATGGTTTCGTTGAGTAAATAAAAAAAAAAGAAAAGGAAGAAAAAGAAAAAGAAAACTCAGAAATTTTAGGATTTTGATAATCTGCTTCTTCCAATCTCTCCCCCCTCCCCTTAATACACGCTTGTCTCTCTATGCTTCTTGTGGTGTCTGCGTTGTTTCCTCTCGCTCCAATGTTGGATCTCCAGTTAATTCTTTTTTGTACTTCCTCCAGAATTTTCCCAGCTCGTCGACTGATCTAAGAGTTTTTCTTCTGTCCTTATATGTGAAGGTGATGCCCTCAGGAAATTCCCACCGGAATCTAATCGAATTCTTCTTGAGTGCTTCTGTTACTGTCTTATAATTCTGCCTTTTCTTCAGAATTCTTTTTGGGATTTCCTTAAATATTTTGATAGGCCTATCATCTATTACTAACTTCACTTGTCCTTTTTGATGTAATATTTTGTCCTTTAAAAGTCTTGAGTTGAAAAAAATTAAGCAATCTCCTGGCCCTTTATAAGTGTCCGATCTTTCTGATTTGATCCTGAAAATTTTATCAATATCCAATAGCATCTCTTCTACCTCTACTCCCAACCAGTTTGCAATCTCCTGTGATAATTTCTCTTGAATTTGTTCATCGTGAGTTTGTGGGACGCCTCGGAAGCGGAGGACCATCTCCTTCTGATGCATCTCCATCAATGATATATCATCTAGCAGCTCTTCGTGGGCTCTCTTTAGGTCGTTTATTTCTTCCTTCGCTGAGTCTTGTGATTTTTTAATGTCCTTATTTTCCATTTGCAATTTCTTCGTCATTTCCTCTTGTTTGGTAGATTTACTCTTAAGTTCTTGTATAGATTTATCCAGTTCTTTATTTTTAAGTGAGAGGTCACTTATTTGTGTTGTTAGGTCTATTATTAGCTTTGAGTTTTGTTGGATGTTGCCAGCTAGTATGTCCAGCTTGTCATTCAGGCTCTTTTCCATCCCCATTATAAGGTCTTTTATGTCAGCATTGGGGTCTGTTTCAGCTGTTGATTGTCTTCTCACTTGTAGTCCTGACCCAGATGTCAGTATAGTTTGGTATTTTTTAGAACCCATATTTGTCTTCTTCCTTTTGGTTCTGATCTAGATGTCTTTATTTCAAACCAAGAATGTATATATTCCTAAACTTTGAAAATGCTCTGTTTATATTCTATGATTTGGTCCTTTTACCTGTTGGGATTGAAAGTCAGTTAAGATTCCGGTGGTATTATCCTATGTTGTTATCAGTTCATCTCAAATATTTAATTTTTTTATTATTAAAAAAAAAATTAAAAAAATATTTTTAATTACTTTGGCAATTTTTAATTACTTTGGCAATTATCAGAGAAAAATTCCTTCGCAGTACTTAACATCCGTCTTAAGAACTTATTTCCTAGAAGCCGAACTTGGTGTTTCAAATGTCCTTTCGTGTATAGCTAATTTTCTTTATGGTTGTACTTCAAGCCTGTGTCTTAGCAGCGTTTTTAAGATTATGGGAGTAATTTTATTTTCCGCCACTAGGTGGCGAGATTTTCCAATTTACTTGTGAGGTGGTCCTTCTTGTTTTGTTTCTCTAGCCTCTCTTTGTTGCAATGACTGTTTCCGCCACTATTCTTCTTCCGGCTTTTTCCCCTTCTGAGGACGATGACTCACTCTTCCCCCCCCAGCGCCATTTTCGCCAGCTGCTTTCTTCCCTATTTCAGTCTTTTCCTCCTTCTTTCTCTCCCTTTGTAAGTCTCTTCCTCTTCCCTTTCACTTCTTTATCTTAATCTTTATCTTCCCACCGCTGCCTGGTCTTCAAATCTTTTCTATTCCTTCTCTTTTTCCACTGTCTCCTCCACGTTCCTCCCCCTCCTTTTCCTTTTTCACTCACCCCTTTGTTTTACGCTGATCTCCTTCTTAATGGCCGCTGCTTTGTTGTCACCGCTGCTGCTTGCTATTTCAGCTCCTTGTCTCTCTCAACAGAGCGTCCCCCTGTAGAAGCAGGTACTCAGTATGTCTCAGTTTTTATTTTCTGCCTCTTTACAAGGCTTATTTTCCACAACTTTATAAGTCTCAGAACGCTGAAGCTCCTCTCTCCATTAGCTTTACTGTCTTTTATAATATTACGTTAGTCCGTACTCCTTTTATTTTAATTTAAGCCAGCGTTATTACCTTGTTCCTTCAGGAGTACTCTTGTTTTTACAGTTTTAGTTTGGAGCAGCCTGGTGCTTTCTCATTCAGGTCTCAGGGGCGTCTCATGGTCGGGTGTGCGATCTTTCTGCGCTGAAGTTCTTCCACCTCCCTCCACTTTTGTGCTGGGACGGCAGAAAACCCCTTTATGCGCTGCTTGGATCTGTTTTCTTCAGTCTGGAACCTCCTCTCAGACCTCTTCAGGGTTTGCGTCGCCCTCGCTTCCCCGCTTCCCCGTCTTTTTATCCCGTAACCATGATTGGGAGCACTCTTACTGCAGCAGAGCGCTTTCCCTGACCCGACGCTGAGCGCACCACGCCAGGAAGTCGGAGGCAGCAAACCTTTGTGCCCTTCAGAGGCACATGCGCAGTCTGCTACTGGCCTCTGGTCTCCTGCGCATGGGGTGGGGGTGGGGGGGAAGCCACCCCTTCCAAGCAGCGAAGCGACCCTGGCATGGCTACCAGCTGCCCACAAAGGCGCACTGAACTGGGCTCCAGACTGTGGTGGGACTCCCCTAAGCCCCAGCCAACATGGGCAGGGCTCATCATGGATGATGGGACTTGAAACCCAACATCATTGGGAGGGAGGGCCATGTGAAGACAGGATTCTCAAAAATACCTCTGGCTTGTGGCTCCTGGAGTGTTTCTGGCAACGCCTGGAGTTTCTCTTCAAGCTCCCGGAGCTTCACACGCAATGCTTGAGTTTTCTTAAGTACTGTTTCAGCTCCATGCCACACCTCAGCCAAAAGAGCTGCTTTAACTCAGAAAAAGAAGGGAGCATCTGTGCATGTCATTCCGGTCAAGTTGCACCAAAGTGGGACTTGTTCATCTGAGCTCCACAGGCTGTTTTTTTTTAATTGTTTGACTGGGGTTGTTTGTTGGCTTTTCTTTAATTTGGGGCAAGGCCTTTTTATGTGCCCTTTTAATCGCCAAGAGCCAGCACTGTAAATCAGTTTTAAGGGAGTCTTAGAAGCACAGCTGCCGCCACCCCCCAACACCATCAGCAGTTACACATAAAGGCTTTTAAAACTTATTTAATATCTTTTTAAAAAAGTTAACCTTGTAATTCCTATATTATTTTAAACACTTTGAAATACCGTATTTTTCGCCCCATAGGGCGCACGGGCCCATAAGGCGCACCTAGTTTTTTGGGGGTGAAATAAAGAAAAAAAAATTATTTCCCCCCCAGGCGCGAGGCTGGGGCGGGGGAAGCCCGAGCTTCCCCCGACCCCAGCGCCCGGAACAGGCTGCTCTGCGCAAGCCGGGGGAGGTCTCCCGCGGCTTGCGCAGAGCTACCCAAAGCCCCGGCGTGACTGCTGAGCGCACCGGGGCTTCGTGATAGGAGGCAGCTCTGCGCAAGCCGGGGGAGGGCTCCCGCGGCTTGCGCAGAACTACCCGAAGCCCCGGAGCGACTGCTGAGCACGCCGGGGCTTCGAGATAAGAGGCAGCTCTGCGCAAGCCGGGGGAGGGCTCCCGCGGCTTGCGCAGAGCTACCCGAAGCCCGGGCGCGACTGCTCAGTGCGCCCTGGCTTCGGGGTGCAGGCAGCTCTGCGCAAGCCAGGGGAGTCCGGCAGGAACTCCCGCAGGCTCCCAAGGCTTGCGAATAGCTTCCTGAAGCCTGGAGAGCGAGAGGGGTCGGTGCGCACCGACTCCTCTCGCTCTCCAGGCTTCAGCGAAAGCCTGCATTCGCCCCATAGGACGCACACACATTTCCCCTTCATTTTTGGAGGAGAAAAAGTGAGTCCTATAGGGCGAAAAATACGGTACTTTCTAAAATTCTGCTTTTTAACATTTATGTAAATGATGTAATAAAGGAACCCAAATGGCCAGATATTTCCCTGTTTCAGTTTTATCCCATAATGTATCCATTTTGCTACATGCCAACGATACGGTGTTGATAGCACAAACGCAAGTGGGTATGAGGCGATTACTAAAGAACTTTGTCGTAACAAAGATTTGAATACAAATTATTCCAAGACAAAAGCCATAGTATTGGGGGCACAGCCCAGGAAGCAGAAATGGCTCCTAAATGGACAAGCCATTGAACAAGCCAGACATTTCAACTACAGTGCTACCTCTGGTTGCGAACGGGATCCGTTCCAGAGCCCCGTTCACATCATGGGCAGAACGCAACCCGCGTCTGCGCGCGTGTGTGGGTCGCGATTTGCCGCTTCTGCGCATGAGCGTGACGTCATTCTGAGCGTCTGCACATGCACGAGCAGCGAAACCTGGAAGTAACCCATTCCGTTACTTCCGGGTCGCCGCAGGAGGCAACCTGAAAAGACGTAACCTGAACCGAGCGGAATAAGAGGAATGACTGTATTTGAGGATTTGCTTCTCTGATAGGAGTACTGGGTCTCATCAGATGACAGCCTCGGCCTTGAAGGCATCAAGATCTGCACAAGCAATTCTTAGCTTTACCAGAACTGAAGGCGGCAATGGGATTGCCTCTGCTCCGAGAAGATATACAGTGGTACCTCGGAAGTCAAACGGAATCCATTCCAGAAGTCCGTTTGTCTTCCAAAACATTCGGAAACCAAGGCGCGGCTTCCGATTGGCTGCAGGAGCTTCCTGCACTCAATCCAAAGCCATGGAAGCCCCGTCGGACATTTGGGCTCCAAAGAACATTCACAAACCGGAACACTCACTTCCGGGTTTGTGGCGTTCAGGAGCCAAAGCATTTGAGTTGCAAGGCGTTTGGGATCCAAGGTACGACTGTATTGGTAAGGCGCCCCCACAGGTAACATGGGGGGGGGGAGAATGATAGGAGGGGATCGGGAGAGACAGGGAAGCCCGGAGGGAACGCCCCACCTAGCCCAGCTCCGACCCCAAGCCAATATCACCAGCGGCTGGAGCAAAAGAGCAGAGGAACCGCGCACCGGGGACCGGCTGGGGGCTAGAAGAACGCGGCGTGGACCCTCCCCTGCCAGTGCAGGGGGGCACAGCAAAAACCATGCTTTATGTTATGGAGTTTATTTTCAGTCCATTTCTTATCCGTATTTTAAAACCCTATGAAACCAGGTAGGCGGCCTGAACCATTGGAGCCCATTTCCTGGAACCGCCGCCTCAGCCCCGATCTAGGGACCCGACACCAAGCCCTGGGGGTCCCACAGGAGAATTAAAACTGCCCCTTTTTCTTGTTCCCTTCTCTCTCTCTCTCTCTCTTTCTCTCCCTCCTTCTTTAGTTAGGCACACAACCCTCCCTTTTTCATTAATACATTATTATTCATTATTCATCCATCTATATTCACTTCTTTTTTAAAAAAAGTTTTTTAAATTTCTCATTAAAGAATTCTATATATATATCTACTTTTCCATCCTCACTCCCCCCTTTTTCTATTTACTTATTACAATGGGTTTTCCCCCCCCTTCTCTTTTCTGAACAAACCAACCAACCATTTTCAGTAGGATTTTTTGTGTTTTCTTTTTCTTTTTCTTTCTTTCTTCTTTTTCTCTCTATCTCTTTTCTCTTTTCCTTATCTTTTCTTTTCCATCTTGTCTTTTGTCTCACACTATAACTTGAATCACCACAGTGACTTTTGATTTTTAAATAGAATTCCATTAGCCTTTACATTTTTAACTTTGGACTCTTATCTGCAAACTCCCAACTCCACCTCCCCACCTTAACACTGGGAGGGCCATGTCCCCGGAATTTGTGAAGACAGGATTCTCAAAAATACCTCTTCCTTGCGGCTCCTGGAGTATTGCAGGCAACGGCTGGAGGTTTTCTACAGGCTCCTGGACCTTCATAGGCAATGCTTGATCATCCTTAAGTACTGTTTCCGCCCCCGTCTTAGGGCTATTGGGTGCCTTCTTCAGTATTTCAACATCCTGGAGAGGACAGACACTTCCTGCTAGACATTTACTCCAGACATTTACAGAAGGCACAGAGGCACTGGCTGAAGAAGTTGGGAATGAGCAGACAGTGCTTTTGCTGAGAAGGAGCTCCACCCCAGGGTGCTAAAGAGCTCTTTCCCTAGCCTGCAGGTGCCAGAAGGCCAAGCGCTGGTGTTGCAGTGGTGGTACTTCAGAGGAGTATGAGAAAAGGCTGCTCTGGATTCTGGGTATATAAATGGCCTTGCCTGAAGCTGTGGATTGTGCTCTGCATTAGCAGAGAGGCTCTACTTAGTTGCAAATGAAGCACATTTCAGTTCTTATAGAAACCGGTGTTTCCATGCATGCTTGTTCAGGAACTCTGTGAACTAGACAGCCGCTGTTTTAAACTGGCCCTTTTTCTGGCAGGTTAAACGATTAAAGTTGACTTGATTAACTTCATCCGCCAACTACCCTTCTAAGCAACCAGAGCAATTACAAATCAAAGGCTCTCCAACCGTGCGCTATCCCTATCTGCAAGCAAGCTCTCCCACAAAGTGTTCTATGAGACACATGAGCCAAATAGCCGAGGAGACAGCTTTTTAGCTGCCTGTCATTCATACACTTTATACGGAAAGGATTTCAGGGGCAGATGCTCTTTTTCTGCATGGAGGGTGGGGGTTTCCAAAGGAGCACTATTCAGACCTGCATTCATGGCTTATGAGTCGTAGCCGTGTGACAACTGCACCTCATGCTGACGTGTTGAAGGGCTGATGTTGCACTTCCAGGTAGAAGAGCTCGTTGGCATTATTTTAGGCTCTGTGTCAATTGACTTTGTGACATGATGGGGGGGGGGAGTTCTTATTTTTAGAGTATTTACCTGCAACCTATTATGTGGGAATCTCAAGGTACTTTACAACTAGGTCAGAAAATAGGCAAACATTGAAATGCAGCAGAATAAACAGGCCTACAGTAAAAAAATATCCTTCAAAGCCCATATTGGCTGGAAGCAGCATCCCCCCAAGTCCATGATGGATAAACACTTTCCCCACATGGAGCAGAATTGCACCCATGTTGGCAAAGGCCTCCTTTCTAGAAGGGGAGCAGAGGCTGCCCCCACCCACTGCTCTCTTCTCCCAGGCATCTGAAGAGACAAACGGCTCCCCTTCTCTACCTGTGTGCCACAAGCCTGAATTGCAAGACAGTTCCCACTTTGGGGCAACAGGGAACAAACATGCAGAGGACGAGTTCTGAGGCTCCCCCAACAAAGCCATTTCCCTGGGCCCACCTGCCAGCCTGCTGCTGGCTGGCTGCCCACCCACAGGAAAACGGCACGATTCTCCCCACCAAGAGGACATAACAAGATGGGGACTATAACATAGGACTTCCTAACTTGTGAGTTCTGATGAGCCGCTGCTGCTTCCCCAGTTTAAAGGATGGCGGCTCAGGTGAGCCATTAAGCTAGAAGGAGGAAAAGGACCGACCCCGGGATGGGCTGTCTGCCTTCCTTTTGCCTTCCACCTCACGACATCCTTCCCCAGCCTGGTGCACTCCGGGTGTTCTGGGGCTCCATCTCTCACCAGGCCCAGGCGGTATGGCCAGGGGGCAGGGATGGGGGCAGTTGTCCAAAGCAGCTGGAGAGACTCAAGGAGGGCATTACAGCCTCAAAGCCCTTTCCCTACCTCTCAATCTGGACTTACCTGGCCTTGCCCCTGGCCGCCTTTAGCCAGATCAGCTGTGCTCGGAGCTGGGACAGACCCCTCTGGAGACTTAGAGGCAGAGGAAACAGCCTGGGTCCCCTGGAGAGCACTCCCAAAGGAGATGCCCTCAAAGCTGATCATACTTTTCCTACTCCCAGACTGCAAGCTAGAGAACGTCGCTGCACACTGGTGACCCGTTCCCTGGGAAGAAGAAACCTCATCCAGAGATGGGAGGGAAGCACTTTGGCCAGTGCCATGGGGCCTTTCTTCGGAAAGCTGCTCGGGGACCTGCAATGGAGCACTGCCCAAGGAGGAGGAAATGTGGGAGGCCTGCTGGGAAGGCTGCTGGGACCCCGACTCTTCCTGGCTAAGGGAAGCAGCTCTTCCAGTGGTATCTCTGGGAACAGAGGGCATCGAAGTGAGCTGGCAATGAGAAGGCTCAGCCAGGTGGGAGCCGGAGGTCTCTGGGGTCGCACCCAGGGATTCGTTGGGCGAACTTTTCTTCTCCATTCTGTGGACACGAAGGCAAGTCTTCTGACCACTGTACCAGCTGGTTTCAAAGGCTATTTTTTATGAAAGCTTGAAAAACAAAGAAAACACAATATACAGAAATCAGCGTCAGATATCAAGCATTTTGAAAACATAAAAATGAAAAGAAACAGAAGACGAAAAGCTTTCTTCTTTGTTGCAAAGTAATTCCCAAGAATAAGCCCAGAGTAGGTAGGCCTTTTTACTCCTGGGGAAATCACCGGCAATTTCATGCCAAATGCAGCAGAGGGAAGGGGCACAGGAGCTGCTATGAAACAGACGATCCTCCAATCACAGCTGTTTGATGCAGGGATGGAATCAATCCTTTTGCTTCAGTAAAAACCTCAAGGGTCGTAGGTTGTGGTTAAATGAACTGGATGGTGTTACGAAGGATCTCAAAATGAAACACCGTTTTTCAATTTGAAAACTGTTGAATGATCTTTACCTATCCTGGGAACAGTACACCGCAGTGGTGGGCAGTTCCACAGACCCTCCTCCTCTGCTCAAAATGCATACAGACCCATCTTTGCGCGGGGAAGATCCAGACAAAAGGAGTCTGTTTTCAAAGTACCCGCGGAGGGGTTTACACGGCTCCATCCTCTTGCCTCCCCCGCCCCCCGATCACTGTTTCACTCCAGAAGGCGTCTCAGACCTGGGTGGAGCAGCCACAAATGACAGGCAAAGAAACAAGGTCCTGCCCAGATTCAGGCTTCCTCATGATCGTGTGGAATCTGTACACGTTTCTGTTGGCGCTTCCACTAGTGATTGATCTGTACAGGATCGGACTTCATTTCAGCCAACCACATCCTTCCTCTTCCCCCTCCCTCTTCCCCCGACAGCATACTAGAGTTCATATGGATTTCAAAGCATGCTTTGAGAACTTGTATGCTTAGCTTTAAACTCCACAAAATTAGCCTATGGCTAGGATGCTATTTATCAAAGTCTGTGCCCATTAAGATATGGTCAGATACAAGTATGCTTTCCCCCTTGTTATACAATTATTATTTTTAAAATTGCATTCAACCATTTACTATTTAAACAGCTTATACACCACTTGACTATAATCATCTCTGAAGTGACACACGAGAAATACATTGCAGAAAAAGTTAACATTGATGACATCAGACTTCCGTGAAAAACACCTGCTAGAATAAAAAAAGGATTCGGTAGGTGCTGGGTGCTCTGCCTGATGCTCTCAACTGACAAGATGTAGGTGTGGTTGAATCAAATGGGAACAGTGACCACAGTGCTATCAAATTCAACATACACAGTATGGAAGTGGACAATTGCTAAGGAAATCCAGAAAAGTTACATTTGACTTCAAAAGAGGAGACTTCCTCAAAATGAGGGATTGGGTAAAAAGGAAGTTGAAGGGGGAAAGTCAAGGATGGTGAGCCCTTCTGTGCTCCAGAGGGCCTGGGTGGCCTCATTCCCCTCTTGTTCTGAGCACTGCAGAGGGAGGCAAACGTGTCCTTCCTGGGGGCTGGTCCCTCCCCGCCCTGTTCCTGGAGGGCAGCAGGAGGGGGGGGGCTGCTACAGCTGCCTCCTTTGGGGGCATGGCTCACCTTGCCTGCTCCTGCCCTCCTCCAACACACACAACCTTACCTGCCTCAGCCATCCATGGGGGCTTGAGAGTGTGTGAGCAGACTTTGTCATGGGAGGAGGCAGGCCTTGCAGAGGAGGAATGCTGGGGGCAGGCATTCAAACTCAGCCCTGAAGCTCACTGGGTCACCCTGGGCCAGGCACTCACGCTCAGCCTAACCTACCTCAAAGGATTGTTGTGAGGATAAAATGGGGGGGGGGAGAGAACTCTGCACACCAACTTGACCTCCTTGCAGGAAATGGGGGCTATAAATGTAATTGTGTTATTTGTACCCCACCCACCTCACTGGGTTTCTCCAGCCTCTCTGGGCGGCTTCCAACACATATTAAAACAACAAACATTCAAAGCCTCCCTATAAAGGGCTGCCTTCCAGAGGTTTGATAGTTGCTCATCTCCTTGTCACCTGTAGGGCGGGGAGGGAACCACCAGAAGACCCTCGGAGGAGGACCTCCGGGCTGAAGGATGGGGGTGGAGATGCTCCTTCAGGTATACTGCGCTGAGCTTCCTGACCTAACATTTGCCTCGCTTAACATAATTAATTATGATACGGAAGGAAGGGGGGGGGCATCTTCCCTTGTCCTTCCACTGGCCACCAGAGGGTTCGAGGCGATGACCTCGAAGGCACCCATCTAGCCAGCGCCCTCCACTGTTGCACAAGCACCACACTCTACCCAAAAGTGCCCTTCTCTTTCCTCTGTACGGGCGAAATAAGCCCTCCATTTCTTAAGCCTCCCTCTCGCTCTATCATTACTGCGAGTGGACCGTGTCAAAATGTATCTCCCATTCGCTATAATGGCCGCGTTTTAACCAATCAGGACCATGCATTCGCCCTGCAGAGCTAGCTCAGCGAGCTCCTGCACGCCTCATTTAGCACCTTGACAAGCTACTGACAGCTCCCCGCTGGGAGAACAATGGAACCGAAACTCGTAAAACCCTGAAAGTGTCAAACCTTGCAACAATGTATCTATTTTGTTTCCGATTTCAATTACCAATGTCAGAACGGACTGAAATGGATGAAAACTTCAGAAAATCATATAAAATCAACCGTAACACCGATTTCCTTGGTTCTGGTGCCAATCGACTCAGTTCCTTTAGGACTCCACGACACTTCCTCTACCTCCGCCTCCATAATCCCTCAAGCGAGGGGTCACGTACATAGGAAGACCCTAATCCGGTCAAACCACTCTGCCCAACCTTTCCTCCGGGCAATGCCAGGTGGCAGACTTTGCATACTTGGACCATTGTCCTCCTATCACCGGTACTCAGGAAGCGCTTATCCGCGCATATCTTCGACTCTGCATAATTCCCCCTCCCTCCTCCATATGTTAATCTGTGTAACCCTACCTCCCCCTAAATATTCATGATGTAATCCATGTAATCCAACCCCTCTGTAATGTATTCATGACGCAAATATGATGTATTTCGCACTGTATTCTGGGGCATGGAGGGAAGTTTTAAAAGTTTATGTCACCCCTTTCCCGCAGTTCAATCTCGCCTAGAACCTGTTGCGCAATAAACGTGGATCTTCTGCAGCTTGCTCCTGTCTCCGGCTGAGCTCATTTCCTCCGCAGGGACCCGCGGACTTAGTCCGACGAGCTGGGTGGCTGAGCAGCCTCGCGCCCAGATTTTTCCATAACAGTTGGCGCCCAACGTGGGGCGGGCGGTTCTCCCGCGTTGCTGACCGGGGGCCCCGAACTCTTCAGCCGGCTCCGGGCCATTTTGCCCGGGAAGACCCTTTTGGACCTCCGGCCATCTTCCGGGCGGTAATCGAACGCTCCGAGGCTTCAGCCGGGGAGCAAAGAGAGATGCAGCCGGCTTTTCATCGATCCCGGGATCATCATAGAAGACGCGTGAGTATAGATTAGGAAAACCCAGTGCACTGGTGGGAAAGGGGTGGAAGTCTCCTGGCAACTGAATTCTCTGCCCTCCTCTCTATCGCTCCTTCTTGCCTTTCTCTTGGTCTGGTTAGTGAGAGAGACTGTGGACCGCTGCTCGACCCGAAAGGGGGGTTCTGAGCTCTGTCTCTTAACTCTTAAACCCTCCAGCCAGCCGCACCAATTGGGAGTCCGAAAGTAAGACGGAGAGACCCGGCTTGAAAGGACAGCCGACTCTCCGCAACGGACATCTCAGTTGAAAGCAAGGGGTTGGAGTTCTTCTTCCGAACTTCCCTAGCGCCCGGCAAGGGGGCAGGAAGGGGTCTTACTTTCTATCACCAATCCCAGCCGCACCGGTCGGAGCCACGTAACACGTGTATCGTGCGTGAGCCCGCTTCCGAAAGCAAGGGGGATTTTCAATTCAAACTCTATCCAGGGATCACCCGATCTGGCACCGCACGGCGCGGGCGTTCAGTAGGGCCCCTTTTCCTGAGATTGTGACGATAGGTAGGAGGTTGCCAGGAGGGATAGCCCATGAGGAATTGGGCGGGACCGGCAGAGTGGAAAGGGACCCCAAGGTTATTGAATAGGAAAAGAATCGAGTGGGTGAAGCTCGTTAAAAACAGAAAAGGAATAGGAAAAGGAACCGAGTGGGTAGAGCTCGCTAAATCGTTAGGAAGTTGCGAACCCCTTTATTTCCCCTTCAAAACTTAGAACCCCCCTATACGTGCCACTAAAACCCTCACTGATCCTTCTCTTTCCCCTCTCTCTATCCAGACACGTGTAAATCGTAAAATGGGTACCCAGGCTTCCAAACACGAGCGGGCTCACTCTGGGAGGAAGGCTTCTAGAAAGCCATCCCAGTCCCAGAGGGACCCTGACTCCCCTCTTGAATTTGTCATCACCTATTGGAAGTCAGTTCCTGGCCATAAATTGCTGTCGAAGCAAAAACTAGAGGACCTCTGCACAGAAGTCTGGCCCGCCAGCACCGCCTCCGCTAAGCCAGAACTACGTTGGCCAACAGGAGGCTCCTTTAATGAAGATCGATTGAAACACCTTAAAAAATATCTGATGGAGGAGAAACCCCGTCAACTAGAGTATTTGGCCGCCTTCGAAACGGTCAAAGGGCTACTCCAAACCTCGAAGGGCGTACCATCTTATCAGCTGCCCATATTGAACCCTGGAAGGCAGCCTCTGCCCCCCCCCCTACGAGGGACATCCCGGGGACGAATCTATAGAGCAAGCCCTGATTCCCTTCTACTATAGAGAACCAACGCCACCCGCCCCTGGTGACAACTCTGATAGTGACGAAGAAGAAGAGACGCGGGGGGGGGGCAGGGACAGGAATCAGAGAATCACACGATATCAAGCAAAAAAGAACTCTATCCTAGAGCACCGTAGTCCTATAGAAAACCCCGTCGAAACCCCTAGAGAGACCCCGGGAACTTCTAGTCAGGCGAGTCCTATAGAGGTCCAGATGCCCTTAAGGGCCTTGCCGATTCCACCTCTCCGGCCAGATGGACCTCCACGGATGGTTTACACACACCAACCCTTCTATACGGCTGACCTAGTAACCTGGTCAAACCAAATGCCCTCCCTAAGGGACGATCCAGATAAATGCCATCGCCAAGTCAGCGCTATTTTTTCCACCCACAAACCTACTTGGCCAGACGTCCACGTTCTTTTGAATGCCCTCTTCAACGAAGCCGAAAAGGCGGACATTCTGGCAAAGGCTGGAGAAGCCATAGAACTCCCGGACTATCAGAGTGGGCGTCCCGAAGGTTTAGAGGCCCTTTCAGCTCAATGCTTACGTATAGAGCCAACCTGGGACTACAATACCACCAATGGAATTTGGTGCTTAAATTTGTTTAAAAAGGCAATTTTGGACGGCATAAAAGCTGCTGGACAGCTTACCGTCAACTGGACGAAGGTCCAAACCGTATTACAAGGACCGAACGAACACCCATCGGATTATTATACTAGGCTGATCTCAGCTATCAAGACGTGGGGGGGGGGGATAGATCCGGAGAACCCCCAACATGAAGTTATTGTAAAGGGCTTCTTTAAAGATCAAGCCAGCCCTGACATCAGAAAAGCTTTAAACCTTCAAATAGGATATGACGGGAAAAGTATCAGCGAAATCCTATCTATTGCCAAATCAATTTACAATTCCCGAGATGAAAGGAAGAGAAAAGAGGCCAAGCCTGAGATAGAACAGGTCTTAGCATTAAGCATGGAACCCGGACCCCATCGAGGCAGAGGCTTCGGCCGAGGAAGAGGGGGCCGAGGAGGAGGACCCCCCATTCCCTATAGACAGTGGGGACCCACCGGCGGAGGTTGTTACCACTGCCAAGAAGAGGGACACATAAAAAGATTTTGTCCCTACCTTAACACAACAACCCATGGAGGACAATAATCTAAACATTTTCCGGATACAACCAACTACCCTTCTTTCCCGGCACACCCAAACATAACCCAGGCATACGGGAACCAGCAGCCTTCGACCTACGCTCCACAAGTGCCCCAGAACACACTACCCCAAGGCCAACGACCCCAGCCAAGTCCACGAACCCAAATGCCCACCATAAATCCACCTACTCACCCTTGGACTAACGCTACCGCTCCTCCCTTACACCCGCCAAACCAACCACCCCCCGATGACCAAGAAATATATTGACAACTAGATGGGGATCCCGATCCAACCCAAGCCATTTGTCCCGTCCTAACATTATCACCAGATGACCCTGTCTGCACTATCGAGATAGACGGCCACCCCTACCAATGTCTGCTGGACACAGGAGCCACATATTCTACCTTAACCGACAGCCACCTAGAACCAGGCGCAGAAACCAGGAAAGTCATGGGACTGGATGGGATACCCCGCACTTGCCCACTCTCACAGCCAGCTAAAGTCACCCTCGGACCCTTACTAGCGGAGCACACCTTCCTCCTAACTAGCAGCCCTGTAAACCTCCTTGGCAGAGACCTGCTTTGTAAACTCAATGCCACCATAAAATGTTCCAGAGACGGCATTTACTTGTATATGCCTGAAGACTCTATCCCTGCATTCCAGGGCATGATACAAGAAGCAAAATTAGACCAAAAATTTCCTGAACTCCCTCCAGAACTGGAAAAGGAACTACCCCTTTCATTGTGGGGTACCGAATCAACCTCCGTAGGACTCCTATTATCGGCCACCCCAGTAAAAATCACTTATAGGACCGACCTGCCCTTCCCTTGCACCAAACAATATCCCTTACCCAAGGAAGCTATTGAAGGATTAACCCCTATGATAGAAGACTTCCTTGAGAAGGGGATCCTGATCCACTGTGCGTCACCTTGCAATACCCCAGTGCTCCCCGTAAAAAAACCTTCAGCAGAAGGCTCCCCAGTCCGGTATCGCTTCGTCCAAGACCTAAGGCTGGTAAACCAATTCGTAATACCCCGCCACCCGGTGGTGGGCAACCCAAACTCCCTCCTAAACGCCATACCGGCAGGGACAACGTGGTACTCCGCTGCGGACCTCTGCTCCGCCTTCTTTAGCATACCTTTAGACCCCACCAGCCAGTTCCTTTTTGCATTCACCTGGGGACCTGGCCAACTAACTTGGACCAGGCTGCCCCAAGGCTACGTGGAATCACCCGCAATTTTTTCTGCGATATTACATCAAGACTTGCAAGACATACGCCTACCTGCTAGCTCCGCCCTCCTTCTTTACGTAGATGATCTTTTATTATGCTCTACTAGCGAGGAGGCATGCAAATTAGATACAAAATACCTGCTTTTCGAGTTGGCACGAAAGGGACATAAAGTGTCCCCAAAGAAGTTGCAATATTGCAAGCAAGAAGTTAAATACCTCGGGCATATCCTAGGAGTGGGTACCCGAAGCTTAGCCACTGATAGAATCGAAGCTGTCACCAAAATTCCCCTCCCCAAGACAAAGCGGCAATTACGCGGCTTCCTTGGAATGGCCGGGTTTTGCCGAGCCTGGATTGCGGGCTATAGTGAAATCACAAAGCCCCTATCTGCTATGACTCGCCAAGACCACCCAGATACACTAGTCTGGGAGGAGGAAGCCTATAAATCTTTTGAACGATTAAAACGAGAATTACGATCTGCCCCCGCCCTCGGCTTACCGGACTATCGGATTCCCTTTAATCTGTTCATCCATGAGCAAATGGGGGTAGCCTCAGGCGTTCTAACTCAAACCTTCCGAGATCAAGAGAGGCCAGTTGCCTATTACAGCTTACAGCTAGACAATACCGCAAAGGGAGCAGTAAGTTGCCTCAGGGCTATTGCCGCCGCTGCAATCCTCCTCGAAAAGGCCCAGGAGACAGTGCTAGGACATGAAATTACCATCCATGTTCCTCACTCTGTCTCCACCCTCCTAACCCTAAGAGGCTGTCATCACTTTTCAAACTCCCGTCTAAACCGCTACGAAGCCCTTCTATCAACCCCATCCAATGTCACCATCAAACGAGTCAATTCTCTCAACCCTGCCACGTTGCTGCCCCTCCCCGATGATGGCACTCCACACCATGACTGCGCCACAATAGTCCGCCAACCAGAGAAACCCCGCGAGGACTTAGATCACCTCCCCTTAGAAAACCCGGACTTAATACTCTATACTGACGGTAGCTCAAAGGTCATCGAAGGGGAAAGAAAGACTGGATATGCCGTCGTCTCCGACTTTGAGGTCCTAGAATCCAATCCAATTAACCCACAATATAGCGCCCAAGCCGCGGAGTTAATCGCACTAATACGCGCCTGTGAAATTAGCGAAGGAAAAAAGGTCACCATTTATACAGACAGCAAGTATTGTTTTGGACTAGTCCACACGACCGGCCAAATATGGCTCCAAAGAGGCTTCTTGACTGCTGCCAGCTCCCAAATCTCACATGCCGCCCTGGTGGAGAGACTGCTAACAGCCATTCACTTACCCACCGCAATAGCCGTTGTCCATTGTAAAGCACACACTAAAGGAAGGGACCCAGTATCAAAGGGAAATAGACGGGCTGATAAAGCAGCCCAAGCAGCTGCACTTCCCCCCCCCCCCCACAATGAATCGGAATTCCAAGCCCTACAATTCCCGGCAGACATAGACCCTACTCAAATTTATCAATCCGCCTCAGAAGAGGAAAAATCTATGTGGATATCTATAGGCGCTACTGAGCAAAATGGTATGTGGACCCTCCCCGATGGCAGAGCCGTCCTTCCAAAAGTCTGGACTCCAAAATTGGTAAGGATCCTTCACCAACAAACACACTGGGGAAAACAGAGGTTAATAGAGCATGTTAAAAGGTCCTGGTACGCGCTGGGAACAGCAGTCGCGGCCACCGCAGCCTCAAAGAACTGCATCACCTGTAATAACTTTAACCCCAAGCGTGAGCCCAGGAAACCACCGGGTGCCAGACCATGGGCTTTTGTCCCCTTTGAAAATTTACAGTTGGACTTCATCGATTTGCCTCAATGTCAGGGCTTCAAGCACGCTCTAATCATAATAGATCAACTCTCCTCTTGGGTGGAAGGGTTTCCCTGTCGGAAAGCCACTGCCACAGTAGTCGCTAGGGCCCTCCTACAGGACATTATTCCCCGTTTTGGGGTGCCCCGCCGCCTGGACAGTGACAGGGGAACCCACTTCACCGCTGAAATAGTACAAATTGTGGCAAAAGCTCTCCAAATAAAATGGGATCTACATACTCCATACCATCCACAATCTTCCGGCCAAGTAGAACGCATGAACCAGGAAATAAAGATACAACTAGGAAAGCTCTGCAGACTCACTGGGCTGAAATGGGTAAATGCGCTCCCACTGGTCCTCCATAACATACGCAGTGCCCCAACTGGACCTTTGAAGCTTTCCCCATTTGAACTCCTATTCGGGAGACCCCCTCCCATCTACAACACTCTATTTCCCCTCTCGGAATTCGAGGTGGGGGAAGCAGAACTCACTAATTATATTATTCAGCTCCAGACACAGCTCCAGCGTCTCCACCAATACGCAGCCATCGAAGGACAGAACCTGCCCACCGACGTCCAGGCCCACTCTTTCCACCCAGGTGACTGGATCCTCGTCAAGGTCTACCAGAAGCAACCTCTCCAGCCCGCCTGGGAAGGCCCCTACCAAGTGCTTCTGACCTCACCAACCGCTGTGAAAGTGGGAGAAAAGAACGCCTGGCTACATCACACGAGGTGCAAGACATCGCCACCACCCCAGGAGACGCTAGAGAGCTTCGGGGAAGATTATACCTTCGAGACCCCACCTCCAGCTCCAGCCTCCTACATCGACGACGACGAGGAACAGACCGGACCGGATCGGGGCCAAGATCGGGCTCAACAGACCGGACCAGATCGGGGCCAAGATCGGGCTCAACAGACCGGACCAGACGCTGCAACGCCCAACTGGACTTCTGAGATCATCCCAGACACCAACGCCATCAAATTACGCTTTAAACGGGTTTGACAGCTCGTTTGACAGCTAGTTTGACAGCTCATTTGACAGCTCCCTAGACTGCCATTAGCTTGACAGCTCGTTTGACAGCTCGTTTGACAGCTCGTTTGACAGCTCCATAGGCTGCCGTTGTTTGACAGCTAGTTTGACAGCTCATTTGACAGCTCCCTAGACTGCCATTAGCTTGACAGCTCGTTTGACAGCTCGTTTGACAGCTCCATAGGCTGCCGTTGTTTGACAGCTAGTTTGACAGCTCGTTTGACAGCTCCATTTGACAGCTCGTTTGACAGCTCCATAGACTGCCGTTGGTTTGACAGCTCACTTTGACAGTTCAACAGGCTACCTCCCTCCCGTCCAACCTCTCACGACTGGGAACTACCAGTCAACCATGGACTTGATCCTCACCCTCCTCCTCCTCCTTGTACGGGCGAGAATCACGATATCCTCCCCTGACCATTGTGCAGGGCTACAAACGAACTATCATTTCCTGGACTACCACAAGGTCGAGACCGGAGGAAAATCAAATCCCGACCGAGTGGGAGATTTTGATTTCTGCCTTCCAGAATCCCGGACTCTACTGCGTCACTCGCTTGTACCCCAACTCACTGATAACGAATACTGGGAACTCTTCATCCGAGATCAGGACTTACACCGCATTGGGTCAGCTGTCCTCACACTTGACCATTCCTTTTATCGGCTCAAGTGCCATAATGGGACCTATCTTCTCTACAACAACGGTGAAATCTCACGGCACCCAAGTTGGACTGAGATCAAGGTGGGAGGGGCCTCGCCTATGTACACGGACTCCAACCATCCCTCCGAGAACCTGATCTTCGGGTTCCAATGCCTTCTCATGACCCCGGAACCCCGTAAGCCTCAACTCCAAGGAATCTGCCTAAGACGGTTCTGCTGCCTGTGGAACCTTGGGGTCACTCGTGAATGGAAGGGGGCCGAATATCTGGAAGGCTGGCACCACCCCGTGCATCCCTCTCGCTCCCCCTCGTGGGACAATGTTGGGCCTCTGAGATGTGGTGGCATTGCCAAGGATAGGCGCCTCCTCAACACCACCGACCCACTCCATCCATTCGGTACTGCTCCCCGACAACTGGGTACCGACCCCGCCTTCCCGGGGGAAGATCTTCTATCATCCTGGGAACAAAATTCCTACATCAAACTCCTCGGCCAGGTGGCAAAGGAAGCCCCCTACCCAGATTGCTGGATCTGCGCCCACGCACCCAGCCACCTTCAACAGAGCCTCCCCCTTGTCCCTGTACCCGTGACTTTGGAGCAATTTCGTTCCGGGGACGTTACTTCCTGGAACCTAACCGCATTAAACCTCACACATCAGTACCTATACCTCACCGGCCCCACAAAGGGACCCCTCTGCCGCAGCTTCACCGGAGAGGGAACCTTCATCGGATCCAGCTCCTGCAATTCTGACCTAGAGATTTTAACCACTGGCCAAGTCACCATCACCGACACAGCAGGCTCCCGGACTTTTCCAGACCTCACTACTGCCTGGGCCGTGGTGGTTGACCAACCCCCCCACTGGAAGCCACAACCTACAGACTCTATGCTACTGCAAGCCTTTGCCTCCGGGAGGATGGAATCCTACCTTAGTGGCTTATTCTGGGTATGTGGACACCGCGCATACACTTGGGTCAGCCCACACATGTCTGGATCCTGTTTCATAGGATACATCGTCTCTGGCATCAGGATCGTCCCACATCTACCCCCCGGGAGGCAAAGAAATAAGAGAGAACAAAAGGAGTTGTCAGACCTCTCGGACGTGGCTGCAAATGGAGAGACTGTCGGCCGAGCCCTCTTCCCCGCCTATGGGGCTGGATCTAACCACGTAGACATCCTTCGACTCACCGACATCCTTCTCAAATTCATGCAAGAAGCAACCCAGGTTACAGACTCCCTGATGACGGAACTGTCTGAGGTAAGACAGCTGAGTTTACAGACCAGGATTGCGACAGACTTTCTGCTGTCCAGTCAGGGAGGGACATGTGCCCTAATAGGCACAGAGTGCTGCACATATGTGACTGATCAATCTTTAAATATTACCGGACATCTGAATAATATCCACGAGTTAGCAGGGAGACTAAATGAGATACAACATGAGGGACTGTCTGATGTGGACTTATGGGGTTGGTTACCCAAGCTGGGGTGGCTCCGACAACTGCTCAAGGCTATCCTTCTTACTGCTCTTATTGTAGCCCTTTGTATCTCAATCCTCTGTTGTACTATACACTGCGTTACTCCTTGCTGCTCCCTCCTTCGCTGCCCTACCCAACCTGCCCCTCTTTCCCTCCGAGCCTATTCCCGCTCACAGGGCACCCCTACCTTCCCAGAGTACGTGCAGATGAGACACTTGGGGGAAGGAGAATACGAGATCACTGAGATATAGGGTGCGGAGAAAAGATTTGCAAGTTCTTACAGAACTTTAATGCAAATCTATCTCCGAATGGGGGACTGATACGGAAGGAAGGGGGGGGGCATCTTCCCTTGTCCTTCCACTGGCCACCAGAGGGTTCGAGACGATGACCTCGAAGGCACCCATCTAGCCAGCGCCCTCCACTGTTGCACAAGCACCACACTCTACCCAAAAGTGCCCTTCTCTTTCCTCTGTACGGGCGAAATAAGCCCTCCATTTCTTAAGCCTCCCTCTCGCTCTATCATTACTGCGAGTGGACCGTGTCAAAATGTATCTCCCATTCGCTATAATGGCCGCGTTTTAACCAATCAGGACCATGCATTCGCCCTGCAGAGCTAGCTCAGCGAGCTCCTGCACGCCTCATTTAGCCCCTTGACAAGCTACTGACAGCTCCCCGCTGGGAGAACAATGGAACCGAAACTCGTAAAACCCTGAAAGTGTCAAACCTTGCAACAATGTATCTATTTTGTTTCCGATTTCAATTACCAATGTCAGAACGGACTGAAATGGACTAAAACTTCAGAAATTCATATAAAATCAACCGTAACACCGATTTCCTATATATATATAAATATATATATATATATTTAAAAGTCTATTTTAAGTCATAACTCAATTATTATTTTAACTCTTTAGTCCACATATGTTACCACTATTCCAACTGTACAATATAACCAAAAAAAGAGAAAATCCTGCCTCTTTAATCATGCACTTTTTAATCTGTTCTTCTTCCATTTAGGATTTCAACAAAAGTTTCTACATTTTTTATATCACATGATGTGCACAATTGTATCTCAAAACCCGTCTTCCACTCTTCCATACCCCAAGTCTTCATTTCCAACTAGAATCTCTCAATCAATCAATCAATCATTTATTTGTATGTTGCCTTTCCAAATTTCAAACCATGTGCAAGGCAGCTTACAAAAAAAAAAAAAAAATATTCCATAACTGCAAACATAACAAAACTAGTCGTAAACAATGAACAAAATATCAAAAAGTACACAACAAAATTGAAAAAAAAATCCACATAAATAATAAGATTCCACGTAAATCATATAATCCAAACTAAAGAGATAAAAAAATAACATCAGCAACAGCAACCGCCCCCCCGGAAAAAGAACCCATAAACAACACCCCAACCCTCTTTTATTAAGTGTAAAAGAGAAACCCCTTGTTTAAATTTTACAATCTCCACGTTTCCACTTTAAGAACTCTCAGTAGATTAACCATTTCTCTTTATCCGTCACCCTTTTGTCTATAAAAAGTGTCTTCTGGTGAAACCCAAAATAGAGTCTTTGTGTATAAACTAACTTTATATCTATTTTCAGATTCTTAATACGCCACGCACGTCTAATACAGTGGTTCTCAAGGTGCGCATTTACTCTGACTTGATCTACCACAAATATCCAAGCCATCTAACCCTGAAATCCTAACCTTCTAATTCCAAGTCTTTTCTTTCTCAATATCCCCATTCCGTTAACCGCACCAAGCAACAAGCTGTAAAATGCAAGTTTAAAACGCAAGCTTTCCTTTGCATCTCGCAGAACTTTAAATGTAATTTGTGGGTTTTTTCACCTGTCCTCCAAACTTCGGTCTTTTTGCCATCCTTTAAATGGGAAATCAGTAGTCAAGCCATGCTTTTTGGTAAAACGTTCGTCTGGATCCCGGAAGTCCTACCTGAGATGGGAGGTTCTGCTAGTACCAGCCACTTCTCCTTCTGCAAGCAGCGCCACCCGAATTCCCCCCTGGGATGAGCCGCTAAACTGAGCCGCCGGAGAAAGACTGGGGCGGGCAGCAAGTGGGAGGGGGAAGTCGTGCGCTTCTGTCCCGTCAGAAAAGTGCTGGTCCTCCCCGGAGGCAGCCTGCTTGCAGACAAGGGGGCTGGGCTGCCTCAAAGCCCATCAAGGCCACAGGCTGCTAGCATGACTCATCCCGGCTTTCTCATCTGAGGGGAAAGGGTGCGCGATCTTAAATGCTGGCCTTGGCAACTTGGCTGAGCTACCTTGGGCCAGCTTAGTGTTGGGATACTGCCAGGGAGATAGAGTCCATCTGAGCCCCCAAGCTCGGTGCCGGACGATCCATCGACCTCCCGTAGTCACGCAGTATCAGCAATTTAGCGACACTAAGCCTCTGGCTTAGAGCACACTCTAACAGCAGAATTCACACAGCAAAAGTTGCACAAGCATGAGAGCATATTTACAGTTTATTTGGCATTGGTCAGAACAAAGAAAACATGACCGTCTGCTCCGACTGCTCAGGCAAAACAGAAGAAAACGAAAGG
The DNA here is from genome assembly GCF_964270895.1 of Podarcis filfolensis. Classification (NCBI taxonomy): domain Eukaryota; kingdom Metazoa; phylum Chordata; class Lepidosauria; order Squamata; family Lacertidae; genus Podarcis; species Podarcis filfolensis. Next base: position 9,687,603 of record NC_139619.1, read on the forward strand.
AACAGACAAACATAAACATCCTGTGAACAGGAAATACGCAGGCTGTGACACAAACAACCTGCTCCCTTTTAAGGTGGAACGGAAATATCCTAACATCCTCCCCCTTTCCGTGTAACCTGTAGTACCTGTGGTTCAACCCAGTTGCAACCTTTGTACGTAAACCTTAAGTTGTTCTCTGTTAACAACCTTAGACAACAGATCAGCAGGAACTTCATTTCCTGGCATGTAGGACACCTGAATGAGTCCTTTCTGAATACACTCTCTTGCACGATGTAGCTTAATCTGCAAGTACTTGGTCCTTTGCTTGCAACTCTCCGAGTTCAGCAAAGCCAAACAAGATCTATTGTCTTGATACACTTGTATAGGACATTTCACAGAAACCCCAATGTCCTTAAACAGTTGCATCAACCATTCACAATCCATGAGTGAAAATGACAGAGCATTGAGTTCTGCTTCACAGGAACTTAGGCTAACTGTCGTCTGCTTTTTGCACAACCAGTCAAACAGGCAGTGGTTGTACACGTAGCATACTCCAGAAGTGCTTGTACCATCCGTGGTGTCACTTCCAAAACTTGCATCTGCAAAGATTTCAAGACCTCCAGTCTTCTGACTGGTGAACCTCAGCCTGTAGTGCATAGTCCCTTTCAAATACCGGGCTATGCGCTTCAGAGCTTTCCAATCCTGAACAGTAGGATTGTTAGCATGTCTGCTAAGCAGGTTAGTGCTTACAGCAATGTCAGGTCTTGAACATCTAGCAATGAAATTCAACTTGCCTAGAATGCATCTGTACAGCGTTGTGTCAGAAAACGCTTCAGCAGTACTGTCTACCTGGTAACCTGTCACCATCGGTATGTCTGCTGGGTTTGCATCAACCAAATTCAACCTGGTTAATACATCAGCAATTTTCTGTGTTTGGTGTACCAGAAAATTACCTGCTTGGTCCCTCTCCACCTGCAGAGAAAGATAGTTGGATACCTCACCAAGATCCTTCATGTCAAAGTGCTCCTTCAGCTGAGCTAGGGTGCTTTGGTAGAAAGCCTGATTTTTCCAAAACATCAGAAGATCATCAACAAAACATAAACAATACAGTTTGTTTTGCCCCTCCTCCTTGACAAACACACACGGATCAGCTTTGCCCTGGTGAAAACCTAGAGAAAGCAACGTTTCAGTGAGTTTTGTGTTCCAACACCTGGCACTCTGCTTGAGACCATATAAGGATTTCCGCAGTTTACAGACCATTCCCTTCTGTATCTGCATCCCGTCAGGTGGAAGCATGTACAGCTCCTCCCCCAAAATCCCGTACAAAAAAGCTGTATTTATGTCATGATGGGAAACATGCAGTTTCTCCTCCGCAGCGATCTTGAGCATCAGCCGAATGCTCTCATATTTGACCGTGGGTGAGTAGGTCTCGTGGTAATCCTGCCCTGGTACCTGTGAAAAACCTCTGGCAACCAATCTGGCTTTGTGTCTGACAACCTTGCCATTCTGGTCTGTCTTGGCCTTGAAGACCCATTTGCTGCCAACCAGTCTCATTCCTGGGACTACCGGTACCAGCTCCCAAGTCTGGTTCCTATTCAAGGAATCAACTTCAGCCTTCATGGCATTAAGCCAAGGCTCAGCATCTTTAGAGGTTAACTCCTGGACCTCTTTGAAGCTTGAAGGTTCCCACACCTTCTCTGAGCTACTAAGAACAGCAGTTGCCGTCTTAGCAAACTCATCAGCAAATCTCTTTGGAGGTCTGCCTTTGGTTGCCCTTTCAGACCTGCGAACTAGACGCAAGTCTTCTGGACTCATCTCCTCCTTCTTAGGAGAAAAGTGACCAATGGTGAACAGTGGTTCTTCCAGTTCATTGTCAGACACATCAGATGGTCTGACTGAGGCCTTTGCGCTCTTGTAGTCTGCTGTGTCATCACTGTCACTGACAGCAGCAGCAGCGCCGCCCACTGAACTGGAATCCGAACTCTGATCATCATCATCATCATCATCATCATCATCATCATCCTCAGTTTCCTCAGCTTTCTCAGCATGATCTGCTTTCTTCACATCACCTACATCCTCCTCTGGGTAACTCTGGAAAATTCCCACATTTCCCCCCCACTTAGGATTGTACTCAACACTCCTTGTGAACTTTATGGATTTAGAGTTAGTCATCCATACTCTGTATGCACCTTTTTCGTACCCCATGAACAAACCATGTGCCCCACGCTTCCCAAGCTTGTTGCTTTGTGGGGTGTGTACCCACATGTCAGAACCAAAGATTCTTAAGTGCTTGGTGTTAGGTTTCTTACCAAACATTTTCTCATAGGGAGTGCAGCCAATAGGTGATGACAGTCTGCGATTAAAAGTGTAAACAAAATTCGAGAGAGCCTCCCCCCAAAACTTCTCAGGGAGGTTGGCATCATGCAACAAGGTTTTTATTCCTTGCAGCAACGTTTGATTTGCTCTCTCCGCAAGCCCATTCATCCATGGCGATCTAGGCGTTGACAAGTCATGCTGGATTCCCTTCTCAGTCAGGAAAGCTTCAAACTGCTGAGAAGTGAACTCCCCGCCCCGATCAGTAAACAGACAGCCAATTCGTTTACCATGAGCATTCTCCAACCAAGCACAGAATGCCTTGAACCTAGGAAATGCTTGCGACTTCTGCTCGAGCATAAACACATGAATGTACCTGGAAAAAGAATCAATTAGAACCATGAAGTACCTTGCTCCTCCCAAAGAGGGCGCTAGAGGCCCAACCAGGTCTGCGTGAACTAGCTGGTAGGGTTTGGAAGCCTGCCTGCTAGACTCCTTGCCTTTTGGAGCAACCTTCACCTTGTTCTCTGCACAAGATACACATTTCATGTGAAATTTACAAGGTTTGATGTCCAAACCTTCAACCAACTCAGGCATCTTGGCTAGCGCTTGCCAAGAGAGGTGACAAAATCTTCTATGTGCATCGTGAATGCATCCTGCATGAAGAACCTTGTTAGTTTGTGCAACACAACAAGAATCAGCATTAGATACAACAGCATTGTCATCATAAGTTAGACAGAACAAACCATCCAACAACTTTGCATGCAAAAAGTCCTCTTTGCCTTTTCTGATGACACAGACAGTCCTCTTGAAATGTAATTTCAAAACCACGCCCATTCAGCTTTTCCAACATACCTTAGCAGTCTGTCGCAGTCTTACTCTCCTGCAAGTGCCGTGAATCTGGGCCCATAACCTGTTGTTGGGATACTGCCAGGGAGATAGAGTCCATCTGAGCCCCCAAGCTCGGTGCCGGACGATCCATCGACCTCCCATAGTCACGCAGTATCAGCAATTTAGCGACACTAAGCCTCTGGCTTAGAGCACACTCTAACAGCAGAATTCACACAGCAAAAGTTGCACAAGCATGAGAGCATATTTACAGTTTATTTGGCATTGGTCAGAACAAAGAAAACATGACCGTCTGCTCCGACTGCTCAGGCAAAACAGAAGAAAACGAAAGGAACAGACAAACATAAACATCCTGTGAAAAGGAAATACGCAGGCTGTGACACAAACAACCTGCTCCCTTTTAAGGTGGAACGGAAATATCCTAACACTTAGCCTCCCTCACAGAGGGTTGTTCTGAAGATACACTCAGGAAAACACCCGAGGCATGAAGAAGAAGAACGAGGAGAGTCTGGAAAGGGGGGTGGGGAGCGCTCTCACCCCAGCCGCTCCAGGATGGGAAGTGCGTCCCAGGGGAAGGGGGATTCAGGCGGAGGAGGACATCGGGTTGGGTGGGGGTTGCCAGGAGCAGCACGATGTCCCTCCAACCCCCGGCTTCCACTCTCCATGCAGGCGCCCAACGTGGCCAGCTGGCACTCCAGCCTTGGCGTGCAGATCCCGGGTTCAGCCCCAGTTCCAGGTTCTGATATTGAGGGAGAAAACATCGCTCTGCACATTTCCCACATCATGCATACTTCTATGATGTCCCCACTTTCCCCCCTCTTGCAAAGCCCCAAAGCCTCCTACATTGTAAGCCTTCCTTACAGGGGAATCATCAGAACCACCTGTGCTGCAGAGCTTCTGGCTGAAAGGCGACTCAGGAGATTTGCAATGACTGCTGCAATGCACCCCTAATGATTCAGATTGTATCATTATAGCCTTATTGTGTTTATTTGTTGTTGATATATTAAATTTGTATAATCTTAGAAGCGGTGTGGCTGTGAGTACCATGAAGGGAGCCTGCACTTTGTGATTTGCCAGGGCACTACTGCAGGTTAGGAAGGAGGAAGAGGCAAAGATCATTTCCCCACTAAAACATGTTTGCACCCAGGGTGTTTCCAGACTGTCAGTATTTTGTGGAAGGGATTCAGGTCCAGCCGAGAACTTCAGCTTTTCCAATGAGAATGGATTAAAGCACTCTGACCATTTTCTTAGTAGAGTCTAACCACTGTTGTAAGTTTTGGGTAAGCAAGTCATGAACGCAAAACAAACAAGTGGTCGTCTCCTCCGGGTGAACCCCTGCACTGTAAATATATTGACAGCACACTTCCAGGTCTTTGGCATCAGCATCCCAGAACTGTGAAGGTTGCCTCAACTGTTGAGCAACACAGCTAAGGAAGAAGGAGTGGAGTGTCTCCGGGGGGAGCATAGCTCCCATTCCCTTCCAAACACACAGACAGGACAGTGTGGTGGCACCCAGGGAATAGTTGCAGCAGCCGGATGGCTGGCTGAAACACACACCATTGCAATCTTTTTGCCTGGGATTCAATCTGAATCAGCCAGTTAGTGAACTTGGTGCTCCTGTGCAACAAAGCCACTACAAAATTCCTCTTCCCTGCACACTTCCAGGTCCCTCCAGCTGGGCTTTTTGAGTGTGATGGGTTTTTCTCACTCCAGAGCAGTTTGTCTTTAAGCTGAAGGTCACCAGGAAAGCAAGGGAGACTAAAAAAATTGCACTCTTGCTTTCCTGGAAGAAGATCAAAAGACTCCCCTGGACTAGAAGAAACATCTCATTAACAACTGGAGAAATGCCAAAGAACTTTGGATATCTGCTTGGGAGCTTTCTGATGCAGTATTAATTTAACAAGGAGCCAGGAGTGAAACCGAAAGTAGACTGACCAGCTAGCTGAATCCAATTATATTGCTGGGGGGGGGAGGGGAAACCTCTAACATTTTACTTTTCAATACTTGTACTTCCAGGGTGAATTGAATGGGTGGGGGGTGGAGGAGAGGCAGAAAGAAGAGCTAACTTGTCCGTGGCTAGGGGGCGCAATCTGGACGGTTCTGCCGGGGCGCAAGATCACCTAACTACTGCTCTGCGCCTCTGGACCAGGGGTGAATGGTGCTCATTGGGACTGGGAGGGTGGAAGGCAAGGAGGCCAACAGTAGGTGGCGCCAGAGCCAAGGAGTGGCAGAGCAAATGCGTTCTGTATCTGAGATGGAGTGGGAAGGGGCTGGCGGCCACCTCAGCCATCCCTTGTCTGCCCTCATGGACCGGCCAGAATCCACTGGGCAAATGCTCATCTTGCCAGAGTCTGGGTCTTCTGCTCTTGCTCTCTCAGAAACCGTGCCCAGGTGGGATGTTTCGTTTTTCGTAGCTGCTTCGTCCCCGAGGAAGTTGGACGTGACGCAACTCCTGCATCTCTGACGTGGGAAGGTTTGGAGGTATTTCAAATTCCCCCCTTCTCCCTTGGCTCCCTGGAAAGAAGGCATCTTTACATTTTGAGCACATTTCACAGGCCAGGAGCCAAGCACCCCTTCCGGAGGGGGAGAAGAGGCCCAGAAAAGATGAGCCCTTCCCAGCCCAAAGGCGTTCCCCTGAGATTCAGCTTCCGGGCTATGGCTAACCAGGCTAGGAGCAGGAATATTGGGAGCGGGAAGGAACTGATGTCATCTGCCAGAGCAGCTGGCTAATTGAAGGGAATGAGGTGATAACAAGGCTTTCAAATCTGAACTCTTGTTTGCGGCTGATTAGCATAGAGGGAGGTGGAGAACAAGGGCAATCGGAATCATACTCTGGGTAGTTGGTTCCTTTTCTTTGTTCGGGTTCCTACGTCACACCAGCAGTTGAAATGGCAACACTCCTTTGCAAGATTGTCCGCCTTTTTAATTGTTTGTTATGGAAAATCAATAAAATGATAAGTTGCCCCTGCCAAAGGGTTGCATGACATCTGGCTGAAGACTTTTTGTGCTAAACGTTGAAGCTATGCTGGTGTGTGTTTGTGTGTGTGTGTGTGTTTGTTGCAGAATGGTTTAATTAGCTCATTCTCCTCCTAGCACATCGTCTTCATTCAATTCTGGCTGTTGAATGAATGCTTTCTTATAATCATTCTTATTTTTAAGTGGGCTTTGGCCTCCTTCCAGACAGCAGCTTGAAAGGGAAGCAGAGGAAAACTCAAATGATGACAGAAGGCAGGGGCATCCAACAACCCAGAGTTTTGGTTTGGATGTGACACTTTGAGAATTCCCCAAGCCATCCCGAAGCCCCAATTTCACTCTGGTCCATCTGAGTATCTCCTTTCCACCCATGCCTCCCCTCCCCCCAAATATTCACAATTAAGAAATCAGAAAACAACCCCCACCTCTCTTTCGACAGAACTAGATGGAATGATCAGGCATAGCAACTCCTGCAGAGAGGATAAAACCAAAATGTTTCCAAGGGACACATTTATCAAACAAGATATCTGCCCATAGCTCAGTCAGTAGAGTGTGAGACTCTGCATCTCAGGGTCGTGGGCTGGAGCCCCACGTTGGGCAAAATATTCCTGCATTGCAGGGGGTGGACTAGATGACTCTTGTGGTCCCTTCCAACTCTACAATTCCATGATATCCTGTGAGGAGTAGTCAACTGAGTTTTACTCAGAAGAGATGCGTCAAAATCAACACAGCCACGTAATTTGTGCCCATCAATTTAAATAGGTCTGCTGTGGAAAGGACTGATGTTGACTACAACCCTGATGTTTTCTGATTATTTTATAGAGCGTTTCCCTCAATACCAAAAAATGGAGGCAGAGACAATTTACGGAATTTCAAAACCACCGAAGCTTTATTGAATGAACGAATCAATTTATTACAGTCACAAACCAGAATATGGACTTCTACAGAGATAGACTAGTGGAATGAAATTCACGGCATGTGTCACACTCAGGGAAAATTTGGAAAAGATGGAAAAGATGATGTATAGGGAAAATGTATAAAACAGGAAATAAGGCTTGCTGGAAGTGTAAAATCAAAGAAGGCAATTTCTACCATATGTGGTGGACATGCGAAGAAATGAAGAAATATTGGGAATTTATTTATAATGAGTTAAAAAAAATATTTAAATACACTTTTCCCAAAAGGCCAGAGGCCTTCCTATTAGGAATAATTGGGGATGAAATAAAAAAAGAAGATAAGACATTATTGCAGTATGCTACAGTTGCCGCTAGAATATTAATTGCTCAAAATTGGAAAAGCCCAAACACCCCAGCGATTAGAGATTGGCAAATAAAATTATTTGAATTTGTTGAACTAGCAAAAATGACACAAAAAATCAGAAACCAAAAAAATACAAAGTTTATTAGTGACTGGAATAAATTTATGATATACATTGAAGGGAATTATAGAAACTTAAAAACTATAGCAGGTTTGATATAGATCTTACGATGTGTAAACCATTAACAATTATCAGCTGCAGGAAAAAGAAAGTATTTATATTAAGAAGCCTGAAATCGGGAGGGATGGAGGTCAATAGGTGTGTAGAGGAAAGATTTAAATATTTAAAGATATAAAGATTCAAGTGTGAAGACAAAGAACTGTAATGGAAACTGATGTTATTTTTATGTTATGTTTGGATATCCCTTTTGAAATTGTTGATTTGTTTTCTCTTTTGGTTATCTAAGTGAAATTCAATAAAAAGAAATGGAAAAAAAAGAGATAGAGAACATGTAGAAGAAGAAGAAGAAGAGTTTGGATTTGATATCCCGCTTCATCACTACCCTAAGGAGTCTCAAAGCGGCAGCTAGACTGGTGACTGGGGGCGGCCGCCGAGACCATATAACACCGGTCTTGAAAGACCTACATTGGCTCCCAGTACGTTTCCGAGCACAATTCAAAGTGTTGGTGCTGACCTTTAAAGCCCTAAACGGCCTCAGTCCAGTATACCTGAAGGAGCGTCTTCACCCCCATCGTTCTGCCCGGACGCTGAGGTCCAGCGCCGAGGGCCTTCTGGCGGTTCCCTCATTGCGAGAAGCAAAGCTACAGGGAACCAGGCAGAGGGCCTTCTCGGTAGTGGCGCCCGCCCTGTGGAACACCCTTCCAGCAGATGTCAAAGCGATAAACAACTACCTGACATTCAGAAGACATCTTAAGGCAGCCCTGTTCAGGGAAGTTTTTAACGTGTGATATTTTAGTGTATTTTTGGTTTCTATGGAAGCCGCCCAGAGTGGCTGGGGAGGCCCAGCCAGATGGGCGGGGTATAAATAATAAATTATTATTATTATTATTATTATTATTATTATAACATTCTCCTTTCCCTCACCCGCCCAACAAACACTCTGTGAGGTGAGTGGGGCTGAGAGACTTCAGAGAAGTGTGACTGGCCCAAGGTCACCCAGCAGCTGCATGTGGAGGAGCGGAGACGCGAACCCGGTTCCCCAGATTACGAGACTACCGCTCTTAACCACTACACCACACTGGTTCTCATATATATGGAGGTTAAAATCAAAATCTATAAGCTAGAACACAGTAAAGAATACAGATCTGAAACTATTAAAATGTGTAGTTTAAGACCTTAACCGCTAATTTAAAATATGCATGTCAATGCTTTATTATAATTAAGGCAGGTAAAATAATTATTACTCTTAATAGTATTCATTGCTATGAGGCTTCTTGAAGCAATTCAGAATACAATCAACATTAGCAGAACACTTTCCTTTACAAGGACAATTTAAAAAGCAACAATTTAAAAGCAATAAAAAAGTAATATTGCATAGGAAAGAATTCTAAAACAACAGCAATGATCACAATTAGCAACAAGACACAATGAAACAGCAAGCAAAAATTGCCACTCCATCATCGCTCCAGAGGGACGAGAGCATGCTGTAGAGAACAGAAAAGACCGTACTGGATCAGATGACTGATCTGATCCTCAACCCTCCCCAAATAATGGGTGCAAGAGAACATGGAAGCAGACCCAAGCCAGGGAAGACTTGCCTCCATCATGGGATGAGTGAGTTCTATTGCCTGGCCCCAATCCCTTGCCCCAGGCGACCTCAATGGGTCCTGCAGCCTACTAGGCAGAGGCGGAAGTGTAAGATCAAGGAAGAGGGCAGGAAATGTCTCCAGCCTTGTCCGGCATCCCAGGGACACACATTGTGTTGTGTGCCTGATACCAGACTGTGATTCCTCCTGTGGGAATCCTTTCACAAGCCACTCTGGGAGCCTCTTGGGGCTGTGAAGGTGCCAAAGGTGAGAGACAACTTCAGGCAACTGAGCCTTCTTGCACAGGACATCAGCCAGCTAATGCCACTGGCTGCCAGTTGCCTCTCCGCTGCAATCGCACTTGTTGTGTAACCTCTCAGTTCCTGTGGGAGGAAAGGGGACCTCAGGATCAGGAGGCTGGTCTGGGGGAAAGAGGCAGACCACTGTGAAGCCCTTTACACTCTCAGAGAGAGATCCGTTTCTGTTCTAAAGTGGCAATGTCCTCCAGCCCCAAATTGTAGCTCTGCATCCAAGGCCCTCCTTTGGCTGTCTGGGCAAGTGGGCCTTTGCTGGCTATTCCATGTGGCCAGCTTGCCTTACAAGAGGGGAAGGGCCCAAGAGGTGCACTGCTAGGTGGCGGCTTCTCCATGAAAGCTTTCTAGGTCAAACAGCCACTGAGGCCATCAAGATACTTACATTCATCAGCAAGTTCAGGGTCTTAGTGCTTGGGGCCTCCCAGAGGAGGCCTCGCAGCATCAGAGTATAACGTTCTTCTAACTCCTGCAGGCAATGGCAATGAGGGAGAGGATGCGCCAAGCAGGGGAAAGAGAGATCAGATGTTGAGCAATGGGAGCAGTGCTTAAAGCGTGTGAAGAAGAAACAACAACTAGAGAAGTCAAATTTCAAGGCTAACAACTTACCTGCTTGTCGGGCTCAGTTTTGACCTCAATGACTGCCGCAAAGGCTGCATGCACAATCAGGCTGTGGAGCTTCAGTGGTAATTTGGGCTTCATGAGGCTGGAGAGAAGGAGGGAAAAGTTTTTAAACTCTGTCTCATATTTGGGGAAGCATCAAATACATGTCATTCTCTTGAACTTCTAGTGAATGCATGTGTTAGCTTAAACCACTTTTGACAATCAAGCAGCGTATCAATTTTACAGGGTAAAAATGAATAAAGGTAAAATTAAAATAAACACACAAGGGCACTGTTTATGTGGCAGTCTACCTGGCACTTGGTTGCAAGCCTCTAGGTCTTAGTTAATCCCACCCCTAAAAGCTGAGCCATTTTGCAGTCATCTCTAGACAATATAGCTTCTATTTTCTCTCTCACATCTCCACTCACCCTGTAAATAGTTGCTGCATAAAGAAAGCTTTTTGAACGCAAGAAACCCAAGAAATTGTAAGCAATTCTTCCAATCGAATTCACTGCAGTGGCAAGGTCTGGTAACACCTTTCCACATTCTGCTCCCCTCTCCCCCCCCCCCGCCAGCTCCTCGTCAAGCTCAAAAAACCCAGTATACCTCAGTTGGTAAAGGGCTTCCAGTGCCATAGCAAGGGCCAATTCAGGCTGCGTAAAGCACGCAATCCGTCCCATGAGATCCTGATAGAGAACAGAGGGCGGAGGGGGAAAACATCAGTTCCCTACGGACATCAGGTGGATTCCTCCAACCCCAAACTTAGTGCAGGAATTGGCAATGTAATGCCAATTGCCCGCACAACCCTTCTCTTGGCCAGACCCCGCCAGGCCTTCCTTCTGCCCAGCATCCCCCCAATCCCATCCCCAGCTCTCCTGCCCCCCTCACCCCTGGATACCTCATGCAACCGCTCACTCACCGCAATTGCTTTGACGGCCATCTTTTTGGAGTACCTCAAGCTGTCCTTTTCTCTCTGGCGGGCCTCCAAGCAAGTGGCCAGCATGCAGCAGAGCAACATCTCATCCTTCTCCAGTTGCTGAAATGGCAAGAGTCAGGCTGTCAGTTCATGGCAGGAGGGCTTCTCTGCATCTGAGACTGCCAAAATGGGGGTATAAACAGCACTGGTGGATGGGGGGGTGGGGGGTGAGGGATTTCGTATGTACTGTGCTATTTTCTCAAATACTAACCACAGGCGATGCCCAGACCCTGCCAGTCTCTGAACCATCTGCAACAAGAGAAGAAGGAAAGGACATGGGGGCAGGTTAGTTCATTTCTACTTATTTTCCACAGTTGAGGATTAGAGCATTAAGGCCACCCCTCCTTACGCTCCAAAATGAAAAGGAAGCATTTGCTCACGTGGGCCCACAGCAACCCTGGACTTCTTGGGGACTTTGCGGGTCCCCTTCTTCTTGCGGGCTGCCATGTCCCTCAGTCGCCTGAACCTAGAAGAGAAGGAGAGGGGCAGACCTTGTTGTTGTTGTTATACCGCCCTATACCCACAGGTCTCAGTTACAACCAGTGCTTTTTTCTGGGGGGATGCAGGGGTACGCACACCCCGAAATATTTTGTGAATCTTTGCACTTTTGTCCATTTACTGTACTGCATTTATTTTCCCCGATTTGAACTATAAAATGGTGGTTTTCTTGAGTCAAAATGAGAGTACCCCAAACATTTTTTTTGATAGAAAAAAAGCACTGGTTCCAACATAAAAATCGCAATATGGAAACACAAAATGCATAATAAAGGTGAAAAACAACCCAGTAAAGCTCCCTCCCCAACACATTTCAAAACCTGAAATAGAAGCCTACAACCAAAATGGGGTGTGTGTGCGTGTAAGAGAAGACAGGGAGTCTTTGCAGCATAGCCATAACCAGTGGCGTAGCGTGGGTTGTCAGCACCCGGGGCAAGGCAAGTAATTTGTGCCCTTAACCCGTGGATTTGTGCCCCCTAACCCGTGGATTTGCGCCCCCTAACCCTAACCCTCAGATGTTGCGCCCGGTGCGGCCGGCCCCCCCTGCACCCCCCATGCTACGCCACTGGCCATAACACAAATACGGGTAGCCTAACAGTTTATTATTTCAGTAATTCAACTTAAAAGGTGAAACATCTACTTCTCAGAGGTCAATCTCTATTCTCTATTTGCAATCCTTGTTTTGCTGATTTTCATTTCATACCCCACCCTCCCCCTCTTTCCCCCTCTGTTCTTCCTAACCCAACACTGCATGCAACACTAATGTCTCACAACAAATGAAACTGATCTGTAGAAAGCACAACTTGAAAAAAGAGACAAGGCACGTTTTTTTTTGTAAACTAAGAAATCTTCAATCATTTGTTTATTTATTTATTTTTTAAAAAAAAACAAGGAAAGGAGCAGGAAGGAGGTATCCAAGATGATCGTGGCCTTGGAGAGAAAGCAGATGGAGGGAGAGCTTTGAATCAACTCATTTGAGAATGCTGGTGGGAACTTCTTCACATCATGTTTACTCCGTTGCTGAAATTTGCAGGTAGCCGATGCTACAAGGACAAGTAGCCTGCAGGGCTGGGAAGCAGATTACACCAATTGTTGGAGGAGAACAACAGCATCTCTCACTATTACGGTACTCAACATAGCAATATAGAGCTTCCAGGAACAGAGGCACTCTACCTCTGAAGCCCACAGCTAGAGGAGAAGCAGCAGGAGTGGGCTACTGCTTGTGAGTTTGGACTAGATGGGCTTTTCCTCTGATCCAGCAAAGCCACTTCCGCCTACAAAGGAGGTGGAGTTGCGGGCGACTGAGGGAATCCCCGGCTGCGTCAGCCCCTGGACAGCCAATCGCTGGCTCAGGGAGCGTGACCAGCCCTATTTATCGCTGCCTACCTCGTAGCAAATTGTCACAACTTTCTGGGTATTGGCGGTTAGGCATTGGTATTGGTATTGTTCTGTAGATGGAAGAGGGGAGGAAGAGCCATCACCTGCCCCGCATATTGAAGAGGTGAGGGCCTAAGGCACGCCCCTGAGCGGTGACCCCGGGGGGGGGGTCCGAGTTGAAACGGCCCAAACGGCTCTCCACTGGAACACAGTGGTGCATCTCATGTATGGGGGGGGGGATTCCAACACTCCCCCCCACCCCCACCCCCAGCAAAGGAAAGATAAGGGAAGCATTTCCAGCATTTAAAAGAGCCCTCAGCATAATGCTGTTAGGACAGCAGCCCTGCCTGGAGAGCGAAGGGGGCTGCTAGGAAGGTCGTCAAAGCATCAAGGCATAGATGAGCCAAAGAATGCAATGAAAACTCTCTTAGAGCCAGAGTGACTGACAGGAAGACTGACAGAACCCCTGTCTGTTTCAGTTGATGGCTGAAGAGTTGAGAAACGGAGAAGGGGTAGAGAGAGGGGGGTGTATAGTGGCTAGAATTCTGGACTAGGAGGACCTGGGAGATCCGAGTGCAAATCCCCACTCAGTCATGAAGTGCACTGTTTGATGTTGGGTCCAGTCACTCTCATCCTAGCCTGCCTAACAGGTTTGTTGTGAGGGGAAAAATGGGGGGAAAGGCAAGCCATCAATGCCACCTTGAACTGCTTGGATGAAAAGTGGGTTATGAATATAATAAAAAGCATCTCAAAATAATGATCATGGAAGGTACCCTGGGGATCATCTAGTCCAACCCCCTGCAATGCAGGAATATGCAGCTGTACCTTATGGGAATCGAACCTGCAACCTTGGTGCTATCTGCAGCTCCCTCTAACCAGCTGAGCTGCAATGAGATTTGAGGGAGAATGGGAAGGCGGGGAAAGGGAGGGGGTGGGAAGAGAAGTTAAGCTGTTCAGGAAGGGGTTGAATTCCATGGGGATGCTGGCCGTGTGGGGGACCCCAAGCCCTCGCCCCAGAAGATTACAAAAAAGAAGCAGAAGAAATCCTACTTACAGATTCACGATGATGGGCATCTCTTCAGGTGAAATCCGCTTCTGTTTAAACTCAACTGCTTTAAAATGCTCACACAACACTAACTCTGAACCTTGGCTCTAACCCTATTGCTACTCCTCTCTGTCTAAAATATACAGGAAAATATGTGCACAAAATATACAAATGAAAATGAAATGATAAAGTGAAAGCAAAGCAAAGCAAGGTCTACACCTATCTCCCCTGTTGGTTGCTCGCTTGCTTCTCCGTCCCAGTTCTGTCTCAGCCAACTCCTCCCAACTACCCCACGATGGGGATGTGTAGCTTCTGTCTTTTCTACAAGCAGCACGAGATGTCACAAAGATGGGCAGGACACTGTTTCCTTGACAACCCATCCAGCTTGACCCTGAACTAATCTCCCCCCTCTTTCGTTGCCATGTTTTCTCCCTAACCTTGGGACACCTGCTGTTTGCAGCTTTACGAATCACTTTTTATCACAAACAGGTTCATACATTTTCTGGCAACGTTTCTCAAGAGAGGCCACCCAAGCAATTCACCACCCACAATTTGCGGACACCGCTATGCCATCATATTGGCATCAGGTGTTTTCCAGGCCAGTGAATGTCAGCAACCCCTTCTTCTAAAGCTGCTTCCCCAGTTTCATCCAAAATAGAAAGAAATGCCATTTGGTAGCCCATTGAGAAGCTTCGGGAAGTAATGAAATACATTTCTGAAAGTTATTTATGGATGCACAAGGTCACCACATCTTTGCTTAAGGTGAATGGAAAGGAACATTTCCCCAGGCGGCACACCACTGTCCCCAAATCTCATCCGCTGCTTGGTCATTTCAACAGATTGTGTGTCTTAGTAAGATTTTGTACATTTCAGAAAGCTTTCCCTTGCCTACAAATGAAGTGCATGATTTTTCAAAAACTTATTAATGCCCCGTGCTTTTACTTCTGGTGTGGTAAAAAATTGCAGAATCTGGCTATCATTTAAAGCAGTGTAAGATGCTGGCTTACGTTTCCCCTCACATTTGGTGACTAGGTAGGGATATGCAGTTTTGTGTTTTGTTTTTTGAAGAGTTCCTAAGGAGTCCTGCTGCTTCCGAGTTTTATTTTGGGGGTTGTTGTTGCTTTTGTTTACAAAAAGGTAATCCAGTTGTAACCTTTTTCTAGGTACAATTCTGTACATTCTGGTACTACCTGTTCACTCATGGTCCCTCCAAATCCCTTTGTTTCTTTTAGCAATGTGTCCTTGTGTATCTGCATAAGCTTTTCAAAGCCTGCTACCTTTGCTTACAGAATTTCTCCTTGGTCTGACTCTGTGGAAGGCACCATGCTATTCCCCTTTAAATTAGCCATTTCGACAGAAAACATGAGAACTGGAATTTTGCTCTTGAATGGATTTCTGGATCGCCTGCATGCCAAGCACATACTTCTCCCACTGGGCCAGCACCCTTCCTCAGTGACTGAGCTCTCATTGCACACAGCCATCCAGCAAGCAAAAAAATGTTCTTGTTAGAAGGGGAGAGTGGGGAGCAAGAGATTCAGGGGCCGGTTTTAGACCCACAGTGCTCGGGTTTATTCTGTTGCCTGCTTGACATTGTGCCTCCTTCCCCCCTACCTTTTATTCCTATGAAAGTTTCACAATGTCGCTGCTTGGGATTCTGGATAATCTATGGTGTTTATATTTCAGTTTTTTAAATTAATTTTCCAAAAATTTTTTAAGACAAACAAACAAACAAACAAACAAACATCCTAATTGTAATTAAACCAATCTTGATAACATTGTTAAGTGACTTCCTCAAATCCCCCTGGTTGAATTTCATTGTATTTCATTTTAACAGTTTTCCAAAATCAATCTTCTCAAAAAAAAAATAATAATAATAATAACTTGATCACTTCACATCTTTCATTCTTTCTAATCTAGCTTGAAACATCTTAATTCCTATCCTTACATATTTAAATCCTAAGCCTATCTCGTATTTGCAAGCTTTTCCAGTTAGGTTATCTTGACATGTTCAGCTAAATAATCTTTGAATTTTGTCCATTCTTCCTGGTACTCCTCCTCCTTCTGGTCGCGGACTCTTCCCGTCAGGTGGGCTAGCCCCGGGATTCTGGAGAATCTATGTGACTAGATGCTTGTAATGTATGCCAGGCAATCTGGCACAAGTGGGTAGGGTTGCCATCCGCCCGGAATTGCCGGGATTTGGCCGTTGGAAACAAGTGTCCATGTGGGAAACGCTTGAATGTCCAGGAAAATCCAAAGGTATAGCAATTCTACACGTGGGGAGTAGGGACGCAAGCGCAAATCAGAATAAATCAAAGGCTGGGAAAGTTCAAACAGAACCCCCCCACACACTGTTCCTCGAGATTTGTTTTTAAGACACAGGATCATAGAATTGTGGAGTTGGAAGGGACACCGAGCACCATCTAGTTCCGTTATTCCCAATCAGGGGTCCGTGGCCCCATCCCTTGCCTCCCTCCAACTAATTTTCTCTCATTTTGGCATGGCAATAGCATACATTTTATGGGCGGTCTTGTTGTTTTTAGTATACCTAAAATCCTTTGCTTATTAGCCCACATTTTGTTCAAAAAATTGCTTTGCAGAGGTAACTACCATAGAGTTATCAAATTTTTCAAAAGTAGGGGGTCTGCGGCTTGGCTTTTGAAAAATAAGGGGTCCTCAGTAATCAGCCAATTAGGAACCACTGATCTAGTTCCATCCCCTACAATGCAGGAATAATGCAGTTGGCCTATACAGGGATCAAACTTATGACCTTGGCATTATCAGCACCCCGCTCTGAACATCTGCGTCACCTTCAGAGTTGTTGTTGTGGGAGCTGTAGTTCACCAAAGTAAATATTGAAAGGAGCCTCTTTTCACATCAAGGACAGACCATGCCAAACATCTACCTTATGCACAAAATTGACTCCCCAAGCTCTTCTTGTGTTTTAAGACGCTGGGATGTGGGGAGCCGGAAATTCCACTGGGCTGGCAGAAGCCCCTTTTGTGACTCAATAGAGCTCTGTCTTCAACCCCAATTTTAGTTTGGAAAACTCCTCCCTTTTCCTTTAACACACTCCCCTCCCCCCACTTTCCTGCATTCCACTCTTTTCCATATCGAAAGCAATTTCTAATGTCCACTGCCAGGACCAGCTGAGGATGTTTTTGCTTGAGGCAGAAACACCCTGAGCCTTTTTTTTTTAAATAAAAATAATATTTATTACTTTTAAAGATTACAGAAAAGGAAAAGAAAAAGAAAAAAGACAAGAGAGAAAAAACAAAAATTAGAAAAGAAACAATACAATACAATATATAAGCAATACAAAACACAACCTAAACACATTAAACTAAACTAAACAAAACCCTAACCCACCTTAACCCTAAACAAAACAAAACAATAACCATTTAAAAACATACATCACACCTTTTCCATACTCTACCTTTCATTCCCTTGTTTCCTCGACTTCCTCTCACCTCCCTTTTTGTATTCCACTTCTATTAATTGTTTCAGCAAATCCTTTCCATCTTTCTCTATTTTCTGTCATATTATAAATATCTTAACATATTTTTTATCATTAAAACTAAAATACTTTTATATGCTTAACTCCTTATAACATTTCTGCTAAGGCCATAAAATTTCTTTCCACCATTTTTCTATCATTCATTAATTTTACAGTATTTCTATATATAAACTTTAAATTCTCTAATCTTCTTCCACCATCTCCTCTCCCTGGTTTCGGATTCTGCCAGTCCTTTCCGTCAATTCCATATAGTCCATCAACCTGGAGATCTTATGTCCGAGGCTCTTAACTCTTTTCCAGGTCCCTTCTGCAGGTCTTCTTCATATTCTTTAATGCCAAAGAGCAGATCTCGGGAAGACTCCAACCTAACAATGCTTTTATGCCTTCTGGACAGGTCAGCCAAATTTCCATAGTTGAAGCTGAGGTCTATAAGATGTTTCATGACATGTTTCAAAATTCCTCCAAATCCAAAGGCCCCCAGAACTCCAATCTCCTCCAGACCCAAGTCCATGTCCCAAAAGTCAGTTAATCCCTGCATAGAGGGATCTTTCCAACTTTCCTTCTTCCGTCCAAGCCGGGATCCAATCCTCAAAATCTGGCTTTTTCTAGATTCAATCATAGAAGGCCTCAACTTGTAATCCTCAATTTGCTTCTTTAAGGCTGAGGATCCCGCTTGTATTACTTTAGGCTCAACAACCACAGCTTTCTCTTTCTCCTCCACAATTTGTCCTGCCAAAGTAGATTCTTGTACCAAGTCCTGAATTATTTCTGTATTGGTGCTCACTTTTTGTCTCCAATTAGTCACTTTTTGATCCAAGTTGTCAATTTTAAAAGACATGTCATCCGTCTTCTTATCAAGCTGTTCCAGTGAGTAGCTTATCTTACATAATACCGTCACAATGGCTTCTCCTGTCAACATTTTGAATGGTCCAAGGTCAATCTCTGGTTCTCACAATTACTTATCTTGCAGCTGGTGATTCCCCAGTTGCACTCCTGTGACAGTTTCAAAGACTCCCTCTAGAGGGAAACAGTCTCCACTTGTATCAATCCTTTCGAACACAATTCAAGCCATAAAAATAGTTTCAATTTCCAGTTACTTTCCCTCCTTTTTAAACGCAGAAGAGGACAATGGAAACAGTATCTTTCTCTTATATAACTAGCTGTCAAAAATCTTCTGTTCGCAGTCAATGGACTCTCCCAAAACTTCACTCTTTCTGGCAGCCCTTTTCCAGGTTTGGAGCAGTGGTAATTTGGTTTTTCACTCTCTCCTGCAGGCTCGCTAAGTCCAAAATTTCCCCCCTCTTCTCCTGCTTCCAAGGGGGGTTTTGTAGTTTTAACCGATGAAAATTTAATCCTTTGCCAAAAGCTTTCAAAGACTTTAGCTTATAACGTCTTTGCTTCAATCTATTTACAAAAGGGGAAGGCGGACTTCCTGTTTAAGACCTTCCCTGTTTTGTTTTGTTTTTTTTTAAATAATTTTTATTAACTGGCCAATCACATCAAATTAAATCACATCACATAAATTCCAAATTACAAAGCCAAATTTTTAAATTTTGTTGGGGGAACCCATACTTCAAGATCCAAAGGGGGATTCAAATCATCTTCTTATTACTGCGTTAGTGTCCAAATCAGTCCCAATCAGTCCAAACAAAGCTCATAATTCTATCCAGTCTTATCTTGGTGTTTCCACATCATATCTTGTTCATATAATTTCTCTTTTTCTTTTACGATCTCTTCTGTTAGTCTCCTTAAGCCGATAAGCAAATATAAATCCTGTGTGAATTTCCCGTTCTTCCAATCTAAGTCCAGATGGTTTCCATATATCTCCTTCGTAGATAACATCACTCTTTCCATCATAAATCAGGCATTTTTCGCTCTTAAGTCCCACAGAGAAGTTAATCCACGATATGTAAACAGCTCTATTTCTCTCTTTCTCCTCCCAGACCCAAGAGCTCCAACAATGCCTCCCAAGATGGCGACGGCATTTTTAACTGCGTCATTCCAAAACTCTTAACTTTCCAGCTTCGTCTTGAAACATTGCTTTGGTTCGAAAGTTTATCTCCACACAGTCTTAAATCACAGCTTAAGTCCTTAAAGTTCTAACTCATTAGGGGAGGGGATTCTTGTTAATCACATGAAGAGGAAAGAAAAGTTTTTTTTCCCCCTCCCCCCTCAGTCATTTGCAATACCGTATCTTGACGTATCTTCTCATATTTTGTTCTTGCCTTGTTATCAGAGATCTCTTCTGTCAGCAGTCTTTACTCCCCCTTTTTCCTTGAAGTATGTGCAATTTATCTCGTCCAAATTGTTTCTTTTGAAGATTCTTGCAAACTAGAGGCGCGGATCAGGGACGGCGTCCAGGAGTGCCGGAGTCCCACAGG
Source organism: Podarcis filfolensis (assembly GCF_964270895.1). Classification (NCBI taxonomy): domain Eukaryota; kingdom Metazoa; phylum Chordata; class Lepidosauria; order Squamata; family Lacertidae; genus Podarcis; species Podarcis filfolensis. The sequence continues at coordinate 9,707,443 of NC_139619.1, forward strand.
AGGGCTTTGTGCCTAGTGCCCCCACCCCCACAAATTCGGGGGTGGTATAGGGCACAGCAGGCAAGGGCCGTCCCCCCCATAATCCTGGGGGGGTTAAGGAGGCTAATTACCCCCATCATAGCCTCCAAATTACCTCGTGTGGGTCGGAGAGATGTTATTGTCAGCCATCTTCCGATGCGCCACCTAGTGGCCCCCAAGACCTTCCCTGTTTTGATGCCAAATTAAGATATTTAAAGATCCAATTTTCCGTTCTACTCATGGGTAGTTGTTTAAAATCCAATTGTCCACAGGAAAAAGTCAGCACTCTCTGGAAACAGCAATGCGGCTTCACTCCATGAAAGAAGCAGTCAATTCGAAGCACTGCGCCACTCACCCCACATCGCTCCGGATCCCCAAAACAGGGTTTCCCCGCGAGTAGGGGAGGCGCTGAAGGTGCCAGCCGAATCCCAAGTTCACAAGCTTCTCCCGCTTGTGATTTCAGAGGGTCTCCGCCTTCGCTGTGGCGATCAGACCCTGCCTTCCACGGAGCAAGTTCCTCCCGATCGGAGGAGCTCCGCCATTGCCGGAGGCGCCAACCCGGAAGACTAGAAACACCCTGAGCCTTGCCTCTGCTTCTCCTTTAGGAAAGGAGGCTGGAGAGGAGCAGGTTGTGTTGGCAAAACCCTCACAAGGGCCTGACCGTGGTCACAATAGTGGCATGGCTGCAAGCATGGTGCTCTATGGACCTTGATCTGCCCCCCCTTGAGCCAATGGCCTCGCAACGCCTCATGCGCAGGTTGGCCCTGCCAATTCCTAGGGTGCCCAGTTGGATTATTTCAGTGGGGAAGGGGGAAGTTCCCAATCCTGTTCCACTGCTCTCCGCCTGCTTCCCCCCCCCCAAGTGATCCATCTAGCCTCCACTCCATCCCACTTCAAATGAAAATAAATAATAAAATTGCTCCCATCCAGACTCTGCAGTCTCCATAGCTGCTCTCAGAGCTCCAGTCTCCTTTGGTCATTTTGGGGACTCCCTTGAGAATAACAAGTGGACATCTAGGAGTTGCTGTTGGTGGTGGTGGCGGGAGCAGGGCTCAGCTCCTCCTGCTCTTAAGTGTGCTCTGCTCAGTTCTGCAGCCTTATCCCTTGGCACCAGGTGCACATATGGTCTCATAACCCCCTCAAGCCAAGCCCAGTTCTTTTTCTGCCTCTGTTCTCCCTCCTACCACTGAGCCCTGGAGACAAAGCTTAATGGGGAGAGAGGAGGGCAGACCTCCCCTCAAGAGTCTATGCAATAATTCGCAGCCAGCTGCTGCTGGGCTGAAACTTGCAAGCTGCAAGCAGTATGAGGAAGGAGAACAATAGAGAAACACCTTGGGGAAGCAATGTAGCCCTCTTTCTGCACCTGCAAGCCTTGTTGTGAAGAGCGAAGTCAGATTCCATGGTATCTGCACGACCTGATGCCCCATGCAGCACCCCCTCTCCACAGCCTCTCCCTCATGTGTGCTGCGAGGGCCCAAGGCGGCTACATTTGGAAAGTCTGGCTGAGCTTCAGAGCAGTGGAGAAACCAGCAAAGGCAACTGTAGCTCCCCTCCAAACACCAGAACAATCTCTGCACAACGGATCTTTCATTTTGAAACTACCGCATCCCAATAAATTAAGAGTGTGTGTGCACCAAGTACAGGAACCCAGGACACAAAAGCAGAAAGACAAAGTTGCAGAACTTGGGGTCGGGTGGGGAGCCCAACCCAGCTGTACCCACTGCCTCAGCTCCCCTCCTGCTGCCCAGCCTGCGCCCCCTCCTCCTCCCTGGTCCCTTTAGGCAGTGCTTAGTGTCTCATGAAGAATGAACACCCTAGAACTCTACTTGGCAGAATGGGGACAGATAGCTGAACTATAGAGAGCAGGCTAAGGCGTACATGGGCCACAGTGGCTGCCCTGCCCCTTCTTGATGAGCATCAAGGCTGGGGGGACAGAGAAAGAGGTCCTGCAATCCCAGGACAGGCCAGGAATCCTTATGCCTGGTACCCACCAAGAGTAGCACATGCTCAGCTGCAGCAGAAGGGGAGAGCGTGGACTACTGCGCAGGGACTGAGAGCAGCAGTGGTGGTAGTAGGATGGGCAGGGAATGACTGTCCTCCAACAGGGTCCCTCCCCAAGCACCCTGAACCTGCTGCCAATGCCCTGGAACCATGTGGAAAGCCAAGTGTGCAACCGTGTCAGGAGTCAAGAGGAAAAGGTGGAAAGGGCGAAGCACAGGGAAGGGAGTTGGCACATGGCAAGATGGCACAAGGGGAAGGGCAGGCACCAGAGAACAGAGGCTGGGCCTTGCCTCTTCCCTCCCAACTTCGTCTCCAGTCACGCTTGGCACCTTTCGTAGTCATCCGCCCCCAGCAGGAAGCCCAGGAGGAAGCCGATGGCACTCGGTAGAACGTTGGGCAGAGGCCGTAGCAGGAGGCTGGCGAAGAGGGTGGCTGCAGGGAAGCGAAAACATTTGCATGAAAGGAGGCGGGAGCAGGAGGAAGGCCAGCTCCCAGCCAGGACAGACAGGCCTTACCTAGCATGTTGCCATTGACGTTGTTGCTCTCAGAGTATTTCAGCAGCTCCCGCAGGAAAGCCACCACGAAGCGGAACATATTCTGGTGCGACCGCGGCAACTGGCAGATCACCTGCAAGACAGGGAGGGGCGGTTTGGAGTTTCAGTGCAGAGCTTTGCTAGAGGAGGGGCATGGATCACTAGCACGGTGTACTTGTTATGTTTGCAGGTTTAGACCTGGCATAAAAAAAAAGAATGTTTAAAATGGTAACCGGACTAGAACTCTGCTGGGAACTTTGGGGAACAATACAACTGGAGAGTCGGAAGGGACCACAAGGGTTAACTAATCGAACCCCCTGCAATGCCTAAGGTGGGACTGGAACTCAGGACACTGAGATGAAGAGTCTTATGCTCTACCAACTGAGATATCTTGGGGGAAGGGCCATAGCTCTGCAGTAAACCACCTGCTTTTCATGCAGAAAGTCTCAGGCTCCACCCCCAGCATCTCCCAGGAGGGTAGGGAACATCCCTTGTCTGAAATCCTGGAGAGCCACTGCTTGTCAATTTCGACAATACTGAGCTAGATGGCCCAGTATATGGCCGCTTCCTGGGTTGGAAATTCAAGCAAGGTTCACTGAAACAGGTGGGCTATTGTTACAAGTCCTGGTCAGAAAGCAAAAAGGCAACATGTGCGCACCCCACCCCCCTCCACAACCGAGAGGGATGGTTATCAAAGGAGACATCAGCAACCTCTGCAGTTAACAAGGCTTCCCAGACCAGACTAGCCCTCCTGCCAGTGTGCCGGTTTACTGGCTTTCAGGGATGTTTTAGTGGATTTCCTGTTACTCGCGGCAACATTTGACTAGATGACTTTGGAAATCCCTTCTGATTCTATGCTTCTGTACACACCACAGACCAGCCAGGAAGAGATGGGGCTCTGGGGCCGACCTGGCGACAGAGGTGGCTGTCATGTGAGCACTCAAGGCAGCGCTGATACAGTTCATAGCAAAGGACTGGTTCTGGCACTGCGTCCAGGAAGATGAGCAGAGCTTCGGCCACCGAGTGGTCACTGCCAGCTATTGACAGCCTGGCAAGGGAAGTGTTCTGTCCTGTTACCTGCAGCCTGCCTCCTTCCCAGGCTGGTCCAAAGCAAGAAGCTTGGTCCTTATACATCTGGGCCCACCTTGCAAGTTCCCCCTTTTGGCGCAAGGTGGACCTTGAACCCGCAGCCCTGAGATTAAGAGTGTCACGCTCTACCAGCTGAGCCACCCCACTGTAATTATCCCACACCTCCCCTCTTGACGAAGCTGCCTGCAAAGCTGATCTGCCGAGGAAATGTCCTTCTGCAGGCATGGTTTCAATCCAAACAACAAATACTAGTGGTCAACTCCAAAAGTGCGGTCAAGAAACCCTGCTTGCCAAAGAACAATTGAACGCACCCTTGAAGCTCCTTTGCAGCCATGTCTTTACCTGTCTCCACATCTGACACCACGTATGATGCTAGATGTGGGGCCTGCGGGCCTGTCAAGGTTCCCCACCTCTGCTCTATCTAGCCAGGCTGATGTTTTCAAATGGGGGTTAAAGCTGTGAAGCTGTTTGGATGCATGACTGGACTTGACTGTGGGCATTTCAGTTTGCTGTGTCTCAGAGCCTTAAGGATGGGCTGGCCTAGGAACCTAAGCCACCAGGTATATAAAAGTGAGGTCCACTCAAGCCAAGAGCGAAAGAAAACCACCAAGCAGCCCTGCTCCCCAACAATGTCCCCCAAAGAGGATACGGATCGTCTCGGGAATGCTGGTGTCCAGGCACTCAATTCTCTCCTGCAGCTCGTCCTGCGTGCCCGGGGTCTGGAAGAGGTCCTCCTGAAGCAGAGTATCACCCATGCATTCGGAAGGGATGAGGTACATCCTGGATAGCATGAAGAACAATCCAGCCCTGGGGTGCATAATGTGAGGTCGAGGAATGCCACAATGGAGAGAAGCCCATCACCAAGAGAGCTGGCACAAGGGCTGAGAATTGTATCCCGCCTGCTTTCCACAGTAGCATTCCTACTACCCTTCTCCTGATTTGGGGCAATGGGAGAGTGAAATCATTCCCCGCTTCTTCTAGTGGCCAGTCTCAGAGAGCCGCTTTGCTAGGGGTAGACAGAGAATGGTTGGGAACACTTGGGTTCTTCTGAGCCGCTCTAAGGAATAGTATATGCTGGATGTCCCACCCGCTGCCGCTCCACCAAGGTGCCACTATACTCACAGCAGGAGCTTGTAAGAGCGAGTCGGTAGCTAAGATATAAATCAGTTGTGGGGTTTGGAACCTGCACACCCCAAAACTGGTACTGGATTCCAGCCCACACCCATCCTTTCAATGGTACCGTCCCCCTCAGCTCACCTGGTGGCAGGCATTCTTGAAGAGGTGGTCCACCAAAAGCCAGATCTCCTTGGCCGCTCAGTGGAGTCATCACCATCCTGGGGTACGATATCCAGAAACTGCTTCTCCTGGAGGTCCAATGACAAGCGGGACTGGCGTGAGAGCCTGACAGAATGTGTGCCTGTATGCATTCTTTCCTTGCTCCAGCTGGGTGGACAAGTCTTGCCCTCTGAGGCCACAACTAGGGCTGGGCAATAGCTGGCTTTCAACACGGTGATATATCACTAGCTAAACATTGCAATACACCAATATATCACAATGTCTGAAATAAGATGGAGCTATGTAGAGGCATTGTCTGGCTTCACAGTTTCCCCCCACATGGTGTTTTTTGCATAGTACACACACACATCATGATTCGCAATATATTGCCAGGTCAGAAATTATGAAACCAGTCTCACTATCTAGACTTCAAGCTGATTTGAAAATATATCTATATTGACATATCGCCCGGCCCTAGCCACAGCAAGCATCTCGAGTGGGGAAACAAAAAACAAATTGCTTGCACCCCAAATCCAAGCTCCCCCTCCCCCTATTAATATGCAGCTAGTAATCCTCCCACTCCGGATGTGCAGTTCACCCAAAAGCTTACTAAATATGCAGCTGTGGACATGGGGTTTGGCTAGAGAGCCAATGTGGTGTAGTGGTTAAGAGCGATAGACTCGTAATCTGGGGAACCGGGTTCGCGTCTCTGCTCCTCCACATGCAGCTGCTGGGTGACCTTGGGCCAGTCACACTTCTCTGAAGTCTCTCAGCCCCACTCGCCTCACAGAGTGTTTGTTGGGGAGGAAGGTAAAGGAGAATGTTAGCCGCTTTGAGACTCCTTCGGGTAGTGATAAAGCGGGATATCAAATCCAAACTTCTCTTCTTCTAACATTTTATTTAAATTGTTGGAACCTGCCCTGGGACCTTAGGGTGAAGGGCAGGAAATAAGTAACAAAAACAGCAACAGAACATGGATGGGCCTTCATAGGTTGATGGGCTGCAGCCCCAGCCAGCAGGATGAGATGATGGGGTCACATGTTCACCACCCCTTGTCTAGAGCACGTTGCAGAGGCAGTGGTAGAAACTGAGCAACAGCTGGAGCCCCAGCCCACGACTTTGTATGGGCAATGCAGCACACAGCAGCTGGTGAACCATGCCTCCGGCCTCCTTCCCATCTTCCTCTCCAGAAATGTTCAGGGTGGTTAGTTCTATCTCAAGCTACCACATTCAAGAGAAAGAGAAAGAGAGGAGGGGGGAGCAATGCATTTTGTTCCCACAATGGCCAACCACATGCCCTTGGGAGTCCATAGGGACACGGGGACAATAGCACTTTGTCCATAATGTTCCCCAGAAACTGGTAATCAAAAGCATGTGGTTTGTGATAATAGTGGCAAGAAATAGCCACTGATAAACATATCCTCCATGATTCTAAATGTCTACAGCTGTCCAAATTGACAGTCACCACTGTCTCCTTGTGGCTATGATAATACACCCAAGTCTATCTGATTTCGAGAGGAGTGACATTTCCCTGAGCCACCCCAAAGCAGCCACTACCGCTTCCCAAATGCCAGTGCTCAGGTGGTAAGAGTAAGCCAGAGTGGCATAGCCTGTGCAACAGTTGCTGAGCACAGAGACAAGGAGAAAACTGGCTCTTGGGGCCAGAGGGGGCTGGCGCCTGCATCATGAGACTGGGCTTTCTGCCTCCCGGGCTGCCAATCGCAAGCAGACCCAGAGTCAAGCAGCGCAAAATCAGTGACAAGCAGTGATGGCAAATTCTGGTTTCGTCTCCGTTCTCCTCTGCCGAGTTCTACAAGGGCCACGTTGAGACTAGGGAAGAGACCAAAGCAGAGAGCTAGAGCCACCACCTGGACTGGATTTGAGTCAGAAGGCAGGCAGGTGCGGGTTGCCTGAGAGGAAAGTCAGGTTGGTGGGGTAGTGCCTGGTTTGCCCTAAGGGACCAGCTGCCACTGCATGGAGCAGCTGCTGATCGTTGACAAGGGCAACTCCATTTACGTGCCTTCGAGGCACATGCACACTGCCGCAAAGCTGGAAGGGGCACTTGAAGGGGCAAAAAAGTCCCCCCCAAGAGCACAAAAGCGGCAAAGCGGCATGGAAACAGCATCTCGACTCCCTCCCAGGAGCTTTGGCACTGACCTTTCAGGCCTGTGGAGAGTTGGAGCAAGGAGTTTTGCAGGGAGGCTGGCAAGTGCTGCTGGTTTTCAAAAGGCCTTTCAAAAGGGTTTCTGGACGTTTAGAGGGTGTTTGCAGGCTTTTCCAATGCTGTCCCCAATATACACAATTTCATTTAAACGCACGGTACCTTGGAACGCAACCCCCGTGTAAACGGGGCGTTGCCTGTACCTGATTTGAGCCCGCTACAAGAACATCTAGAGGATAGCAAACTAACTGTTACCTTTTCTAGGAAGCTGTCTTCTCCCTGAGATCAGAGGAGGAAGGCAAGAGCAAAAGACAACCAAAGGTGTTAATGGCACAGGCCCTGAGAAGAGAAAGAAACAACCCGTTGGCTGAACAGTATCTGGGCAGATGGCAGGGAAATGCACACGGTTCAGTGGCCCTGCGAAAGGACAGGTGGGAGGACCAGAACCTGGGATGACTCAGTCAAGGCAAACAAAGGGCATGAACAGCACACAGGAAGCGGATGCACAGCTACAGAAGCTGAAGCTGAATGCAGCGGAGGACCCCCAGCCCCCACATTTCTGAGTGGAAGAGCAGCTGTTTTTCAAGCAGGCAAGCAGAGTGGGAAGGGTAGACATCCAGCACAAGGCTTCCAAGGAGGTCCCGAAGCAGCTTGGTAGGTAGCTCCCACCAGTGGCGTAGCGTGGGGGGTGCAGGGGGGGCCGGCCGCACCGGGCGCAATATCTGGGGGTTAGGGCAAATCCACGGGATAAGGGGCGCAAATCCACGGGTTAGGGGGCGCAAATCCATGGGTTAGGGGGCGCAAATTACTTGCCTTGCCCCGGGTGCTGACTACCCACCCTACGCCACTGGCTCCCACTGATGGTGAGGAAATAGTCCTTGCCACGGTCAAGGTGAAGGACAAAGATAGCCTCAATCTTCTCTTCCTTGCTGATGTACACATCCAGGGAAATGTCCACCGTCTCACCTAAAATGGGAGGAGGTCAGGTAGATACATTCTTTGGCACAGCCAAGTTGGCTTGCCTGTAAATTAAAAGTTAAGACGGTGAAGAATTCAACAGAAGGACACAATAGGAGGCTGCTGGATCAGGCCAATGGCCCATCGAGTACAGCATCCTGTTCTCACAGGTGTATGGGGGAAACCTTAACTTCAAGAATTAGGAAAAGAAGCGACTCAGTTCCCACCCCCACCCTGCTTTCCTCTCTAGTCCTCCAAAGCAGCAGCTGCACAGAAGATGGTGACAGGATACTGGGGGGTAAGAGAAAGTGATCCTAACAAAAGAATATAAAAAGGGAAAGCATTTATTTGTCTCCTAAAGGATTTTTGCGCCCCCAATGTAACTTTCTTTTTTAGTTTACATTTCATTGAGTTTTTAAAAGTTTGGCTAGTTCTATATGTTCCCCAAGATATTTTTGTGCCTGCACAACATAAAAATACGCATTGTTTTTAAAAAGTAATTTTTTGACGGACTGCTCTCACTGGTTCCCTGCGATGCCAAAAGGTGTCAAGGAGATAAGTAACTATACAGCCTTTAGGGAAGTTTTTAATGTTTTATGATGGTTTTGCATATGTTGGAAGTCTGAGGCTGCCCCCCCCTTGCCTTCCTTGCAGCATCCTTCTCAAAGAGCTAAGGCATGACTACGCTCACAGAGTTTAAATCCACCGTAAGGTGCAGCAATCAGGCCTCTGTTTCAACACAAAATACCAATGATCCTTATGCCAAGTGGGAGAAAGGTCCTCAACATGATGAACACACAAACCTTGGAGAGAAAAATGTAAAACAAAAAGCACCAGCAATTTAATTGGACTTAATGGAAGTCTCTGCTGATAAGAGCATGTGAGCAATGCAGATTTTCCAGACAGATGCAAAACCTAGAGCAGGAAACCTTAGACCTTTAGATATTGCTGGGGCTGATGGGAGTCCAACAACATCTGGAGCGTGTGCTGAGCTAGGAAAGCCCTCTAACTGGGAAACTGCAGAGCAGTCCTACTTATTCCAAGGCAACCCTCCAACTTAATTGGGACTTGCTTCTAATTCAGGTTGCACAAACCTGCAACCTTAAAAAGGATTTGTAGAAGTCGCAGTCATCCTATGTTATAGCTACACTTTGCTCCTAACTGCCTGAAAGTGGTTTCTCTAGCCTAGGCTGGGGTATCCCAGACAAAGGAAATAAACAGGGCAAAATCCTAAACCACCACATATAACACAAAGATGTCTCTCACCTGGTTGTAGGTCAGAAGTCTCTGAAGCTGATTTTTAGTGATCAGATGACAATGCTGGAAAAAAGCAAAGCAACCACAGCTACAGGCTAGCTCACGGGGTCGGGGGGCGGGGGGCAGCCTGCTGCCACTTCCTGCAATATGTAGTAAGACTGATAACTAGGATTGGGCAGTATGATCATATTAGGCTAGTGCTCTGTGAACTAGACTGGCTCTTGAACTGCTTCCAGGCCCAATTCAGAGCATCCCATTTGGCCTTTCAAGTGTTTCAAGGTTTGGGAAAAGGGTACCAGAAGAAGGCCCACTTATTTTTGCACTGCTTCTCTACTGACTAGAATCTTTAGCAGGGGCAGCCCTTTCCCAGGGAACTCCTGCTCTTTCAAGTATGGCAGGGCCTTTTCAGTCATGGCACCTGACCTTTCAGAATAATCTCCCAAAGAGGTTCACCTGGCCCCTGCTTTGATGTCCTTTCAGCAAAGACTTTTAGAATTTCCCCTGGTTCTTGAATTCATGGGCAGGGCTCTTGTGGCCCTCCAAACCCTGCTGTAGTACACAGGAACATAGGAAGCTACCTTATATTGAGGCAGACCATTGACCCATCAAGCTCAGGACGGACTACATGGACTGGCAGCAGCTTTCAGGCAGAGATCATGCCCAGCCCTATCTGCACACACTGGTGACAGAGCCGGGAACCTTCTCCATGCAAAATGGCCGCTCTGCTTTCACGTTACTGCCCTTAACAAACTGCAACTCCCACCCCGATCACTGGAGAAGTTGCCCACATTTGCTATAATCTAATCTAATACATCTCTGCCACTCAGTTTATCTTGCTCTCTACTGGCTGCTCTAGTAGAAACCTTAGTGGTGCAGCTGCAGCAGCAGGGATCGCCGACACTGCACCCTCCTGGTGTTGCTGAAGTGGAACTCTCATGAGCCCCAGTCAGCAAGGCCAATTCTTAGCAATTATGGGAATTTTGGTCTATCAACATTTGGAGAGCACTATACTGCCTGCCATAAAGAAGGCTGTTCACAGAAGAATTGATGCTTTTGAATTCTGGTGCTGGAGGAGACTCTTGAGAGTCCCATGGACTGCAAGAAGATCAAACCTATCCATTCTGAAGGAAATCAGCCCTGAGTGCTCACTGGAAGGACAGATCGTGAAGCTGAGGCTCCAAGACTTTGGCCACCTCATGAGAAGAGAAGACTCCCTGGAAAAGACTCTGATGTTGGGAAAGATGGAGGGCACAAGGAGAAGGGGACGACAGAGGACGAGATGGTGGGACAGTGTTCTCGAAGCTACCAGCATGAGTTTGACCAAACTGCGGGAGGCAGTGGAAGACAGGAGGGCCCGGCGTGCTCTGGTCCAGGGGGTCACGAAGAGGCGGACACGACTAAACGACTAAACAACAACAAATGCTGCCTACCCTGAGCTACACACAGGCAGGAAAGTTACAGAAACATGACTCAATTTGCTTCTCCAGATAGCGGAGACCAACAAGTTACATCAGCCAAGGCTCTCTCCCTCCAAGCCCTCGAAACACACTCGTGTTTCATGATTGTCAGCTGCGACAGACCCTGGTCAGGGGGCAGGAAGCTCATCTGGGCACAGATATCTTTGTAATCCTCGTTTCGGCGCCCAAAGTCTTCCACGTGGGCAGCAAGGTGGGAATTGACCATGCAGAAGCTGGTATTGTTGCAAACAAGCCTCAAGGCCACACACCCCTTGTTACCCTGCAGGGGCGGAGCAAAGATGGCTGTTAGTGAGCAAGCGGGAAAGAGGGGGAAACTGGTTGGCAGAGATTAGAAAAACAGATAGATCGACGTAGGGAATTCCGCTGTCAGGGTCTACTCCCCATCTTCCCCATGATGCCTGTGCCCACTGTCTCCCTCATCACTTCCTTGATGCGGCTGAGCTGGTCCTTTCTGACAAAGATGAGCACCAGCTGCACCTAGAAGATGCAAGGTACTGGGATGTCTACCAGCTCTGTTCATTGCTTGCTGTCCTCGGCCGGCTGGATGCAGATAGGAGTGGCAGGTGGCACCAACTGGGGATCCCCCAAGGGAAGAAGGCTCAGAGCCAGGGAACTGGTGGGGGGTCGTCCGAGGGAGAAGAGGGAGCAGACTGTGAGCAAGAGGAGGTGTTGGAAACTGAAGAGGCAGGAGGGCAGGAAGATTCTGTGGCAAACAGCAGTCCAGAATCCGAGGCAGAAGTGGAGGCTGGAGGCGGGGGTCAAGAGGCAGAGATCAGGCAGGCTGCTGAAGAAGCCAGGGGGTCTCCCCATCCTGCTGTGATCAGCTCCCCTCCCTGCTGGTCTCCCAGAACACAGAGAAATTAAGAGGAGGGAGCAAAGACAGGCAAGGTGTCAGAGTCTCAGGTTGCTTGGGAAGGACCAGGGGGAGGAGGAGACTTCAGAGAGTGGTGGGAGGGTAGCAACCTTCAGCCTTCACAACTACCTCACTGGGGCAAGACCTGTTGGGAAAGGTTTCTGTGATCACGAGGCCTGCATGGTTTGGGTTTCTTTGAATAAAGAATGTTGGCTTCTTTTGAATAAAACATCACTGACACCTGGTGTTTTTTCTTGCTGACCTCCTCCTCCTCCTCCTCCTCACTCCAGCTCCTGACAGCTGTCTGGCTGCTGAAGAAATGGGTGGGGTTTGACTTACTTTCTTGTACTTGGATTTGGAACGCAAAGCCTTTTCCACAGCTGTCAGCCACTCTTGCTCCTTTGCCGAGTCCAAGTAGAAGAAAGCCTCTGTGCTCAGGTCCAGCTCCTGGAACCGAATGCCCAAGTGCCAAAGAGAAGGATGTGGAACTGCAGGAATAGGACTCCAATCGGAACAGACGTGCTGGTTAAATATGCAAAGACAACCGGAGTGTGCAAGGGCAGGCAAGATCAGGACCAAGAACAAACAAGTAATACCAGCCACTTCTTCCTCAGCTTAGCTATTCTGGGCCCCAAAGGAGCTTTGCTAATGAAAGAAAAAAAGCTTTTTCCTTGTATTTTTTAAGATGTGTCAGCCAGCCTGATATTTAAGCACTATCCCAGTAGCCACAGGCAACCAGAAATTCTTTGAAGGCAAGTGAGTTGGTTGATCTCTCCCTTCTTCCTTCACCTGGCAACCTGGTTTCCAGGCTGGCTTTCCGGGAGCAGAAAACCACCTCTCAGATCTGCTGCGCCAAGCTTGTTTGCTAGAAGATTACCCCGTAACACCCTTGTCCTCTTTGCAAACCTCCTAAATGGCTAGCCTTCTGTGTTTCCATGCTGGCCATGAAGGAATGGGCATTCCCCACTCTGAAAACAGCACAGAAATGCTGTCTAGTAAAGGGGTAAAAAGAGCAAGCTAAACAGCCTCTGTAAAACAGATTGTTTCTATTCATGACAGTAGGAGGGCAGTTATCTGCAACACTGTATTCAGTACTGTTCGTGCCTGCAAAGCTTTCGGGACAGACATACTCCAACGCTTCCAACCAGCGCCCCCTAACTTCCAGCTGAAACCAGGTACCTTTTTCATACCACAAATGTTCTTCAGTGGTGAACCATGGCATCTCAAATTCCAGGGGAGCCCTGTACGATGCCAAAATTCAGAGCCCCACGCCTCTCAACTTCTATTCAACATCATAGTTGCGGTGTCCCCTGTGGGGCCCGCAAGGCTTCACGCCAGTGTGACCAAACCAGTTGCACTCCCCTAAATCCATCTAAATGTTATGGGGGGGAATTGTCCCACTTAAGTTGCACTTTATAGCTCAAGAGGGCCCCTCTGGCTGATAATAATATAGTAGCACAGGGGACGCATCACAGAACAACTTGCAAAGCAAAATGACATGTAATTGGTCCACCACAATTGCAAGATTATTACATCCTTCAGGAATGGTGTGTCCAGCTCCATCTGAGTCATCATCCAGGCACGCTGTGGAGCTGCATGGATGAGAGATGGGCATCTTCGGCCAGTCAGGGGTGAAGAGCTGGCAAGATCCCCTGTACTGAGCAGAAAAGCAAACTCTTTGGCCTCCGAGATCTCTCCCAACTCTCAGCAGCCCTCACTGTGAGCCATACTAGAGGAATTTTGTCCTGCTTTTGCTGAGCTACAACACAGGAGCGCACCCCCAGGGGGCCATGATGTGGGAACCCTGGCAAAGCATTGCAGAGCAACTGAGAAAGCAGAATGATGTTTGCGTGGACAGTCCATTAGAAAGCTGCACTATTATTGCATCGATAGCACATTGCAGAATACGGCCCCCCTACAGGCAAAAACATCCGTCTGGAGGCACAGTAGCTTTCATTTCGGAGGTTATGGTTTTACATCTTCCTATTTATTTATTTATTTATTCAAAATTATTGATTTATTTCATAAAATTTATACACACCAGATTGTAAGAAACATCAAAGCCGTTTACAGAAAGATAAAACTATAAAATCAGGAAAAACCTACAGTACATTAAACGCTGAAGAAGTGAATACCAGAATAGATCAGAACTCACTCCCAAGGTAAGGGGAAGAGACATGGCTAAGATGGCAGGACAGCTTACTCTATGGTGTTAACCCCTTCATGCACTAATTAGACTGAAGCATGTTGGTTATATGAGACTGCTTATCCCACACAACATGCTCTCACGCAAACCATGCCCTCCAACTGAAAACCCATTTCCTGTACAATATCAACATTGTGTTTCCTGCCTGTGAACTGCACAGTGAATATTTTTATTAGAAAAGAAAACAGCCCGGTGTTCCAGCTTCTCAGAGTTGTTTTATTCAGTGCGCTGCTACAGCTTGTCACACCCAAATCCTCCAAAGGAATCTGCCAAAGTGCTTTTCCAGGCAAAAGGGGGCAGAGGGAGAGAAACCAAGAACCTCAAATTCACTAGACTAGGGATGGGGAATTGTGTGGCCCTCTAGATGTTGTTGGATTCCATCACCCCTGACCGTCGGCCATGCTGGCTGAGGCAGAAGGCCATTGGATCTGGCAATATCTGGGAGCCCACAAGATTCCCAGCCTTCGCCCTACACAAACAACCAGGCACTCAGCTGTGAGGAATGCCTCTTACCGGAGGGAGGGTCACTCCAGAGGCAGCTGTGGCATGAGGGTGCTGGATCATGCCTTTGTGGGCACATCTGAGGATTAAAGTGGACCCCCTAGGAAGCATGCTTGGAGATCTTCCTTACCAGGTGGCTCTCTGGCAAAAGCAGAACAGTACTAACGGCCATATGGAACCACACCTCAAAGCTGGATCAGACTTCCCAGATCCTGTAGCCTACATCAGGAGGAAGACTGGGGCAGAGGGGCCTAGAGTGGGAGTCAGAGCTGCTCTTAGGGCTGCATGTCTGAAGCATGGGCAGAAATCTTTGGGTGTGAGGTTGCATGGGGCTGTCTCTTTGTGTTTTGCTGGTGCCAAGCCGCCAGCCAGCCACAGGCAGGCAACCAACTGGCTTCAGGGGCATGCTCCTTTGCAAATCCAGTCTGATTTCACCGAATGCAATGGCAGAGTGACCATCCGGCCCGTGTTCTGCTTCGCTGTGAAATGGCGTGTGTTCCTCAACCCAGAGAACCTCTCGTTCAACGTCAAGCTGGTCTAAGTAAGAAAAGCATAAGAGTTAGTCTTGAATCCCCACACACATGTGCTTGGAGATGCCTGCATACCGCACACGTAACGCACATCTCCTCCCACCCACACCCAAAAAGTCCTGGGAACAATGGTTTGTTAAGGGTGCTGGGAATCGTAGCACTGTGAAAGGAAAACTAAGGTTCTTAGGATGCTTTGGAGGGGTGGAATGTTGAATACACAGCGGCCACATGGACGGACACACACACACACAACCCAGCATAGCTTCAACTTTTAGCACAAAAAGTCTTCAGCTAGATGTCATGCAACCCTTCGGCAGGGGCAACTTATCATTTTATTGATTTTCCATAACAAAGAATTAAAAAGGCGGACAATCTTGCAAAGGAGTGTTGCCATTTAAACTGCTGGTGTGACGTAGGAACCCGAACAAAGAGAAGGAACCAACTACCCAGAGTCTGCTTCCGATTGCCCGTGTTCTCCACCTCCCTCTATCCTAATCAGCCGCAAACAAGAGTTCAGATTTGAAAGCCTTGTTATCACCTCATTCCCTTCAATTAGCCAGCTGCTCTGGCAGATGACATCAGTTCCTTCCCGCTCCCAATATTCCTGCTCCTAGCCTGGTTAGCCATAGCCCGGAAGCTGAATCTCAGGGGAACGCCTTTGGGCTGAGAAGGGCTCATCTTTTCTGGGCCCCTTCTCCCCCTCCGGAAGGGGTGCTTGGCTCCTGGCCTGTGAAATGCGCTCAAAATGTAAAGATGCCTTCTTTCCAGGGAGCCAAGGGAGAAGGGGGAAATTTGTTATACCCCCAAACCTTCCCACGTCAGAGATGCAGGAGTTGCGTCACCTCCAACTTCCTCAGGGATGAAGCAGCTACATAAAACCAAACATCCCACCTGGGCACGGTTTCTGAGAGAGCAACAGCAGAAGACCCAGACTCTGGCAAGATGAGCATTTGCCCAGTGGATTCTGGCCGGTCCTTGAGGGCAGACAAGGGATGACTGCGGTGGCCGCCAGCCCCTTCCCACTCCATCTCAGATACAGAACGCATTTGCTCAGCCACTCCTTGGCTCTGGCGCCACCTACTGTTGGCCTCCTTGCCTTCCACCCTCCCAGTCCCAATGAGCACCATCCACCCCTGGTCCAGAGGCGCAGAGCAGTAGTTAGGTGATCTTGCGCCCCGGCAGAACCGTCCAGATTGCGCCCCCAGCCACGGAGAAGTTAGCTCTTCTTTCTGCCTCTCCTCCACCCCCCCCCCACACATTCAATTCACCCTGAAAATACAAGTATTGAAAAGTAAAATGTTAGAGGTTCCCCCCCCCCCATAGCAATATAATTGGATTCAGCTAGCTGGTCAGTCTACTTTCGGTTTCACTCCTGGCTCCTTGTTAAATTAATACTGCATCAGAAAGCTCCCAAGCAGGTATCCAAAGTTCTTTGGCATTTCTGCAGTTGTTAATGAGATGTTTCTTCTAGTCCAGGGGAGTCTTTTGATCTTCTTCCAGGAAAGCAAGAGTGCATTTTTTTTAGTCTCCCTTGCTTTCCTGGAGACCTTCAGCTTAAAGACAAACTGCTCTGGAGTGAGAAAAACCCATCACACTCAAAAAGCCCAGCTGGAGGGACCTGGAAGTGTGCAGGGAAGAGCAATTTTGTAGTGGCTTTGTTGCACAGGAGCACCAAGTTCACTAACTGGCTGATTCAGATTGAATCCCAGGCAAAAAGATTGCAATGGTGTGTGTTTCAGCCAGCCATCCGGCTGCTGCAACTATTCCCTGGGTGCCACCACACTGTCCTGTCTGTGTGTTTGGAAGGGAATGGGAGCTATGCTCCCCCCGGAGACACTCCACTCCTTCTTCCTTAGCTGTGTTGCTCAACAGTTGAGGCAACCTTCACAGTTCTGGGATGCTGATGCCAAAGACCTGGAAGTGTGCTGTCAATATATTTACAGTGCAGGGGTTCACCCGGAGGAGACGACCACTTGTTTGTTTTGCGTTCATGTCTTGCTTACCCAAAACTTACAACAGTGGTTAGACTCTACTAAGAAAATGGTCAGAGTGCTTTAATCCATTCTCATTGGAAAAGCTGAAGTTCTCGGCTGGACCTGAATCCCTTCCACAAAATACTGACAGTCTGGAAACACCCTGGGTGCAAACATGTTTTAGTGGGGAAATGATCTTTGCCTCTTCCTCCTTCCTAACCTGCAGTAGTGCCCTGGCAAATCACAAAGTGCAGGCTCCCTTCATGGTACTCACAGCCACACCGCTTCTAAGATTATACAAATTTAATATATCAACAACAAATAAACACAATAAGGCTATAATGATACAATCTGAATCATTAGGGGTGCATTGCAGCAGTCATTGCAAATCTCCTGAGTCGCCTTTCAGCCAGAAGCTCTGCAGCACAGGTGGTTCTGATGATTCCCCTGTAAGGAAGGCTTACAATGTAGGAGGCTTTGGGGCTTTGCGAGAGGGGGGAAAGTGGGGACATCATAGAAGTATGCATGATGTGGGAAAGGTGCAGAGCGATGTTTTCTCCCTCAGTATCAGAACCTGGAACTGGGGCTGAACCCGGGATCTGCACGCCAAGGCTGGAGTGCCAGCTGGCCACGTTGGGCGCCTGCCTGGAGAGTGGAAGCCGGGGGTTGGAGGGACATCGTGCTGCTCCTGGCAACCCCCACCCACCCCGACGTCCTCCTCCGCCTGAATCCCCCTTCCCCTGGGACGCACTTCCCATCCTGGAGCGGCTGGGGTGAGAGCGCTCCCCACCCCCCTTTCCAGGCTCTCCTCGTTCTTCTTCTTCATGCCTCGGGTGTTTTCCTGAGTGTATCTTCAGAACAACCCTCTGTGAGGGAGGCTAAGCTGGCCCAAGGTAGCTCAGCCAAGTTGCCAAGGCCAGCATTTAAGATCGCGCACCCTTTCCCCTCAGATGAGAAAGCCGGGATGAGTCATGCTAGCAGCCTGTGGCCTTGATGGGCTTTGAGGCAGCCCAGCCCCCTTGTCTGCAAGCAGGCTGCCTCCGGGGAGGACCAGCACTTTTCTGACGGGACAGAAGCGCACGACTTCCCCCTCCCACTTGCCGCCCGCCCCAGTCTTTCTCCGGCGGCTCAGTTTAGCGGCTCATCCCAGGGGGGAATTCGGGTGGCGCTGCTTGCAGAAGGAGAAGTGGCTGGTACTAGCAGAACCTCCCATCTCTGGTAGGACTTCCAGGATCCAGACGAACGTTTTACCAAAAAGTATGGCTTGACTACTGATTTCCCATTTAAAGGATGGCAAAAAGACCGAAGTTTGGAGGACAGGTGAAAAAACCCACAAATTACATTTAAAGTTCTGCGAGATGCAAAGGAAAGCTTGCGTTTTAAACTTGCATTTTACAGCTTGTTGCTTGGTGCGGTTAACGGAATGGGGATATTGAGAAAGAAGAGACTTGGAATTAGAAGGTTAGGATTTCAGGGTTAGATGGCTTGGATATTTGTGGTAGATCAAGTCAGAGTAAATGCGCACCTTGAGAACCACTGTATTAGACGTGCGTGGCGTATTAAGAATCTGAAAATAGATATAAAGTTAGTTTATACACAAAGACTCTATTTTGGGTTTCACCAGAAGACACTTTTTATAGACAAAAGGCTGACGGATAAAGAGAAATGGTTAATCTATTGAGAGTTCTTAAAGTGGAAATGGGGAGATTGTAAAATTTAAACAAGGGGTTTCTCTTTTACACTTAATAAAAGAGGGTTGGGGTGTTGTTTATGGGTTCTTTTTCCGGGAGGGGGGTGTTTGCTGTTGCTGATGTTAATTTTTTATCTCTTTAGTTTGGATTATATGATTTACGTGGAATCTTATTATTTATGTGGATTTTTTTTTTCAATTTTGTTGTGTACTTTTTGATATTTTGTTCATTGTTTACGACTAGTTTTGTTATGTTTGCAGTTATGGAATATTTTAATTTTTTTTGTAAGCTGCCTTGCACATGGTTTGAAATTTGGAAAGGCAACATACAAATAAATGATTGATTGATTGATTGAGAGATTCTAGTTGGAAATGAAGACTTGGGGTATGGAAGAGTGGAAGACGGGTTTTGAGATACAATTGTGCACATCATGTGATATCAAAAATGTACAAACTTTTGTTGAAATCCTAAATGGAAGAGGAACAGATTAAAAAGTGCATGATTAAAGAGGCAGGATTTTCTCTTTTTTTGGTTATATTGTACAGTTGGAATAGTGGTAACATATGTGGACTAAAGAGTTAAAATAAGAATTGAGTTATGACTTAAAATTGACTTTTAAATATATATATATATTTAAGTATTGTTGGTATCTAACTCCCGAGAAGTTATTTAGAATACATGAAAACATACCAAATATTTGTTGGAAATGTCAAGAAGATGAAGGGACATTTTCTCGTGCTTGGTGGACATGTGAAATAGCTTAAAACATCTGAGATACAAATACATACATTGTTTTTGAAGGTTTCTATTCAACTGTTGGGACTTACCGATATACAGAAAGCCTTTCCTGACTATAGCGCTGCAGCAGCTCCCAGCCAAGTGCTAGGAAATGTTCCCCAGCAGATGGCATGCTAGGAGGTCCTGCACCACTGGGTTTTTCAGGCATTCAGAGAAATTGTGGATTTAAGACTTAGAAATGGGTCAGCAGCTTCATTTGGCAATGCCAGAAAAGACTGCCCCTTCAAATTCTGTTTCTAACGTGTATAATAATTTAATAATTATATTTTTAAATTTATTTCTACCTGGCCCATCTGGCTGGGTTTCCCTAGCCACTCTGGGCGGCTTCCAGCAAAAGATTAAAAATACATTAAAACATCAGTCATTAAAAGCTTCCCTAAACAGGGCAGCCTTCAGATGTCTTCTAAATGTCATATACTTGTTTATTTCTTTGGCATCTGGTGGGAGGGCGTTCCACAGGGCGGGCGCCACTACCGAGAAGCCCTCTGCCTGGTTCCCTGTAACTTCACTTCTCACAATGAGGGAACCACCAGAAGACCCTCAGCGCTGGACCTCAGTGTCCGGCCTGACCGATGGGGCTGTATTGAAGCACAATAGGGGGTGGCGTAGGGACTTTGCGCAGGTGATTGATGGTCAAGAAAAGGCAACCTTTGTGCTTTTTTATGTCAGGAGTTGGGAATTCTAGAAGTAGTACTCCTTTTTGCACGTTCTTACTTCCTGTACTGCTTGAGACCTTGGAAGATGGCGCCGGCAGTAAGTCTCCTGTGAGCCTCAACAGAGTGAGTAGGAGCTTTTTACAGAATAATAACAATAATACAGAAAGACACTCAGAAAAATCAAAGCTTAGCCTGATAAAGAATCCGGGAGCTACCAGGAGGTATTTTTAAACCTCCCCTCTCTCCTCTCCTGAGCTTTTTTTTTATCTGCCCTTTGTAATCCCGTGGAAGCCATTCAAACTTTCCAAGGCCATTCAGTGCTATTTTGAGGCTATTTGAGGCCAACTATAACCTCTGAGCTCCTTTTGAATAAGGCCCTAGCACACGGCTAGAGAAGATAACTCAAATGGTACTTACAAGACAGAATTATAAAGAACTGGGGATTCCTCTAGCTCAAGCACAAGCTGTTGAACCCCCTGCCCCAAAGAAAAAGCAGGCAAAAATTTCATATTATTTTAAACCAAAAGTAGAGGAAATAAAAAACACAGAGAGCCTGCATCCGCATGAATGGTCTGTCGACCGTACTTCGTTCGGAAGGGGCATAGAAGCAGAGGGAAGAGGAGGAAAAGGAGTCGACCTGGCAACCGAGTTAAAGCAGGCAACTTTAGAAAATACAGCCCTTAAGGCCCGACCGGAACAGGAGCCTCAACTGGGAAACCCAGAAATCAAGTCAAAAGAATCTACTCATCAATCTATGCTTAGAGGAAAGTGGGGGTCTCCTGCCCCGACTGAGGTGGAGGAGTGGCCGAACGACACAAGAGTTCGACATCTAGACCTGGGCAGCTACAATTACATAATGACAGGGCTGTACAAAGATCTGTTGGAAGAACATCAAACTCAGCTAATTAAAGAACTGGGGCCAATTAAAAACTTTCTTTCAGAATGTTTGGGTTTGCTCACCTCCCTGATTGAACTAATCAGGAGGAAAGAGGACTGCCACTTTCACAAAGAAGCCAGCAACAAGCCAAATGGAAATAAAACCCAGCCCAACATTAAAGAAAGGGAAACAAGCAGAGCCAAACTAGTCCAAGGATAAGTATTGGCCACTAGGAAACCTTCCTTAAAGGGAAAGAGTTCAATGCACAAGAAGAAGCTGAAGAATGTGAAAATGGGTCGAAAGGCTAAGCTGCCCTCTCGGTCTGGGAAAATGAATTTCTCAAAGTTATTCAAGATTCTAGAGAACTCAAGCACAAAGAACCCCAGCATAACAACGCCAAACAAGAGCCAAAGCCCAAACATTTTAAATAAACATCAGGTGGCTAGCCCTCCAAGGCTAGTAAAACAATCGCTGCCCTCTAGTGGAAAACTAAAGAGAACTCCAGATCCAAAGCAAGAAACTCCCCAGAAGGGAGTACGAAAGAGCCAGAACTTAATTTTAATTAAACATAAACTAGTCCTCCTCCCTCTTTTCAAGCATGGAGGCCTTTCCACACCTGCACAACAGAGAATTTATATACTTAAGAAAATTGACTTAGTCATCAGGGGCATTATTCCAGCAGAAAACATTGTCAGCGTGAAATTTCTTCCTTTTGATAAGGCCCAAAACAGAGTTGTGGTGACCTTTAAGGATTGGTCGGTAACTAAACAAATCTTGGACAAGAGGGGCAGGCTCCAGAGGGCTGGCCTGTTGGTGACCCGCCTATTCGAAGAGTCCGGCGTTCCAACATCCCTCTTAGGAACACGTAAGCCTACTAGTCTGCGCACAGAATTGGAAATGGCTTCTGAAAACTACAAACAAGTCCAACCGGAGGCAGTCAAAATTTCCAAACAGAAGGCTAAGCTCCAAAAAATTTTACTCCCTTCCAACGAACCCAAAAAAGATATCTTAAACGAAAAGGAGCAGTTCTTTTTAGCCTCCCTTGAGCAGATTCATCAGTCCCAGGATGCGTTAATAGCTAGGTTACAAACCATCAAATAATCCTTACTCCCCCAAGGCTTTTCTGCTCCTTTGGAATTTAACTTTGCTACTAACACAACAAAGCCCCTATCCAACGATGACTGGATGCAGTGCCGGTTCCTGTCCCCCGAAGAAGTGGGTTCTCCCACACAACCCTTAATACCTCAAACAACAACACACCAGGTAGATCTTGCCATGCCGATGAGTAGGAACGGTGCAATCTTTGTGGACGCCTCAGGATCCTTAGATGACATTCAGGTGGAGGATTGAAAGACAGACACAGCGAGGGGACACTGTGCCAGGGAAACAAAACTTACTAGGTTAGCACCTACCACAAATGATTTTAACAGCTCATTCCACCTCTACAAAAACATTCATTCCATCATGCTAAAGAACAAACGGAGGAGTCTACCTTTGTTCCCCTCATCACCATATTTCCACATCTTGTCGTGGAATGTGGCGGGCTGGCTGTCTAAGCAGGGCGATGCCGATTTTCTGGATTTCCTCTCAAAATTCCAGATTATTTGTTTACAAGAGACCTGGTGCCTAGACTCTCATCTCCCTTACTTACAGGGCTATGTGGCTTTTGCTACCCCCGCGAAAAAACTAAATAACCGTGGCCGACCTAGCGGCGGTTTGGTCACTTTTATCCCTATAGAGCAGGGGTTCAGGGTGCGACAACTGCAGTGGATGAAGAGCAACAATTTTCAGATTTTACTTATCTCCAATAACACAGGAGGAGATTTTCTATGTTTCAACGTTTATATTCCCCCCGTGTGTACTTCCTCTCAGACAATACAAATCTGGGAAGATTTGGAGTCATGCTTGGAGAAGGCCAAAATAGAATTTCCTGACTGGAACATCCTGCTGGCAGGTGACTTTAATGCTAGGATAGGCAGCGACATCAATTCGTATGGCTCCAAAACCCAGTTTTTTACCAGAGGCGGACTGGTTTATTCCTTGGAGTTCTGATGATAAGGTCCTGAATAAGGCAGGTAATACATTACTGGAGATTGCCTTTAAGCATAATTTGTACAACCTGCATGGTACCTACATGGATAGGTCAGGAGGTTTCTTTTCTTTTATCGGCCCTCGTGGTGCAAGTGTGATTGACCATATCCTCAGAGAGTTACACACAGATACTACAGTCAAAATCAGAACTGGGCCATTGGGAACTCTTACGGACCCACTGCCATTGGGGAAAGGGGTCAAACAGGGATGCCTCCTAGCCCCATTTCTTTTTAACTTTTATATAAACGACATTGTTCAGTACATGGCAAAATACAAGTCATCGGCTCCAGCCATTGAAGGTAAACGTTTGAATATATTGCTATACGCCGATGACATGGCTTTAATGGCACTCACCCGAAGAGGCTTACGCAGCATGCTGGAGGGGATCGCAGCCTACTGCTCTCATAACTCACTAAAGATAAACTATGACAAAACAAAAATTGTGGTGTTTACTAGAGCTCGCCACACCTTTAGATGGTCTTTAGATGAACATGTGATTGAACAGTGCCCCTTTTTTAAATATCTGGGTGTTACATTTCAGGCTACATCTAGTTGGCTAGCCCACTTTAAGGCTGTAACCATCCTAACACGAAGAACAATTGGTGTCCTGCTTAGTTTCTTCCATACCCGGGGAGGACAATTGGTGATCCCGGCATTAAGAGCTTTTGTTGGGAAAGCTATTCCCCAGATGTTATATGGGATAGAACTCTGGGGGTGGAACCAGAGGCTGTTGGAACGGCTTGAAATTTTGCAAAATTATTACCTCAAGAGGATTCTAGGCCTTCCTCAAGGAACACCAGCAGCTTTCTTGAGGGTGGAAGTTGGATTACCCTCTGTGTCTGCCAGGGCCCACTTAAGATTCCTACGATTTTACATCAACCTTGCAAACACTTCAAACACCTTATTGGCCAAACAAGCCTTTGTATCTCTTCAAAAGAACACCACTTGGCGTCAAAACCTATCTGAGATCCTGGTTAGATACACCCTACCGGAGTTTAATATTCTCAAACTGTGGAGCCCGGACAAAGTTCGGGAATGGATCCTGGAGAGAGACGCTCTGTTAGATATCACAAAAATACAGAACCCAGGGTCCTCCCACTGGTTTCCCCGACTGAAATCAGTCAAAACCTGCGCCAATTATTTGGCGAATATCACCAACCCCACCCTTCGGAGAGCTTTCACCATGGCCCGTTTTCAAACCATTCCTACGGCCTATTTGTCAGGCAGATATGCAAAAATCCCAGTAGAGCAGCGTATATGTCCTTGTCATATGAGAACCAAAGAGGATCTCACACATTACATGTTGTATTGTCCCATCTATTCGGCCTTCAGGGATGCGATGTTACAAACTATTCCCAAATCAATAGCCAACCCTGAGGACCAAGTAAAGTTTTTACTGGTGGACGCTGATCCATGGATTTCTCATGTGGTAGCGGTCTTTGTGGTGAAGGCTGATGTCAGGGAATCAGGAGCAGGAGCACTGGGGAGAGAGGATTGGGAGAGCGAAGGGGAAGAATCCGAGGGCAGCATAGGGGAGTATGACAGTGGCCCGAGAGATTCCATGAGCTTCTCCAGCGAATCAGAAGATTCCCAGAAGGGGGCGCCGATGGTCAGGGCAAGGGGGGTCCCAGGGGGGACGGACCAGAAACAAGGAGCCAGAGGGGAACCCCAAAGCAGCAGTGGAGGATCGGGACCAGTTTCCCCACCAGAGCGTAGTGGGGGGGAAGAGTCACATGTGTCAGGGGCAGTGTCTCCTCCAGAGAGGGAGTCAGGGCTGACCACGCCTCCAACGGAGGGGAGGTCAGTTGCAGCTAGCCCCCCCGAAGGGGAAAGCAGTGACAGCAGCAGTGGAACGGTCAGGAGGAAAGCTGCTGGCTGGGCGCGCGCGCCAAGTTCAAATGTGCAGGCGCGCGGAACAGCAGGAGACCCGGATGGGGAACCAGCTCCTAAAGCCCGCCGGAGGGAGGGAGAAGGCTCAGGGGAATCAGCGGGAGAAGAGGCTAGAAAGGGCGGAACCCCGGCGGGCAGGCGGACCCAGAGGAGAAAGGAGCAGCGGAGAAGTTGGAGCAAGGCTAGAATCTTAAATTGGTGTCAAGGGGGAGGAGACTCAGACGGAGGATCAGCGGTCTGACACTTGAGACGTGGAGCTGCGCGCTGCGGCTCTGGAAGTGAAACTGAACTTCAATAAAGACTTTTATACTTAACAACGAAGCAGCGTTGGTCCTTTGTGAGCTGGGACCTAGGGTAGCTCTGACAGTATCCTCCGTCTCTCATAAAAACCTCGCAGCGTGAGTTGGTGCAGCGAGGGGCAAGACTTGGTGTTTTGCGAGCTCACAAAGATAGGCAAAGATGGCTACTGAGAGCCAGGTGAAAGAACTGCAAGAAGCAGTCACGACGCTTTACGCAGAAGTAGCAGCATCCAGGAAAAGAGAAGAAGAAGCAGTAGCGCTCTGCCGGGATCTGCAGGCCAGGTGGGACCGTTGGGGGAAAGAGGGGCTGCCAGGACCCAAACCGGAGGGAGTTGGCCTCGGGAAGAGGGGGGGCAGCCTAGTAGCCCACTTCGATGGGAACCTGCAGCAATACCCTAACTTCAGAGCTGACGTGGTTTACGTGCTCAATTTGCTTCGGAAGGACTTTAGAGATGAGGAAGAGAAAGTGGGCTTCATAATCACTCATTTGCATGGGGAAGCAAAAGCATGGCTGCGGAATTTGTGGCGCGAAGAAGACCCCGCCCTCAAAGATTCCGATGCATTTATCAAAGCTATGGACGCTTGCTTTAAATCTACGGTAGATGTAGATGTTGCTCGGAGGGAAATGCATGGACTACAGCAAGGGAAAGCGACGGTGAGGCAATATCACTCACGCTTTTTTGCCTTATTGAACGTGCTGGGCTGGGAGAAGGACTCTATTGCTGTCAGAGACCTGTTCTGGGAGGGGCTAAGTGGAGAGGTGAAGGATGAGCTGGCAAGAGGGGAACGACCGCAAAGTACCCAAGAAGTTGCCCAAAGAGCGTTGGCGATTGGTGTGCGCCTGGAAGGACGCCCTTGGAGCAGGGAGGAAGGACGTAAGGCAAGCAGCCCAGCCAGGACAACCCCTTTCTTTCCCAGAGAGGCGGGGCGGGCGCTGTCCATGCCTCCTTTGGGAAGGGGAGAAGAGCCGATGGAGATTGGTGGTGCCAGGGCTCAGACTGCCAGCAGAGCCCAAACACCGGGAGCAGTCAAGGCGAAGGCTCCTAGAGGGACCAGGAAGTGCTACATCTGCGACAGTGCTCAGCACATGGCCAAAGAGTGTCCCCAGAGGCTCCAGAAGCACACTGCAGCCTCAGCAACAGTAAAGGGAACAAGTCAGCAGCCGAAACAGCCGCAAGGGGAAGAAGACGCCTGGTTGGAAACAGAGACACTGGGGCCCAACCAGGCAAGTCAGTGAAGCAGTCCCCAGAGATTTTACAGCCCACAGACCCCCTCCCACCCAAACCAGTGGTGCAACTCACCGCATCGCTCCAGTTGCCCAATGGGAACACCATGCAAGTACCAATAACCATTGACTCTGGGAGCAACGCAGACTTTATAGGAGTGGACTTTATCAAGCAACATCGCATAGCACTCATGCCAGCCACGATGCCCCTAAACGTCGTCATGGTCGATGGCAGGAAGCTACTGGGAGGAGAGGTGGTACAGCAAACACCACCGATGGTGATGCAAATTGGAAACCACCGCAAAGTCATCAGCTTCAACGTCACCCACCTGTCAGACACGCCCATAGTGTTGGGTATGAGTTGGCTGGATAGGCACAGCCCGGCATTAGCATGGTACCAGCGGCAATTGACCTTCTGCTCCTCCTACTGCGCAGAACACTGCATCCAGACCCGCCAGGAGGAGGAGGGGCAAGAGGATGAACCGCAGTTACACCTAGGCATGGTGCAAGCGGTACCCAACAAGTACAAGGAGTTTTTGGAGGTCTTCTGCGAGAGGGAAGCAGATAACCTGCCTCCCCACAGGCCTTACGACTGCAAGATTGACCTCCTGCCGGGAGCGACGCTGCCGACTGGGAAACTGTATTCCATGTCTGAAGACGAACTGCAAGAACTCAAGGAGTTCATAGATCACAACTTGAAGCGGGGGTTCATCCAAGAATCTAAAGCAGTGGGGGGCAGTCCCGTGTTTTTCGTGAAGAAGAAGGACACGCCCCAACGCAGGCTCATAGTTGATTATAGGATCATAAATTCCAAAACAAAGCCCGCAGCATTCCCCGTGCCCAAGATCGACGACCTGCTCGCGACGGTGAGGAAGGGACGGATCTTCACCAAGTTGGATCTACGAGGGGCGTACAACCTTATACGCATGCGGGAGGGCGATGAGTGGAAGACAGCCATGTTTACACCTTTAGGCACCTATGAATATCGCGTAATGCCTTTTGGTCTGCAAAATGGCTCCCATACCTTCCAAGCTTTCATGCATCACGTGTTAGCGGGACTCCTCTACAAGAAGTGCGTTTGCTTCCTGGACGACATCCTGGTCTTCTCGGAATCGCAGGAGGCTCACGAGAGGAACGTCAAGGAGGTCCTGCAGAGGCTACGGGAGCACAGACTTTACGCCAAATTAGAGAAGTGCCAGTTCGACATGACGGAGGTGGATTTCCTGGGCTACAAGCTGTCCGACAAGGGACTCGCCATGGACAGCACCAAGGTCCGCGCGGTGTTGGACTGGAAGAGCCCGCGCAATCGGAAGGAGGTCCAGAAGTTCGTCGGCTTCGCCAACTTTTATCGCAAGTTCATCAAAGGGTTCGTGAAGGAGACGGCGGCCATCACGGACACCCTCAGCTCCAAGAAGAAGAAGTTCACCTGGACGGACCAGGCGGAGCAGTCCTTTCGGAGACTCAAGCGTCTCTTCGCGTCCGAAGAACAGCTGCTACATGTAAACCCCAGCAGACCAATGAGGGTTGAGACGGACGCCTCGGACAGAGCGGTGGGGGCCGTCCTGTTGCAGCAAGATCCGCAAGGGGAATGGAGGCCGTGCGCATTCTACTCCAGGAAACTCAGCAAGGTGGAACAGAACTACACCATCTGGGACAGGGAGTTGCTGGCCATTCATGCAGCTTTCAAGGCGTGGCGGCACTTCCTCGTCGGAGCCAGACACACAGTGCAAGTCCGCACGGACCATAAGAACCTGGAGTACTGGCGCACGGCGCGGTTCCTGAACCAGAGACACATTCGCTGGGCGGAGTTCTTTGCGGATTTCGATTTCCGGATAGAATACATCCCGGGAGACAACAACGTCATGGCAGATGCACTATCCAGGAAGCCGCAGTATCTCGAGGAAGCGGCGCCGGTGGCAGCCAAGCACATTTTCGCACCGAAAGCGTGGGCGTGCGCTTCAGCTGCCGTGGACCTGGACGCGGTGCGTCGAGCGCTGCAGACGGATTCGTTCGCACAATCCAAGGTGGAGGAGGTACGAAAAGGCACAGCGAAGGACGACGAGTTCCAGATACGAGACGGACTGCTCATCAGCAGAGGGGCTCTCTACGTGCCCGGAGATGACCTCCGCGCGAAAGTCTTGCAGCAGCTACACGACGCGCCCAGCGCTGGGCACTTCGGCAAGGACAAGACGGCGGAATTAGTAACCAGAGACTTTTGGTGGCCCAAGGTGAGGGGAGAAGTCGCGGATTACGTCTCCAGGTGTGACACCTGCCAAAGGGCCAAGCCAGTACACAGGAAGCCGGCGGGTCTACTAGAACCCCTGCAGACGCCGCTCGAACCGTGGGAGAAAGTGGCCCTGGACTTTGTCACAGATCTGCCCAGCTCGCGAGGCAAAACAGCGGTGCTCGTGGTCGTAGACATGTTCACCAAGATGGCGCACTTTATTCCGTGCGCGAAGGTGGCCACAGTGGAACAGACCGCCAAGCTGTTCATAGACCACGTGTTCAAAGCTCACGGCTTGCCGCGGTCCATCCTGTCCGACCGGGGTCGCCAATTCGTCTCGAGCTTCTGGCAGAAGCTGCTGGGCATCCTGAACGTCAAGATCAACTTAGCGTCGGCACGACACCCGCAGACCAACGGACAAGCGTAGAGGGTCAACGCCATCATGCAGCAGTACCTGCGATGCTACGCCAATCAACAACCCTCGACCTGGGTGGACTACCTACCGCTGGCCGAGTTTGCCTACAACAACACGAAGCACGGGTCTACAGGAGTGACACCGTTCTTCGCCAATAATGGGCGGCATCCCAGAACTTTCCCGGGGTTAGAGACGAAGGGGGAGGGGGAGCCAAGGGGAGCAGAGCACTTGGCAGCAGAGTTACAGGAGGTCCACGAGCAACTCCGAAGGCAATTGGAACTGGCGAAACACGCCTACAAAATGCAGGCAGACAAGCACAGGAGGGTCGGGGAGGACATCCAGGTGGGGGACTGGGTCTGGTTAGCAGCCCAGGCAGTGCCGGCCAGGACGCTAGCTAAGAGGAAGCTCAAGCACAAGCAGCTGGGACCTTACCAGGTCGCGGCGCAAATCAATCCAGTGGCCTTCCGGTTGACACTCCCGGAGGGTTCCAGAATGCACCCAGTCTTTCATAGATCAGTGCTCACACCCTACAGGGAACCCCACAGGTTTCAGGCGACAGGGAACGCGCCAGACCCACTTAACGAATCTCCGAAGATGGAGGGGTCACGGAGGGCGACGCCACTCAACGAGGTCACGGAGATTTTGGACTCGAGGTGGGGGGAAGAGGGGGTGGAATACCTCCTCGCCAGGGAAGGTACCCCAGCCAGTGCCAACAGGTGGGTACCGTGCTATGCCGTGGAGGAGCACTATCTTAAAGACGAGTTCCATGCACTCTTCCCACACAGACCTATGCCGGCAGAGTATTTCGACGACTGGCTCTTCACACCCACACTGTCAGCCAGTACGTTCCAGGGTTTTTCATCAGCTGAAGAGACGACGCCGGACACTAGCTCCTCGGAGGGGTCTCTCTCGGGGTTTGCCACAGACCGCTCCTATTGGTGGGACACTCAACCGGAGGTGGGGTGGCGCAGGGAGCTGCTGCGGGGACCTTTGCAAGCAGTCTCACCAGAGGTACCCGGGGGAGGGGAGGACATGGACGTGTTGGGGGAGGATCCTGGATTCGAGCACATCAGCAGAGAGATGGAAGCAGAGGAAATCGACGTCGACGAGCCCGTTGCGGTTGGGCCGGATCCAGTGGACCGGCTACACACCAGGGGGGAAGAATGGTATCCCGCACTCACACCCACAGGACTGGAGCACCCGGAACCCACACCCGAAGAGGGGGAGGGGGGAAGGGGGGCTTCGAGGGGGGGATGGATGTCAGGGAATCAGGAGCAGGAGCACTGGGGAGAGAGGATTGGGAGAGCGAAGGGGAAGAATCCGAGGGCAGCGTAGGGGAGTATGACAGTGGCCCGAGAGATTCCATGAGCTTCTCCAGCGAATCAGAAGATTCCCAGAAGGGGGCGCCGATGGTCAGGGCAAGGGGGGTCCCAGGGGGGACGGACCAGAAACAAGGAGCCAGAGGGGAACCGCAAAGCAGCAGTGGAGGATCGGGACCAGTTTCCCCACCAGAGTGTAGTGGGGGGGAAGAGTCACATGTGTCAGGGGCAGTGTCTCCTCCAGAGAGGGAGTCAGGGCTGACCACGCCTCCAACGGAGGGGAGGTCAGTTGCAGCTAGCCCCCCCCCCCCGAAGGGGAAAGCAGTGACAGCAGCAGTGGAACGGTCAGGAGGAAAGCTGCTGGCTGGGCGCGCGCGCCAAGTTCAAATGTGCAGGCGCGCGTAACAGCAGGAGACCCGGATGGGGAACCAGCTCCTAAAGCCCGCCGGAGGGAGGGAGAAGGCTGAGGGGAATCAGCGGGAGAAGAGGCTAGAAAGGGCGGAACCCCGGCGGGCAGGCGGACCCAGAGGAGAAAGGAGCAGCGGAGAAGGTGGAGCAAGGCTAGAATCTTAAATTGGTGTCAAGGGGGAGGAGACTCAGACGGAGGATCAGCGGTCTGACACTTGAGACGTGGAGTTGCGCGCTGCGGCTCTGGAAGTGAAACTGAACTTCAATAAAGACTTTTATACTTAACAACGAAGCAGCGTTGGTCCTTTGTGAGCTGGGACCTAGGGTAGCTCTGACAGCTATGAAAACTAGGGTATGGTTCCTGGAGGAAATGGTGAGGTTCCTCCCATTGCTCTCCTAACCTGTTGCTGTATCTTCTTTCCGGAATGGCGAGGTTTTTTGGGTAGTTTCCTTGCTGGGACAGCATGGCATGAATTTTAGCTTATTTTTATAATTTTATTGTTTATCTTTTAATAATGTTTTATGGTATTTTGTGTAAAGGCATGGACCTCACAAATCTAATAAACTTTGACTTTGACTTTGAATGGAAGAGGAAAACTTCACTTCCTAATTAATTATGTTAAGCGAGGCAAATGTTAGGTCAGGAAGCTCAGTGCAGTATACCTGAAGGAGCATCTCCACCCCCATCCTTCAGCCCGGAGGTCCTCCTCCGAGGGTCTTCTGGTGGTTCCCTCCCCGCGAGAAGCGAGGTTGCAGGGAACCAGGCAGAGGGAGGGCCTTCTCGGTGGTGGCAGCCTCTCTGTGGAACGCCCTCCCTACAGGTGACAAGGAGATGAGCAACTATCAAACCTCTGGAAGGCAGCCCTTTATAGGGAGGCTTTGAATTTTTGTTGTTTTAATATGTGTTGAAAGCCGCTCAGAGAGGCTGGGGAAACCCAGTGAGGTGGGTGGGGTACAAATAACACAATTACATTTATAGCCCCCATTTCCTGCAAGGAGGTCAAGTTGGTGTGCAGAGTTCTCTCCCCCCCCCCCATTTTATCCTCACAGCAACCTTTTGAGGTAGGTTAGGCTGAGCGTGAGTGCCTGGCCCAGGGTGACCCAGTGAGCTTCAGGGCTGAGTTTGAATGCCTGTCCCCAGCATTCCTCCTCTGCAAGGCCTGCCTCCTCCCATGACAAAGTCTGCTCACACACTCTCAAGCCCCCATGGTGAGCAGCAGCCCCCTCCTCCTGCTGCCCTCCAGGAACAGGGCGGGCAGGGACCAGCCCCCAGGAAGGACATGTTTGCCTCCCTCTGCAGTGCTCAGAACAAGAGGGGAATGAGGCCACCCAGGCCCTCTGGAGCACAGAAGGGCTCACCATCCTTGACTTTCCCCCTTCAACTTCCTTTTTACCCATTCCCTCATTTTGAGGAAGTCTCCGCTTTTTGACTTCCGGTCGGCGCCAGCGCTCAATGGCGGTCTCCCGCTGAGCTCCGCTCAGGGAGACTGCTCCACGAGTTCGGGTCTGACCGCTACGGCGAAGCGGGGACCCCTAAAATCACAGGCGCGGAAGCCTGAGAGCACGGAGACTCGGCGGGCACCTTAAGCGCCCCCCCTTACTGCAAAGGAGCCTTTTTAAAGGCTCCGGAGCGGCATCGGGTGAGCGCGGTGCTGAGAGTCGCAACCCAGCCCGTGGAGTGAAGCCGCGTCGCCATTGACGGAGAGCGCCGATTCCTTCCTGACATTTGGAACCTAATTGGATTATCCGTGAGTAAGACTGAACAACAACTTTAAAAGAATACCCGAAAATTGGCTGAAAACGGAGAAGGCAAAAAGTAAGGAAGTCTGCCTTCCCCGGACTGCATGATAGCTAAAGCAACGAAATACAAAGCTGCAATTTGACAGAAAACAGCTTCAAAACTGACTGACTCAGACACTGGATTTAAACCTCCCCCTCAGCAGGCAGGAGCAGGGGGGGGGGAGACTTTGATTTGTACTACCTGCATGAAAGAAGTATAGAAGTGGAGTTTTGTGCCGTTTTAAACCCTTGGGAAGGACTGCCTGGAAAGTGAGCCACCGGGACTGAGAATTGTCATTAGAGACTTGCTACAAAGTTGGTGCTTTGCCTTTTTGGCTACAAAGTGAGGACTTTATTTGTTATAAGTTTGGGACTCTGGAAAGTTACAAATTGACAGTATTACTATCGGAAACATATTGGAAAATTGGTTGCTACTTTTGAAGGGAATCCTTGTTTCTTTGTATTTTGAACTTTGGACTGCTCCCTCTAGAGGGTTGTAGGGAAACAGTTATTATTTTCACTGTAAAGAACAGGCTGGTGGAGTTTTCCATTTGAAAGTAATTCCTGTGGGAAAGACCTTGGGACATGAGTGGCCCAGTAGAAGAGATAACAACAAGAGCTAAAAGTAAAGCTGCACAGAGAAAAAGGGGCTCAATATCAGGTTCAGCTGCAGCAGGCGCAGTTACAACTTTATCTATGGAGCCAGTGACACAGGCACTAGTTAAAATAAACGAGGCTTTGGAAGCTCTCACAAAGCAGAGCACAGAGAACTCCAAACAGCTGACAGAGCTGACAACAAAATTAGATTTAAATACAGAGACAATAAATAAATTAGTTCAACAAAATGATGTAACCCGAAAGATTGCTGAGGAGGCAAAAACTTCTGCAGAAACTACACAGGAAAAGTTAGTACCAGTCTGCAAAAAGCTGGAGGAACATGAAGCGGCCCTGTCTTTATTGGAACTACAGAGAAAAGATAGGAATTTGAGACTGAGATTGATTCCAGAAAGTGAAAAGGATAACTTGATAGACTTGATAGTTATTTCAAGAGACTTTATGCACAAGGGCCGGTGAATGAAAAAGAGATAGAAGAATTTCTTAAAAAATATGGATTACAAAAAATTTCTGAACAAAGTAAAGTGATTTTGAATCAGAAGATAACTGAGCAAGAAATTGAGGGAGCCATTCAAAATATGCAATTGGGAAAATCTCCAGGACCAGATGGATTGACCTCCAGATACTACAAAGCTTTGAAAGAATGGCTTATACAACCGTTGAAGGAGGTCTGTAATGAAATTTTAGAGGGGAAGAAGGCACCCGAATCGTGGAAAGAAGCGTATATTACACTTATACCAAAATCGGAGACTGAGAAGAATCAGATTAAGAACAATCGCCCTATATCATTACTTAATGTGGATTACAAAATTTTTGCAGACATTTTGGCAAAAAGATTGAAAAGAGTTTGGCTGGGAGAGATTCATAAAGACCAGGCGGGCTTTCTTCCAGGAAGGCATTTATCTGACAATGTGAGAAACATAATAGATATTATGGAATTATTAGAAGCCAATATTAATACTAAGGCAGTATTAATATTTGTGGACGCGGAGAAAGCCTTTGACAATATCTCTTGGAGCTTTATGAAAAAGAATCTTGAAGGGATGGGGGTAGGCCAAGGTTTTGAGAATGGTATAGGTGCAATTTATTCTGAACAAAAAGCAAAACTGATTGTAAATAACGTGGTAACAGAAGAATTTGCTATTGAAAAAGGGACACGACAGGGGTGCCCAATATCCCCATTACTTTTTATATCTGTCTTGGAGGTTTTATTAAACATGATCAGAGGGGACCAGCAGGTTAAAGGGATTCAGGTCGGAGCTAAACAATACAAATTGAGAGCGTTTGCAGATGATCTAGTATTAACTTTACAAGAGCCAGACACTAGTACGAAAAGAGTTTTAGAGCTAATACAAGTATTTGGTCAAGTAGCAGGTTTTAAGTTGAATAAACAGAAAACGAAAGTACTGGATAAAAATCTAACAGTTGCTGAAAGAGAGAAGTTTCATAGTGAAACTGGTTTAATGGTAGCAAAGAAAGTGAAATACCTGGGGATTAATTTGACATCTAAGAATGTGAACTTATTTAAAGACAATTATGAGAAATGTTGGACAGAAGTTAAGAAAGATTTAGAAATATGGTCAAATTTGAGACTTTCCTTGTTAGGCCGAATTGCTGTTATTAAGATGAATGTTTTGCCGAGAATGTTGTTTTTGTTTCAAACATTGCAGATTGTGGATAAAATGGATTGTTTCAAGAGGTGGCAGAAAGACATATCTAGATTTGTCTGGCAGGGCAAAAAGCCCAGAATAAAATTTAAGATATTAACTGATGCAAAAGAAAGAGGGGGGTTTGCCCTGCCGGACTTAAAATTGTATTATGAATCAGCGGCTTTTTGCTGGCTGAAAAACTGGCTGCTTCTTGAAAACACAGACATTTTGGATCTGGAAGGGTTCAATAATAGGTTTGGCTGGCATGCATATATATGGTATGACAAGGTTAAAATTCACCAAGGTTTCAAAAACCATATTGTTAGGAAAGCACTATATAATGTTTGCATTCGGTATAAAGATTTGTTGGAAAACAAAACCCCTAGGTGGTTGTCACCAATGGAAGCTAAAGAAGTGAAAAAACTTAATATGGAATCCAAATGGCCAAAATACTGGGAAATTATAGAACAAGAGGAGGGAAAAGTGAAATTGCAGAGCTATGAGAAATTGAAGTCTAAAGTAAGAGACTGGCTTCATTATTACCAGATAAATGAAGTTTTCTTTTTTTTTAATTGATTTTAATTCATTTTGCTACATCCAACATTAAAACAGGTGAAAAAATAAACATACATAACACATACATACAAAAAAGGAGTACATAAATAAAAGAAATAATAATAAAAAAACAAAAAAAAAACATCTCCTAACATAAAACACCAACTAATTAACTTACATTAACTAAATA
Source organism: Podarcis filfolensis (assembly GCF_964270895.1). NCBI lineage: Eukaryota > Metazoa > Chordata > Lepidosauria > Squamata > Lacertidae > Podarcis > Podarcis filfolensis. The sequence goes on from NC_139619.1 coordinate 9,742,956, forward strand.
ACTAAATAACACACAACATTAATTGACTTCCCTTCATCTCGGTTTCAGAATATATTATATGATTTTTTATCTGCAGTTTCTTTTCCTCAAAAGACTCTTTACGTCACAAGTGTTACGTCATACCTACTGTGATTTTTAGATTTTTTACCTCTGTTTCCATATATGTCATAAATTTATTCCATTCTTTATTAAACTTTATGTCTTTTTGATTTCTTATTTTCTGTGTCATTTTTGCCAGTTCTAAATAATCAAATAGTTTGGTTTGCCATTCGTTTATAGTTGGGATTTTTGATGTCTTCCAATTCTGCGCTATTAGAGTTCTGGCAGCCACTGTCGCATACTGAAAGAGTGTGTGGTCTTCCTTTTTGATTTCCTCCCCAATTATCCCCAGCAGAAAGGCTTCGGGTTTTTTTATAAAGGTATATTTGAGGATTTTTTTAAATTCATTGTAAATAGATTCCCAGAATTTTTTGATAGGCTCACACAACCACCACATATGATAGAAATCGCCCTCCTTGATCTTGCACTTCCAACATAATTTATCACCAGTTTTATATATTTTTTCCAATTTTACGGGCGTTACATACCACCTGTACATCATTTTATACATATTTTCCCTGAGTGTTGTGCATGCCGAGAATCTCATGCCTTTATTCCATAATGCCTTCCATTTATCAAACTCTATGTTATGTCCGAAGTCCATTGCCCATCTGATCATTACCTCCTTTACTTCTTCATCTTTGGTATCCCATTCAAGTAACAGGCTATACATTTTCGATAGGAGTTTTGTTTTACTTTCTAGTATTTCAATCTGAAATCTAGATTTTTTCTCACTTATCCCATTCTTTTTATCCTCAGACCATATAGAATTAATTTGGTGAAATTGGATCCATCCTGTCAATTTGTTCTTTATTTCTTCATAAGGCCTAATCCTCCAACCAGTCTCTGTTTTTACTAGTAGGTCTTCATATGTCCATCTTTCTCCTTCGATGTTTGGTTTTTGGATAAATGAAGTTTTCAAACAGGACAGGAAAATTGGTTTCCAGGTGGAGAGATCAAAATTAGAAACAGAATTGTTGGAACCCAATACTAAGAATTTGTCAAGAATGTATAACTTGGTGTTGAAATGGAATACACAGGATGAGACGGTTAAATCAGCTATGATTAAATGGGCACAAGACATTGGTCATGACATCATGTTTGCTGACTGGGAACAGTTATGGACTACCGGTATAAAATTCACGGCATGTAATGCCTTAAGAGAGAACATTATGAAAATGATGTACAGGTGGTACATGACCCCAGTCAAGCTTGCAAAAATCTATCATACGCCCAATAATAAATGCTGGAAATGTAAGGAAACTGAAGGTACTTTCTATCACCTTTGGTGGACGTGCCCAAGGATCAAGGCCTTCTGGGAAATGATCTATAACGAAATTAAGAAAGTACTTAAGTGTACTTTTCATAAGAAACCAGAGGCCTTCCTCCTGGGCATGGTAGGCCAATTGGTGTCAAGGAAAGATAGGACGTTTTTTATGTATGCTACAACAGCAGCAAGAGTTCTTTTAGCAAAGTATTGGAAGACGCAAGAACTACCCACGCTGGAAGAGTGGCAGACGAAGGTGATAGACTATATGGGACTGGCTGAGATGACTGGCAGAATCCGTGACCAAGGGAAAGAGACGGTGGAAGAAGATTGGAAGAAATTTAAAATTTATCTTAAGAACTGTTGTAAAATTAATGAGTGTTAACATGTTATGGGTAATGTAAAACAGAATTGCAGTGACAAATAATTGGGTAAGAGAAAAAGGATTAAAGAAAGTGAATTATAAGTAATTGAAATTAGGGGTTGCTGGAAAAGTTTAAAACAAAGATGCAGAAAAGGGAGGTACGGGGAAGTCGTTGAAACAAGGTTTAAGAAAAAGAGGATATGAAATTATACGTGTTTGTATGTTTGTTTGTTTGTGTACTGTCAGTTGTGTTGTGTTTTGATATATGTTGGAAAATCAATAAAAATTTATATATATAAAAAAAAACAAGGTCAGTCCCAGAGTCTCACAGCTTTTTATCTTGCAGCTGGAAATTCCCCCAGCCCAACTCTTGTAGCAGTTTCAGAGGCTTCCTCTAGAGGGAAACAGTTTCTGTTTATATTAGTAAGTAATGTCCTTTTTTAGACACAGCTCAAACAATGAGGTTAGTTTCAATTTTCGGTTACTTTTGCTCCTTTTTGAAAGCAGAAGGAGACAGTAGAAACAATGTATTTCTCATATTAGCTAGCTGTCAATGAACGTTCTAATCGCTGTCAGTGAACATTCCAAAAAAAGTCAGTCCTACTAGCAGCCCGTTCCCAGGGTCTGAGCAGCGGTATTTTAACTCTCTTCGCTCTCTCCCGCAGGCATATTCAGTTCACAACTTCCCCCCCTCTTCTCCTGCCTCCAAGGGGGGGTTGAATGTTCTTTACCGATGGAAATTTAGTCCTTTACAATACGCTTTTCAAGACTTCAGCTTGCAGCCTCATTGCTTCAGTCTATTTACAAAAGGCGAAGGCGGACTTCCTGTATTGAACCTCCCCGTTACGATGCCAAATTAGACGTTTAAAAATCCAATTCTTCCGATTCAGCTCTACTCACGGGTAGTTACTTTAGAGTCAAATTGTCCACAGGAAAAAGTCAGCGCTCTCCGGCAACAGCTATGCGGCTTCGCTCCGTGGAAAAAGCAGACGATTCAAATCACCGCGCCGCTCACCCCACGTCGCTCCGGATCCCCGAAATCGGGTTTCCCCGTGAGTAGGGGAGGCGCAAAAGGTGCCTGCCGAATTCCACGTTCACAGGCTTCACCCGCCTGTGATTTTTAACGGGTCTCCGCCTTCGCCGTGACGGCCAGACCCAAATTCCCACGGGGCAAATTTCTCCTGATCAGAGGAATTCCGCCATTACCGGAGGCGCTAACCCGGAAGTCCGAGGCTGACAGTTTCTAAGAGCCGCAGGTGAGAGCTGTAGTGACCAAAGGTGGACAAACTACCCCAGAAGGAGCACAACGTGCCCCCCACCAGAGGTACTACCCCTCCCCTCGCAACCTTGAGTCATGAAGGACAGAGAGTGGAGAGTTGAATGTGTGTAGAAACCAGCCTCCCTTAGGAAAACAAAGTTTACATTCATCACTCCACCCACTTTCACCTGTGGCCCCTCCCACCACAGGCACACGGCCCCTGGAAGGCTTCCCAGAGGAGAATATGGCCCTTAAGACTGAAAAAGAGTCCCCAACTCCAAACTAGTGATTAACTGCCATTGATGGCTCCAGCTGGATGTTGAAATCTCCCTCTAAGCTCCTTCACAGATCCATGTTCCCTTTCAACAACTGGCTTCCTCCTGCAGGTCAGACAGTCCCCTCAGTTCAAGGACCCATTGTTTCTCCATGTGCATTTTCAGCAGCCTCCCATGTGACTGCCAGTGATATCATTTTTCCCATCCTCAGATTTTGCCCCACCCCCGGCAGCCTAAAATTCTAATCAGCTTATATCTTCAAAGGAAATAAGACATCTCCAGCTGAGCAAGACCTGGTATTTCCCCCTCTTCAGATAGCTCTGGATCTTCAGCTGCGGAGGGAAAATGCCCACGGTCCTTTCAAAATTTCCCATGTATTCGTAGGAACATCACCTGTCTTGGCAAAAAGGAAGGAACAAATGTCTCAGATGCAAGCCCTTTAATCTGGAATTGCTATTCTTAACTCCATGTGGCTGGGGTGTTCTGGGGCTTCTGTACCTTGAACTAATAATTTCTTGTTTGCATGCTCCCTGTTCAGTTCAGCTGGGGGATTAATTATGCCTTGTCATTTGATTCGTCAGGGTCTGTTCCATACATGCCGGGTGGATAAAACGACTAATTCATGTCATGTCTAACTGGTTTGAGCGAAAGGCTTCTCAGAAGCTAGGGCATGTCATAAAAGACAGCAATGTACAAAAGCGGGTGGAGGGTGGACATTAAAATCAGTGCAAAGAATTCAAATGTCTGGGTGCTCAAGAAATGTTTAAATGATAGCACAGAGCTGTTGGCATAAAAAAGGTCTTCAAGAGATGCCTGAAAGTCAGCATTTCATTCCAGATCAGCCTTCTTACTGATTCAGTCACTTGTGCAGACAGCTCAACTTCTGCAACCAATGACCTCCTGCAGAGTGTAGCCACAAAAGAGAGTTTTGGGAGGACTGGAGGACAGGCTTGCAGTTCATTCAGGGCAGAAGCAATGGCAGAAGGGCCATAGCTTAGTGGTAAAGCAGCTGCTTACATGCAGAAGCTCTCCGGTTCAATCTGTTGTATCTCCAGCTAGAATGTCCTCTGTCTGAAACCCTGGAGAGTTTTTGCCATCCATTGTGGACAAGACTGAGCTAGATAGAGCCATAGTGGGACTCCGTATAAGGCAGCCTCCTATTGTCCCAGCAACAAGCCTTTGCCACACACAGAGGACTCCTTAAAGACATGAAATAAATAAAGCTGCCCTGGAAAGGGATGCTGAAAATGAGTCAAAATTAGACAGCCCTGGGACAACAAAGCACTCGGACACAGTGCCTTTAAAGCACGGACCTGGGCCTAGGAAGTATGGGGCACCAGGTTGAGCCTTGAGAGACTGCTGTCCAAGGTGCTGAAGGGATTGAATACAAAGATGCAACTGTTAGCATGTCAAGGCGCATGATGGTGCTTTGAATGCATAAAGCAGATGTGGCCTAACTTGCACAGTTGCAGAATGAACTGAATTGAGCTGGAAGAAGCAGGACTACATGGGATGTAGAACGCTATACAGGAAATGGCTCTGGGTGGCCCACTGGGAGAGGCACATGATGCAAAAAGCGGCAGTTCCAACCCATTCATGGGAAACTGAGCTCTGAAATCCTGGAGAGCAGCTGCTGGCTGTGGCAGACCATAGAGAACTAGATGGCCCAGTGGTCTCACTGGGTTTTCAAGCCAGAACACAGCTTCAGCGACCCCAGGACAAACCCATTTTTAATTCCCCAAACTCTTACTAATCAGAGTTTCCTTTTTAAAGCGACAGTAGTTCAAAGCATTGACTAGGGGCTTTTCAATGTTCAAAGGCACTTCGGATGCCTTGACTTGCAATCCTTACAACAACCCTGCAGAGCAGTTCAGTGTTATCTCGAGTTGCAGAATAGCGAGGCGCGATGCCGAGGCGGGCGCAGGGTGGCCCACCTAAGGAGTTCATGGTAGGGGGACCTAATGAGGCCAAACTCCGTCTTCTGCAGCCCACTCCTGCATATTGTAATAAGCAAAAATCTGCCCTTATTCCCTTATGGGGAACACAAGAGCCCTTCTAGAGTCCTTTGTAGGTTCTTCATCGGTCGGAGAAAATAACAGAGGCCAAGCAGAGAAGATTGAGAAGCAAAGCAGCTAGTAAGCGTGATCTTTATTGAACTGTTGCAACAGGGTGCTCCCCCCACAGGCAGAAGGAGGAGGAGGACCCACAACAAAGGACCCTGCCCTTATAGAGACATTTTAAATTGCCCACCCTGGAGTCCAAGGCCACCCCTAGACACATCATACCTACATCACAGAAGGGGTGTAGCTCAAGACCACCCCCCAGATACATCGTACCTACATCACAGAAAGGGGTGTAGCACAAGACCACCCCCCAGATACATCGTACCTACATCACAGAAAGGGGTGTAGCTCAAGACCACCCCCCAGATACATCGTACCTACATCACAGAAAGGACGGTCTACAACAGACATCTGAGTGCGTTGTTTACCTCCTGTCTGGTAGGTTACCTGTTAGTGGAAGACAGGAGTGCCTGGCGTGCTCTGGTCCAGGGGGTCACGCAGAGTCGGACATGACTAAACAACAACAACAAAGCTCTCCATTCCTTTTCTGTCCCAAACTTGATTATCGGAGGACAGGAAAATACTAGCAAAAGAAAAGAAAGAAAAAGCTGACCTTGTCTTGTGTTTCTTTCCTGGAATAAGAAAAAAATGAAGAGACACGAGAATTCTAAGGTGCCAGAACAAGCTTTGCCTGCTACTGGTAGTAAACAAGCCAGAAGAGACAGAAGATGACCGACTTTCCATTGAAGAAGCCTTGACCCGTTTGAATAAAGGTAAGAACAAAGATAGGGCTCAGTGCTTATGCCCCAATGCAGCAAAGAAGCTCCAGTACGTTTGTCTCTTGCTGGATCACGAACTGGGAATAAAGCTGGTGCATATCTGAGTGTTAGTACTGAACTGCATTGTTTCCAATATGATGTGCTTCTGAATGGGTACTCCTCTTCATCTTTTAGCTCATCAAGCCATACTTTAAAATGGTGTTTACATGTGACTAGGGTTGGGTAAGGTCCTTACCGTCAGGATGTTAATAGTTGGATGCTCAGTTGAGGTTTATCCCCTTCTCTTCAGCTGTTTAAGGACTGCCCCTCTTTCTGATTTACTGCCGCTGAACTTTGTGCCATCTGCAGATTTCAACATGCTTCTACTTCACCTGACCCAAACCATTGGTTGGCTTTCATTGAGTTCTGTGGACACAGTAAAAAAAAGCTGCCATCTGGTTTCTCTCTGGACGTTCGGATTGTTAAACACAGATTTGCTCTCCACCGTAACCATGTCTCTCAGCATACCACTTTATTTCCCCCCAGGTAGGTGGCTACTATTCACTTGTAGGAAGATGTGCTTATTTAGATTACAACATTGCAGTGGGAGCAAAAGCCACCTTTCTTCTCTCAAGAGGGTTAGTCGAGTTTCTGTTGTTACGGAAAAATCCAGGTGGGAGGCTGCTCAGAGCCCGTGGGTCCCTGCGGAACAAAGAAGGAGGCCAGCCACCAAGCGGAACAAATAGCGGAGACCAAAGTTGTGCAACAGGTTCAAAGAGGAATTGAACCCCGAGAACGGAATCCGGGGGTGTTGATCTAGTCTGAAGCCCGGCTGGGGGGCTAAGGCCTTGACATGACCCCGACGGGAACACCAGGGGGAGCTTGAGTTGGTTCGCATCGACAGGGCTCCCCCTACCGGTGGCTTACCCTTACTGGGACTTCCTGGACAATGGGCAGGAGTCAGATATAGTCAGGTCCAATCAATGCCTAAGCCAATACCACTCACATTCTTTAATTTCAATAAAGTTGTGGCCAAAATTTGCCCAGTAACATAAACCTAATATCCGTGTCCTTGTGTGAGTTATTTCCAACGAGGGGAGGGGGCTGCGGGGTCTCGACACCCAAGTACATTCTAAGCACCTACTGTAAGAGGACAATAGAACTTTGGTTTGCATAGTCTGCCGCCTGGGTAAGTCCGGTGGAGAGCTGTTGCCCAGCGATTGTCACCTACGGGTAAAGTACCTTCGTGTGAGTAGGTGACCTCCCCCTTGGGGAATTCTGGCAGGGACTGAGGGGTTCCCAAGTCCTTGGCCAACGAAGCAGACTGGTGGTGGAATGAAGAGAATTGGTGAAACCAGTGGTTTTCTATGAATTTCCAAGTGTTTTTAGGCTTTTTTAATACAGACGGTTCTTTTTGGAAGTGGCCTGGCCTGACATTGCTACATTGTATCTAGCTGGACCATAAAGAAGGCTGATCGCCGAAGAATCGATGCTTTTGAATTCTGGTGCTGGAGGAGACTCTTGAGAGTCCCATGGACTGCAAGAAGATCAAACCTATCCATTCTGAAGGAAATCAGCCCTGAGTGCTCACTGGAAGGACAGATCCTGAAGCTGAGACTCCAATACTTTGGCCACCTCATGAGAAGAGAAGACTCCCTGGAAAAGACCCTGATGCTGGGAAAGATGGAGGGCACAAGGAGAAGGGGACGACAGAGGACGAGATGGTGGGACCGGGTTCTCGAAGCTACCAGCATGAGTTTGACCAAACTGCGGGAGGCAGTGGAAGACAGGAGGGCCTGGCGTGCTCTGGTCCAGGGGGTCACGCAGAGTCGGACACGACTAAACGACATCTAGTTTTGATTGGATTAACAGGGTAACGAGGTTTCGATTGACTCAGTCCGTTGTTCTCGCAGCAGGAGCTGTCATCACCTTGTCAGCGCTCAGTGGAGCGTGCAAAACAGCTGGAGCTGAGCTGCCTCTGCAGAGCCATGGCATTGCTGCGATTGGCTGAAGGGCTACATTCAACGCCATCTGATTGGCTAGAGCGCATCCTCATGCAAATACATTGTTCATTCATCAAATACATTGATCGTGTATAGCATCGGGATACGGGGTCAGAAATGGCGCTTTCTTCAAGGGGTTTTGGACTTTTGTGCGGTGCTTGCTGCAACGTTGTGACGGGGCGAGGGGAGCCCTAGTGTGGCAGGGTTCCCTTGAGGTCATCGCCTCGGGCTCTACGTCTCTTACTCGAGAGTAAGGCTTCCCCCTCCATTCCGTAACACTCTTCATATGGACTTCATGGAGTGTGCACTCTTGCAGGGTCTGCTTCCAGAAACTACTATTGCAGATGTATATATTTTGGCAAAAATGGTTTACAAATATGCACAATGGCAAGCAGGCAGACAGGAACAGTTACAAAGCAACCTTGGTCCTGCCTAGCCTGGAAGCTGTTTCCAACTAGTGAACTAGAAACCTTTCAGCAACCTTTACAACCATCTACAAACCCCGAAGTTTGTATTTTCTTGAGTTTTCTCTCTTTTTTTTCTTCAAATGAGTTTTTATTGGTTTATCATTATATATACATATAAACAAGTACAAAGTATAATACATAAATTACATGTGTCATATCCAGTCCATGAATCATACATATATTACATAGTTGTTTTAAGCTCCACCGAGCCTTAGACTTCCCTCCACTCCTTTGGTAAGTATCAGATAAATTCTGGAATCACGTATTTTATCTCCTTTACTTATTAGTCGTTCGCTGTTAGAGTTATTCCAGTCCCGCCAGTGTCGTCAAAGTTCTACAATTAGTTCTTATATACCTCAAATATTTGTTCCAATTGTCATGAAATTTCTGTTCGTCCTGATCCCTTAATCTTCCTGTTATTTTAGCTAGCTCAGCATAGTTTATCATCTTGACTTGCCAGTCACTTATAGTAGGTATTACCTCCATTTTCCAGTTTTGTGCTAACATGGTTCTTGCGGCCGTTGTGGCATATAAAAATAGATTTTTATCTTCTTTTTAAATTTCTTTGCCAGTTATTCCTAGCAGGAAGGCTTCAGGCTTTTTTGGAAAAGTATATTTCAATTTTTTTTTAAGCTCATTGTAAATCAGTTCCCAAAAGCCTTTCACCTTACTGCATGTCCACCACATATGGTAGAAGTCACCTTCTACCTCTCCGCATTTCCAGCATTTCTTATTCTTCAATCTCTAAATCTTAGCTAACTTCACTGGCGTGAGATACCACCTATAAATCATTTTCCAAAGGTTCTCCCTCAATGCCTTACACGCCGTGAACTTCATATTAACATTCCACAATTCATGCCACATTACAAAATCAATATTGTGACCAATATCCATGGCCCATTTGGTCATAGCCTCCTTCACCTCTTCGTCTTTTGTGTACCAATCCAATAAGAGATCATACACCCTAGACAAAGTTTTATTTTTACCTTCTATAGCTTCCACATTGTCAGGGAACTGCCATCGGAGCCAAGAGTGGAGGTAAGGCTCCCCAACGATGCAGGAGAAGGGACCAGCAGGGAGAGAGAGAACACTTCCTTTGGGGAAGGAAATCGGCGTGACACCAGGAAGAAAGGGGAGCAGGGAAGGATTTCGGAGACATGGCTCCAAGACTCTTCCACAGAGGCCAGCGGGGAGAGCCCAGGACCTCCGCTGGCCACGGCCACTCTGCGCAGAAGACTTCCACGCAGGGAGGCTAGGCGGAGACTTGGCGTCAAGCAGCTTTTATGTTGGAAGAAGTTCAGGAAACACCCACTGACGGATTCTGCCAGTGACTGACACAGCCACGGAGAAAGGGCTGTCCAGCCAGGGAAAGGTTTAGCCAGACAACGTTGCCTAGAGCAGCAGCCCCCTTACGCACGAGCAACCCCAATTCCCTTTACACACATTAAATTTAGATTTTTTTATCTTCAAATCCTAATTTCTTTTTGTCTTCTTTTAGCAAGTTGTTTACCTGGTGGTATTGCAACCACCCTGTAAATAAGTTCTTTACATCTTCATAGGGTTTAAGTTGATCGGTTTTCCTGGTAAGTTCTTCATAAGTGGCTTTTCCCCCCTCCATATTAGTTTTTTTGACAGTCAGCACTTCTATTGGTGAAATCCACCAGGGTGTTTTCTTTTCCAGCAAATCTTTATTTCTTTCCCAAACTTGAAATATTGGTCCTCTAATTATATGATTTAGAAAGCCTCTATGAACTTTCACCTTCTCGTACCACAGGTACGAGTGCCACCCGTACCTGTTATCGAAGCCAAAATATCAGTATTTTCCAGTTTTATCCAGTCTTTCACCCACATTAAACACGCCGCTTCATAGTATAAACTCAAATCTGGTAATGAGAAACCTCCTCTCTCTTTTTTATCTACCAATATTTTCATTTTTATTTGTGGTCTTCTACCCTGCCAAATATATCTCGCCAAAGCCCTTTGCCACTCTTTGCACTGTTTCAGCCCCTTAATTACTGGAATAGTTTGAAACAAAAATAGCATTCTGGGCAAGACATTCATTTTGATAACTGATATCCTCCCCAAAAAAGAAAGTTTCAGTCTCTCCCAGATTTCTAGATCTTTCTTAATGCTCTTCCAAGTAGCTTCATAGTTATCTTTATATAAGTTTATGTTTTTAGCTGTAATCCACACTCCGAGATATTTCACCTTCTTTGCTGCCATAATTCCGGTTTTTTGTTCTAATTCTACTATATCTTCTTTGCTTATATTTTTTGTCAACATTTTAGTCTTGTTCTTGTTGAGTTTAAGACCTGCCACTTTGCCGAACTCTTCTAATTTCTGTAATGCTTCTTGCAGACTATTCTTTGGGTCTTCCAATGTTAATACTATGTCATCCGCGAAAGCTTTCATTTTATATTCTTTACTTCCTACCTTCACTCCTTTGACCTCCGTTGTTTCCCTTAACTTCTTATTAAATACTTCCAGCACTGTTATAAATAGCAGGGGAGACAGAGGACATCCTTGCCTCGTCCCTTTAGCAATATCAAAAGATTCTGATATATTATTGTTTATTATAAGTTTGGCTTTTTGCTCTTGATAAATAGCTTCAATACCTTTTCTAAATCCTTCTCCAATCCCCATCATTTTCAAATTTTCCTTCATAAAGCGTCAAGAGATATTATCGAATGCCTTTTCAGCATCTATAAATATCAGCGCTGCCTGCTTATCTATTCTACTTTCCAAGTATTCAATAATATCTATCACGGTTCTTATGTTGTCTTTTAGTTGTCTCCCCGGTAGGAAACCCGCTTAGTCTTTATGGATTCTTTTATTTAACACTTTTTTTAGTCTTTCCGCCAGCACATCGGCAAATAGTTTATAATCGTTATTTAATAATGAAATCGGCCTGTAGTTTTTCACCTCGAGGCCATCCGCATCTTTTTTAGGGATTAAGGTAATGTAGGCTTCTTTCCAAGTATTTGGAATTTTCCCTTCTTTTAAGATGTTATTCATAACTTCACATAGTATTGGTGATAGTTGGTCACTTAATATTTTGTAATACTTGGCCGATATGCCATCTGGCCCTGGTGCTTTTCCTATTTTCATTTTCTTTATTGCTTTCCTGATCTCTTCTTCTGTAATGATCTGATTTAATTGTTCTCTTTCTTCAGTCGTCATTTGTGGCAAATGATGTTTTTCCAAATAACCTTCTATTTCATTATCTATTTCATTTTCTCTTTTATATAATTCCTTATAGTATTTCTGAAATATCTTTTTTATCTCTATTGGATCTTCCACTGTCCTTTCTCCATCCTTTATCTTACATATCATATTTTGTTTTTTCCTTTCTCTTAATTGCCACGCTAAGTATTTCCCTATCTTATTCGCTGATTCAAAGTTCTTTTGTTTCATCATTTTAATCCTCCATTCAATCTCCTGGTTCACTATCATAGAAAATTGAGCTTGTAGCATCTTTATATTTTGTTTTATTATTTCATCTCCTGGTTTAATAGTTAGCTGTCTTTCATTCTCCATAAGATGTAATAAAATTTCTTCTTTCTTTTTCTCTTTTTCTTTTTTTAGGTGGATATTTTTCTGGATTAGGAAGCCTCTGATAACGGCCTTTCCTGCATCCCATACCGTTTCTATAGATGTTCCTTTGTTTAGATTCCAATTGAAATATTATTTGATTGTCTCTTTCGCCTTGTTTATTATCTTTTGGTCATTAAATAAATTTTCATTCATTCTCCATCTGAATGTTCTAGAATCCTTTCCCTTTATCTCCATATATACTGGATTATGGTCTGATATGGTTTGTGGGAGAATTTCTGATTTAAGTAAACTTTGCGTCAGTTCCTTCGAGATCCAGATATAATCTGTTCTCCCCCAACTCTGGTTTGGGTTTGAGAAGAAGGTAAACTGTTTTATAGTAGGGTTTTTAAATCTCCAGGCATCAATTAATCCCATATTATCCACCAAATCAAAGAAGGTTCTAGGTAATTTACCTTCCTTCATTTCTTGCTTTTTTGTTGATCTATCTAAGTTCGGTAGAACCACTCCATTGAAATCCCCCATTGTCAGGGAACTGACATTGGAGCTCAGAGCGGAGGTAGGGCTCTCCGATGATGCAGGAGAAGGGACCAGCAGGGAGAGGGAGAATACTTCCATTGGGGAAGGAAATAAGCGTGACACCAGGAAAGAAGGGGAGGAGGGAAGGTCTTCGGAGAGAGGGCTCCAAGACCCTTCCACAGGGTCCAGCGGGGAGAGCCCAGGACCTCCGCTGGCCATGCCCACTCTGCGCAGGAGACTTCCGCTCAGAGAGGCTAGGAGGAGACTTGGCGTCAAACAGCTTTTATGTTGGAAGAAGTTTAGGGAACGCCCACTGACGGATTCTGCCAGTGACTGAGACAGTCGCCTTGTAAGGGCTGTCAAATCAGGGAAAGGTTTAGCTACCCCAACAGCTGGGAGCAGTTTGGAATTTACGCACAAGCAACCCCAATTCCCATTACAGCAATCCATCAGTCCTCTAAGTTGCTTGTGGGCAGAGCAGCAAGGAGCAGCATCATGAGTCAAACCGGAGGAGCAGGCGCTGGAGAGGGGGCCAGGGGAGGACCAACTCTGGAGGAGAGAAACAGAGATTTGGAGCAGCAACTGGCCCTACTAGCGGCGCGGCTGGATGAAAGGCGGACTCAGGATGCCCAGGGGAAGCCCACCCCCATCGCAAGGAAGGTACCGGGACTAGTGCAGAAGTTTGGGGGGAATCCCAGAGATTGTAATGCATTTAAGACAGAAATGCAGTATGCACTGGACCTGCAGTATGGTGACTTTGTGGACGATGGGGAGAGAGTGGCTTATGTGGTAGGGCATCTGGAAGGGGCTGCCAGAGATTGGATCAGACCCTTAATGGCGTCGGAGAATGCTGCCCTGAAGGATTTGAGAAAAATTTTTAGCGCAATGGACCATATGTTCTCGAGTGATGTGGAGCAGAGTGTGATGCGCAAGGAACTGATGGGGTGCAAACAAGGGAGCCAATCAGTGAGAGAGTACTGGTCGCGTTTTGCGATGCTGATCCACCAACTTGGTTGGGAACTAGGGTCACCGCCAGTGCAAATGTTATTTGAGGAAGGCTTATCCCCTTGGGTAAAAGATGAACTTTCCCACTCGCCCCGCCCGGAATCAATGGACCAGCTGACCAAAATGGCGCTTGCTGTGGGAGTACGGCAAGAGGCGCGAGCTCTAGAAAGGCGGGAAGGGAGAGCAGAGCGTTGGTATGACAACCGCATTCCGGACGTGCCGGAGCAACCTGCGCCGCCCGCGGAACCAATGGAGATTGGAGGAGTGAGCGCGCGCGGGGTTTCAAACTCCAGCGAAGTTCGCAAGAAGGAGGGAAAGATGAAAAGGAAGTGTTTTCTTTGCCAGCAGCCGGGACATTTTGCCAGAGTCTGCCCTCAGAAAAAGGCGTGGCAAGGAATGGTGGGGGCAGTGGGAGGTGAGGAGGAAGGTGATAAAAAGCAGGGAAACAGGAATGCTTGGCTGCAGAAAAGTGGGCACAGCAGCCAGGCAAGCAACCAGTAAAGGTGCCCAAGCCAGACCCTCCCCGGGCAGCCATAGCCCTAGAGGTGGAACTAGAACTCCCCAACGGACACCCAATTAAGGTGAAGGCGCTGCTGGATTCAGGCAGCTCTTGCAACTTCTTTAGCAGGGATTTTGCGCTAGAACACCAGCTCCCCGTGGTACCTCTAGCACACCCCTTGCAAGTAACGACCATTGATGGGAGAGAACTTCTGGGGGGGGGGAAGTGACCCACCAAACCCTTCCCATGAAAATGAGGGTTTCCAGACACACTGAGACAATTGCTTTTCACGTAGCCACACTAGCAGGACCACCAATCATACTGGGAATGAGTTGGCTGGCACTGCACGATCCAGTGGTAGGATGGCACCAGCGGACAGTCACCTTTGGGTCAGCCCACTGCGTAGAGCATTGCCACGGGGAGGAACCCCAGAGGATGGCAGTTGCCAGGGTGGCAGGGCTGGCGGTAGGAGAAAAGGGGAGAGTACCACCTCAGTACGCCGACCTGGAAGAAGTCTTCAGTGAGAAGGAGGCGGAAAGGCTACCCCCCCCCCACAGACCCTTTGACTGTCAGATCAACCTTCTCCCAGGGGCTCAGCTGCCGGTGGGTAAGCTGTACGCCATGTCGGACAGGGAGATGCAGGAGTTGCGGAGGTTTATTGACAAGAACCTGAAGAGGGGTTTCATACGAGAATCGAGGGTGGTGGGGGGTAGTCCAGTGTTCTTTGTGGACAAGAGAGACTCCAAAGAGCCCAGATTGGTCGTAGATTACAGGGGGTTAAACCTTGTGTCGGAACCAGTGACCTTCCCAATGCCCAGGTTTGACGACATTTTGGCCAGAGTAAGGAAAGGGAAGGTCTTTACCAAGTTGGACCTTCGGGGGGCTTACAATTTGATAAGGATGAGGGAGGGGGATGAATGGAAAACCACCATGTTCACCCCTCTGGGGGCCTTTGAGTACCTCGTTATGCCTTTTGGACTACAATCAGGCTCCGCCTGTTTTCAAGCTTTCATGCACCACGTGCTGGGGTCCCTACTGTACAAGAATTGCATGGCTTTCTTGGACGACGTGTTAATCTACTCAGAGAACGAAGAGCAGCATGTAAAGGACGTCAGGGAAGTGCTGAAAAGGCTGCAGGAGCACCAGCTGTGGGTCAAACTGGAGAAATGCCAGTTCCACGCCAGAGAGGTGGAGTTCCTGGGTTACAGGTTGTCGGACAAAGGCTTAGCCATGGACCCAGGCAAGGTGCAGGCAGTGCTAGAATGGAAGACTCCCAAGAATCGGAAGGACGTGCAGAGGTTCCTGGGGTTTGGAAACTTCTACAGGAAGTTCATCAAGAACTTCGCCCACTTAACGGCACCCACAACCGATTGCCTCAGCAGCAAGAAGAAGTTTGAATGGACGGAAGAGGCTCAGCAGTCCTTTGAGAAGCTAAAGAGGGCGTTCGCTTCAGAAGAGCAACTCTTACACGTAGATCTGCAGAAACCGATGAGGCTGGAGACAGACGCATCAGACAGAGCGGTGGGAGCCGTATTGCTCCAGCCGGGAAATCGGGGAGAGTGGAAGCCGTGCGCCTTTTTCTCAAGGAAGCTGAACAAGTCAGAACAAAACTACACGGTGTATGACCGGGAACTGCTGGCAATCCATGAGGCTTTTCGCCGCTGGAGACATTTTCTAATAGGTGCACAGCACAAGATCCAGGTGTGCACGGACCATAAGAACCTGGAATATTGGAGGACTGCGCGAGTTCTGAACCAAAGGCAGGTGCGATGGGCACAGGAGTTTTCCAAGTTTTTGTTTGAGATTAGGTACGTGCCGGGGAAGGAAAACATCAGAGCAGATGCTCTTTCTCGCAAACCTGAGTACTTGGAAGGAGAGGAAGTGCCGGAAGTACGCCATGTCATACCCGAGGATCGATGGGTGTGTGGTGCAGCGTTGGTAGGGAGACAAGAACTAGCCGGGTTGACGAGGGATGACCAGTACGCCCAAGCTAAAATCAGGGAGATCCGAGATGCTGGAGAAAATCAGGGGGGTTTTGAGGTTAAGGAGGGGGCTTTGTACTATAAAGGAGCGTTGTACATACCCGAAGGGGACTTGAGGAGAAGGATACTCAAACAACTTCATGACAACCCCACGGCGGGACATTTCGGTCAACACAAAACCATGTTGCTTGTCACTAGGCAGTTCTGGTGGCCAAGGGTGAGGGAAGATGTGAGGGAATACGTACGGGGGTGCGAGCGCTGCCAGTGTGCGAAAGGGGAGAGGGCAGCACCCGCGGGGTTACTGGAACCTTTACCCACACCAGAAAGACCATGGGAGGTGGTATCAATTGATTTTATGACAGATTTACCCAAGTCCAGGGGAAAAACAGCAGTCATGGTGGTAGCTGACTTGATGACCAAAATGTGCCATTTTATTGCTTGCTCGCATGCAGTGACGGCAGAGGAAACAGCTAGGCTGTTTGTAGGTCATGTCTTCAGGTTGCATGGCGCCCCCTTGAGGGTTTTGTCCGACAGAGGCAGGTAATTTACTTCCAGATTCTGGAGAAAGCACATGAGCCTACTGGATGTAGAAGTAAGCTTCTCGACGGCCAGACACCCAGAGACCAACGGACAAGCAGAAAGAGCTAATAGCATACTTCAACAGTACCTACGCTGCTATGTCAACGAAAGGGAGAACGATTGGGTGGACAAACTAGCGCTGGCTGAATTTGCGTACAATAACGCGGAACATGTGTCCACGGGAATGAGCCCGTTCATGGCCAATTATGGGTGTCACCCCAGGGCCTTCCCAGGGGAAGGGGAGGGGAGGTGGAGTGTACCGGCAGCGGAGCAGTTTGTGGAAGAAATGGAGGCCTTACACCAACAGCTTAAGATGAACTTGGAACGGGCCAAGGAAGTGTACAAGAGGCAGGCAGACAAGCACCGTAGGGAAGGGGAAACCATACGGGTTGGAGACCGGGTGTGGTTGTCAACACAAGGGTTACCGTTCAAGGGAGGTTGCAAGAAGTTGCGGCCAAGGCAGCTGGGACCTTTCGAGGTGACACAGCAGGTTAATCCCGTGGCCTTTAGGCTCAAGTTGCCGACCAGTATGAAACTATACCCGGTGTTCCATAGGTCTTTACTCTCCCCATATAGGGAGGGACTGGAATTTCCAATGCGAGAGAGAGAGGTCCCCACACACCCACACGTAGAGGAAAGGGAACTTAGTAGTCAAGCTGCGGAAATACTCGATTCAAGATGGCAAAGGGGACAGGTGGAGTATTTGGTGGCTTGGGAGGGGGAACCCGAGTCTGAAAACACGTGGGTTCCTGCGGAAGCCATCAGGGATGAGTATCTCCGGGGGGAGTTTCACAGCAGGTTCCCAAGGAAGCCCAAACCAACAGCGAGGTTCTGGGAGGAGCAATTTGGCACCACAGATGAGGAAGAAGATTTCATGGGGTTTCCTGCCTCCGAAGAGGAGGGAGGAGAGGTATCCGAGGGAGAGGAATCGGACTGGGAAGATTACCCGGTGCGAAGAGATAGTAGCCGGTGGAGAGCAATGTTTGAATCTTCTGGGGATGGGGATAGCTCCTTCAGGGGATTCCCTGCATCACCGCCAAGGAAAAGGGAAGGAGGTGAGGGGGGTCCTGGGAGGGAGGTGGATGTCAGGGAATTGACATCGGAGCTCAGAGCGGAGGTAGGGCTCTCCGATGATGCAGGAGAAGGGACCAGCAGGGAGAGGGAGAATACTTCCATTGGGGAAGGAAATAAGCATGACACCAGGAAAGAAGGGGAGGAGGGAAGGTCTTCGGAGAGAGGGCTCCAAGACCCTTCCACAGGGTCCAGCGGGGAGAGCCCAGGACCTCTGCTGGCCACGCCCACTCTGCGCAGGAGACTTCCGCGCAGAGAGGCTAGGAGGAGACTTGGCGTCAAACAGCTTTTATGTTGGAAGAAGTTTAGGGAACGCCCACTGACGGATTCTGCCAGTGACTGAGACAGTTGCCTTGTAAGGGCTGTCAAATCAGGGAAAGGTTTAGCTACCCCAACAGCTGGGAGCAGTTTGGAATTTACGCACAAGCAACCCCAATTCCCATTACACCCATCAATATCAATTTTTGTTCCATCCAGTCTATTAACTTATTACCCAATTCCAAAAAACCCCGGACTTTTTATCGTTAGGCACATATATTCCGGCGACAATTATCTTTTCTCCTTGAAAAGTGATTTGTACTACTATCATTCTTCCCTCTTTGTCTTTATACATTAATTTTGGGTCAAGCTTTTCTTTTATATATAGTACCACTCCTCTTTTCTTAACATTATCTGATGCCACAAAATCCAACCCTAATCTCTTATTGCTTAAGATTCTTTTATGCTTCTTTGTTACATGGGTCTCTTGTAGACAAATTAAATCAAGGTTCCTCTTTAATAATACGTGGGCAATCTGGTTCCTTTTATTTTTATTATTAAGCCCGTTCACATTCCACGACAGTATAATTTAAAGCCATGGTTGATATACAGTAAATAGGTTATCGAATCTAAGTTAGATCTACTGTTCCTTATCTTCTGTCTCTTCCTCTTCTTTTTCTTCTCCTGAATTTTCCTCCTCTTTTCCCTCTCCACTCCCTCCATCTCCACCCCTCTCCCCCCCATCCGCTCCCCCCTTCCTCCCACCCCCCCCATCCTTCCCAGTTCCTTTTCGTACCTTCTTGCAAATTTTTCCAGCTCCAGAGGACTGGATAGTTTAAATATTTTTTCCTTAAAATAGAATGAAATCCCATCTATACTGGATCCCATTTTTCTTCAACTGGTTGGTTAATTTTTTATAACCGTCTCTCCTTCGAAGAAATCTTGAAGGAATCTCTTTAAATATAAGAATTGGTTTTCCCTGAATACACAACTTTTTGTTATAGTTCTGTTTCAGTACTTCATTCCTCATGTCCAAAGAGTTGAACATAACTAATACGTCTCCTGGCAGTTTCTTCCCTCTAGCTTTAGCGGATTTTACTTTTATCCGAAAGATGTTTGCTATTGAATATCCCATATCCTCTTCTTTCATATCTAACCAAGCTGCCAGTTCTTTAACCAGTTTAGATCTTATATTTTCATTTGGGTCCTCTGGGATCCCCCTGAATTTCAGATTTGATTGTTTCTGTCTCATCTGAGTCATTGCCATACTGTCCAACAGTTCTTCCTGTATTTTATTTATCTCCTTGACCTCTATTTTAAGCCTATCCATATCCTTCCTACTTTCTTTCATATCTTTTTGCACCCTCTTCATTGAGTCCTCAAGAGCGTTGGATCTTACCGTCAAATCTTTTACTTTTCCTGTCAGCTCTCCCACCACCCCCTCCAATCTCTTATCCAATGTATCCTGTACTTCTAATAACTTTTTCTCGATATATTGTTCATTATGTTTAAATTCTTTCCTTATTTCCACCATTAAGCTGTCATAGTCCTTGATTTCTTTCCCTTCTTTCCCATTTTCTTGTCTGGATGGTCTCCTTTCAACTGGCATTCCCACCCCTTTTTTCATTTTGTATTTCAGCATTGGTCCTAGCGACTATCCGGCTCCAGCCCATTTGCTGGAGACACGGGGAAGGGTTAACACTATATCGGGGGAGTCTCCTGCTGAGGCACGTCGACTAGGAGCTCCCCCGGGTCACCGCTCTGGGGCGTGCCTTTGGCCCACACCTCCATAGGCTGCGGACAGGGCCACGCCCCCCGGAGTCCTTTAACGGACAACCCTTCGCTCACTGGGGGGAGGTGATGGCGTTCCTCCCCCCCCACATCCTCTTAACCCCTTCTTACCAATGCCTACCGCCACACGAGCAACCGCTCGCCACCAATACTCTCATGCCTGAAACCAATCCCTTATCCCCTTTGCTATATCCCACAGCCAAACATCATTTCCAGCATCCGAAAGATGCACGCCATCAAACCGGTAGAGGGCCTCACAGTTGAAACGAATGCCCGGGTGTTCAATGACCTTCCCACCCAGGGCCGCCACTCTACGCACCATCCAAGGCTTTCCTAAGCCCTATTCATGGCTATCGGGCACCTGCAATCTCTCCAGACCCGCCTCTCCATCAAAGAGGCCCAAATAATTGTGACGTTCGGGTAAGAGGCCTTAAGCTCCTCAAAGTCACTAAATATGTGCCACTGCAAATCAACTGCCTTTCTGTAAGCTAGGTCATTTTCTCCTAATTGTATCAGTAACGCATCTGGGGGGCCCTCCGCTGCGGCTCTGGTCTTAAATGCGGGCAACATCTCAGCCCAGCGCATTCCCCTCCGCGATACCCAGGATATAGTGATGCCAGTCGGTAAGCCAAGGCGTGGCCCGAGACCGGAATTGATGGCGCGGACCCTGGCCCAATGTACGATGCTGTGCCCGATTATCCAGACGCGCAACCCCATATCTCCTGGAAGAAATTAAGAGAACAGGCCATGGTCAGTCAAGTCCCGGTTGGATTGTCATAATTTTTTTCTCACATAGCGTTTGTAAGCATCCGATTTCCAGCGGCCTAAGTCCTTAATCCTCTCAGTCGTAAGGCCCAGGTGCATTGCTGTGGTGGCCGCTCCTATCCTAAAGGAATGAGCCGCAAAATCTGCAGGGGGAAGGCCGCATGCTGCCAGTGTTAAGCGCATAACATGAGTGAACTGGTGACGCATCAGGGGTATGCCATCTGCGTGGATCAATAATGGCCCTGCCAAATTAGGCCTTAGAAATAAGAAGCGCCTGGTGTCCTTAACTGGACACGGGCCTGGTTCTCCGGTTGCCAAGAGCCGAACCAGAGCCCCCCTCCCGTACTGGTCTGTTTTGGAACTACGTATCCGCAAAACTAGATCTTCCCGTGAAAGTGTAACATCGCTTAATAGCAAACTCTGGGAGGAGCCGCGCTGACCCTCTTCATAAACCACCTCCCCCACACGCATTGCGCCGAAAAAGGTGATGGAGTATGCCGCTGAAAATAAGCGCGCCTCATACTTCGACCAACAGACCGTTCTCAGCTTTTTATGAATTTGGAAAAGTATGTCAAATGATATTGGCCTCCTCATATCACGGCTTGGGGGCTGCAGTCTACGCCAGCCCTCTAGGGTCTTTCGTGTGACAAAATCGGGGCATGGATCGGAGGAAAATACCGCCTTGCAAAAGAATGATATTGCCGCAGCCTGTAGGTTGAGGGTTTTAGGGGCGCGGCCCAGGCGTTTCAAGTACACTAAGTAGGATAAGACCTCTGACTTAACGGGAGGGGCGTTGCTACTGGCGGCGCGGGTTTTATTGCGGAACTTTAGGAAATCCAACCACGCCTTCTTATAAGATCTTAATGTGGAAGGCGCCAATGAGGCTAATACTCCCTGGATCACTTCTGGTTCCCAAGACTCTGGTCCCCAAGTCTCCACAGATGTTCCGGGAACGGCTGAGGTAGCGGCTGAGCGTCCGGTGCTAACGAGCGGAAGCGGTCCATCTGAAAACGAGATAGGGCATCCGCGATATCATTGTTAACACCAGGCACAAATTTGGCGGAGAAGTGGATATTAAGTTCTAAACACCGGAGAACGAAGGAACGCAGAAGAGCACCTACTCTTGGGGACCGTGCGGCCTGCCTGGAAAGGACTCCTACTACTGCCTGGTTGTCGGTGTGGAAGCAAACCCTATGGTTACTAAAGGCCTCTGACCACAAGTGCACTGCCACTACAATCAGAAAGAATTCTAAGAAGGTTAAATCTCTGGTTATGGGCCCCCCCTTCCAGGCTGCAGGCCAACGTTGGGCACACCATTGCCCCTTAAAGTAAATGCCAAACCCTAGGGAGCCTGAAGCATCTGAATGCACCTGAAAGTCCACCTGCAGCAACAAGTTCTCCTGCCACAAGGAAATACCGTTGTAGTTCTCCAGGAACTTCAACCGACTTCCAGGTCAGATTTTACCTCCTTAGATAGGCGAACCCTATGATGAGGGGAACACAGGCCTGCTGATAGCTTCGCGAGGCGGCCGCAGAATGGACGGCCAGGGGAAACCACGCGACAAGCAATATTTAAATGACCTAGCAGTGACTGTATCTGCCTAAGTGTAACTTTTCTTAGGGGGAGGAGCTGTCGAATGAGGTCACCAAGCGCGATCAGTTTCTCTCTGGGAAGTTTTGAGGCCTGAGCTACCGTGTCCAACTCAATACCTAAGTAAACCATGGTGGTAGCTGGGCCCTCCGTTTTGTCGGCGGCTAGGGGAACTCCCAACTCCCCGGCTAATGATATGAAGGCTTTGAGGAGCTCTGAGCACTTAAGCCTGCTATTAGCTACAAGGATAAAGTCGTCCAGGTCGACACGCCCTCGGAGCCAGTTCTAAAGCGAAGCGACCAATCCAGGAAGGTACTGAATGCCTCAAAGGCTGCACAGGCCACTGAGCAACCCATGGGCATCGCTTTGTCCACAAAATAAGCCCCTTCAAATTTGAAACCAAGCCACCGGAAGTCTTCCGGATGAACTGGCAGGAGTCTAAAGGCCGACTCAATGTCACATTTTGCCAGCAGCGCACCTGTCAGGGAATCAGGAGCAGGAGCACTGGGGAGAGAGGAATTGGAGAGCGAAGGGGAAGAATCCGAGGGAAGCGTAGGGGAGTATGACAGTGGCCCGAGAGATTCCATGAGCTTCTCCAGCGAATCAGAAGATTCCCAGAAGGGGGCGCCGATGGTCAGAGCAAGGGGGGTCCCAGGGGGACGCACCAGAAACAAGGAGCCAGAGGGGAACCCCAAAGCAGCAGTGGAGGATCGGGACCAGTTTCCCCACCAGAGCGTAGTGGGGGGGAAGAGTCACATGTGTCAGGGCCAGCGTCCCCTCCAGCGGGAAGAGGAGGTGAGTCAGGGCTGACCACGCCTCCATCGGAGAGTGGGGGAATGGAGGGGAGGTCAGTTGCAGCTAGCCCCCCCGAAGGGGGAAGCAGTGACAGCAGCAGTGAAACGGTCAGGAGGAAAGCTGCGGGCTGGGCACGCGCGCCAAGTTCAAATGTGCAGGCGCGCGGAACAGCAGGAGACCCGGATGGGGAACCAGCTCCTAAAGCCCGCCGGAGGGAGGGAGAAGGCTCAGGGGAATCAGCGTCAGAAGAGGCTAGAAAGGGCGAGACCCCGGCGGGCAGGCGGACCCAGAGGAGGAAAGAGCAGCGGAAAAGGTGGAGCAAGGCGAGGGTCTTAAACTGGTGTACGGGGGGAGGAGATTCAGAGGGATCATCAGCGGTCTGACAGTTGAGACGTAGAGCTGCGCGCTGCGGCTCTGGAAGTGAAACTGAACTTCAATAAAGACTTTTGTACTTAACAACGAAGCAGCATTGGTCCTTTGTGAGCTGGGACCTTGGGCAGCTCTTACAGCACCCTTTCCGAATTTGCGAATAATCTTGACCACTTGGTCAAAAGTGGCATATCTCACAGTACAAAGTTCCTGCGGTATCGCATCATTGACGGACCCTCCCTTTGGGTAAGAAAGGTTGTGAATCATGTGAAACTCACCAGGCGCTTTCTTAGGGACTATACCTAACGGGGATATGTGAAGGCGTTCTATTGGAGGAGTTGAAAAGGGGCCAGCTACCCTACCTGCTTTAATTTCTTTACTAATTTTCTTTCGGGCAACCTCGGGCATCTCCCTCACTGATTTTTGATTTGGTGGATCACCTGAATTGGGGGGGAAAGCTACTGGGATCCTAAAACCGGTACTAAAACCTTCCCATAAATACGCTGCTGCTGTCCTGTTGGGATAGAGATGTAAAAGTTTTTTTAACGGGGTCAACTTGATGGGGGAGAAGGCCAGGCCCAGATTGAAATTACTGCCTGTTCCCCTGAGGTCCAAATGGGGCTCCATGGCCACCCCTGGGTCCCTGGTTGTAGGAACCTCTCCCACCCCGAAAGGGCTGCCTCCCTTTCATGCAGGCAGTGGCTGGGTGGTTACCGAGGCATTTTTCACACTCGTGGCTGTACTTGCAGACAGGCCGCACACAAACCCCTTTATTGAATTCCCAGCACAGTCGCCTCTGTCTCGCAGCGGTCTTCCAGGATTTTGATGAGTCCTGGGGCTTCTTGTCTACGTAGGGGCGCATGTGCTCTGACCAATAGTTTTGGTCCCTCAGATCCCAACGTGTGGAAGATAACAGCGAAGCATTTCTGCGGAAATCTTCATCATAATTTAGAGCAGCAGTATCCCCCGCTAGTTCTCGTGCCCTCCTAACATGGGCCATGTAGGCGACTAAATGCGTCGCCTGTTTAGGGTAAGCAGCGCTGACCACACCCATGAACACCTGGAACCCATCCAGCCAATTTTCAAAAGTGCGTTCGACTCTGGGTGTTCTGTACCTGCATTTTCCATGGCTGCGCCTCTTTTCCCCTTTACCTGTCAGCTTAGCTGGAGGCAACAATCTGAACATATCAATAAAGTCCCCATTAAGGATCTTGTCCCTCTTTCTCTGAGATAAATGGTTACCTACAATGAAATCTGTAGACAGGTGAGTGGAGGTTTTAACATCCGGCACTAGCGCGCCGTCCTTCCATTCAAGGGTCCCGTTAAAGGACTTACGGTAGGAATTGGCCCTCCTTTCATGGGCCCATGAAGGAAGACCCACGCAGTCTTCACCATGGCCCCAATACTCCTCCCTAGGAGCATCACTATCGGAGTCGGAAGAAGAAGAGGTACCTGAATCATCCTCCGATTCCGACCGCCTACTCTTCTTACTCTTCTTCGATGTGTGTTTCCTTTTTTCCTTCCTCTTCCCAGAGAGGACCTCCAGCGTGGCTTGATCCGGTGCACTGATCGCCTGTACCGCCTGCAGTCCCTGCGCTTCCTCGTCCGAAGTGGAGTCTGATGCGCCCTCGGCTAGTGCCACCTGTGGAGGCGGAACCTGAAAGAGACTAGGGACAGGGCCGCAAAAAGAAATGGACATACAACAGTTCCTCGAGGAAAATGGGCTGAAAAAGGTTTCGCATGAAAGTAAGATAATATTGAACCAGGAGATATCAGCACAAGAAATAGAAGATGCCATTCAAGGCATGACGCTGGGCAAATCCCCTGGACCGGATGGACTGACTTCCAAATACTACAAAGTTTTGAAGGAAGGGTTGATACAACCTTTGAAGGAAGTCTGCAATGAGATTATGGAAGGGAAAAGGGCACCCGATACGTGGAGAGAGGCCTACATTACACTTATACCAAAGACAGAGACTGAAAAGACCCAACTTAAAAACTACCGACCCATCTCGTTATTGAATGTGGATTACAAAATCTTTGCTGATATTTTGGCAAAAAGACTGAAGAGAGTTTTGATGGAGGAGATTCACGGGGACCAAGCGGGCTTTCTCCCAAAAAGGCACTTGTCGAACAATGTAAGGAATATAATTGACATTTTGGAAAAGCTGGAAGTGAACATAAACACTAAAGCTGTTTTGATATTTGTGGATGCCGAGAAAGCCTTTGACAACATTTCTTGGAGTTTTATGTTGAAGAACCTCCGGGGGATGGGGGTAGGCCAAGGGTTTGAAAATGGTATAGGTGCAATATACTCTGAACAGAAAGCCAAACTAATTGTAAATAATGTGGTTACAGAAGAGTTCAAGATTGAAAAAGGGACACGTCAGGGGTGCCCTATCTCCCCATTACTTTTTATATCGGTTCTGGAGGTTTTGCTTAATATGATTAGGAGGGACCAGTTGGTTAAAGGGATTCAGGTCGGAGCTAAACAATATAAACTGAGAGCATTTGCAGATGACTTAGTACTTACATTGCAAGAGCCAGAAGCTAGCACGAAAAGAGTTTTGGAAATAATCCAAGAGTTTGGTCAAATGGCAGGATTTAAATTGAATAAGTCTAAGACAAAGGTTTTGGAGAAAAATTTGACACAGATAGAAAAGGAAAGGTTTCAGAACGAGACAGGGTTAACTGTGGTTAAAAAAGTGAAATATTTGGGTATAAATATGACAGCTAAAAATGTGAATTTGTTTAAGGATAATTATGAAAAAACTTGGAGAGAAGTGAAAAAAGATTTGGAGATTTGGTCCAACTTAAAGCTTTCCTTGTTAGGCCGTATTGCAGCTATAAAAATGAATGTATTGCCAAGAATGTTGTTTTTGTTCCAAGTATTGCAAATAATTGATAAAATGGATTGTTTCAAGAGGTGGCAAAAAGACATATCTAAATTTGTCTGGCAGGGCAAAAAGCCCAGAATTAAATTTAAGATATTAACGGATTCAAAGGAAAGAGGGGGGTTTGCCCTGCCAGACTTTAAACTTTACTATGAAGCGGCAGCTTTCTGCTGGCTGAAAGAATGGCTACTTCTTGAAAACACAGACATTTTGGATTTGGAAGGTTTTAATAACATTTTTGGGTGGCATGCATATTTGTGGTATGACAAGGTTAAAGCACATAAAAGTTTTAAAAATCATATTGTCAGAAAAGCACTACTAAATGTCTGGGACAGATATAAAGACTTGCTGGAAAATAAAACTCCAAGGTGGCTGTCGCCAATGGAAGCCAAGGCAGTTAAAAAGTTAAATATGGAGTCCAAGTGGCCAAGATACTGGGAAATTTTGGAAAAGGAAGGGGACAAATTGAGATTGCAGAGTTTTGAGAAATTAAAAGGGAAGGTGAGAGACTGGTTCCACTACCATCAAATTAATGAAGCGTTTAAACTGGACAGTAAAATTGGCTTCCAGGTGGAAAAATCAAAATTGGAGACAGAACTGTTAGAACCCAGTACTAAGAATTTGTCTAAAATGTACAATTTGCTGCTGAAATGGAATACACAAGATGAAACGGTTAAATCGGCTATGATTAAATGGGCTCAGGACATTGGTCATAATATTTTGTTTGCTGATTGGGAAAAGTTGTGGACCACCGGGATAAAATTTACGGCATGTAATGCCTTAAGAGAAAACATTATGAAAATGATATATAGGTGGTACATAACCCCAGTCAAGCTTGCAAAGATTTACCATGTGCCTGACAACAAATGTTGGAAATGTAAAGAAACTGAAGGTACATTTTTTCATCTTTGGTGGACCTGCCCGAAGATTAAGGCATTCTGGGAAATGATCTATAATGAACTTAAAAAGGTATTTAAATATACTTTCCCCAAGAAACCAGAGGCCTTTCTCTTGGGTATTGTCGGCCAAGGGGTGTTAAAGACGGATATAACTTTCTTTATGTATGCTACAACAGCAGCTAGAATACTCATTGCGAAGTACTGGAAGACGCAAGAACTACCCACACTGGAAGAATGGCAGATGAAGGTGATAGACTATATGGGCTTGGCAGAAATGACGAGCAGAATCCGAAACCAGGGAAGAGAAGCAGCGCAAGAAGAATGGAAAAAATTCAAGGACTATTTAAAGAAATATCACAAAGTTAATGAAAGTTAGAATGATGTTGGACTGGAAAGTAAATGGTTACTATTAGCAATGGTTAAGACAAGGAAAACAAGGAAGAATAGTCTAAATTTAAATTAAAATAAGGGAAGATTTGCTGAACAATCGATAAGAATTTGGAATACAGAAAGGGGAGGCATGAGGAAGTCGGGGAAGATAGGATATGAAATTAGGATATGAAACGATACATGTTTTTTGTTTTGTTTTTGTTTTTGTATGTTTATGTTTGTTGTATTGTGTTTATATGGAAAAATAAAAATATTTTAAAAATATTTAAAAAAAAAAAAAAAAAAAGAAAGAGACTAGGGACACCTGGGTCCTTTTGTGGGTTAGCAGCCTTGGAACCTTGAGTACTAGCCTTGCCCCTCCTGCCACCCCTTTGGCCCCCTTTTGACTTGCCTGAGGTGGCCGACTGAGCGCGGGAGTTCTTCTTTTGCTGGGCTGCTGCATCCTTGGCCGCACGCAGCACTGCAGCAGTGGACGCGGAGGTACCCGGAAGTACCACCTCGTTAGGTTGTGTGTCCGGGATGAACTCTTGGGAAAACGCCATTGGTGCAGTTGGCACCAGCGCCGCTGCCACTGGCGCCACTACCACTGGTGCAATTGCCATTGGTGCTGTTGTCACTGTTGCGACTGTCATTGGTGCTGCTGCCCCTGGTACGGGTGTCACTTGGCCTGCAGACCTGCTTTGCTTATAAAATTCCTGAAAAGCCGTGAAAAACTGCACCAAAGCCTGTGGGTTACTTGGTATTATAAATGGCTGGGACTCCTCCTGGTTCCCGAGTGCCCCCCCAGAAACAGCAGCATTATCCTGGTTACCTTGAGCCGACATAGTTGCGATCAAGACTCCAAATTAGTTAATTGATCAGTGGCAAGCAGCTCAGTTTATATGTGTGAGCGTCAAGCAACAGTACCGTAGTTCAGTATTGCCTGCACTGGTAAGCTTCAATGCAAACCCAAAACTATCAACCCTGCCAGTTGTGTTTAGCTACTAGCAATATGACTGTAGTTCAGTATTGTCTGCACCGGTATGAACTCTAGCTGATTCTAGATTTAATGAGTTCGATGCATCCAAATTTCAATCTATTTCAAGCAATCTAGCTTCCTGAATATTATTTTTTATTTAAATTGTTCGAATTTTTTATTTGTTATTTAAGCTAAACACTTAAAACTGATTGGAATCTATAATAAGCAGAAATGAACTTTGATAAAGCAATCAGCTATGCAGCAATCCAAAGGTTGCACTATGAATTGTACCCAACCCTTCAGCAGTGAAGAAGGATAACTTGAGTTATTATATTAAATTAAATTGCTAGATTAATATAGCCTTGCAACTAAACAGATGCTAAGCCTATAATTGCCAGACTAAATATATCCTAGTAAACTGGCCACTATACTTTAAAGACAACTAAAGGCTTATTTGAATTAATTCCAGGCAATGACTAATTCCGAGCAATGAATTTTTTGAATTAAAATTCCAAGCAATGAATTGCTTTGGCCAGGCAACGCTCCTATGGGGCACCACAACACTTTAACCAAAACACCCAAATGACTTATATTGCAGTAAGTATAAAGCCTTGAAAACAATTATAGATCCACCGGTTATAAATTCTCAAAGATAATATAAACTATAATTTAAATATACCGATAATAATAAACTATTAAAGGTAAAATATACTGCTATATATCCTTGAAGCAAACCACCCCAGCTGCGTACAATAAGGCTTATAAGGCTTGCGAGGGGAGGCTTGGTGGAAAAAATTTCCCACGTGAACTGCCTATAGCAAGATGGCGGCCGACAGCGTAGGCCACGTGGGTGGACAAAACGGCAGCCGGATGGGCCAGATGTAGTTGCCTATGGTAAAATGGCGGCCGCCAGACCACGCGGTCGTCTTTTAAAATGGCGTCGGGACCAGCAGTAAATAAGC
Source organism: Podarcis filfolensis (assembly GCF_964270895.1). Lineage (NCBI taxonomy): Eukaryota > Metazoa > Chordata > Lepidosauria > Squamata > Lacertidae > Podarcis > Podarcis filfolensis. The sequence continues at coordinate 9,772,389 of NC_139619.1, forward strand.
AAATGTGCTGTCTATTAAAGACCTAGCAATCCTATTGAATTTAAACTGTACAGAACAAGCGTTGAGCCGCCCAGAAGAAAAACAAGCAACAAACAATGCGACGTTATGCGATCGGAGAAAGTCTTCCCACTAAATTGCCTCTAGTAAAATGGCGCCCGCCTAAGAGGTCACGTGGGCGATGCTAATGGCGGCCGTGGGCGGCCCGTCGCCTGGCAACGGCAAAGCTTCTCGTCGAGCGATCCCTACAGCGTGAAGGCTAAGAAATTACCGTGCACTGGCCCCTCGCCTAAAACTGCAACACACCCCCACCGGCAGAACTGATCGCTCAAGCCCTCGCCAATGCGAAGACGTGCCCTGATAAACCCAGACAATATGCCAAAGACGCGCGCCTCCCTCCCCTGACACGGAGGCTGCCCGAACCAAACGAATTAAGGCAAAGGAAGCGCGTCTCGCTCCCCTTCTTGTCGCTACACAAAAACCGCTTAAATCACCGGCGCCCCAATCCCCGCGATAATCACAAAATTATAATAAAACCAGCACAAGACCTGATCAGCCGAGCGTGTTCCTCCAGCAGAGCAACGAATTGCGGGGGGGGGGGGGGGGGAGAGAATCCAGCAGGGGCGCGCGAACTGCGCTCCAAGGGGCTGAGCGGCAGCGCTCTTTCGCGGCTTCCTTCAGCTCCTCAGTGGCTTCAGGGGGGGGTAGCTGCCGCCGCGTTTGTGCGGGCAGCAAAGTCCGATGGTCCGGAGGTAAGCAATCCGGAGAAGCAATTGCCAATCCGCTGGATGAACAAAGACGCGACCCTGGAGCAAGATACCTGAGAAAAACTAAGACAAGGTGAGAGAGAAAGGAGCCTAGTACAAACCTTCGATGAAAAACGTGAGGGCTAGCCGGCGAAAAGAGGGCGAGCCCCCTCTGCGCCGGCCCTAAATAGGGCAGGCCACACCCCCCCAGCCAGCTGATTGGCTGGCTGGGGGGGCAGACCCGGCCGGGATTCCCCTGCTCTCGCGGGGGCTGCAACCAGCCCCCGCTCCCGTGGGGTGGGCGTGAAGCCCGCAACCCCACCTCCTGGGCAGGCCGGAAGTGGCTTTCCTTACACACCACAGCAGAATGCCATAGCTGAGTCAAAGTTTAGGTCCATTATGGACATGACAAGGTGCATGCTAAAGGATGCATGTTTGCCACAGAAGCTGTGGCCCGAAGGAGTGTACACGTCGGTCTATTTGCAGAATAGACTGCCAACCAAAGGGGCAGAGCGCACACCATTTGAACTTTGGCATGGGAAAACTCCCAATCTGTCGCACATACGTGTGTTTGGAAGTCCGTGTTACTTCCACGTGCTCAGGGAACGCAGACACAAGCTTGACTCCAGGGCAAAAGCAGGTATCCTTGTGGGATATGCCTCTGGAGGCAAAGGATGCAGAATTATGGACTTACAAAGTGGTAAGACAGATGCACGCCATGCGGTTTATGTTGATGAATATGGAAAAGTAGACACTAAGAACACTGTTGTGGACTCCCTCCTCCAGAAAGGACTCAAGAGTTTGTATATTTCCCTTTTGAGACCCCACAAGGTAATAATCTGCCTTCGAGTGTTACAGCGCCCCCTACAGGCGACGCACCAGAAGACGCAGAGGACCAGAACCCTGGCGGAACCAGAGACGAAGAGGAGGACTCAGATGGGGACATGCCTGTGTTGGAGGAGGATGAGGAAGCTGATGCGGTCACAGAACCAGAGGTCACGCGCTCGTCCAGAACCAATAGAGGTGTCCCACCATTGCGGTTGTCCTACTTTGCAGGGTCGGCGTTTCCACAGGAACCTTCCACTTGGGAAGAGATACAGGAGATGCCAGCTGCAGAAGCCAGTCTCTGGAGGAAAGCCACGCAGGAGGAGATGGATGCACTGCATCAGAACAAGAACTGGACACTCACTGAGCTGCCTCCTGGTAAGAAGACCATTAGCAGTAAATGGGTTTTCAAGGTTAAGAAGGGGTCTGAAGGAGAAGTACAGCGCTACAAAGCTAAAATTGTAGCACAGGGATTTTCACAGCGTTTTGGTGAAGACTATGATGAAGTTTTTGCACCAACCGTGAGGTACAGCAGCGTAAGAATGCTTTTAAGCATTGCAGCCTCCAAGAAAATGAGAGTGAAACACATAGACATTGCTACCGCTTTTCTACATGGGCAGATTTCTGAAGAAATTTACATGAAACAGCCTAAGGGTTTTGTGAAACCACATGAGGCACATTTAGTGTGCAAACTCCAGAAAGGACTTTATGGACTTAAACAGGCTGCTAGAGCCTGGAACCAGAAGTTGCATAAAATGCTGACGCAACTTGGGTACAAGCAAGGCGATGCTGGCAAGTGCTTGTACAGTAAGTCAAATAATGGACAATTCTCATATATCTTAGCTTTTGTCGATGACCTGATTATTGCCACAGCAAGTGAGAAAGACTATACACAGATAGTAAAGCACCTTAGCAAAGAGGTGGAGGTCAAGGAGCTAGGAGATGTCCAGTACTACCTCGGGATCCAGGTGGAAAGAGAAGAGGACGGCTCATTTCTTCTCAGCCAAAGACAGAAGATCCACGAGCTAATTGAGCACATGCAGATGCAAGACGCACATCCAGTTGCTACACCGATGGCCACTGACTTCCTGAAGAATCAGCAGGATTCGAAGCAGTTGCCAGACAACAATGACTACAGGTCGGCAATTGGTAAACTTTTGTATTTAGTTACCACATGTAGACCTGACTAAGCTAATGCTGTGGGGATTCTTAGCAGAAAAGTGAATTCTCCCACTGAGCATGATTGGGCAGGTGTAAAGAGGGTGGTGCGATATTTGAAGGGTACCATGAATTGTAAATTAAGGTTACCAGCCGTCAGAGACCCTAAGTTGGTTGGGTATACTGATGCAGATTGGGCTGGGGATAACGCTGATTATAAATCAACAAGTGGTCATGTTTTTATGTTTGGGGATGGACCTGTCGCATGGGGCAGTTATAAACAGAGCTGTGTAGCATTATCTTCCACAGAATCAGAATACGTTGCAGCAACAGAAGCCTGCAGAGAGATCGCCTGGCTTGATCAACTCATAAAGGACTTTGGGTTGGTGAGAAAAGGGCCTGTCAGCTTGCTAGAGGACAATCGAGGTTGCCTGAAGCTGACGCAGAGTGAGAAGTTCCTAGCCAGAACAAAACACATTGGAGTTAGATACCACTACATACGCCAGATGATCCAGGATGGACTTGTGGAACTATCCTACTGCAGCACCCAAGAGATGACTGCTGACATCCTGACGAAACCCCTACCAAGAGAGAGTTTCCAGAATCTACGTGTCAAGCTGGGACGCTGGGTGGTTGAATAAAGTTGTTTATGTTTTGTGTATGTTGTATTGCCTGAGAAGGGGTATGTGGGATGTAAACACAGGAGCAGTCAATGACAACATTCCTAGAGTGTACATGTTAGAACATGGGGAGGGATGTCTGTCCAGCAAGCAGGTAAACTTCCTGGGACGGACTTCCTCCGCATGTGACCAGAGGTGGGTGTGGCCTCACCTGTGCAGGTAAATGATAAAAGCACAGGGCAGGCAGCCATCTCTCTCTCTCTGCCATTTTCTTTCGAAGAAGAAGCATCTAAAGATGCCCTCTTGGCTCTCAGCCAAGAGAGGAGGAAAGGACTATCTTGCTATAAGATAGATTCTGAATGTATGTAACCTTTTTAAGCCTATCTGCCTTCTGGGATCATATTGTGAACAGAACGTGAGTGAACTCTTTTATGCTTTTACAAAGACTGTGTCGTGTCTTGTATTTTAAGAGGGAACAAAAGGGGAAATTACCAGAGTAATTATTATAGAGGTTCTAGTGAACCTGTGCACACGTTACCGTTGCGAACTTAAAGGGGGAATGTTTATAAACTCTGCTGATATTTTGGAAACTTGTTAGCACAAGTTGGATTAGGATATAATCTCACAAACTTCTGCCGGTCCGGCCTGATCCAGTGCAGCGGGGCAAAAAGCAGGCTGGCTTCCTGTCCTCAAGGCCGAGTTGAAGTCCAGAGAAGGAGCCTCGTCCGCAATCGGCAATTGGCTACCTTTGTCAAAGTAGCCAAGACTCTCAGTCTTCAAGAGGGAAAGGAGGAATCTGTGAGAAGCACCAGGAGCCCCTGAAACTCTTTTGCAAGGAGGATGAAGCCCCCATCTGTGTGGTTTGGGGCAGATCCATGAAGCACAAACACCACGAGGTGATTCCTCTGGAAGAGGCTGTCGAGGAATACAAGGTACCTTGAGGGGGAGAAATAGCTGTGTATTCTTCTTGGCAGGTTATCTTCTTAATTCTCAGATCCAAAGTAGGCATGGTATTCATTGGTGGTTGTTTATTACCTTAGAAGCAGCCAAGGGGAAGCCTGAGGGCTGCTGGGATGGCTGGGAGGAGGGAGTCGAAGTCTTTCTCTCTGCCAGGGGGACCAAGGGATCTTCCCTTGAAATACAGCAGCTTCATGGGACCATTGCAGGGAGAGAAAGTGTTAACCTCATCCACATCCTCCAGCAAGGTTGCTTTGTACATATTTAGAACACTACAAATGTGAATTGCATATGTCTCCTTTGGTTAGCAGGATGCCTCCTCAATACCCTGCAAAGCAGATAGCAACAAGGGGTCAGCTGCAAGGGGGTGGGGACTGGTGGCCAGTGTTATAAGGAAAAAACAGCTCCTTTTCCCTTCTGGGGTACCTCAGAGCCCATATAGAGTCCTTTTGTAGCTTCTCTATCAGTAGGAGAAAATAACAGAGGCCAACCAGAGAATATTGAGAAGCAAAGCAGCTAGTAAGCCAGAACTTTATTACCTGTTGCAACAGGGTGCTCACCCCCCCCCCACGCAGGAGGGAGGAGGAGACCGCGAACCAAGTCCTTATATAGACATTTGAAATTGCCCACCCTGGAGCCCAAGACCACCCCTCCATACATCATACATACATCACAGAAGGGGTGGGGGGTCTACAACAGACTCCTGTCTGGCAGGAAACCTGTTGATGGGTTTACCTGGCTGTTCATGGGTTTACCTGGATATTCTTTTGTGATGATAACTACTCATGGTATTTATGTATGTGTTCTGTACTTTTCTTTCCTCCAGTAAATTACTTTGCTATTATGGCAAGGCCACTGGACCCAAGAAGCCAGTATAATATTCATCTCCTCTCTTTGTGTCTCAATCAAAGCTGAGTTTTCCCTTTTCTTGTCAGGGAGAGATCTGTCGCTGCCTGAAGATTCGGAGGAAAGAGAGAGGGGAAATTCTGGCCTATCAAGCAGACCTGGACAAGGAAAGCAAAGACCTCCTTGGAAGTGTCACTCTTGTTACTAGTGAGGGAACAAGCACTTCAAGAAGCAAGTCCGGACTGAGGAGGGAGGGGAAAATCTGCCCATTTCAACTTCTCCCCATTTCTCCTTTTTCCATATCGGTTTGCTATTTATTTATTATTCTGAAAATGAATCAAATGCTAGGGTGGCTACCTTCTCATATAAAGATGTTGATACGTGCTTTACCCTCATAAATTCATTTTTTTGTGAACATTACCTGGCTGGGTCAACCTTGAGAAATTCAGAGGTGTGAATTTCAAAAGATTGCTGTTTTGGTCTCCATATTTTTCCAAGAATTGCGAATTAGGTAAGTTCACCTTTGAATGCAGCTAAATGGAGTTTATTTCCCATTGTTGTTTATTATGTGAAAAGCAGTCAAGGAGAAGCCTGAGGACCTGTGAGCTGAGAGGGTGGAAGCAGTTCGATTCAAATCATAATTCTCTTGCTGATGTTTTGAAGGCTGACCCTCTTCCTCACTCAGACCTCCTCAGAACCGGAGAGGCTGAAGACTGTGGAGAAGTTCATACAACTGCACCAGTTCCTGGAAGAAGAAGAAGAAGAAAAGCGTCTGCTGAATCATGTGGAAGAGGTGGAGAAGGAGATTGCAGGGAGAAGGGATGAGCAGCTGGCTAGACTCTGCAGGAAACTCTCCTCTCTTGAGAGGATCATCCAGGTGATGGAGGAAAAGGGTCAGCAGCCAGCGAGTGAACTGCTGCAGGTAAGACGGCTCCAGGAAAAGGCTGCCTCCCATCCTTTCTGTGCCCCTTTCATGTACGCAAGGAGTGTAGGGGCTCAGTTGACGGAGCCTCGAGTCAGCTTTGTAATGGACAGGAACACCCCAGAGACCTGGGATGCTGAACTCACCTGAAGGCCGACTAGAGATTCTTCAGTCTTCTTGAGGGAAGGGGAGGGGATTTTCTGCTCCTTGCTGATGATTTGCCTCCGAATGCCTTCCCGCTGGGCAATGCTGCCTTCCTGCCCTGCCCTGGGCTTCGCCAAGGATGCAGTCAGGCCTCCTTCTGACATGAGCCAGTCTCTTGACCAAGCTTCTCTTCCCGTTCCCTCCACAACTTCTGGGTAGATCCCCTTCCCCATAGATCCTGATCGGCCCAAAATGGTGCTCGGTCACAGTGACCAAAGAGCAAGACAGAGGGACTCATCCAGACTGCGCCACCTTCTCCACTCACAATCCCATATGGCCAGAAGTACAAGTGCTTCTGAACGCCCTCTTTAAGGAGGCTGAGAAGGCTGACATACTGGCAAAGGCAGGAGAAGCCCTATTACGGAATGATTGCCAGATGTCCCCGTCTCCCGGGGACAGTCCCCGGATTTACAAATCTGTCCCCAACAAAATCCGTCCCCGGAATGTCCCCGGATTTCATATAAGGCCCCCAGATTTATATTTTAAGTGTTGTAGATTTATTAGTAGGGAAGGAATGTTGCGTGATTGGTTCAATGGCACAAGACACATCATATGGGGACTTCCGGCGAGGCAAAATGGCGGGTGCCATGGCAATGAGCAGCTCCTGAAGCCAGCCAGAGCCAAGTGCACTACCAGGCTGGCTCCGGGCTGCTGAGACTGCTGCTACCGCTGCCACTGCCGAGGGGGAACCAGGGATGCCCGGCGCGTCGACTGGGGGAACCGCTGACACCCCCCCCCCCCAGGACCCAAATCGAGGCGGGAGCGAGAGCGCCCGGCCACATGGCCGACTGCCCAGTGGCGCTCCAGGGCCAGTAAAAACCCCGGAGCCAACCCAGGGAGAAGGAGGAAAGGAGAAGGAAGAGAGAGAAAGAGGAAGTAGAAAAAAGAGGGGAGCCCCGACCTTTCCGCGCTGCTGCCGCTGAGGAAGAGAGGTAGGAGAGCACCAGGAGGGCAACGACACGGGGCCGAGCCCAGGCCCGACCCGAGCCTACTCCATGGCAGATAGCACTCCAAGAGATCAGGCTGGGGCCCAGAGGAAGGCCACGCGACATAGGAGACCCAGAAGAGAAGGTATTACTTCTTATTTTTTAAAAAAATGATTTAAAAAAAATAACATTTTTTTCTCTTTTGAAAAAAAAAAAGTGTCCCCAGATTCTTTGAAAAAAATCTGGTAACCTTACCTTAAATCCTAACCTTCTGATTCCAAGTCTCTTCTTTCTCAATATCCCCATTCCGTTAACCGCACCAAGCAACAAGCTGTGAAATGCAAGTTTAAAAGGCAAGCTTTCCTTTGCATCTCACAGAACTTTAAATGTAATTCGTGGTTTTTTTCACCTGTCCTCCAAACTTAGGTCGTTTTGCCTTCCTTTAAATCAGTAGTCAAGCGATACTTTTTGGTAAAACGTTCGTCTGGATCCCGGAAGTCCTACCTGAGAAGAACAATGGGAGTTTCCGCTAGCGCCAGCCACTTCTCCTTCTGCAAGCAGCGCCACCCGAATTCCCACCTGGGATGAGACGCTTGACGCACTAAACTGAGCCGCCGGAGAAAGACTGGGGCGGGCGGCAAGTGGGAGGGGGAAGTTGTGCGCTTCTGTCCCGTGAGAAAAGTGCTGGGCTCTGTCTCTCCAGTTGCGCTTCCTCGGTTCAGAGGTGGACTATAGCAGCTGGGCTGGGCTGCCTCAAAGCCCATCAAGGCCACAGGCTGCTAGCATGACTCATCCCGGCTTTATCATCTGAGGGGAAAGGATACGCGGTCTTAAATGCTGGCCTTGGCAACTTGGCTGAGCTACCTTGGGCCAGTCCTTGGGCCAGCTTAGCCTCCCACCCCAGCCGCTCCAGGATGGGAAGTGCGTCCCGGGGGAAGCGGGATTCAGGCGGAGGAGGACGTCGGATTCGGTGGGGGTTGCCAGGAGCAGCACGATGTCCCTCCAACCCCCGGCTTCCAGTCTCTAGGCAGGCGCCCAACGTGGCCAGGTGGCAAGGGCTCTTTCTTACTCCAGCCTTGGCGTGCAGATCCCGGGTTCAGCCCCAGATCTCTGGAGCGGAAAGGCTCTTGGGCGTTGGGTGTGAATATGAAAGGCAGCATCTGTCAGAATAGGTCATACTGAGCCAGTACAGATGAACGTGACTATTGGTTCGCTTCCTCGGCATCCCAGAACTGTGAAGGTTGCCTCAACTGTTGAGCAACACAGCTAAGGAAGAAGCAGTGGAGTGTCTACGGGGGGAGCATAGCTGCCATGACCTTCCAAACACAGAGACAGGACAGTGTGGTGGCACCCAGGGAATAGTTGCAGCAGCCGGATGGCTGGCTGAAACACACACCATTGCACTCTTTTTGAATGGGATTCAATCTGAATCAGCCAGTTAGTGAACTTGGTGCTCCTGTGCAACAAACCCACTACAAAATTGCTCTTCCCCGCACACTTCCAGGTCCCTCCAGCTGGGCTTTTTGAGTGTGATGGATTTTTCTCACTCCAGAGCAGTTTGTGTTTAAGCTGAAGGTCAGCAGGAAAGCAAGGGAGACTAAAAATTTTGCATTTGTTGATATAAGAAGGTTTTAATAACGCTAATATTTTTTTTATAATAGATTTTTATTGGTTTTACAACATATATTAAAACACAAAACAACTAACAATTAACGACATAACACATAAACAAACAAACATGCAAACACATATAATTTCTTAACCTCTCTTTCTTGAACCTTGTTTCAACGACTTCCCCATACCTCCCTTTTCTGCATCCCTGTTTTAAATTTTCCCAGCAACCCCTATTTTCAATACTTGTAATTCAATTTCTAATCTTTTTCCTCTTACCCAATTATTTATCACTGCAATTCTGTTTTACATTACCCATGACATTTTAGCACTCATTAATTTTACAACAGTTCTTAAGATAAACTTTAAATTTCTTCCAATCTTCTTCCACCGTCTCTTTCCCTTGGTCACGGATTCTGCCAGTCATCTCAGCCAGTCCCATATAGTCAATCACCTTCGTCTGCCACTCTTCCAGCGTGGGTAGTTCTTGTGTCTTCCAATACTTTGCTAAAAGAACTCTTGCTGCTGTTGTAGCAGACATAAAGAACGTCCTATCTTTCCTTGACACCAATTGGCCTACCATGCCCAGGAGGAAGGCCTCTGGTTTCTTATGAAAAGTACACTTAAGTACCTTCTTAATTTCATTATAGATCATTTCCCAGAAGGCCTTGATCCTTGGGCACGTCCACCAAAGGTGGTAGAAAGTACCTTCAGTTTCCTTACATTTCCAGCATTTATTATTGGGCGTATGATAGATTTTTGCAAGCTTGACTGGGGTCATGTACCACCTATAAATCATTTTCATAATGTTCTCTCTTAAGGCATTACATGCCGTAAACTTTATACCGGTAGTCCATAACTGTTCCCAGTCAGCAAACATAATGTCATGACCAATGTCTTGTGCCCATTTAATCATAGCTGATTTAACCGTCTCATCCTGTGTATTCCATTTCAACAGCAAGTTATACATTCTTGACAAATTCTTAGTATTGGGTTCCAACAGTTCTGTTTCTAGTTTTGATCTCTCCACCTGGAAACCAATTTTCCTGTCCTGTTTAAAAACTTCATTTATTTGGTGATAATGAAGCCAATCTCTTACTTTTGACTTCAGTTTCTCATAGCTCTGCAGTTTCACTTTTCCCTCCTCTTGTTCTATAATTTCCCAATATTTTGGCCATTTTGATTCCATATTAAGTTTTTTCACTTCCTTAGCTTCCATTGGTGACAACCACCTAGGGGTTTTGTTTTCCAACAAATCTTTGTACCGAATCCAAACATTATATAGTGCCTTGATAACAATATGGTTTTTGAAACCTTGGTGCATTTTAACCTTGTCATACCATATATATGCATGCCAGCCAAACCTGTTATTGAACCCTTCCAAATCCAAAATGTCTGTGTTTTCAAGAAGCAGCCAGTTTTTCAGCCAGCAAAAAGCCGCTGATTCATAATACAATTTTAAGTCCGGCAGGGCAAACCCCCCTCTTTCTTTTGCGTCAGTTAATATCTTAAATTTTATTCTGGGCTTTTTGCCCTGCCAGACAAATCTAGATATGTCTTTCTGCCACTTCTTGAAACAATCAATTTTATCCACAATCTGCAATGTTTGAAACAAAAACAACATTCTCGGCAAAACATTCATCTTAATAACAGCAATTCGGCCTAACAAGGAAAGTCTCAAATTTGACCATATTTCTAAATCTTTCTTAACTTCTGTCCGTTTTAATAACGCTAATAATGAATGTGTGGAAATGACTGGAAAAAGGGAAAAAAGGAAAATCAAGGTTTATGACTCTTGGTTTCCTGGAAGATGATCCAAAGACTCCCCTGGACTAGAAGAGACATCTCATTAACAACTGGAGAAATGCCAAAGAACTTTGGATATCTGCTTGGGAGGTTTCTGATGCAGTATTAATTTAACAAGGAGCCAGAAGTGAAACCGAAAGTAGACTGAGCAGCTGTTGTTGTTGTTTAGTCGTTTAGTCGTGTCCGACTGTTTGTGACCCCATGGACCAGAGCACGCCAGGCACTTCTGTCCTCCACTGCCTCCCGCAGTTTGATCAAACTCATGCTGGTAGCTTCAAGAACACCATCCAACCATCTCATCCTCTGTCGTCCCCTTCTCCTTGTGCCCTCCATCTTTCCCAACATCAGGGTCTTTTCCAGGGAGTCTTCTCTTCTCATGAGGTGGCCAAAGTATTGGAGCCTCAGCTTCACGATCTATCCTTCCAGTGAGCTCTCAGGGCTGATTTCCTTCAGAATGGATACATTTGATCTTCTTGCAGTCCATGGGACTCTCAAGAGTCTCCTCCAGCACCAGAATTCAAAAGCATCAATTCTTTGGCGATCAGCCTTCTTTATGGTCCAGCTCTCACTTCCATACATCACTACTGGGAAAACCATGGCTTTAACTATACGGACCTTTGTTGGCAAGGTGATGTCTCTGCTTTTTAATATGCTGTCTAGGTTTGCCATCGCCTTTCTCCCAAGGAGCAGGCGTCTTTTAATTTCGTGACTGCTGTCACCATCTGCAGAGATCAAGGAGCCCAAGAAAGTAAAATCTCTCACTGCCTCCAATTCTTCCCCTTCTATTTGCCTGGAGGTGATGGGACCAGTGGCCATGATCTTCGATTTTTTGATGTTGAGCTTCAGACCATATTTTGCGCTCTCCTCTTTCACCCTCATTAAAAGGTTCTTTAATTCCTCCTCACTTTCTGCCACCAAGGTTGTGTCATCTGCATATCTGAGGTTGCTGATATTTCTTCCGGCAATCTTAATTCTGGCTTCGGATTCATCCAGCCCAGCCTTTCGCATGATGAATTCTGCATATAAGTTAAATAAGCAGGGAGACAATATACAGCCTAGTCGTACTCCTTTCCCAATTTTGAACCAATCAGTTGTTCCATATCCAGTTCTAACTGTAGCTTCTTGTCCCACATAGAGATTTCTCAGGAGACAGATGAGGTGATCATGCACTCCCATTTCTTTAAGAACTTGCCATAGTTTGCTGTGGTCGACACAGTCAAAGGCTTTTGCATAGTCAATGAAGCAGAAGTAGATGTCTTTCTGGAACTCTCTAGCTTTCTCCATAATCCAGCGAATGTTTGCAATTTGGTCTCTGGTTCCTCTGCCTCTTCTAAATCCAGCTTGCACTTCTGGGAGTTCTCGGTCCACATACTGCTTGAGCCTTCCTTGTAGAATTTTAAGCATAACCTTGCTAGCGTGTGAAATGAGTGAAATTGTGTGGTAGTTGGAGCATTCTTTGGCACTGCCCTTCTGTGGAATTGGGATGTAGACTGATCTTCTCCAATCCTCTGGCCACTGCTGAGTTTTCCAAACTTGCTGGCATATTGAGTATAGCACCTTAACAGCATCATCTTTTAAAATTTTAAATAGTTCAGCTGGAATACCATCACTTCCACTGGCCTTGCTATTTGCAGTGCTTTCTAAGGCCCATTTGACTTCACTCTCCAGGATGTCTGGCTCAAGGTCAGCAGCCACACTACCTGGGGTGTACGAGCCATCCATATCTTTCTGGTATAATTCCTCTGTGTATTCTTGCCACCTCTTCTTGATGTCTTCTGCTTCTGTTAGGTCCTTACCACTTTTGTCCTTTATTATGGTAATCTTTGTACGAAATGTTCCTTTCATATTTCTGATTTTCTTGAACAGATCTCTGGTGCTTCCCATTCTGTTGTTTTCCTCTATTTCTTTGCATTGCTCGTTTAAGAAGGCCTTCTTGTCTCTCCTTGCTATTCTTTGGAAATCTGCATTCAATTTCCTGTATCTTTCACTATCTCCCTCGCATTTTGCTTGCCTTCTCTCCCCCGCTATTTGTAAGGCCTCGTTGGACAGCCACTTTGCTTTCTTGCATTTATTTTTCATTGGGATGGTTTTAGTTGCTGCCTCCTGTATAATGTTGCGAGCCTCCACCCATAGTTCTTCAGGCACTCTGTCCAGCAAATCTAAATCCTTAAACCTGTTCCTCACTTCCACTGTGTATTCATAAGGGATTTGGTTTAGATTGTATCTTACCGGCCGAGTGGTTTTTCCTACTTTCTGCAGTTTAAGCTTGAATTTTGCTATAAGAAGCTGATGATCTGAGCCACAGTCAGCTCCAGGTCTTGTTTTTGCTGACTGTATAGAGCTTCTCCATCTTTGGCGGCAGAAAATATAATCAATCAGATTTCGATGTTGCCCATCTGGTGATGTCCATGTGTAGAGTTGTCTCTTGTGTTGTTGGAAAAGCCTGTTTGTGATGACCAGCTTGTTCTCTTGACAGAACTCTATTAGCCTTTGCCCTGCTTCGTTTTGATCTCCAAGAGAGATCAAAACGAAGCAGACTGACCAGCTAGCTGAATCCAATTATATTGCTATGGGGTGGGGGGAAACCTCTAACATTTTACTTTTTGATACTTGTACTTCCAGGGTGAATTGAATGGGTGGGGGGGGGGGGGGTTGGACGAGCGGAGGAAAGAAGAGCTAACTTGTCCGTGGCTGGGGGCGCAATCTGGATGGTTCTGCCGGGGCGCAAGATCACCTAACTACTGCTCTGCGCCTCTGGACCAGGGGTGGATGGTGCTCATTGGGACTGGGAGGGTGGAAGGCAAGGAGGCCAACAGTAGGTGGCGCCAGAGCCAAGGAGTGGCTGAGCAAATGCGTTCTGTATCTGAGATGGAGTGGGAAGGGGCTGGCGGCCACCGCAGTCATCCCTTGTCTGCCCTCATGGACCGGCCAGAATCCACTGGGCAAATGCTCATCTTGCCAGAGTCTGGGTCTTCTGCTGTTGCTCTCTCAGAAACCGTGCCCAGGTGGGATGTTTTGTTTTATGTAGCTGCTTCATCCCTGAGGAAGTTGGAGGTGACACAACTCCTGCATCTCTGAAGTGGGAAGGTTTGGAGGTATTTCAAATTCCCCCGTTCTCCCTTGGCTCCCTGGAAAGAAGGCATCTTTACATTTTGAGCGCATTTCACAGGCCAGGAGCCAAGCACCCCTTCCTGAGGGGGAGAAGAGGCCCAGAAAAGATGAGCCCTTCTCAGCCCAAAGGCGTTCCCCTGAGATTCAGCTTCCGGGCTATGGCTAACCAGGTTAGGAGCAGAAATATTGGGAGCGGGAAGGAACTGATGTCATCTGCCAGAGCAGCTGGCTAATTGAAGGGAGTGAGGTGATAACAAGGCTTTCAAATCTGAACTCTTGTTTGCAGCTGATTAGGATAGAGGGAGGTGTTCGGGTTCCTACGTCACACCAGCAGTTTAAATGGCAACACTCCTTTGCAATATTGTCCGCCTTTTTAATTTTTATGGAAAATCAATAAAATGATAAGTTGCCCCTGCCAAAGGGTTGCATGACATCTGGCTGAAGACTTTTTGTGCTAAAAGTTGAAGCTATGCTGGGGTATGTGTGGGTGTGTCTGTCCGTCCATGTGGCCGCTGTGTATTCAACATTCCACCCCCTCCAAAGAATCCTAAGAACCTTAGTTTTCCTTTCACAGTGCTACGATTCCCAGCACCCTTAACAAACCATTGTTCCCAGGACTTTTTGGGTGTGGGTGGGAGGAGATGTGCTTTACATGTGCGGTGTGCAGCCATCTCCAAGCATATGTGTGGGGGGATTCAAGACTAACTCTTATGCTTTTCTTCCTTAGACCAGCTTGACGTTGAAAAAGAGGTTCTCTGGGTTGAGGAACACACACCATTTCACAGCGAAGCAGAACATGGGCCGAATGGTCACTCTGTCATTGGATTTGGTGAAGTTAGACTGGCTTTGCAAAGGAGCTTGCCCCTGAAGCCAGTTGGTTGCCTGCCTTCTTCCTGGCTGGCGGCTTGGCACCAGCAAAACACAAAGAGACAGCCCCATGCAATTTCACACCCAAAGATTTCTGCCCATGCTTCAAACATGCAGCCCTAAGAGCAGCTCTGACTCCCACTCTAGGCCCCTCTGCCCCAGTCTTCCTCCTGATGTAGGCTACAGGATCTGGGAAGTCTGATCCAGCTTTGAGGTGTGGTTCCATATGGCCGTTAGTACTGTTCTGCTTTTGCCAGAGAGCCACCTGGTAAGGAAGATCTCCAAGCACGCTTCCTAGGGGGTCCACTTTAATCCTCAGGTGTGCCAAAAAAGGCATGATCCAGCACCCTCATGCCACAGCTGCCTCTGGAGTGACCCTCCCTCCGGTAAGAGGCATGCCTCACAGCTGAGTGCCTGGTTGTTTGTGTAGGGCGGGGGCAGGGAATCTTGTGGGCTCCCAGATATTGCCAGATCCAATGGCCTTCTGCCTCAGCCAGCATGGCCGACGGTCGGGGTGATGGAATCCAACAACCTCTAGAGGGCCACACAATTCCCCATCCCTGATCTAGTGAATTTGAGGTTCTTGGTTTCTCTCCCTCTGCCCCCTTTTGCCTGGAAAAGCACTTTGGCAGATTCCTTTGGAGGATTTGGGTGTGACAAGCTGTAGCAGCGCACTGAATAAAAGAACTTTGAGAAGCTGGAACACCGGGCTGTTTTTCCCCCTAATAAAAATATTCACTGTGCAGTTCACAGGCACAAAACACAATGTTGATATTGTCCAGGAAATGGGTTTTCAGTTGGAGGGCATGAGTTGCGTGAGAGCATGTTGTGCGGGATAACCAGTCTCATATAACCAACATGCTTCAGTCTAATTAGTGCATGAAGGGGTTAACACCATAGAGTAAGCTGTCCTGCCATCTTAGCCATGTCTCTTCCCCTTACCTTGGGAGTGAGTTCTGATCTATTCTGGTATTCACTTTTTCAGCGTTTAATGTACTGTAGGTTTTTCCTGATTTTATGGTTTTATCTTTCTGTAAACGGCTTTGATGTTTCTTACCATCTGGTAGTGTATAAATTTTATGTAATAAATAAATAATTTCAAACAAACAAACAAACAAATAAATAAATAGGAAGATGTAAAACCATAACCTCCGAAATGAAAGCTACTGTGCCTCCAGACAGATGTTTTTGCCTGGAGGGGGGCCGTATTCTGCAATGTGCTATCGATGCAATAATAGTGCAGCTTTCTAATGGACTGTCCACACAAACATCATTCTGCTTTCTCAGTTGCTCAGCAATGCTTCGCCAGGGTTACCACATCATGGCCACCTGGGGGTGTGCTCCTGTGTTGTAGCTCAGCAAAAGCAGGACAAAATTCCTCTAGTATGGCTCACAGTGAGGGCTGCTGAGAGTTGGGAGAGATCTTGGAGGCCAAAGAGTTTGCTTTTCTGCTCAGTACAGGGGATCTTGCCAGCTCTTCACCCCTGACTGGCCGAAGATGCCCATCTCTCATCCATGCAGCTCCACAGCGTGCCTGGATGATGACTCAGATGGAGCTGGACACACCATTCCTGAAGGATGCAATAATCTTGCAATTGTGGTGGACCAACTACATGCCAACAGGATGTCGGACTGAATGGGCCTTGGCCTGACCCATCAAGGCTCTTCAAATGCGCTTATGTTCCCCTGACTTTGGGGACGCCTTGCAGGAGTCTCACCCGTCTCATGGCTATTCTTCTAGTGTGGACCAGTTCGACAAGCTCTCCCCCGAAAGCAGGTGCACCATCCAGAACATGCTGGCGCTGTACCTGAAGAAGAAAGCGAACACAGACCAGGAGGAAGGGACTTCTAGGGGAAGCGAGGCCTTCATGCGGGAAGCCTTGACTCCTCACGTGCTCCCCGGGATCAGCTTCGACCCCACCACCCAGTCTTCTGCTGGTGTCACTCTTCCCCCTGGCCCAGAACAGGAGGCTCCTTCCCAACATGCAGAATGCCTTGCACGTGATCGATGGGCCTGTGCTCACTGTGACATAGGCAGGGCCGGATTTATGTATAGGCTAAGTAGGCAGAAGCCTAGGGCCTCTAGATCTAGGGGGCCTCGCCAGCCTGCCCGCTCCCCAGCGCTGCAGACAGTCTTCCCTCTCCCCAAATTGCAAACCCAAGACTTCATGCAGGGCATTTCTCCCCTATTTCAATGACATTTTGCTTCAAAAGGAAAGGTGGACTTGGAGAAGGCAAGCAAAATGCGAGGGAGATAGTGAAAGATACAAGAAATTGAATGCAGATTTCCAAAAAATAGCAAGGAGAGACAAGAGGGCCTTCTTAAACGAGCAATGCAAAGAAATAGAGGAAAACAACAGAATGGGAAGAACCAGAGATCTGTTCAAGAAAACTGGAGCTATGAAAGGTCCCTGTGTCGTAAGAGAGTCAGGGTCAGAGAGGGAAATGAAGGAGAAGGACCCTACCAATATCAAATAGATCGTATTCTGCCTTAACACCCTACAAGAAGGTCAACTGTGCCTTTTTGCTGTATCTTTCTCATTGACTTTAAGAATGGATCTGAATGTATTTTTCGACTCAAATGTATTTTTCCTCAAAATGCTGTACTTTTCTAAATGTATCCAAATGTATCCGAACGGGTTTTTGTATTTCCCCCCGATCTCATCGCCTAGAGAATGTTCCTTAAATGTAACAATCACTTGTTCCAAATGTATTTGATTCAAATGTATTCGAGTGTATACTTTTATGGGAAAACGTAGCTAGGAAAGTGTGGATATATATATATATATATATTGCTTATAGTGCCTTTGAACGGTCAACGTTCCACCCTCTATCCTTTCACGAGCTGCCAAAAACACTCTCCATACCACACTGCCATCTACTGGGTCTACAAATGATACCATGAATACACACAAATACAAGCTCTAAAATAAATTAGTTTTATTTTCCCATAAGTATGCAAACATAAGACTATCACACCTGAATTGATTGCTATGCCATGGCATTTGGAAAACTCTGGCATGCTGAACTTGCCTTTTGCTTTCTTGCTCCTTCGTTCAGTGGGTAGGTAGGTGTAGGTCGGGGCAAGTCGAAAGCTTCCTTGAAATTCCTCAGCCCCAGCCAGCATTGCCAATGGGCAGGATGATGAGAATTGTAGTTCAGCAACGTCTGGAGGGCCAGAGGTTACCCTCACCTGTTTCATCGGTTAGTGTGCTAAGTGTTGGGAGTGGCTCAGAACTTACAGGGTTAAGAGTTCTGAGTGATGACGCCTCACATTCTTCGAGGCGTGGCAAAAGAACACTGACGCAAGTGGGAGTGTTCTGTATCTCTGAGAGAGAGAGAGAAAGACGCACACGGAGAGAGTCGACATGGGTTGCGTCTCACCGGGAAGATTTACGATGTGTTGATCTGTACGAAAATAAAGACTTAAGATAAGGAGACTGCTGTGTTTCAGCCTGAGTTATTACCACACGACAGAACGTTCCTGCTTCCCCTTCTGCTGTGTTTACTCTACTGGAGTCAAAGGTCTTTGAGAAAGGTCAGAGCTGCGCCAGGGAAGTGTGCCGGACCCCCGGACTAAATTGACTCCGAACAGGTTATGGTGGTCAGCAATAAAGATAAGCAACGTTCGTGCGTGTGAGAGAACTGCAGCCAGAGGCCAGCCGATGAGACGCTGGGAAGTGAAACTGCAGGCAGAATCGGCTGAGGAGCAGCCAAAGGCCAGCCAGGAGTTCGCTGGGAGGAGCTGACATCTGCCGGACCGGGAGGCGCTGCTGCTACCTGTAAGTAGGCCGGGCCCCGGGGGAGAGATGGCAGACAGCCATGAATCACGTGCAGTCCCTTTTGAAGAGGCAGACGGGAAGGAGCCCTGGGAAGGTTGGCAGGCACTGAGAAGAGTGGGAGCCACACCAGAGGGGGCTAGACGCCAGCCTGAGGGACGCCCAGAGGGGGCCAGATGCTGCACAGACGCTGAAGGGGCTGAGGAATGCCCAGAAAGCCCAAAGTGGGCTGAAGCCGTGTCTGAATGCTGCTGCGATGCTTTGACACGCCAGAGAGATGAGCAGCCGTGTGCTGGAAAGCTGCTGAAAGCTGGAAAGAGGAAAGCAGTGGCAAGCTGTTCCTCTGGAGGCTGTGCACCTAAGTTTGGGGGTGCAGGCCAGAAAGGCCAGTCCAAGGGTCTTGAGAGTGCCCAGGCTGTTTGGCAGGAGCTGGAGGGGGTTTGCAGAGAAACCACAGAGCTGGAAGCCAAAAGCCACGTCCCCAAGCCTCAAAGAGAAGCCTCTAGTAGAGCTGCTGGCAAGAGTGGGGGGGCACTGACGTCCAAAGGCAAGTTTGAAAAGTTTTCCATTCGTTGCTGTTTTGTTTGCGGTTCTCCGGAGCACCTGCGCAGAAGCTGTCCACAGCGAGACAAAGGGCAGGAAAGTCCCAAGGACATTTCCCATGGGAACCAGGCGGGTTTCCATGGCAACAGAGGGAGCAGGCGTGAGAAGGCTTATCAGCTGACCGCTTCGATGGCGGTTTTGGACAACAACAACACCTGCAGAAAGTCAGTTGCTAAGGCAACAAAGAAGGACAACTCCAGAGGGGGGAGAGTCCTACGTTGGGTTGTTGACTCGGCTGCGAATGCCCATCTGGTCACAGCGCCACCTGATGGACAAATGTGGAACTGCAAGGCTGTTTCAACTGAGAAAACAGTTAGATTTGCTACAGGTTCACAGGGACGTGTAACCCATGTTTCTAACATGTTTGTCTCTTTTTTACAGGCTGAAGTGAAGGTTTATGTTCTCCCTGAGATAAAACATTGCCTGCTATCTGTACCTTGCCTTTTACAGGAGGGATATTCTGTGAGTTTTGAAAACAATGTTTGTACCATTTCCAGAGGTGGAGAGCAACTGGTACGTGTTGGGAAAAATCAGAACAATCTTTTTGTTCTGGAATCACCTCTAGAGGGAGGGGGGCACACTCATGTGTCGTGTGCTTGCGTGTGGCACAAGAGAATGTCACATGGGTCCTGTGAGGACGTCCAGATGTTATCAGAGTGCACCAAAGGTTGCAAGGTAAAAGAATGTGGTAAACCTTTGAATTGCAAGGCTTGCAGAAAAGCCAGGAACAAGGGATTTAATCATCCCAGGGTGGAGAGAGTAACCACAAAGCCTTTTGAGCTTGTGCATGCAGACCTTTTAGGTATGCCACAGCCAAGTCTGGGCAAGGCCATGTGGCTGATGGTGCTGACAGATGATTATACTAGGAACGCATGGGCTTTCACGCTGAAAGCTAAGGAGGAAGCAGCGCAACTGATCAAAGATTGGGTTGCAGAGGTGGAACAGAGGTTCTCCACCAAGGTGCAAGGTTTCCAGTTTGACCGTGGTTCTGAGGTCACTGGGTCTGCTCTAAAGGGTTTCTTTCGCCAGAGGGGGATACGTCACAAGGTGACTTCGCCTCAGAAGAGTGGCGTGGCAGAGCTGAGGAGTAAAGCTCTGGTTCGAGCATCCGAGATCTTACTGGATGACTCTGGTTTGCCTCACAGTTTTTGGGGGGAGGCGGTAAAGACGGCCAATTTCACGATGAACAGGTGCTACAATGCAGTGGTAGGTGACACCCCATATTTCTTGCTCAACGGACAGAAGCCACAGGTGCATTTCTTCCGTTCGTTTGGTTGCAGGGCCATGGTGCCTGTACCAAAGTGGTTGCAGCAAGAAGGTGGTCCAAGGTACCAGGAAATGATCTTCTGTGGGTATGAACCCGCGACCAAGGGGTGGAGATTTGCATACCCAGAAGGTGATCAGACCAAGCTTCTGGTCAGCAAGCATGCTGAGTTCAAAGAGCAGCAAGGAAATAGGTCAAGGCGCAAAGTCAGCCATGACACTGTCTCAGATTGTCTGTCTGAATCCGAATCTGAGCAGGAGGGAGAGCCAGGTAATGATGATCTGGTCGATGATCAGGATCAGGACCAGGGAGAGGCGTCTCCACAGGTTGTGAAAGGAGTGTCCAAGAGTGAGCCCTCATCTCCTGTGCGCATAATGGAGAAAGCTCACAGACGTGTCAAGTCAGAGGGGGACTCTGATGAGGAAGACGCACAAGCTGGCCCCAGTGGGTCAAGAGAAGAATCCCAGTTTGTGCCCAGGCGGTCTTCACGGGCAACAAAGGGAATTCCACCTGAGAGGTTTCAGGTCACAAATGCGTGGGTTGGTTTCGCACAGTGCGAACCTGAGGTTTGTGAGGTTCAACAGGTGCCTAACAACGATGCCAGGAAGGGACGGAAGGCAATGGGGAAGGTGTTGAACACTCAGAGGTCCTCTCAGAACGTGATTCGAGAGGGGGTGTTGGGAGTGGCTCAGAACTTACAGGGTTAAGAGTTCTGAGTGATGACGCCTCACATTCTTCGAGGCGTGGCAAAAGAACACTGACGCAAGTGGGAGTGTTCTGTATCTCTGAGAGAGAGAGAGAAAGACGCACACGGAGAGAGTCGACATGGGTTGCGTCTCACCGGGAAGATTTACGATGTGTTGATCTGTACGAAAATAAAGACTTAAGATAAGGAGACTGCTGTGTTTCAGCCTGAGTTATTACCACACGACAGAACGTTCCTGCTTCCCCTTCTGCTGTGTTTACTCTGCTGGAGTCAAAGGTCTTTGAGAAAGGTCAGAGCTGCGCCAGGGAAGTGTGCCGGACCCCCAGACTAAATTGACTCCGAACACTAAGATCTGGGCACAAGCCCAATTCAGCTGACGGTACTTAACAAGGGATTGCTTTACACAAAACATGAGAGCTAATACACTAGCCTGCTCCAATATACAAAACAGCCCCTTTTCTAGAGAAAGCTCAAGAAAATACAAACTTCGGGGTTTGTAGATGGTTGTAAAGGTTGCTGAAAGGTTTCCATTTCACTAGTTGGAAATGGCTTCCAGGCTAGGCAGGACCAAGGTTGCTTTGTAACTGTTCCTGTCTGCCTGCTTGCCATCGTGCATATTTCTAAACCATTTCTGCCAAAATATATACACCAGCAATATATTCTGGAAGCAGACCCTGCAAGAGTGCACAGTCCATGAAGTCCATATGAAGAGTGTTACGGAATGGAGGGGGGCATATGAACGAAGTCTTACTCCCGAGTAAGAGACGTAGAGCCCGAGGCGATGACCTCAAGGGAACCCTGCCACACTAGGACTCCCCTCGCCCCGTCACAACGTTGCACCAAGCACCGCACAAAAGTCCAAAACCCCTTGAAGAAAGCGCCATTTCTGACCCCGTATCCCGATGCTATACACGATCGATGTATTTGATGAATGAACAATGTATTTGCATGAGGATGCGCTCTAGCCAATCAGATGGCGTTGAATGTAGCCCTTCAGCCAATCGCAGCAATGCCATGGCTCTGCAGAGGAAGCTCAGCTCCAGCTGTTTTGCATGCTTCACTGAGCGCTGACAAGGTGATGACAGCTCCTGCTGTGAGAACAACGGACTGAGCCAATCGAAACCTTGTTACCCTCTTAATCCAATCAAAACTAGATGTTGTTTAGTCGTTTAGTCTTGTCCGACTCTGCGTGACCCCCTGGACCAGAGCACGCCAGGCCCTCCTGTCTTCCACTGCCTCCCGCAGTTTGGTCAAACTCATGCTGGTAGCTTCGAGAACACAATCCAACCATCTCGTCCCCTTCTCCTTGCGCCCTCCATCTTTCCCAGCATCAGGGTCTTTTCCAGGGAGTCTTCTCTTCTCATGAGGTGGCCAAAGTATTGGAGTCTCAGCTTCAGGATCTGTCCTTCCAGTGAGCACTCAGGGCTGATTTCCTTAAGAATGGAGAGGTTTGATCTTTTTGCAGTCCATGGGACTCTCAAGAGTCTCCTCCAGCACCAGAATTCAAAAGCATCCATTCTTCGGCGATCAGCCTTCTTTATGGTCCAGCTAGATACAATGTAGCAATGTCAGGCCAGGCCACTTCCGAAAAGAACCGTCTGTATTTAAAAAGCCTAAAAACACTTGGAAATTCATAGAAAACCACTGGTTTCACCGATTCTCTTCATTCCACCGCCAGTCTGCTTCGTTGGCCAAGGACTTGGGAACCCCTGGGTCCCCGCCAGAATTCCCCAAGGGGGAGGTCACCTACTCACACGAAGGTACTTTACCCGTAGGTGACAATCGCTGGGCAAAAGCTCTCCTCCGGACTTACCCAGGCGGCAGACTATGCAAACCAAAGTTCTATTGTCCTCTTCCAGTAGGTGCTTAGAATGTACTTGGGTGTCGAGACCCCCTCGTTGGAAATGACTCACACAAGGACACGGATATTAGGTTTATGTTACTGGGCAAATTTTGGCCACAACTTTATTGAAATTAAAGAATGTGAGCGGTATTGGCTTAGGCATTGATTGGACCTGACTATATCTGACTCCTGCCCATTGTGCAGGAAGTCCCAGTAAGGGTAAACCACCGGTAGGGGGAGCCCTGTTGATGCGAACCAACTCAAGCTCCCCCTGGTGCTCCCGTCGGGGTCGTGTCAAGGCCTTAGCCCCCCAGCCGGGCTTCAGACTAGATCAACACCCCCGGATTCCTTTAACGGAATACCCTTAAGCATGGAGGGGCAGGTGGTGGCCACACCTCCCCTCCCCCACACAAGGTCAAACAATGCCTAACTGCAACCCTATCAAAGTTGTGACGATTGCTACGAGGTAGGCGAAAACCAAGTGGCCAGTGCCAATTTGCCCAGTGGAAAAATTCCTACCAGGCCCCTCGGACAACCAAGGCGACCAACCGTAGTCCATAGCAAGGCCATTGCCTAACGTGCAAAATAGGGAGGGAGGGCGGGTGATTGAGGAAGCGAGCCAAAGAGAAAGTTCTCTGGGGGTTGGCTGGCCGGGCTCTGACGTGGCCGGGATCCCATAGGCAACGGGGGACAGAGTCCCCCGCCCCTGGTGGGGAGTGGGTGGCCACGTGGTCCACCGCAACTCCTCCCCACTGGGAAGTGGAGCAGATTTCCCAAGACATATCCTGTATTTGCATGTTACCCCAACACATTCCTCCTATGTTAACCATGTATAACCCTCCCCTTTTCTGATGGAGTGGTGATGTTTAGCGAACTGTCTGCTGGGATAAGATAGGCACTTTTAAAAGTCCTTGTCACCCCGTTCTCGGGGTTCAATTCCTCTCTGAACCTGTTGCGCAATCAACTTTGGTCTCCGCTATTTGCTCCGCTTGGTGGCTGGCCTCCTTCTTTGTTCCGCAGGGACCCGCGGGCTCTGAGCAGCCTCCCACCTGGATTTTTCCGTAAGAACAGAAACTCGACTAACCCTCTTGAGAGAAGAAAGGTGGCTTTTGCTCCCACTGCAATGTTGTAATCTTAATAAGCACATCTTCCTACAAGTGAATAGTTGCCACCTATCTGGGGGGAAATAAAGTGGTATGCTGAGAGACATGGTTACGGTGGAGAGCAAATCTGTGTTCAACAATCCGAACATCCAGAGAGAAACCAGATGGCAGCTTTTTTTTACTGTGTCCACAGAACTCAATGAAAGCCAACCAATGGTTTGGGTCAGGTGAAGTAGAAGCATGTTGAAATCTGCAGATGGCACAAAGTTCAGCGGCAGTAAATCAGAAAGAGGGGCAGTCCTTAAACAGCTGAAGAGAAGGGGATAAACCTCAACTGAGCATCCAACTATTAACATCCTGACGGTAAGGACCTTACCCAACCCTAGTCACATGTAAACACCATTTTAAAGTATGGCTTGATGAGCTAAAAGATGAAGAGGAGTACCCATTCAGAAGCACATCATATTGGAAACAATGCAGTTCAGTACTAACACTCAGATATGCACCCTCCTGCACATCCATACCCTGGGGCAAGTCTGGGGATGGGCTCTTGGTTTCTTTGGCCAACTAACTGCTCAGTAAGTGTCACCTTTGGGCACTTCCCTGGGTGTACACGTGTCCTCACGCTTGAGGGATTATGGCGGGAGATAGAGGGGGAAAGAGTCATTTCCTTAAGGGCAAGAATGGTGTTGGAATGGAGGAAATTGATGCAGGGGGTGGATTTTCTGAAGTGAGGGGCTTTTCCTAAGCCAGCAGTCCATAAGGGAAATGGCTTGACAGATTTCTTGCAACAAAGGATCACTTTTGGCAATAGAAACCAGTTAATGGGCTTTTGATGGACTGAGTCCATTGTTCTCTCAGCAGGCGGCCACTCAGGAGCTCAGTCAAGCTGGCGAAGCTCCGCTGCTCCGCAGAACGGAAACAGGCAGCGGTAAGATTCTGTCCACTAGAGGCCGCTATCCGCTAAGCGCTATTGGCTAGCTGTCCAAATCCGATGCTTTTGATTGGGCTATACGCAGCAGTATGTAAATACAGAGTTCATTCCCAAGTCCCCGTTCATATTGATACGCTTTCATACCAGAAAGAGGGAAGCAGGGTCTTTTATTAATAAAAAAAGATGTGGTGCTTGGTGCGACAGGGGAAGGAAAGGGCTTTCTCGAGCTCATTGTCTCTTTTTTTATATATAATTTTTTATTGATTTTCCAACACATATTAAAAAACAATACAAGACAATACATAAACAAAAAAACATATAAACACGTATAATTTCTTAACCTCTTTTTCTTAAACCTTGTTTCAACGACTTCCCCATACCTCCCTTTTCTGCATCCCTGTTTTAAATTTTCCCAGCAACCCCTAATTTCAATCCAATTACTTATCACTTTACTTACTTATAATTCACTTTCTTTAATCCTTTTTCTCTTACCCAATTATTTAATCCTTTTTCTCTTACCCAATTATTTATCAGTACAATTCTGTTTTACATTACCCATGACATTTTAGCACTCATTAATTTTACAACAGTTCTTAAGATAAACTTTAAATTTCTTCCAATCTTCTTCCACCGTCTCTTTCCCTTGGTCACGGATTCTGCCAGTCATCTCAGCCAGTCCCATATAGTCTATCACCTTTGTCTGCCATTCTTCCAGCGTGGGTAGCTCTTTTGTCTTCCAATACTTTGCTAAAAGAACTCTTGCTGCTGTTGTCGCATACATAAAAAACGTCCTATCTTTCCTTGACACCAATTGGCCTACCATGCCCAGGAGAAAGGCCTCTGGTTTCTTCACGAAAGTGCATTTAAGCACCTTTTTCATTTCATTATAAATCATTTCCCAGAAGACCTTAATCCTAGGGCACGTCCACCAAAGGTGGTAGAAAGTACCTTCCGTTTCCTTACATTTCCAACATTTATTATTGGGCGTATGATAGATTTTTGCAAGCTTGACTGGGGTCATGTACCACCTATAGATCATTTTCATAATGTTCTCTCTTAAGGCATTACATGCCGTAAACTTTATACCGGTAGTCCATAACTGTTCCCAGTCAGCAAACATAATGTTATGACCAATGTCTTGTGCCCATTTAATCATAGCTGATTTAACCGTCTCATCCTGTGTATTCCATTTCAACAGCAAGTTATACATTCTTGACAGATTCTTAGTATTGGGTTCCAAAAGCTCTGTTTCTAATTTTGACCTCTCCACCTGGAAGCCAATTTTCCTGTCCTGTTTGAAGACTTCATTTATCTGGTAGTAATGAAGCCAGTCTCTTACTTTAGACTTCAATTTCTCATAACTCTGCAATTTCACTTTTCCCTCCTCATGCTCTATAATTTCCCAGTATTTTGGCCATTTGGATTCCATATTAAGTTTTTTCACTTCCTTAGCTTCCATTGGTGACAACCACCTAGGGGTTTTATTTTCCAGCAAGTCTTTATACCGAATCCAAACATTATATAGTGCTTTCCTAACAATATGGTTTTTGAAACCTTGATGGATTTTAACCTTGTCATACCATATATATGCATGCCAGCCAAATCTGTTATTGAACCCTTCCAAATCCAAAATGTCTGTGTTTTCAAGAAGCAGCCAGTTTTTCAGCCAGCAAAAAGCCGCTGATTCATAATACAATTTTAAGTCCGGCAGGGCAAACCCCCCTCTTTCTTTTGCATCAGTTAGTATCTTAAATTTTATTCTGGGCTTTTTGCCCTGCCAGACAAATCTAGATATGTCTTTTTGCCACCTCTTGAAACAATCCATTTTATCCACAATCTGCAATGTTTGAAACAAAAATAACATTCTCGGCAAAACATTCATCTTAATAACAGCGATTCGGCCTAACAAGGAAAGTCTCAAATTTGACCATATTTCTAGATCTTTCTTCACTTCTGTCCAACATTTCTCATAATTATCTTTAAATAGGTTAACATTCTTAGATGTCAAATTAATCCCCAGGTATTTCACCTTCTTTGCTACCATTAAACCAGTTTCACTCTGGAACTTCTCTCTTTCAGCAACTGTTAGATTTTTATCCAGTACTTTCGTTTTTTGTTTGTTCAACTTAAAACCTGCTACTTGACCAAATATTTGTATTAACTCTAAAACTCTTCTCGTACTAGTGTCTGGCTCTTGTAAAGTTAATACTAGGTCATCTGCAAACGCTCTCAATTTATATTGTTTAGCTCCGACCTGAACCCCTTTAACCAGCTGGTCCCCTCTGATCATGTTTAATAAAACCTCCAGGACAGATATAAAAAGTAATGGGGATATTGGGCACCCCTGTCGTGTCCCTTTTTCAATAGCAAATTCTTCAGTAACCACATTATTTACAATCAATTTTGCTTTTTGTTCAGAATAAATTGCACCTATACCATTCTCAAAACCTTGGCCTACCCCCATCCCTTGGAGATTCTTTTTCATAAAGCTCCAAGAAATATTGTCAAAGGCTTTCTCCGCATCCACAAATATTAATACTGCCTTGGTATTAATATTAACTTCTAATAACTCCATAATATCTATTATATTTCTCACATTGTCTGACAGATGTCTTCCTGGAAGAAAGCCCGCTTGGTCTTTATGAATCTCCCCCACCAAAACTCTTTTCAGTCTTTTTGCCAAAATGTCTGCAAAAATTTTGTAATCCACATTGAGTAGTGATATAGGGCGGTAGTTCTTAATCTGGTTCTTCTCAGTCTCTGATTTTGGTATAAGTGTAATATTCGCTTCTTTCCATGATTCAGGTGCCTTCTTCCCCTCTAAGATTTCGTTACAGACCTCCTTCAACGGTTGTATAAGCCATTCTTTCAAAACTTTGTAGTATCTGGAGGTTAGTCCATCAGGTCCTGGAGATTTTCCCAATTGCATAGTTTGAATGGCTCCCGCGATTTCTTGATCAGTTATCTTCTGGTTCAAAATCACTTTACTTTGTTCAGAAATTTTTTGTAATCCATATTTTTTAAGAAATTCTTCTATTTCTTTTTCTTTCACCGGCCCTTGTGCATAAAGTCTCCTGAAATAACTCTGAAAACAGTTTCTAATCTCATTTGGTTTATAAATGTTCTTTCCCTCAACTTCTAGATTTGTAACCGTATTTTGTTTTTGTCTCTTCTTCAGTTGCCATGCCAGAAGTTTCCCACATTTATCTGCTGATTCAAATGTCTTTTGTCTCATTTGTTTTATTTTCCATTCTATCTCTTGATTCATCAATTCCATATATTGGCTCTGGTAAAACTTAATTTCTCTCAAAATTTCATGTGACTTTGGTTTGGATCTCAATTTTTTTTCTCCTTCTTTTATCTTTTCCAAAATCTTATCTTTCTTCTCATTCTGTCTCTTCCTTTTTATAGCATTCTGTTGTATTAAAAATCCTCGCATAACGGCTTTGCTTGCGTCCCAAATTACTCTTTTTTCCACTTCTGTTCTCAGATTTATCTCAAAGTAGTCCTTTACCACTTTCTGGGCCTTTTTATACACCTCTTCATCTCTAAACAGGGAGTCATTCATCCTCCATCTAAAGGAGCCAGCTGTTGTTGGGTTCATCTCCATCTTTACAGCGTTATGGTCGGAGCAAGTCTTTGGGCAGATTTCCACTTTCTTAATCTTTGATGCCATCCCACTAGTTACCCATATTTCGTCAATTCTGGTCCAAGTCATTTTTGCCTCAGAGAAGAAAGTTCCCTCCCTCTCAAGAGGGTTCCTTGTTCTCCAAATGTCAATCAGGTTCATATTGTCAGTCATTTCAAAAAAAGTCTTTGGTAGTCTCCCATCCTTGGAGACCACCTGTCTTTGTGCTTTGTCCATGTTTGTAGAGACCACTCCATTCATATCTCCCATCAAAATTACATTATAGTCCAAATAGTCCATTAATGTCTCATGCAATTTCTTGAAAAATTCTGACTTCCCTTCATTCGGTGCATAAATTCCTATTATCAGTAATTTTTCTCCTTGAACTTGAATTTCGATTGCCAAATACCTTCCTTGTTCATCTTTAAAAATTAATTTGGGGGCCAACTTTTCCTTTGCATAGATCACCACTCCTCTTTTCTTCACTTTGTCCGATGAAATAAATTCCTGTCCTAATCTTTTATTAATAAGTAATTTTCGGTGTACTCTAGTCACGTGAGTTTCTTGTAAACAAATCAAGTCCAAATGTTCTTTTTTTAAAATGTGAAAAACCTCACGTCTTTTCCTAGGAAGATTAAGTCCATTACAATTCCAGCTTAGAAATTGCAGAGACATCTTGTTGTTTACTTAATTGTTCCTCCAACTGCTCCAAGCAAGTCTTCTTCTGTTGGTGTTTTAAGCCCAAAAGATAAGTTTGAAATGTCTGGTAATTCTGTTAGGTCTGTAGGTTCCACTGTTTCCTTCAAAAGGTCCTCCTCGTTCCTTTCCAAGAATTGTTCTTTATCTTGCACTGTTTTTATTTTAATTTTCTTTCCTTTGTAATTGAAAGACAGGCCTTGTGGGAACTCCCACCTGAATGGTATGTTGTTCTTTCTCAATAGAGTGACCAAATCCTTGTAATGGGTCCTCACTTCCAAAATATATTTAGGAATATCTTTGAATATCTGCACACGGGAATCTTCAATCTCAAGAGCTCTTTGAAAATGTAAATTTAATATCTTATCTCTCTCCTCCTGAGATCTCAAAGTTATCAAACAGTCTCTTGGGCTCTTTCTGTTTTGTCTCCTGCCCAGTCTAAAAGTGGTTATTATCTTGAATTCCTCTTCTTTCAAATTGTCCTGCCAAAATTCCAGAAACTCTTTTGTAAGAAAGTCTATCAAATTGTCCTTTTCACTTTCTGGGATCAGCCTCAATCTCAAATTCCTATTTTTCCTCTGTAGTTCCAGCAAAGACAGGGCCGCATCATGCTCTTCCAGCTTTTTGCAGACTGGTACTAACTTTTCCTGTGTAGTTTCTGCAGAAGTTTTTGCCTCTTCTGCAGAAGTTTTTGCCTCTTCAGCGATCTTTCTAGTTGTCTCATTTTCTTGAACCAATTTGTTTATTGACTCTGTATTTAAATCCAATTTTGTTGACAATTCTTTCAACTGTTTAGAGTTTTCCGTACTCTGCTTTGTAAGCGTTTCCAGAGCTTCATTTATTTTGACTAATGCCTGTGCCACTGGATCCATAGATAAAGTTGTAGCCACGCCTGCTGCAGCTGAAGTTGAGATAGAACCCCTTTTTTCTGAGCAGCTTTACTCTTAGCTCTTGTTGTTATCTCTTCTGCTGGGCCACTCATGTCCCAAGGTCGTTCCCACGGGAATTACTTTCAGATGGAAAACTCCACAAGCCTGTTCCTTACAGTGAAAATAATAACTATTTCCCTGCAACCCTCTAGAGGGAGCAGTCCGAAGTTTCAAATACAAAGAAACAAGGGTTCCCTTCAAAGGTAACAAAAGTAACAACCAATTGTCCAATATTTCCCAAATGTTGTCAAATTGTAACTTTCCAGAGTGCCAGACTTGTAGCAAATAAGTTCTTTACTTGTTGTAAAAAGGCAAAGCACCAACTTTGTAACAAGTCTCTAATGACAGTTCTCAGTCCCGGTGGCTCACTTTCCAGGCAGTCCTCCCCAAGGGTTCAAAACGGCAGAAAATTCCCCTTCTATACTTCTTTCATGCAGGTGATGCAAATCAAAAGTCTCCCCCCCCGCCCCTGCCTGCTAAGGGGGGGATTTAAGTCCAATGTCTGAGTCCGTCAATTTTAAAGCTGCTTCCTGTCAAATTGCAGCTTCCTATTTCGTTGCTTTAGTTAACATGCAGTCCGGGGAAGGCAGACTTCCTTACTTTTTACCTTCTCCGTTTTCAGCCAATTTCCAGGTATTTTCTTTTAAAGTTGTTGTTCAGTCTTACTCACGGATAATCCAATTAAATTCCAAATGTCAGGAAGGAATCGGCGCTCTCCGTCAATGGCGATGCGGCTTCACTCCACGGGCTGGGTAGCGGCTCTCAGCACCGCGCTCCCCGATGCCGCTCCGGAGCCTTTAAAAAGGCTCCTTTGCAGTGAGGGGGGGCGCTTAAGGTGCCCACCGAGCCTCCGTGCTCTCAGGCTTCCGCGCCTGAGATTTTAGGGGTCCCCGCTTCGCCGTAGCGGTCAGACCCGAACTCGTGGAGCAGTCTCCCTAAGCGGAGCTCAGCGGGAGACCGCCATTGAGCGCTGGCGCCAACCGGAAGTCTCGAGCTCATTGTCTCGCGCCCTAGCTATGTGAAGGGGTTTCTGGGGAAGGCGAGATCCGTAGCGAATTTCCCCCTCGGAAATTCCGTATAGCATATTCTTAGAAAAGGGGGGGGGGAGAAAAAAGGAGGGGGGGGAGAAAAGACTGAAAGGGAAGAAAGGTTTCCTCTGTTCCCCTCCACTCTTCCAAAATAATTCCGAGCTGAGGTGCAGAGCTCTTTCCTCCCTTGTGACCTCCCCACCCTCCTCATCCTCCCTTCCACATAACTGGCTGTGTCACCTTGCCTGCCAATCATACCTCCCTTTGAACTGAAGCAGAGTTCCATCCCTGTTTGTGCCAGTTCTGGAGTCTAAAAGCCGAGGACCTAAATCAGCCAAAGGAAAATGACACCCTTCCTACCCACACAAAAATGCAACTTTCATTGGTCTGTTTGCTACTGGACGTGGTCGCCAAGCTTGGCCAAAGGGGTTTGTTTTTTTCTTTTGTTTTAAGAAGCGAAGCAATAGCTCATTTGCTTGCTAGTGTGGGAGTCTGCAATTCTTGGTGTTCCAGGGCTTTTTGCAAGTTGGAGTTGCCTCCAGTCCACCCCGGATGTAAGAACAGTCCTTCTGGATTAGACCAATGGATGATCTAGTCCAGCACCTAGTTCCCCATAGTTGCCCAGCAGAGGCTCACAACAAGCCCATAAGCAGGACCTGAGTGCAATGGCCCTCTCCCACTCATATTCCCAAGCAGGGCCGGACCTCTGATGAGCCAGAGTGAGGCAGCTGCCTCAGGCGGCCGATGCTGAGGTGAGGGGATTGAGCTGGGAGTGGCCTGTGGCCTGGCCTGTACCCCTATGTTAGCTGACTGCTCTCAAGTGCAGGGAAAGCTCCTGTCCTTTCCAAAGTACTTGGAAGAAGATTCAACAGTCAATCCAATTGGCTTCAGTACAGGAAAGATTTTGGGGTGTTTTACTGTTTTGGATGTTTCAATTTGCTGGCAGCGCCCAGAATGGCTGGGGCAACCCAGTCCGATGGACAGCATAGAAATCTCAACGTTGAATTTGTCTGATTTCCTTTCAGAGCCATTCAAGTTGGTACTTTTCAGCACCTATGGGTGTAGTGGCATCTGGACCATGGACCTCTCAGCTGGTGACTTGTGGGAGTCAGTCTGCAGCTCACCACACCTCAGCCAGTGGGATGTATCACCAGAGATTACAGAACCCCAGCCGAGTCTTCAGAGATGTCATGCTCTCAGCAGAACAGCTTCTTCCAGAGCAGTGGCGGAGCAGGGTGGGGGCGGTCCGCACTGGGTGTCATCCTGCGGGGGGGGGGGGACACATTCACTGTAGGCTTGGGAAGCTGGGGGTCGTGGGTGGGCGCTCCCGGCTGGAGGAGGCAGGCAGGGGAGAGGACGAGAAGGAGGCAGGTGAGCAAAGAACGGAGGGGGGCAGGAAGGGAGAGGAAGGAAGCGGGATCGGTGGGTGCGCCTTTCATTCTGCCTGGAAGACCAGCGCCTACAGCTGGACTACCAAGTGGATTGAAAGGGTCACTTTGGGGGCAGCGCTGCAAATGCAGAAGGGATCTTGGCCAGTTTCTAAAAAGGGAAAGTAAGTTTCCCTCTGACAAACGCTTTCTGCCTCCCCTCTGCAAAGCTCCACATGTTTCCGCCCCACCCTGTCCTCAGCCAACCCCCCACTTAGAAGCCACTCTTGGGTTATTGACTTCTGTGTGCTTGTGTATCTGTGTCTCCCGTGTGGGGTTCCTCTCTGCGTAAAGTCTTCAAGCTGTGCCTGTGTGCGCCTGACAAATCTGCCCCATTGCCTTTCCCTCGTCAAAATTTATCTTTCCCCCCACCTCCAGTCTCCGTTGTTGTGTGTCCTGGCTGAGAGGAAAAACAGAAGACGGGGGGCCATCGGTCAGGGATAGTCTACTTGAGATTCCTGCATTGCCCCAGGGGGTTGGCTTGATGACCCTCAGGGGTCCCTTCCAGCTCCACTCTTCTCTGGTGCAGGCTTGTGCAGAGTTTTAGGTACAAGTTGGGTGCAAGGGGTGCAGCCCATCTTATGCACCGCCGGCTCGGGAAGAAGTCCCACTGATCATGATGAGACTCGCAGGCGAGTAGATTGCTGCTGTGCAGGCCTGCTGTTGAAATCAATGTTTTCCTTTTCAGAGCATGGTGAAATCCCCATGACTAAAACCTCCCTTTCCGTAGTTTCTGTCAGGAGTTCAGCCTACACTCGAGTAGCACCTTGGCAGAGACACGTGCCCGACTGGCATGTTCCCTCCCTCCTGGTCGATCGTTTGGGAGCTTCATAAGCTTTCTTCAGCCCGAACATCACAGCGAACGATGCCAAGTGACACCGGCACACTTAGGGATCCGCAGAGTTTGTGCATCATGTGTGACAGACCTTAGCAATTCAGCATTTTGGCTAATCGGCTTTATTTACATATCAACACAGACACGGAGCACTGCAACATGGCTCCCTCTCTCTCGAGCATCAAACAGCAAAGAGAAAAAGAACAAAGGACAATAGTCCCACTTCGCGGAACACAGGAACACAAACATCCTGTCGCCGTCACTTCCCACTCTGTGGAGTCAAAACATAGACAACAATCCCATGACTGCAATCATGGAGCTGGAATTCTAACAGATTCAAGCACTCCTACAGGTTCCGCAGAATATCTGTACTGCATGGTTTAGTGTGGCAGCACCTGCCCTTTGGAACTCCCCGCCTCTTGCAACAAAGCACGTGCCTTTGCTAGACGCTTTTCAGGCACCTGCTAAAAGCGTTCTTGTTGAGGCAAGCATACCTAGAAGCTTAGGAAGTTGAAGTAATTTTCATCTCTTTTAATATTTTAGCTATTGTATGTTTTAAAGTAGGATTGCTAATTTTTCTTGATTTGACTGCTGTGGTGGTTTTTTGTTTTTTGTTTTGGTAAACCACTTTGCAGGCTTTTTAAAATAAATTTTATTAAATAAAGAAGTAATGTCATAAGGCTTTACTGCTCCTGGCAATATATCATTCAGAATGTTCAAGGAGCTCATTCTTCGATCTTTCCCTGAAAGGAAGCCCTTTGATTTTGGGAAGTTTGTAAATACCAATTTTTTGGGATTTAAAGTCAAGTTCCAACATCTTGCCTGAGTAAAGGCTTGCCCATCTTGTATAATGTTGTCATTGCGATTGGGCATTGCATCGTCCCCATTTCTCTGTTTGCTAAGCGGTTTGCTGCTTTCATTGTTAGGGACCACTTCACTCCCAGATTCTAGCTCACTGAGTGAACTGTTACCAGAGCTGTGGGACGTTGCTTCCATCCTCCCATTTAGTTCTGAACTATGGCTCGGAGATGCCATCTTGGCCATTAGCTGTGGCGATGACTTCTTTTTCCCCTTCCTGCCTTTCTCTTTTTTATCTCGTGCAGCAGATTTGTTTGAGTCCGATGGGAGTAGATTAAATAATTTCTGCCATTGTTTATGTCGGCTTATCTTTACTTTCCTTGTTGCTTTAATATTCTTAGTTTTCTTTTCCGTGGCTTTTGGTCTATTTTTTTGCAATTTCTTGGTTGTTACTGCTTGTCTCATCTTCACAGGTTCATCTGGGTTCTGCACAAGCTCATCTGGTTTATGCACTTGGGGTGCATCAGTTGCTGTTGTCTCTTTTGGTTGGGGAATAAAATTTTCCACAAGGGTCAGCAATAACCCATTTGTTATTGACAAGTAATTTTTTATGTTGAAAAGGTCTATATTTATATCTTGGAGGTGGGCCTGAAAATGGCCATCACTCGGTTCAGTTTGAGTATATTTAGAAGTGGGCGCCTGGTCTTGGTGGCGTGTTGTTAATTCTGCCAGGGGCCGCTGATTACAGGTGACAGAAATATTTTCCTCAAGTTTCTCTGCTAGAGCTAGCTCTTGCGCCAAGCTTCTTGGGGAATTTGTATTTCCAGAGTTTTGTTGAAGCTCTTTGAGGTAATGCGACCGTTCGAGATAAGTAGGGGGGGGAGGAGTGACTTCGTCAATAATTAGTTCAATTTGTTCGCTCAAGCATTCCTCTCTCTTAGGGAAATAGTTTATAATTTTACTTTGTCTCTTTCCGGGTCCCGGGGGGCTAAGTGGCATATCTGGCAAGATACCCAACTCCTTACATATCTTTCTGGTGAGAACCATGTTGGGTAGTTGTCTTCCAATTAGAAAGCCAGTTGTCCCCAAGTGTTTCTACCTAATTTGTAGGACCGATGGATGAATGTGGGAATATCTGCAGCTTTCTCCTGCTTACCTCATCAGCAAGCACTGATTCTCAATATGTTTCTTTGGTGGAGCAGGAAAAGGGAGGAAGGGAGGAAGGTTTGAGAGGTCTTCCGTCAGCTTCCAGTGTCCTTTTGCTGATAGAAGCTGATAGAAGCTGGGGGTTAATTGATATAAGGTGAAGGATGGTAATTATTTTCCAAGCCGAGCCTCTTTATCAGCCTGCTTTGCTGAAGACGGTCTTACTCGCACAGGCGGGACTCGAAGGGGACTTGCTTCAACCCTTTTTCGGTATTTCAGATCACCCACCTTGAGTTTTCCTTTCCAGTGACGGGGGATCCCTTCACGGCAGGGGAGTCAGGCCAGACCTCTTCCCTTCCCCACTCATTCGTTTCAGGAGATTACTCAGCTCCACAGCACCAGATGCACAGCGGGGGGTGCGGCAAGGCAGCAAGGCTAAAGCTCGAGTCAGGAGGTAAAACAATAAAGCAATAAAAGCCCAGAGGGGTTTAAAAAACTACTTAAAACTGCTTGAAACCTATTCTAAAACAATAAAACAATAAAAGCCAGAGGGGGTTAAAGAAAAAACTACTTAAAAACTACTTAAAACTACTTAAAACTTAATCTAAAAGCAGACGAAGTTAACTAAGCTACTACCTTCGTCGCCATCTTGGACCATATCCAATCCAACTCGCATCTTCAACATCATAATGTCCATGCGAAGGAATAAGGCCCCCGGCCCAGACATGGTCCCGTTGGACCTTTTCCTGACTGATCCTATTTGGTGGAGCGAACAGCTGACTCCTGTATTCACCGCTATTTCCTCCGCCCTAGACATCCCCGACTCCTGGAGAGAAGCTATAATAGTTCCGATCTTCAAAGGCGGCCAGCCAAACAGCCCTAGGAACTATCGCCCCATTAGTTTATTATCTATTCCGGGAAAAATATTTGCCGCTGTTTTACTGGAAGAACTTCTTTCATGGGTCCAGGAGAGGAACATACTACCGCTAGAACAGATTGGCTTCCGAAAGTCAGCATCAACCATGGACCACTGTCTAACTCTTTATCACCTTGCCAGTAAATACACTGCACCAAGGCAAGGCCACTTATTTGCCGCTTTCATGGACCTGGAGGCCGCCTTTGATTCCATTCCTAGGCAGAGATTATGGTCCAAACTTGCCCGTCTGGGAATTGATCCACACCTTCTCTCCCTAATTATTTCCCTTTATTCAAACACCACAGCTTGCGTCCGAAGTGGTCCCAACGGCTCCCTTACCACCCCATTCCCAACGGCCAAGGGCGTCCGACAAGGTTGTCTCTTGGCCCCTTTACTGTTTAATCTCTATCTTCATGATGCAATTTCCCCTTTGAAGCTAGCAACTAAGTATCCACCTCACTTAGCAGGTCACCCCGTTGCTTCCCTTTTCTATGCAGATGATGCTGTCATCTTATCCAGAACAGCTGCGGACCTAGCAAATGCAGTTAATGCATTTATCGCCTATTGTAAGGCGGAAGCTCTTAATATTAATTATAAAAAATCGAAAGTCCTTCACTTCACTCGTTCTCGCAAACTCAAGCTGGAGCCGCTTAAGATCACAGGTGGCTACTTAGAAAAGGTAAAAGCCTTTAAATATCTAGGCTTAATATTCACTTATAATCTCTCCTGGACTACCCATCTACAATCTGCCTTTTTCGCCGCAACCACGACCTCCAATGCCATTGTCCGATTTTACCACCAGAAGGGCGGCAAACACCTTCCAGCAGCAATTCAAATATTTAATGCCAAAGTTGTTCCTAAACTATTATATGGCTGTGAAGTATGGACTACAGCAATATCAGGTAACTTGGATCGCCCACTTCATATGTTTCTGAGATCTCTTTCCGGTGTCCCGAGATGTGTCTCAGGTGCAGCCCTACGACTTGAGTTCGCCCAGCCCTCAATTGTAAAACGAGCATGGTGTCGAGCCATTTCCTATAGCTCCCACCTACTAGCATCGGATGCTCGAATCAGAGGTGGTTTTTCCAATCTGATCCTAAGAGATATTCATAATTCCCCTTGGAAAACTACAATTAACCTCAAACTCCGCTCTCTTTTTAATCTGAATTGCAAAACTGTTCTTAAATTAGAGTGTATCAGTCCGGCGGCCCTACCTTCAATTAAAAAGAAGTTACAGCTACTTGACTTCTCTAACACAGCTGCCGATGCAAGAGGGCCGTGTTCAGGCCTAGCCCTAGCTATTCCTCCCCCTGAAGGAATCCCTCTATACTGCTTCACAATTTCTTCGGAGGCTAAGCGAAGGGCCTTTACTTGTGCCCGTCTCAACTGTTTTCCTACAGCAGTTCTGTCGGGTCGTTATTCCAGAGTCCCCATCGCAAACAGAACATGCAACTGTAATGTCTCGGCCCTGGAGACTATGGAACATGTAATGCTCTTCTGTCCCAACTGGACAGATGAAAGATCTCGGTTTTTAACTCCTCTCATGAACAAGCTTCACCTCCCAATCCAGCCCTGGATAGTGTCCCTCTTTTTGCAAGATTCTGATTGTTGGATCACCGAGATGACAGCTAACTTCCTGCTCAGTGTGATGAAGAGGAAAGCTGCACTGGCTTCGTTTTCGACACCACAGCTGTAGTCGATACTCTGCACAATCGGATGAAGTTCCAGGTAGCTTTGTAGTGCAAGGACAATGGAGCTAGGACAAATCTGAGGAGCTGAAGGACCCCTTTAATGATCCTCCTCCAGCCTCAGCAGTTTTTTGTCCTTTTATTCTTGAACTATCGGTCATTTGATGTTTTAAATCCCCTGTTGTTTCTGTTATCTCCTCCCCCCCCCCTTTGGGTATTTGCCCAGGACGATGTCTGCCTTTGCCTCCCCACCCCCATTTTATGTTATGCTGTTATTTCTGTGTATGTCATGCTATGGCCACACGGCTAATGCAATAAAATCTATATATATAAATAAAGAAGCAATAGTAAAGGGAAAGGGACCCCTGACCATTTGGTCCAGTCGTGACCGACTCTGGGGTTGCGGCGCTCGTCTCGCTTTACTGGCCGAGGGAGCCGGTGTACAGCTTCCAGGTTATGTTGCTAGCATGACTAAGTCGCTTCTGGAGAACCAGAAGAGCAGCGCACGAAAACGCCGTTTACCTTCCCGCCGGAGCGGTACCTATTTATCTACTTGCACTTTGACGTGCTTTCGAACAAAGAAGCAATACATAGAACTAATAATAGAAATATATACGAAAATATATACTCCCCCCCCCACACATTTTCTTTATTTTTCCTTCTCCTCCTCC
Organism: Podarcis filfolensis; assembly: GCF_964270895.1. NCBI lineage: Eukaryota > Metazoa > Chordata > Lepidosauria > Squamata > Lacertidae > Podarcis > Podarcis filfolensis. The sequence goes on from NC_139619.1 coordinate 9,810,979, forward strand.
TGCTGCTGCTCCTCCTACTCCTCCTCCTCCTCCTCGTGTTCCTCACCTGAAGGAAAAGCCAAAGAACTACCATTAAAATTGGTGCCTGGTATGTGCAACCGTATGCTGTATTTTTATTCTTTTTGGCAAGAAAATGGGCACACAAGGAGGCAGCAAACCTTTGTGCCCTTCAGAGGCACATGCGCAGTCTGCTACTGGCCTCTGGTCTCCTGCGCATGGGGTGGGGGTGGGGGGGAGGCCACCCCTTCCACGCAGCGAAGGCGACCCTGGCATGGCTACCAGCTGCCCACAAAGGCGCACTGAACTGGGCTCCAGACTGTGGTGGGACTCCCCTAAGCCCCAGCCAACATGGCCAGGGCTCATCATGGATGATGGGACTTGAAACCCAACATCATTGGGAGGGAGGGCCATGTGAAGACAGGATTCTCAAAAATACCTCTGGCTTGTGGCTCCTGGAGTGTTTCTGGCAACGCCTGGAGTTTCTCTTCAAGCTCCCGGAGCTTCACACGTAATACTTCAGCTTTCTTAAATACTGTTTCAGCTCCATGCCACACCTCATCCAAAATCGCTGCTTTAACTCAGAAAAAGAAGGGAGCATCTGTGCATGTCATTCCGGTCAAGTTGCACCAAAGTGGGACTTGTTCATCTGAGCTCCACAAGCTGGTTTTTTTAATTGTTTGACTGGGGTTGTTTGTTGGTTTTTCTTTAATTTGGGGCAAGGCCTTTTTATGTGCCCTTTCAATCCCCAAGAGCCAGCACTGTAAATCAGTTTTAAGGGAGTCTTAGAAGCACAGCTGCCACCCCCCCCCACCCCCACCCCCCAACATCATCAGCAGTTACACATAAAGGCTTTTAAAACTTATTTAATATCATTTTTAAAAAGTTAACCTTGTAATTCCTAAATCATTTTAAACACTTTGAAATACTTTCTAAAATTCTGCTTTTTAACTTTTATGTAAATGATGTAATAAAGGAACCCAAATGGCCAGATATTTCGCTGTTTCAGTTTTATCCCATAATGTATCCATTTTGCTACATGCCAACAATACGGTGTTGTTAGCACAAACATTCTGAGCGTCTGCACATCATTCTGAGCATCTGCACATGCGCGAGCAGCGAAACCTGGAAGTAACCCGTTCTGTTACTTCCGGGTCGCCGCGGGACGCAACCTGAAAAGACGTAACCTGAACTGAGCGGAACAAGAGGAATGACTGTATTTGAGGATTTGCTTCTCTGATAGGAGTACTGGGTCTCATCAGATGACAGCCTCGGCCTTGAAGGCATCAAGATCTGCACAAGCAATTCTTAGCTTTACCAGAACTGAAGGCGGCAATGGGATTGCCCCTGCTCCGAAAAGATATACAGTGGTACCTCGGAAGTCAAACGGAATCCATTCCAGAAGTCTGTTTGACTTCCAAAACATTTAGAAACCAAGGGATTTGACGATAAAAAATCAAAATTTCACATAGATATTATAGAAAGCAAAAATAAAACAATGTCCAAAATATATGAGTTATTATTAAATTGGTATACTAAAGATGAAGAGGTGAAGGAGGTTATGATTAAATGGGCCATAGACTTTGGTTATAATATAGAATTAGAAGTCTGGCAAGAATTATGGAATGTGAACTTAAAATTCACGGCTTGTACGGCATTACAGGAAAATGTATGGAAAATGATATACAGGTGGTACCTCACGCCGGTAAAACTGGCAAAGATGTACAGAATGAAAAATAACAAATGCTGGAAATGTGGAGAGGTAGAAGGAGATCTTTTCCATATGTGGTGGAATTGCAGTAAAGTGAAAGGCTTCTGGGAATTAATTTACAATGAGCTTAAAAAAATGTTTAAGTATACTTTTTTAAAAAAAACCGAAGCCTTTCTACTGGGACTAGTTGGAAAAGATGTTAAAAAGAAAGATAAAAACTTATTCCGGTATGCCACAACAGCAGCAAGGACTATGTTAGCCCAGAATTGGAAAACAGAAGTAATACCAACTATTACTGAATGGCAGGTCAAAATGATTAATTATGCGGAACTGGCTAGAATATCGGGGAGAATGAAAGATCAGGATGAACAAAAGTTTTATGAAAATTGGAGTAAATACTTGGATTATATAAGAGATAGCTGTAAATCTGTAAAGACACTGGCAGGATTTGACTAACTTCAACAGCTTATGATCAAATAGATAAATGTATAAAATACGTGACTGTCAGGGAATCAGGAGCAGGAGCACTGGGGAGAGAGGAATTGGAGAGCGAAGGGGAAGAATCCGAGGGCAGCGTAGGGGAGTATGACAGTGGCCCGAGAGATTCTATGAGCTTCTCCAGCGAATCAGAAGATTCCCAGAAGGGGGCTCCGATGGTCAGGGCAAGGGGGGTCCCAGGGGGGACGCACCAGAAACAAGGAGCCAGAGGGGAACCCCAAAGCAGCAGTGGAGGATCGGGACCAGTTTCCCCACCAGAGCGTAGTGGGGGGGAAGAGTCACATGTGTCAGGGCCAGCGTCTCCTCCGGAGGGGAGGGAGAGTGAGTCAGGGCTGACCACGCCTCCATCGGAGAGTGGGGGAATGGAGGGGAGGTCAGTTGCAGCTAGCCCACCCGAAGGGGGAAGCAGTGACAGCAGCAGTGAAACGGTTAGGAGGAAAACTGCTGGCTGGGCGCGCGCGCCAAGTTCAAATGTACAGGCGCGGGACAGCAGGAGACCCGGATGGGGAACCAGCTCCTAAAGCCCGCCGGAGGGAGGGAGAAGGCTCAGGGGAATCAGCGTCAGAAGAGGCTAGGAAGGGCGAGACCCCGGCGGGCAGGCGGACCCAGAGGAGGAAGGAGCAGCGGAAAAGGTGGAGCAAGGCGAGGGTCTTAAATTGGTGTACAGGGGGAGGAGATTCAGAAGGGTCATCAGCGGTCAAAAGCTTGAGACGTGGGGCTGCGCGCTGCGGCTCTGGAAGTGAAACTGAACTTCAATAAAGACTTTTTGTATTTAACAACAAAGCAGCGTTGGTCCTTTGTGAGCTGGGACCTTGGGCAGCTCTGACAGTGACATAATGAAAATATATGATACTTACTGAAGGGGAGGAAGGAAGTCCAAAGCTCAATAGAGCTAATGTTATGTATGAGATGTATTAATACAATGAATGTATTGGAATGTATGTTTGATGAAAACTAATAAAAATTTAAGTTGGGGGGGAAAAAAACATTCAGAAACCAAGGCACGGCTTCCGATTGGCTGCAGGAGCTTCCTGCACTCAATCCGAAGCCGCGGAAGCCCCGTCGGACATTTGGGCTCCAAAGAACATTCACAAACCGGAACACTCACTTCCGGGTTTGTGGCGTTCGGGAGCCAAAACATTCGAGTCGCAAGGCGTTTGGGATCCAAGGTACGACTGTATTGGTAAGGCGCCCCCACAGGTAACATGGGGCGGGGAGGAGAACGATAGGAGGGGATCGGGAGAGACAGGGAAGCCCGGAGGGAACGCCCCACCTAGCCCAGCTCCGACCCCAAGCCAATATCACCAGCGGCTGGAGCAAAAGAGCAGAGGAACCGTGCACCGGGGACTGGCTGGGGGCTAGAAGAACGCGGCGTGGACCCTCCCCTGCCAGTGCAGGGGGACACAGCAAAAACCATGCTTTATTTTATTTAGTTTATTTTCAGTCCATTTCTTATCAGTATTTTAAAGCCCTATGAAGCCAGGTAGGCGGCCTGAACCATTGGAGCCCATTTCCTGGAACGGCCGCCTCAGCCCTGATCTAGGGACCCAACACCAAGCCCTGGGGGTCCCACAGGAGAATTAAAACTGCCCCTTTTTCTTGTTCCCTTCTCTCTCTCTCTCTCTCTCTCTCTCTCTCCCTCCCCCCCTCCTCCTCCTTCTTCTTTAGTTATACACACAACCCTCCCTTTTTTATTAATACATTATTACTCATTATTCATCCATTTCTATTCACTTCTTACTCATTTACTCATTTTTATTATTATTACTCATTTTTTCTTTTTTTTAAAAAAGGTTTTTTTAAAATTTCTCATTAATGAATTCTACATATACCGTATTTTTCGCTCTATAGGACGCACTGGAACATAGGACGCACTGGACCATAGGAGGGAGAGAACAAGGGAAAAAAAAATTTCCCCCCTCTCTGCTAAACGTCCCTTCAGCGAATCGGCAGGAGAAATGGAGCCCCTTCCATTTCTCCTCCCGCTTCGCTGAAGGGGCGCTGCACAGAGAGGGAAACTGTGCAGCGCCTCTCCAGCGAAGCGTAGCCTGGAGAGCAAGAGGGATCGGTGTGCACTGACCCCTCTCACTCTCCAGGCTTCAGGCGGCTATCCGCAAGCCTTCGGAGCGCAGAATTCCATTAGCCTTTACATTTTTAACTTTGGACTCTTATCTGCAAACTCCCAACCCCACCTCCCCACCTTAACACTGGGAGGGCCATGTCCCTGGAATTTGAGAAGACAGGATTCTCAAAAATACCTCTTCCTTGCGGCTCCTGGAGTATTGCAGGCAACGGCTGGAGGTTTTCTACAGGCTCCTGGACCTTCATAGGCAATACTTGATCATCATTAAGTACTGTTTCCGCCCCCGTCTTAGGGCTATTGGGCGCCTTCTTCAGTATTTCAACATCCTGGAGAGGACAGACACTTCCTGCTAGACATTTAGTCCAGACATTTACAGAAGGCACAGAGGCACTGGTTGAAGAAGTTGGGAATGAGCAGACAGTGCTTTTGCTGAGAAGGAGCTCCACCCCAGGGTGCTAAAGAGCTCTTTCCCTGAATTGTTGGAACCCAATACTAAGAATTTGTCAAGAATGTATAACTTGCTGTTGAAATGGAATACACAAGATGAGATGGTTAAATCAGCTATGATTAAATGGGCACAAGACATTGGTCATGACATTATGTTTGCTGACTGGGAACAGTTATGGACTACCGGTATAAAATTCACGGCATGTAATGCCTTAAGAGAGAACATTATGAAAATGATGTACAGGTGGTACATGACCCCAGTCAAGCTTGCAAAAATCTATCATACGCCCAATAATAAATGCTGGAAATGTAAGGAAACTGAAGGTACTTTCTATCACCTTTGGTGGACGTGCCCAAGGATCAAGGCCTTCTGGGAAATGATCTATAACGAAATCAAGAAAGTACTTAAGTGTACGTTTCATAAGAAACCAGAGGCCTTCCTCCTGGGCATGGTAGGCCAATTGGTGTCAAGGAAAGATAGGACGTTCTTTATGTATGCTACAACAGAAGCAAGAGTTCTTTTAGCAAAGTATTGGAAGACACAAGAACTACCCACGCTGGAAGAGTGGCAGACGAAGGTGATAGACTATATGGGACTGGCTGAGATGACTGGCAGAATCTGTGACCAAGGGAAAGAGACGGTGGAGGAAGATTGGAAGAAATTTAAAATTTATCTTAAGAACTGTTGTAAAATTAATGAGTGTTAAAATGTTATGGGTAATGTAAAACAGAATTGCAGTGACAAATAATTGGGTAAGAGAAAAAGGATTAAAGAAAGTGAATTATAAGTAATTGAAATTAGGAGTTGCTGGGAAAATTTAAAACAGGGATGCAGAAAAGGGAGGCATGGGGAAGTCGTTGAAACAAGGTTTAAGAAAAAGAGGATATGAAGTTATACGTGTTTGTATGTTTGTTTGTTTGTTTGTGTACTGTCAGCTGTGTTGTGTTTTGATATATGTTGGAAAATCAATAAAAAATTATTAAAAAAAAATAATAAAGAGCTCTTTCCCTAGCCTGCAGGTGCCAGAAGGCCAAGCGCTGGTGTTGCAGTGGTGGTACTTCAGAGGAGTATGAGAAAAGGCTGCTCTGGATTCTGGGTATATAAATGGCCTTGCCTGAAGCTGTGGGTTGTGCTCTGCATTAGCAGAGAGGCTCTACTTAGTTGCAAATGAAGCACATTTCAGTTCTTATAGAAACCGGTGTTTCCATGCATGCTTGTTCAGGAACTCTGTGAACTAGACAGCCGCTGTTTTAAACTGGCCCTTTTTCTGGCAGGTTAAACGATTAAAGTTGACTTGATTAACTTCATCCGCCAACTACCCTTCTAAGCAACCAGAGCAATTACAAATCAAAGGCTCTCCAACCGTGCGCTATCCCTATCTGCAAGCAAGCTCTCCCACAAAGTGTTCTATGAGACACATGAGCCAAATCGCCGAGGAGACAGTTTTTTAGCTGCCTGTCATTCATACGCTTTATACGGAAAGGATTTCAGGGGCAGATGCTCTTTTTCTGCATGGAGGGTGGGGGTTTCCAAAGGAGCACTATTCAGACCTGCATTCATGGCTTATGAGTCGTAGCCGTGTGACAACTGCACCTCATGCTGATGTGTTGAAGGGCTGATGTTGCACTTCCAGGTAGAAGAGCTCGTTGGCATTATTTTAGGCTCTGTGTCAATTGACTTTGTGACATGATGGGGGGGGGTCTTATTTTTAGAGTATTTACCTGCAACCTATTATGTGGGAATCTCAAGGTACTTTACAACTTGGTCAGAAAATAGGCAAACATTGAAATGCAGCAGAATAAACAGGCCTACAGTAAAAAAATATCCTTCAAAGCCCATATTGGCTGGCAGCAGCATCCCCCCAAGTCCATGATGGATAAACACTTTCCCCACATGGAGCAGAATTGCACCCATGTTGGCAAAGGCCTCCTTTCTAGAAGGGGGAGCAGAGGCTGCCCCCACCCACTGCTCTCTTCTCCCAGGCATCTGAAGAGACAAACGGCTCCCCTTCTCTACCTGTGTGCCACAAGCCTGAATTGCAAGACAGTTCCCACTTTGGGGCAACAGGGAACAAACATGCAGAGGACGAGTTCTGAGGCTCCCCCAACAAAGCCATTTCCCTGGGCCCACCTGCCAGCCTGCTGCTGGCTGGCTGCCCACCCACAGGAAAACGGCACGATTCTCCCCACCAAGAGGACATAACAAGAAGATGGGGACTATAACATAGGACTTCCTAACTTGTGAGTTCTGATGAGCCGCTGCTGCTTCCCCAGTTTAAATGATGGCGGCTCAGGTGAGCCATTAAGCTAGAAGGAGGAAAAGGACCGACCCCGGGATGGGCTGTCTGCCTTCCTTTTGCCTTCCACCTCACGACATCCTTCCCCAGCCTGGTGCACTCCAGGTGTTCTGGGGCTCCATCTCTCACCAGGCCCAGGCGGTATGGCCAGGGGTCAGGGATGGGGGCAGTTGTCCAAAGCAGCTGGAGAGACTCAAGGAGGGCATTACAGCCTCAAAGCCCTTTCCCTACCTCTCAATCTGGACTTACCTGGCCTTGCCCCTGGCCGCCTTTAGCCAGATCAGCTGTGCTCGGAGCTGGGAAAGACCCCTCTGGAGACTTAGAGGTAGAGGAAACAGCCTGGGTCCCCTGGAGAGCACTCCCAAAGGAGATGCCCTCAAAGCTGATCATACTTTTCCTACTCCCAGACTGCAAGCTAGAGAACGTCGCTGCACACTGGTGACCCCTTCCCTGGGAAGAAGAAACCTCATCCAGAGATGGGAGGGAAGCACTTTGGCCAGTGCCATGGGGCCTTTCTTCGGAAAGCTGCTCGGGGACCTGCAATGGAGCACTGCCCAAGGAGGAGGAAATGTGGGAGGCCTGCTGGGAAGGCTGCTGGGACCCCGACTCTTCCTGGCTAAGGGAAGCAGCTCTTCCAGTGGTATCTCTGGGAACAGAGGGCATCAAAGTGAGCTGGCAATGAGAAGGCTCAGCCAGGTGGGAGCCGGAGGTCTCTGTGGTCGCACCCAGGGATTTGTTGGGCGAACTTTTCTTCTCCATTCTGTGGACACGAAGGCAAGTCTTCTGACCACTGTACCAGCTGGTTTCAAAGGCTATTTTTTATGAAAGCTTGAAAAACAAAGAAAACACAATATACAGAAACCAGTGTCAGATATCAAGCATTTTGAAAACATAAAAATGAAAAGAAACAGAAGACGAAAAGACTTCTGATTCCTTGTCTATCAGCTTAAAAAACTTATGCAAAACTCTTACTTCCCACCTGGGATGAGCCGCTTGGCACACTAATCTGAGCCGCTGGAGAAAGACTGGGGTGGGCGGCAAGTGGGAGGGGGAAGTCGTGCGCTTCTGTCCCTTGAAAAAAAAATGCCGATCCTCCCAGGAGGCAGCCTGCTTGCAGACAAGGGGGCTGGGCTGCCTCAAAGCCCATCAAGGCCACAGGCTGCTAGCATGACTCATCCCGGCTTTCTCATCTGAGGGGAAAGGATGCGCGGTCTTAAATGCTTAAATGCCTTGGCAACCTGGCTGAGCTACCTTGGGCCAGTCCTTGGGCAAGTCCTTGGGCCAGCTTAGCTTCCCTTACAGAGGGTTGTTCTGAAGATACACTCTGGCGGAGGAGGACGTCGGGTTGGGTGGGGGTTGCCAGGAGCAGCACGATGTCCCTCCAACCCCCGGCTTCCACTCTCCAGGCAGGCGCCCAGCGTGGCCAGCTAGCAAGGGCTCTTTCTTACTCCAGCCTTGGCATGCAGATCCCGGGTTCAGCCCCAGATCTCTGGAGCGGAAAGGCTCTTGGGCGTGAATATGAAAGGCAGCATCTGTCAGAATAGGTCATACTGAGCCAGTACAGATGAACGTGACTATTGGTTTGCTTTCTCTGCCTCAGAGGTGGCAGAGAGAGGCAGGGGAGAGACTCCGGCCTCTACAGAAGGCTGCACCCCTTTCCTCCATGTCCCCACCCCAACTCTTAGGACCAGAAGCAAGAGACAGCTTTGCTGAGCACGTGCCCCTTCCCAGGGAGATGCAACTCTGCACTACTGTTCCCTGAATTGCTCGGGAAGCAGCCATACTCCAGGCTCTTATTGTCACAGCCCTGCAGGATCAGACCAAGGCCCATCTAGTCCAGCTCTCAGCAGCCCAGCAGATGTCCAAGGGAAGCCCCAAGCAGACTCCAAATGCAGCCCCACTCTCCCCACTGGGGACGCCCGCAACGGGTATGCAGAGGTAGACTGCCTCTGCGGCTGGAGGTGCAACATGGTCTAACCCTCCATGAATTTGACGAATCCTCTCTTAAAGCCACCCCCCTCAGTGCCTCTGGAAGGAGGAAATTTCAGTGTCACTAGGCACTCTGTGTCTGGCCTGAATCTGCCAACATTCCTCTTTCTTAAAGAGATTCAGGTTCTAATATTATGAGGGAGAAAACATCGCTCTGCACCTTTCCCACATCATGCATACTTCTATGATGTCTCCACTTTCCCCCCTCTCCCAAAGCCCCAAAGCCTCCTACATTGTAAGCCTTCCTTACAGGGGAATCATCAGAACCACCTGTGCTGCAGAGCTTCTGGCTGAAAGGCGACTCAGGAGATTTGCAATGACTGCTGCAATGCACCCCTAATGATTCAGATTGTATCATTATAGCCTTATTGTGTTTATTTGTTGTTGATATATTAAATTTGTATAATCTTAAAAGCGGTGTGGCTGTGAGTACCATGAAGGGAGCCTGCACTTTGTGATTTGCCAGGGCACTACTGCAGGTTAGGAAGGAGGAAGAGGCAAAGATCATTTCCCCACTAAAACATGTTTGCACCCAGGGTGTTTCCAGACTGTCAGTATTTTGTGGAAGGGATTCAGGTCCAGCCCAGAACTTCAGCTTTTCCAATGAGAATGGATTAAAGCACTCTGACCATTCCCTTAGTAGAGTCTAACCACTGTGTTAAGTTTTGGGCAAGCAAGACATGAACGTAAAACAAACAAGTGGTCGTCTCCTCTGGAGGAACCCCTGCACTGTAAATATATTGACAGCACACTTACAGGTCTTTGGCATTGGCACCCCAGAACTGTGAAGGTTGCCTCAACTGTTGAGCAACACAGCTAAGGAAGAAGGAGTGGAGTGTCTCCAGGGGGAGCATAGCTCCCATTCCCTTCCAAACACACAGACAGGACAGTGTGGTGGCACCCAGGGAATAGTTGCAGCAGCCGGATGGCTGGCTGAAACACACACCATTGCACTATTTTTGCATGGGATTCACTCTGAATCAGCCAGTTAGTGAACTTGGTGCTCCTGTGCAACAAAGCCACTACAAAATTGCTCTTCCGCGCACACTTCCACGTCCCTCCAGCTGGGCTTTTTGAGTGTGATGGGTTTTTCTCACTCCAGAGCAGTTTGTGTTTAAGCTGAAGGTCACCAGGAAAGCAAGGGAGACTAAAAAAAATGCATTTGTTAATATAGTAAGGTTTTAATAACTCTAATAATGACTAACTGTGTGGAAATGACTGGAAAAAGGAAAATCAAGGCTTTCGACTCTTGGTTTCCTGGAAGAAGATCAAAAGACTCCCCTGGACTAGAAGAGACATCTCATTAACAACTGGAGAAATGCTAAAGAACTTTGGATATCTGCTTGGGGGGTTTCTGATGCAGTATTAATTTAACAAGGAGCCAGGAGTGAAACCGAAAGTAGACTGACCAGCTAGCTGAATCCAATTATATTGCTATGGGGGGGGGGACCTCTAACATTTTACTTTTCGATATTTGTACTTCCAGGGTGAATTGAATGGGTGGGTGAGGGGGTGGAGGAGAGGCAGAAAGAAGAGCTAACTTGTCCGTGGCTGGGGGGCGCAATCTGGAAGGTTCTGCCGGGGCGCAAGATCACCTAACTACTGCTCTGCACCTCTGGACCAGGGGTGGATGGTGCTCATTGGGACTGGGAGGGTGGAAGGCAAGGAGGCCAACAGTAGGTGGCGCCAGAGCCAAGGAGTGGCAGAGCAAATGTGTTCTGTATCTGAGATGGAGTGGGAAGGGGCTGGCGGCCACCGCAGCCATCCCGTCTGCCCTCACGGACCGGCCAGAATCCACTGGGCAAATGCTCATCTTGCCAGAGTCTGGGTCTTCTGCTGTTGCTCTCTCAGAAACCGTGCCCAGGTGGGATGTTTCGTTTTTCGTAGCTGCTTCATCCCTGAGGAAGTTGGAGGTGACGCAACTCCTGCCTCTCTGACGTGGGAAGGTTTAGAGGTATTTCAGATTCCCCCATTCTTCCTTGGCTCCCTGGAAAGGAGGCATCTTTACATTTTGAGCGCATTTCACAGGCCAGGAGCCAAGCACCCCTTCCGCAGGGGGAGAAGAGGCCCAGAAAAGATGAGCCCTTCCCAGCCCAAAGGCGTTCCCCTGAGATTCAGCTTCCGGGCTATGGCTAACCAGGTTAGGAGCAGGAATATTGGGAGCGGGAAGGAAATGATGTCATCTGCCAGAGCAGCTGGCTAATTGAAGGTAATGAGGTGATAACAAGGCTTTCAAATCTGAACTCTTGTTTGCGGCTGATTAGGATAGAGGGAGGTGGAGAACAAGGGCAATCGGAAGCAGACTCTGGGTAGTTTGTTCCTTTTCTTTGTTCGGGTTCCTGCGTCACACCAGCAGTTTAAATGGCAACACTCCTTTGCAAGATCGTCCGCCTTTTTAATTGTTTGTTATGGAAAATCAATAAAATGATAAGTTGCCCCTGCCAAAGGGTTGCATGACATCTGGCTGAAGACTTTTTGTGCTAAACGTTGAAGCTATGCTGGTATGTGTGTGTGTGTGTGTGTGTTTGTTGCAGAATGGTTTAATTAGCTCATTCTCCTCCTAGCACACCGTCTTCATTCAACTCTGGCTGTTGAATGAATGCTTTCTTATAATCATTCTTATGTTTAAGTGGGCTTTGGCCTCCTTCCAGACAGCAGCTTGAAAGGGAAGCAGAGGAAAGCTCAAATGATGACAAAAGGCAGGGGCATCCAACAACCCAGAGTTTTGGTTTGGATGTGACACTTTGAGAATTCCCCAAGCCATCCCGAAGCCCCCATTTCACTCTGGTCCATCTGAGTATCTCCTTTCCACCTATGCCTCCCCTCCCCCCAAATATTCACAATTAAGAAATCAGAAAACAACCCCCACCTCTCTTTCGACAGAACTAGATGGAATGATCAGGCATAGCAACTCCTGCAGAGAGGATAAAACCAAAATGTTTCCAAGGGACACATTTATCAAACAAGATATCTGCCCATAGCTCAGTCAGTAGAGTGTGAGACTCTGCATCTCAGGGTCGTGGGTTTGAGCCCCACGTTGGGCAAAATATTCCTGCATTGCAGGGGGTGGACTAGATGACTCTTGTGGTCCCTTCCAACTCTACAATTCCATGATATCCTGTGAGGAGGAGTCAACTGAGTTTTACTCAGAAGAGATGCGTCAAAATCAACACAGCCACGTAATTTGTGCCCATCAATTTAAATAGGTCTGCTGTGGAAAGGACTGATGTTGACTACAACCCTGATGTTTTCTGATTATTTTATAGAGTGTTTCCCTCAATACCAAAAAATGGAGGCAGAGACAATTTACTGAATTTCAAAACCACCGAAGCTTTATTGAATGAATGAATGAATCAATTTATTACAGTCACAAACCAGAATATGGACTTCTACAGAGATAGAGAACATGTAGAAGAAGAAGAAGAGTTTGGATTTGATATCCCGCTTCATCACTGCCCTAATGTCAGGGAACTGCCATCGGAGCCAGAGGCGGAGGGAAGGCTCCAGAGGGATGCCAGAGAGGGTCCCAGTAGGGAGAGAGGCAGCCCATCTGCTGGGGAAGGAAATCAGCGTAGCACCAGTGGAGAAGGGGGGCAGATGGGGGAATCGGCGAGGGGGCTCCAGGACTCCTCGCCGGAGACCAGCGGGGAGAGCACGGGTCCTCCGTTGCCCACACCCTCCCTGCGCAGAAGACTTCCGCGCAGAGAGAGTAGGAGGAGACTAGGCGTCAAAGAACTTCTTTGCTGGAAGAAGTTCAAGAAACGCCCACTGACGGATTCTGCCAGCGATTGAGACAGCCACGGATGGGTGGCTGTCTGGACAGAAAGGGTTCACCTAGGTAACCCAGCCAGGAGTGGCGACAATTTACGCACGAGCAACCCCTAGAACCATTACACCTAAGGAGTCTCAAAGCGGCTAACATTCTCCTTTCCCTACACCCCCCCCCCACAAACACTCTGTGAGGTGAGTGGGGCTGAGAGACTTCAGAGAAGTGTGACTGGCCCAAGGTCACCCAGCAGCTGCATGTGGATGAGCGGAGACGCAAACCCGGTTCCCCAGATTACGAGACTACCGCTCTTAACCACTACACCACACTGGCTCTCATATATATGTAGGTTAAAATCAAAATCTAGAACACAGTAAAGAATACAGATGTGAACTAATTAAAATGTGTAGTTTAAGACCTTAACCGCTAATTTAAAATATGCATGTCAATGCTTTATTATAATTAAGGCAGGTAAAATAATTATTACTCTTAATAGTATTCATTGCTATGAGGCTTCTTGAAGCAATTCAGAATACAATCAACATCAGCAGAACACTTTCCTTTACAAGGACAATTTAAAAAGCAACAATTTAAAAGCAATAAAAAAGTTATATTGCATAGGAAAGAATTCTAAAACAACAGCAATGATCACAATTAGCAACAAGACACAATGAAACAGCAAGCAAAAATTGCCACTCCATCATCGCTGAGCCTTGAAACTTGTGTCTTCTCCCCATAATCAAAACTGACATCAAGTCTTATGTCATCTGGAAGAGAATGAAGGAGAAGAGAGATGAAATTCTGCCACATTTACTGATTCACCAAATTGACCTGGCCCCCATTCCACCCTATTTACAAGGAGGCTTTATGGATCCTGTCTTTGGGGGCAACGACTCCTTCCAAGCCTGCAGTTTGGCCATCTTTGTGCTGTGGCAGGATTTCACAGCCACATGACCCAGGAGGTCTGCATCAAGCAAGGATGCTGCAGCTACTGAGTGGGCTCTCCTTAGTCTGGAAAGTGCGTCCCATGTCCCCAGGCTGTGGGTGTTACCTTCTTTGGGGCAGAAGTGAGCCAGCTCCAGAGGGACGAGAGCACGCTGTAGAGAACAGAAAAGACCGTACTGGATCAGATGACTGATCTGATCCTCAACCCTCCCCAAATAATGGGTGCAAGAGAACATGGAAGCAGACCCAAGCCAGGGAAGACTTGCCTCCATCATGGGATGAGTGAGTTCTATTACCTGGCCCCAATCCCTTGCCCCAGGCGACCTCAATGGGTCCTGCAGCCTACTAGGCAGAGGTGGAAGTGTAAGATCAAGGAAGAGGGCAGGAAATGTCTCCAGCCTTGTCCGGCATCCCAGGGACACACATTGTGTTGTGTGCCTGATACCAGACTGTGATTCCTCCTGTGGGAATCCTTTCACAAGCCACTCTGGGAGCCTCTTGGGGCTGTGAAGGTGCCAAAGGTGAGAGACAACTTCAGGCAACTGAGCCTTCTTGCACAGGACATCAGCTAGCTAATGCCACTGGCTGCCAGTTGCCTCTCCGCTGCAATCGCACTTGTTGTGTAACCTCTCAGTTCCTGTGGGAGGAAAGGGGACCTCAGGATCAGGAGGCTGGTCTGGGGGAAAGAGGCAGACCACTGTGAAGCCCTTTACACTCTCAGAGAGAGATCCGTTTCTGTTCTAAAGTGGCAATGTCCTCCAGCCCCAAATTGTAGCTCTGCATCCAAGGCCCTCCTTTGGCTGTCTGGGCAAGTGGGCCTTTGCTGGCTCGTCCATGTGGCCAGCTTGCCTTACAAGAGGGGAAGGGCCCAAGAGGTGCACTGCTAGGTGGCGGCTTCTCCATGAAAGCTTTCTAGGTCAAACAGCCAATGAGGCCATCAAGATACTTACATTCATCAGCAAGTTCAGGATCTTAGTGCTTGGGGCCTCCCAGAGAAGGCCTCCCAGCATCAGAGTATAACGTTCCTCTAACTCCTGCAGGCAATGGCAATGAGGGAGAGGATGCGCCAAGCAGGGGAAAGAGAGATCAGATGTTGAGCAATGGGAGCAGTGCTTAAAGCGTGTGAAGAAGAAACAACAACTAGAGAAGTCAAATTTCAAGGCTAACAACTTACCTGCTTGTCGGGCTCAGTTTTGACCTCAATGACTGCCGCAAAGGCTGCATACACAATCAGGCTGTGGAGCTTCAGTGGTAATTTGGGCTTCATGAGGCTGGAGAGAAGGAGGGAAAAGTTTTTAGACTCTGTCTCATATTGGGGGAAGCATCAAATACATGTCATTCTCTTGAACTTCTAGTGAATGCATGTGTTAGCTTAAACCACTTTTGACAATCAAGCAGTGTATCAATTTTACAGGGTAAAAATGAATAAAGGTAAAATTAAAATAAACACACGAGGGCACTGTTTATGTGGCAGTCTACCTGGCACTTGGTTGCAAGCCTCTAGGTCTTAGTTAATCCCACCCCTAAAAGCTGAGCCATTTTGCAGTCATCTCTAGACAATATAGCTTCTATTTTCTCTCTCACATCTCCACTCACCCTGTAAATAGTTGCTGCATAAAGAAAGCTTTTTGAACGCAAGAAACCCAAGAAATTGTAAGCAATTCTTCCAATTGAATTCACTGCAGTGGCAAGGTCTGGTAACACCTTTCCACATTCTGCTCCCCCGCCCCCGCCAGCTCCTCGTCAAGCTCAAAAAACCTGGTATACCTCAGTTGGTAAAGGGCTTCCAGTGCCGTAGCAAGGACCAATTCAGGCTGCGTAAAGCATGAAATCCGTCCCATGAGATCCTGATAGAGAACAGAGGGTGGAGGGGGGAAACGTCAGTTCCCTACGGACATCAGGTGGATTCCTCCAACCCCAAACTCAGTACAGGAATTGGCAATGTAATGCCAAATGCCTGCACAACCCTTCTCTTGGCCAGACCCCGCCAGGCCTTCCTTCTGCCCAGCATCCCCCAAATCCCATCCCCAGCTCTCCTGCCCACCTCACCCCTGGATACCTCATGCAACATCTCACTCACCGCAATTGCCTTGACGGCCATCTTTTTGGAGTACCTCAAGCTGTCCTTTTCTCTCTGGCGGGCCTCCGAGCAAGTGGCCAGCACGCAGCAGAGCAACATCTCATCCTTCTCCAGTTGCTGAAATGGCAAGAGTCAGGCTGTCAGTTCATGGCAGGAGGGCTTCTCTGCACCTGAGACCGCCAAAATGGGGGTATAAACAGCACTGGTGGATGGGGGGGGGTGAGGGATTTCGTATGTACTGTGCTGTTTTCTCAAATACTAACCACAGGCGATGCCCAGACCCTGCCAGTCTCTGAACCATCTGCAACAAGAGAAGAAGGAAAGGACATGGGGGCAGGTTAGTTCATTTCTACTTATTTTCCACAGTTGAGGATTAGAGCATTAAGGCCACCCCTCCTTACGCTCCAAAATGAAAAGGAAGCATTTGCTCACGTGGGCCCACAGCAACCCTGGACTTCTTGGGGACTTTGAGGGTCCCCTTCTTCTTGCGGGCTGCCATGTCCCTCAGTCGCCTGAACCTAGAAGAGAAGGAGAGGGGCAGACCTTGTTGTTGTTGTTGTTATACCGCCCTATACCCACAGGTCTCAGTTACAACCAGTGCTTTTTTCTGGGGGGATGCAGGGGTACGCACACCCCGAAACATTTTGTGAATCTTTGCACTTTTCTCCATTTACTGTATTGCATTTATTTTACCCGATTTGAACTATAAAATGGTGGTTTTCTTGAGTCAAAATGAGAGTACCCCAAACATTTTTTTTAATAGAAAAAAAGCACTGGTTCCAACATAAAAATCACAATATAGAAACACAATATGCATAATAAAGGTGAAAAACAACCCAGTAAAGCTCCCTCCCCAACACATTTCAAAACCTGAGACAGAAGCCTACAACCAAAATGGTGTGTGTGTGTGTGTGTGTGTGTGTGTGTAAGAGAAGACAGGGAGTCTTTGCAGCATAGCCATAACACAAATACGGGTAGCCTAAGAGTTGCAGGCAGAGCCGTGTCATTTCACACACTACTTCGGCTGCGAGACATCGTATCAACAAGGAAAGGAGCATTTGGTGTTGTTGCATCTCCTCGGGTATTTGTTGATTTGTCGCCACGAGGGGTTGTAGTTGTGCAGGTATAGTTTGATGAGGTTTCTGGTTATTTGTACCCTAGGTGCCCACTCACACACAAAAACAAATCTCCCTGCAGCCAACCAAAGACCACCAACCACACCCTAGGTCACCCCCCAACCTCTCTCACCACCAAGGAAATGCAACAAGGGAATAGTAAGTGAACCCACACAAGTGATGCTGACACAAAACCCCACACATACAGGGGAAACTCGGAAAATTAGAATATCGTGGAAAAGTTCATTTATTTCAGTAATTCAACGTAAAAGGTGAAACGTCTACTTCTCAGAGGTCAATCTCTATTCTCTATTTGCAATCCTTGTTTTGCTGATTTCATTTCATATTCTAATTTTCTGAGATTGTTAATTTGGGGTTTTCATCAGCTGTACGCCATAATATCACAATCATAACAAATAAAGGCTTGACATATCTCGCTTTGCATGTCATGAGTCTATCTCATATATTAGTTTCACCTTTTAAGTTGAATTGCGTGCTGAGGTCCCCCAAAACACCCCTACCCCAATAACTCACACATCACTCATAAATTTTTGTTTAAGGTTTTTGGCATAGTTTTGGCCACAACTTTATTAAACATACAAATTGTGAGTGGTTGCTTAGGCATTGGTTATGACTATCTGTCCCCCCCGCCTTGGGGGACAGCACTGACTCCCGGATTCCAGCGAAAGCCAGTGTGGAGGAACAAGATCAGGGATAACTGGAGCTGCGACACAGACCCTCAGCTTCTCCCCGCATGCTCCCAGGAGCTTACGCGGCCCGCACCCGATTCCAGGGGTTTGGACGAGAGGATGGTAAGCCCCTGAATTCCTTTAACAGAATTCCCATGCAGCAGCAGCATTGGAGGGGCAGGCACAGCCAATCCATACCCCTCCACCAACCAATTTAAACCAATGCCTAACCGCCACAGAGCCTTAGCTCACCGCCAAACCACTCACAAATGCAACCCTTCCTTCAATCCCAAAGCAACCGTAGCCAACCAGGTGTCGTTCCCTATAGGGGAAAGATGTACCCTAAAGGGGGCAGCAGCCTTGAAGGTAATCACAGGGTGCAAAATCACGGAACCACCTAAAGCAAGGACCTATTTTATTTTACTTTATTATTTATTTTATTTTATTTTATTTTCCACTGCCTTATTAACATGCTTTCCGGCCTCTTCGGTGGTAGTTTGTCTAGGCATTGGTTCCCGACTAGCTGCACCTGACCTCAGCAGGGCAGCACTGACGACTGGGCCCCACCATATCGTCAGTACAAGCAAACATTGTGGGGGAGCAATGAATCCCAATGCAACCGCATCCAGCCAGGTGTTGTACCCCATAGGGGAAAGATGCACCCCATCTGCCCTAAAGAGGGCAACAGCCTTGAAGAAAACAGCAGGGTGCAATATCACAGAGCCACCTAAAGCAAGGACCTATTTTATTGTATTTGTTATTTTATTTTATTTACTTTATTTATTTTATTTTATTTTCCACCGCCATATTAACATGCTTTCTGGCCTGCTCGGTGGTAGTTTGTTTAGGCATTGGTTCCCGACTAGCTGCACCTGACCTCAGCAGGGCAGCACTGACGACTGGGCCCCACCATATCGTCAGTACAAGCAAACATCGTTGGGGAGCAATGAACCAGGATCAGACTTAAGCTCACCCCAAATGCTCCCAGGGACTCTTGCGTGGCCCTACCCCTCGAAAGGGGTTGACAAAAGCATGGCAAAAACTTGGATTCCTTTAATGGAATATCTTTGCACATTGGAGGGGACAGGTGCTCCAACCCCCCCTCCAGATCACCTTGAACCAATGCCTTAAATTATTTTGAGTCCAGGGAGAGCTGCCATCAACTCGAACCAAGCCCTCTTGCATGCAGGAATGCAAACTTATGCTGGAGGAAGACGGCAAATCATTCTCGCCTAGCTGTACCACCAGCACTGCGGGAGGACCTGCACAGGTCACACTTGACCGCACCAAAGGAAGGATCTCCTCCCAAAGCATTCCCCATCTGGACATCCAGTATATGTTCACATGGGCAGGAAGACTGAGATGGCGCCCCTGTCCAGACTCGTCAGCGCGCTTGCCAGCCGAGTGTATGCTATGGCCCAAATGCGCACAGCTGCTCCTATGAAAAAAGGAAATAACAGACAAGCATCAGCACAGACATCATTGTGACACTTCCTGATATAACCCTTGTCAGCGTCAGACTTCCAATGACCCGTATTCACAATCCTGTCTACTGACAGGCCCCCAGTGTGCAGCCTTTGCAGCAGCCCTATTCAGAAGGAATGAGGCGTGTTCAGCGGTAGGCAAGCCGCAGGCCGTAATAACTGGTGCACGACGTAAGCACATTGATGCCTGGCTAACAGGAACCCATTTTCATGCACTAGGAGCGGGCCAGCCCCCAGGGGAATGAAAAGCCAAATATTTCTGGTATCCATAACTGGGCAAGGGCCCTCCTCACCTGTAACGGGAAGCCTGATTGTGGCACTCCTGCCCTCTAAGTCTGTTTTAGAGTTCCCAACTCTAATGACAAGCTCCAAAGCAGATAAGGAAAAGTCCTGAAGCAATAAGCCTCCAGACTCTCAGCCCCGTGCTGGCTCCAACAACCATTTCCCCAACCCTCAGTGCACCAAAATGCAATGGAATACTGAAAGGAATCTCGCCTTGATCTTTTACCAGCAGATAAGCTTTAGCTTGTTGCAGATACTGCATAGGTAAAATTGACCGACTTCCTGCCCACTGTCCTATGAGGTTGGAGCCTATTCCAACCTTCCAAGGCCCTGCGCACTACAAACTTTATACAAGGGTCTCTGAAAATTAAAGCTTCAGTACAACAGACATTGCAGCGGACTGAATTCTTATAGTTATAACAGCATGCCCAATCTGCAGCAGGTGGACCAAATACTGCAGGATCTGCTCAGAGGATGGGGGCCAGTTCATCTGAATGGCCAAGGACTGCCAGCTTAAGGCTAAGAAATCCATCCAGGCCTTCCCATAAGAGCTAAAAGCAGAAAGGGAAATGGAAGCTGCTGCTCTCTGTAATTACTAATTGTTGTCAAAATGCCACAGGTGGTCTGGAAAAGTCTGGCAGTAGCTGAGTGTCTGGAGCCCAGGATCCGAAGCACTCCATCTGAAAATGGGATAGAGTGTCAGTGACATCATTAGAGGATCCCGTAATCAGGAGAGCAGAAAGCACAATATTAAACCTTAAGCGGCGCAGCTCAAAAGCGTGAGCGGAGGGGCGGAGACTCTGCTGGAGCGTGAGGACTGTTTTGCCAAGACGCTCACCACTACCTGGTTATCAGACCAAAAGCAGATCTGATGTTCACTGAACTCCTCGGGCCACATGTGAACTGCTACTACAATGGGGAAAACTCAAGAAAAGTTAGGTCACATGATTGCCTCACCATACCGGGCTTGAGGCCATGGCTTTGCACACCAGCAGCCCCTGAAATAAAAAACCAAAGGGCAAAGATCCAGCAGCATCAGCATGAACCAGAAAATCCCTGTGCAAGTTCCAGGTATCCTGCCATGGCCAACTACTATTGCATACATTTAGGAATTGCAACCATTGCATGAGATCCCATTGCATGTATGAGAAAGGTAAGGGGACCTCAGGCCGCAGGCAGCCTGGCCTAGTGGAAAGGGAAGGGGCGGCCTGGGGCAACCACTCTGCATGCAAGATTAATTAAGTGACCCAGCAAGATCGGATCTGATGAAGCATCACTTGCTACAGAGGAAGTATTACAAAATAACTTCCTTCAAGGCAGACAGCTTCTCCATAGGCAAGTGGTATGTTTTAGCAAACGATATCCATCTGGATCCCTAAATAAAATGGGAATATGGGCAAAAGGTATTGAGGTATTGCTTGCCAGCTTCCAGCCCCTGCTTGGGCAGGGGGCATCTTGTGCTGCCATCATAATACGTAAATTTACAGGGCCGACGCTGGCCAGAACCCCTAAAGAAGTCCCGACAAAGCTGCTGACGAGCCAGCTTCCTTTTCAGACACACACTCTGTGCAACACAACTACACACTCCATGCAATGCAACTACACACTCCGTTCAATGCAACTACACACTCCGTGCAATGCAAAAACGCACTCTGTGCAATGCAACTACCCTCCGTGCAATGCAACTACACTCCATGCAATGCAACTACACGCTCTGTGCAATGGAACTACACACTCCGTTCAATGCAACTACACACTCCGTGCAATGCAATTACACACTCTGTGCACTGCACACCCTCCATTCAATGCAACTACACACTCCGTGCAATGCACACACACTCTGTGCAATGCAAAAAACACACTCTGTGCAATGCAACTACACCCTCCGTGCAATGCACACACACTCTGTGCAATGCAACTACACACTCCGTACAATGCGCCCACACCCACACTCTGTGCAATGCAACAACACACTCTGTGCAATGCAACTACACACTCTGTGCACTGCAACAACACACTCTGTGCAATGCAACTACACACTCTGTGCACTGCACACCCTCCGTTCAATGCAACTACACACTCTGTGCAATGCAAAAAACACACTCTGTGCAATGCAACTACACCCTCCGTGCAATGCACACACACTCTGTGCAATGCACACACACTCTGTGCAATGCAACTACACACTCCTTGCAATGCGCCCACACCCACACTCTGTGCAATGCACACACACCCTCCATACAATGCACACAACCTCCGTGCAATGCAAATGCAAATCTCTCATGCAATGCAATGCAAATGCAGCCCGTGCAGCGCTGTGCCCTGCAACGCACAGAGCAAACTGCAATGTGGGCACGCAAAGGTGCTTTCTCCCGCTTGCATATTGCAAACGTGGCGCCTGTTACATCCCTCGCAGCGAGGGAACCACCAAAAGACCCTCGACACTGGACCTAAGTGTCCAGGTAGAGCAATGGGGGAGCATGCAGCTGTCCCATATAGGGACCAATCCTGCAACCTAGGCATTACCGGCACTATGCGCTGACCAGCTGAGTTATCCAGGATGATCACTAAAGATCCAGGACAGCCTCACCCTGACCCCTGTAGAGGTCCAAGGTGATGTCTGAATCATCATCCCTGCTTCTCTTTGCCCTCCTCCTGGATTGCAGCCTTCAAAAATGCTTCCTTCTGGAAGAAGGCACCTGGGGCGTCCACAAGTCATCCCCTGCAGGAGAGGCAAGCTCTTGAGGCATCTGCAAAAGCCCTGTCATAGTCCGCAAAAACTAAACAATGTAAGGAACCGGTGAAACCAATGCTTCATGGACCACATGGGGACACTATTCAGGCCGGAAACGCTTCCAGGCCATCGAATTCTAGGGCAAAGCCCTAGGATCACATGCTAGGCCAGGCATAAATGTTTCCAGTGAAATAGCAGAGTTGAGGTAGCCCACAGCTTGTCCAGGTACCCCTGCTTGCCCTTTTAGAGGGAAGCACCCCTTCAAGAAACCCAAAGTTCTTTTATCACAAATGGGCCGAACTACCCAGCAAGAGAATAGCCCAAAAGGAGCAATTTGTTTTGTTTTGTTATAACAATGGCTAAGAGGGGGATATGAACCCTGTCTCCAGGTCCTAGTCCTACTCTTTAGCCACTAACCCACAATGGCTCGTCTCTAAAATGGCAGTCGCCACTATCAGGGCAAAACAAACTTAGTGAAAATAAACTTGTTCAGAAACAGCATAGTTCAAGAGCATATACAGAGTGCTCATAGACATTGGAGGCACAGAGAGCCTCTGCCGCCCTGTCTGCCTCAGATATACATTAGCAGCAACTGAGCCTGCAAGCAGGTACATTCTTATAGAGAGGTCAGAGACTTAAAAATTAACTGCTACCTGTAGCAGACTTAGGCTTGGAAGTTATGTGCAGGCCAAATAGGCCTCCCTGCCTCTGCTCTTGAGAATCTTAGTCTCATAGCAATATTAAAGGAACTCAAAATAGTGCTCCCGCCCAAGGCTAGATTAAAATTTGGCCAACAGCGCTGCACACACTCAAATAAAGCCAACCTTCGGGGGTGCTATAAACGAAAGTGATTCCAGCTAAGCTGGGAACAGCCCTGACTAGCCCCACAATTTACAACAGGAGAAATGGGGGAAACCTTTTTTGCGAAAGAAAGCCCCTAACGGGGGCTCTCTCCCTATTGGGAAAGGCAAGCCACAGATACAGGGAGAATCTTCCCACAGGGCAGGGTAAGGGATGGGGTGGGAAATCGAATAGGAAAAAGGGGAATTAAATTATTTAAGGGACTAAAGAGGATTAAAAGAAGGGGGAAATAAAGAAATGTAACCAGACAATGAGAAGACAGTCCAAGTGCTCCATGTGATCCGGTTCCCACATTGAAAGAGAAAGCAGCTTGCTGTGAACCTTGTTTAAATAACCTGTTCCCACCCCCAAATTGGCAACATCAATTTTATCCCAGCAACTCAAACAGCCAATCCTTGCCAGGCCCCTCTATCTTATACTGCCTGGCAACTATGGGGTGTCTTGCTAGGCCCCATCCGCAACACGTGCTCTCCTTTAGTGAGAACACGCTTTACTTGAATAAATGAACTTTTCCACGATATTCTAATTTTCCGAGTTTCCCCTGTACACTAAGTAGAAGAGAAGCATTGCCACCCGACCCCACCCTCCCCCTCTTCCCCCCTCTGTTCTTCCTAACCCAACACTGCATGCAACACTAATGTCTCACAACAATTGAAACTGATCTGTAGAGAACACAACTTGAAAAAAGAGACAAGGAACGGTTTTTTTTTGTAAACTAAGAAATCTTCTATCATTTGTTTATTTATTTATTAAAAAAAAAAAACAAGGAAAGGAGCAGGAAGGAGTTATCCAAGATGATCGTGGCCTTGGAGAGAAAGCAGATGGAGGGAGAGCTTTGAATCAACTCATTTGAGAATGCTGGTGGGAACTTCTTCACATCATGTTTACTCCGTTGCTGAAATTTGCAGGCAGCCGATGCTACAAGGACAAGTAGCCTGCAGGGCTGGGAAGCAGATTACACCAATTGTTGGAGGAGAACAACAGCATCTCTCACTATTACTCAGCATAGCAATATAGAGCTTCCAGGAACAGAGGCACTCTACCTCTGAAGCCCACAGCTAGAGGAGAAGCAGCAGGAGTGGGCTACTGCTTGTGAGTTTGGACTAGATGGGCTTTTCCTCTGATCCAGCAAAGCCACTTCCGCCTACAAAGGAGGTGGAGTTGCGGGTGACTGAGGGAATCCCCGGCCGCGTCAGCCCCTGGACAGCCAATCGCTGGCTCAGGGAGCATGACCAGCCCTATTTATCGCCGTGTACCTCGTAGCAAATTGTCACAACTTTCTGGGTATTGGCGGTTAGGCATTGGTATTGGTATTGTTCTGTAGATGGAAGAGGGGAGGAAGAGCCATCACCTGCCCCGCATATTGAAGGGTAGTCCGATAAAGGATTCCGGGGCGCGTGGCCCTGTCCGAAGCCTATGGAGGTGAGGGCCTAAGGCACGCCCCTGAGCGGTGACCCCGGGGGGGGGGTCCGAGTTGATGTGCATCAGCAGGACTCTCCCTACTGGTGGTTAACCCTTCCCGGACCTCAAGCGGACGGGCTGAATCCGGATAGTCGGTCAGGACCAATGCCTAAGCCAATACCGCTCATCACCTGTAACCAAGAAAGTTGTGGCCATATTTAGCCCATTAACCTTAAATAATTGTGTCATGTGTCTTTATTTCCACTTTGGGGGGGGGGCGGGAACTCGCCACGCAATAGGGCTCTTTTTGATTTTTTATGCACCCACAGACCCCAAACGGCTCTCCACAGGAACACAGTGGTGCATCTCATGTATGTGTGTGGGGGGGATTCCAACACTCCCCCCACCCCCACCCCCAGCAAAGCAAAGATAAGGGAAGCATTTCCAGCATTTAAAAGAGCCCTCAGCATAATGCTGTTAGGACAGCAGCCCTGCCTGGAGAGCGAAGGGGGCTGCTAGGAAGGTCGTCAAAGCATCAAGGCATAGATGAGCCAAAGAATGCAATGAAAACTCTCTTAGAGCCAGAGTGACTGACAGGAAGACTGACAGAACCCCTGTCTGTTGCAGTTGATGGCTGAAGAGTTGAGAAACGGAGAAGGGGTAGAGAGAGGGGGGGTGTATAGTGGCTAGAATTCTGGACTAGGAGGACCTGGGAGATCCGAGTGCAAATCCCCACTCAGTCATGAAGTGCACTGTTTGATGTTGGGTCCAGTCACTCTCATCCTAGCCTGCCTAACAGGTTTGTTGTGAGGGGAAAAATGGGGGGAAAGGCAAGCCATCAATGCCACCTTGAACTGCTTGGATGAAAAGTGGGCTATGAATGTAATAAAAAGCATCCCAAAATAATGATCATGGAAGGTACCCTGGGGATCATCTAGTCCAACCTCCTGCAATGCAGGAATATGCAGCTGTACCTTATGGGAATCGAACCTGCAACCTTGGTGCTATCTGCAGCTCCCTCTAACCAGCTGAGCTGCAATGAGATTTGAGGGAGAATGGGAAGGCGGGTGGGAAGAGAAGTTAAGCTGTTCAGGAAGTGGTTGAATTCCATGGGGATGCTGGCCGTGTGGGGGACCCCAAGCCCTCGCCCCAGAAGATTAAAAAAAAGAAGCAGAAGAAATCCTACTTACAGATTCACGATGCTGGCCATCTCTTCAGGTGAAATCCACTCCTGTTTAAACTCAACTGCTTTAAAATGCTCACACAACACTA
The DNA here is from genome assembly GCF_964270895.1 of Podarcis filfolensis. NCBI lineage: Eukaryota > Metazoa > Chordata > Lepidosauria > Squamata > Lacertidae > Podarcis > Podarcis filfolensis. The sequence goes on from NC_139619.1 coordinate 9,836,630, forward strand.
ACTCTGAACCTTGGCTCTAACCCTCTTGCTACTCCTCTCTGTCTAAAATATACAGGAAAATATGTGCACAAAATATACAAATGAAAATGAAATGATAAAGTGAAAGCAAAGCAAAGTCTACACCTATCTCCCCTGTTGGTTGCTCGCTTGCTTCTCCGTCCCAGTTCTGTCTCAGCCAACTCCTCCCAACTATCCCACGACGGGGATGTGTAGCTTCTGTCTTTTCTACAAGCAGCACGAGATGTCACAAAGATGGACAGGACACTGTTTCCTTGACAAGCCATCCAGCTTGACCCTGAACTAATCTCCCCCCTCTTTCGTTGCCATGTTTTCTCCCTAACCTTGGGACACCTGCTGTTTGCAGCTTTACGAATCACTTTTTATCACAAACAGGTTCATACATTTTCTGGCAACGTTTCTCAAGAGAGGCCACCCAAGCAATTCACCACCCACAATTTGCGGACACCGCTATGCCATCATATTGGCATCAGGTGTTTTCCAGGCCAGTGAATGTCAGCAACCCCTTCTTCTAAAGCTGCTTCCCCAGTTTCATCCAAAATAGAAAGAAATGCCATTTGGTAGCCCATTGAGAAGCTTCGGGAAGTAATGAAATACATTTCTGAAAGTTATTTATGGATGCACAAGGTCACCACATCTTTGCTTAAGGTGAATGGAAAGGAACATTTCCCCAGGCGGCACACCACTGTCCCCGAATCTCGTCCGCTGCTTGGTCATTTCTTTTTTTTTTTTTATATATATTTTTTATTTTATTTTTTCAATGCAAAATCATAACAAAAATTACAAACATTGAATCCAAAATAATACTATACAAACAAAAATCCCCGGAACGTATAGGAAAAAAAAATAGAAAACAAAAGGAAAAAAAAAACAAAAGAAACAAGACTAAACTAAACAAAAACGAAAAAGCACACATCTACAGAAAAAAAACCATATCATTACGTACATAAACACAAATTGACTTCCTTTCTTTGTTCCAAGACCTCAAAAAATTTACTCTTACTGTGTTGTTGTGTCTAATTAGATTACTTCCACCTTGGTACTTTTTTTTTTTTTTTTTTGCACCATTTTTCTTTTCCTTTGACCCTGTAAAGCATCATTCATTACATACCAATATAGTAACTCCAGAACAATGTTTTTTCATATACTCTTTAGCACAACCCCATTCTTTTAATAATTTCTGGTCCGATTGTCCCCTTATGTAAGCTGTGAGTCTTGCCAGATTTATGTATTCACAAAATTTAATTTGCCAATCTTTCACTGATGGAATTTTTCTGCCTTTCCAGTTTTTAGCTATAAGTATCCTGGCAGCTGTTGTTGCATAAAGGAATACTTTCCTTTGATTTTCGGGGATATCATTTGTAATTAAACCTAAAAGGAATGCCTCCGGTTTTTTTCTGAAAGATATTTTAAACATCTTTTTGAGTTCTTCATAGATTTCATTCCAGAATTGTTTAATAGGTCGGCATTCCCACCACATGTGAAACATTGTTCCTATTTCTTTTTTACATCTCCAACAGGTATTCGATTTTAATTTGTAAATTTTAGCCATTTTTACCGGAGTTAAGTACCATTGGTACACCATTTTCATAAAATTTTCTCTTATTGTATAACATGCCGTGAATTTAATATCATATTTCCATAATTTCTCCCATTGGTCCAGCCGAATTACATATCCTATATCACATGCCCATTTAATCATAACTTCTTTTATTTCTTCATCCTTTAATTCCCATTCTAATAATAAATTGTACATTTTGGATATATATTTTTTTGAGTTTTGTAATAATACTTTTTGTAATTTTGATTCTTCTTTTTCAAATCCTATTACTTTATCCTGGTTGAATATTTGTGCAATTTGGTGATATTGTAACCATGTGGTACAGTATTGGGTCACCTCATCGTATGGTCTTAGTTTTACTTGGCCCTGTTCTTCCTTTAGGAGCTGCTGGTATGTTGCCATTCTTCCTATAGTATTTATCTTTTTAACCGATATAACTTCTAGCGGTGAGACCCACCATGGGGTTTTTGGTTCTAACAACCTTCTATGTCTCATCCAGACCTTGTATAATGCATTTCTAATTACGTGGCTTAGAAATTCTTTATGGACTGCCACTTTGTTATAAATTAGATAGGCATGCCAACCATATCTGTTGTTCCATCCAGTGTTCCATTCCAGGCCAGTGAATGTCAGCAACCCCTTCTTCTAAAGCTGCTTCCCCAGTTTCATCCAAAATAGAAAGAAATGCCATTTGGTAGCCCATTGAGAAGCTTCGGGAAGTAATGAAATACATTTCTGAAAGTTATTTATGGATGCACAAGGTCACCACATCTTTGCTTAAGGTGAATGGAAAGGAACAGGCGTGCCCCAGGCGGCACACCACTGTCCCCAAATCTCATCCGCTGCTTGGTCATTTCAACAGATTGTGTGTCTTACTAAGATTTTGTACATTTCAGAAAGCTTTCCCTTGCCTACAAATGAAGTGCATGATTTTTCAAAAACTTATTAATGCCCCGTGCTTTTACTTCTGGTGTGGTAAAAAATTGCAGAATCTGGCTATCATTTAAAGCAGTGTAAGATGCTGGCTTACGTTTCCCCTCACATTTGGTGACTAGGTAGGGATATGCAGTTTTGTTTTTTGTTTTTTGAAGAGTTCCTAAGGAGTCCTGTTGCTTCCGAGTTTTATTTTGGGGGTTGTTGTTGCTTTTGTTTACAAAAAGGTAATCCAGTTGTAACCTTTTTCTAGGTACAATTCTGTACATTCTGGTACTACCTGTTCACTCATGGTCCCTCCAAATCCCTTTGTTTCTTTTAGCAATGTGTCCTTGTGTATCTGCATAAGCTTTTCAAAGCCTGCTACCTTTGCTTACAGAATTTCTCCTTGGTCTGACTCTATGGAAGGCACCATGCTATTCCCCTTTAAATTAGCCATTTCGACAGAAAACATGGGAACTGGAATTTTGCTCTTGAATGGATTTCTGGATCGCCTGCATGCCAAGCACATACTTCTCCCACTGGGCCAGCACCCTTCCTCAGTGACTGAGCTCTCATTGCACACAGCCATCCAGCAAGCAAAAAAATGTTCTTGTTAGAAGGGCAGAGTGGGGAGCAAGAGATTCAGGGGCCGGTTTTAGACCCACAGTGCTCGGGTTTATTCTGTTGCCTGCTTGACATTGTGCCTCCTTCCCCCCTACCTTTTATTCCTATGAAAGTTTCACAATGTCGCTGCTTGGGATTCTGGATAATCTATGGTGGTTTTCTTTTCAGTTTTTTAAATTAATTTTTCAAAAAAAATTTAAGACAAACAAACAAACAAACAAACATCCTAATTGCAATTAAACCAATCTTGATAACATTGTTAAGTGACTTCCTCAAATCCCCCTGGTTGAATTTCATTGTATTTCATTTTAACAGTTTTCCAAAATCAATCTTCTCAAAAAAAAATTTAACTTGATCACTTCACATCTTTCATTCTTTCTAATCTAGCTTGAAACATCTTAATTCCTATCCTTACATATTTAAATCCGAAGCCTATCTCGTATTTGCAAGCTTTTCCAATTAGGTTATCTTGACATATTTAGCTAAATAATCTTTGCATTTTGTCCATTCTTCCTGGTACTCCTCCTCCTTCTGGTCGCGGACTCTTCCCGTCAGGTCGGCTAGCCCCGGGATGTGACTAGATGCTTGTAATGTATGCCAGGCAATCTGGCACAAGTGGGGAGGGTTGCCATCCGCCCGGAATTGCCGGGATTTGGCCGTTGGAAACAAGTGTCCATGCGGGAAACGCTTGAATGTCCAGGAAAATCCAAACGTATAGCAATTCTACACGTGGGGAGTAGGGACGCAAGCGCAAATCAGAATAAATCAAAGGCTGGGAAAGTTCAAACAGAACCCCCCCACACACACGCTATTCCTCAAGATTTGTGTTTAAGACACAGGATCATAGAATTGTGGAGTTGGAAGGGACACCGAGGACCATCTAGTTCCGTTATTCCCCCCCTTTTTTATATATAAGATATTTATTAAAGTTTTAAAAGTTTATATAAAATAGAAAAAACAAAAAACAGAAACAGCAAAAGTACATACAAAACACATACAACAACAAGTATAATTTCAATCCCTTATATTCATAAAACTTACTTTCCCGACCTCCTCATACCTCCCCTTTCTGTATTCCAATCTCTAATTAATTCAATTCAGCAAATCCTTCCCCTAATTTCTATATAATTTTTGACCTTTCTTTTCTTGATTACATAATCATTACAGCTTAAAACCACTTAATTTCTGAATCAACATCGTTCTAACATTCAATAATTTTACAATGTTTCTTAAGATAGTCCTTAAATTTCTTCCAATCTTCTTCCGCCGTCTCTTTTCCCTGGTCTCGGATTCTGCCGGTCATTTCTGCCAGTCCCATATAATCTATAACCTTCATCTGCCATTCTTCCACGGTGGGTAGATCTTCTGTCTTCCAATACTTTGCGATGAGTATTCTTGCTGCTGTTGTAGCATACATAAAAAATGTTCTGTCCTTCTTTGACACCAATTGGCCGACCATGCCCAGGAGAAAGGCCTCTGGTTTCTTCAGAAAGGTATATTTAAATACCTTTTTCATTTCATTATAAATCACTTCCCAGAAAGCCTTAATCCTTGGGCATGTCCACCAAAAGTGAAAGAATGTACCTTCAGTCTCTTTACATTTCCAACACTTATTATCAGACAAGTGGTAAATTTTTGCAAGCTTGACTGGAGTCATGTACCACCTATAAATCATTTTCATAATATTTTCTTTTAAGGCATTACATGCCGTAAATTTTATACCGGTGGTCCACAACCGTTCCCAGTCCTCAAACATAATGTTATGACCAATATCTTGTGCCCACTTGATCATAGCTGATTTAACTGTTTCATCCTGTGCATTCCATTCCAACAGCAAGTTATACATTTTTGACAAGTTCTTTGTTTTGGATTCTAACAATTCTGTCTCCAATTTTGATTTTTCCACCTGGAAACCAATTTTCCTGTCTAACTTAAAAACCTCCATTATTTGATAATAATGAAGCCAGTCTCGCACTTTATCTTTCAATTTCTCATAACTCTGCAATTTCAGTAAATCCCCTTCTTGTTCCAAAATTTCCCAATATTTCGGCCATTTAGACTCCATATTAAGTTTTTTCACAGCCTTTGCCTCCATTGGGGACAACCACCTGGGAGTTTTGTTCTCCAGCAAATCTTTATACTTAATCCAGACATTATACAATGCTTTCCTGACAATATGGTTTTTAAAAGCTTTATGAGCTTTAACCTTGTCGTACCACAAATATGCATGCCACCCAAAAGTATTATTGAACCCTTCTAGGTCCAAAATATCTGTATTCTCCAGAAGTAGCCAGTCTTTCAACCAGCAGAAAGCTGCTGATTCATAATAAAGTTTAAAATCTGGCAGGGCAAATCCCCCCCTTTCTTTTACATCAGTTAATATCTTGAATTTTATCCTGGGCTTCTTGCCCTGCCAGACAAATTTAGAAATATCTTTCTGCCACTTCTTGAAACAGTCCATCTTATCAACAATTTGCAATGTTTGGAACAAAAATAACATTCTAGGCAATACATTCATCTTTATAGCTGCAATTCGACCCAACAAGGAAAGCTTCAATTTTGACCAAATTTCTAAATCTTTTTTTACTTCTGTCCAGCATTTTTCATAATTATCTTTAAACAAATTCACATTTTTAGCTGTCATATTAATCCCCAAGTATTTCACTTTCTTAACCACAGTTAAACCTGTCTCATTCTGAAACCTCTCCCTTTCCATAGGTGTTAAATTTTTCTCCAATACCTTAGTTTTAGATTTGTTCAATTTAAATCCTGCTACTTGGCCAAAATCTTGAATTAGTTCTAAAACCCTTTTAGTACTAGATTCTGGCTCTTGTAACGTAAGTACCAAATCATCTGCAAATGCTCTCAATTTGTATTGTTTAGCTCCGACCTGTACCCCTTTAACCAGCTGATCCCTTCTGATCATATTCAGCAAAACCTCCAGGACTGATATAAAAAGTAATGGGGAGATTGGGCACCCCTGACGTGTCCCTTTTTCTATCTTAAACTCTTCCGTAACCACATTATTTACAATTAACTTTGCTTTCTGCTCTGAGTATATTGCACCTATACCGTTTTCAAATCCTTGGCCTACCCCCATCCCCTGGAGATTCTTCTTCATAAAACTCCAAGAAATATTGTCAAAGGCTTTCTCCGCGTCCACAAATATCAAAACTGCTTTAGTATTTATGTTCATTTCTAACTTTTCCAAAATGTCAATTATATTCCTTACATTGTCTGACATATGTCTTCTCGGGAGAAAGCCCGCTTGGTCCCTATGAATCTCCTCCATCAAAACTTTTTTCAATCTCTTAGCCAAAATGTCAGCAAAGATTTTATAATCCACATTCATCGCCACAGCTAATGGCTAAGATGGCATCTCCGAACCATAGTTTAGAACTAAATGGGAGGATGGAAGCAACGCCCCAGAGCTCTGGTAACAGTTCACTCAGTGAGCTAGAATCTGGGAGAGAAGTGGTGCCTAACAATGAAGGCAGCAAACCGAGAAATGGGGACGATGCAATGCCCAATCGCGGTGACAACATTATACAAGATGGGCAAGCCTTTACTCAGGCAAGATGTTGGAACTTGATTTTAAATCCCCAAAAATTGGTATTTACAAACTTTCCAAAATCAAAGGGCTTCCTTTCAGGGAAAGATCGAAGAATGAGCTCCTTGAACATTCTGAATGATATATTGCCAAGAGCAGTAAAGCCATATGACATTATTTCTGTAGACTATTTGCATCATGATGGTTGTTCAATGAGAGCAATGATTACATTTAGAGATCAGAACCTGGCCAAGTTTATCTACAGATCAAGATATATATTCTTAAAGACCCAGATAAAAATTCTCAGATTTTTTGAAAACAAGGCTCCACCGAATCCCCTTCTGGAAACTAAGCATGCAAACCCTAGTAAGGAGAAACAGCCTCCCAGAACCTGGCCTGGTCTCCAGAAACAAGAGCCTCAAAAACTAAAAAGGAAAGATGCTCACCTGCAAGACCTGCAATTTCAAGAGAATGAAGATGAGGACCTTTTCTCCGTGGAAGAAAATACCTTAATTAGGCAATTTTGCCATTTTCCATCTCCAATACAAACTGAAATATTAGAAAGACTAGATTTGCTAAGAGTTAAGCTGGCTGGGAGAGATATAAATAAGGAAATTAATGTGGACGCCCACAATAAGGACCAGATTTCCTATAATTTGAACCCTATACAAGAACAAAACCCAGCAGCCTGTCGGCCACGTTACCTTCAGACAATGGCTGAGATTAACCTACCTCCAATCAAGGAAGCCCAGCACACTGAAGAGAACACTACACCACCTCCAACAAGGAGAACCATCCCCAAGGTGAACTCACCTGGCTCTTGGGACAAGCTGAGGTACCTAGACGAGGCAGAATTAGGCCATAATCAGGTACCGGAAGAATACTTACGGAAAGAGATAACACACTTCAAAGGCCCGGTGATCACTAATGTCAGTATTCAACACTTAGCAGCCGAAACTATAGAACACTTGGCTAGTTTGCCATGTATGGAGAGTAATGGGCCGGCTCATAAAAGAGTAATCCCTAAAAGCACCTTGGGAAATAATTGACAAAGATCAGACCAGAGGCAAACACCAGCCGGCTCCCTATCTCCGCGGAAATTCGACATCATTACGTATAAACAGACCCAATCCTCATTCACAAATCAAGAAAAAGCAGTTCCTGTTGGGATACTGCCAGGGAGACAAAGGCCATCACTGCCTCCACGTCGACTCCGGACGTCCACCGATCTCCCGTAGATACGCAGTTTCAGCAATTAGCGACACGAGCTCGCAGAACTAGCTTGCCACATTCCGGAGCTCATGCACACTCTATCAGCAGGATTCACACAGCAAAAGTCGCACTCAGGAGAGCATTATTTTACAAGTTTAATTCAGCGTTGATCAGAACAAAAAAACATGACTGCCTGCTTCAGTGTCTTTGACACCAAGAGTGAAAACGAAAGCAACAGAAAACATAAACATCCTGTGAACAGGAAATGCGCAGGCTGTGACACAAACATCCTGCTCCCTTTTAAGGTGGAACGGAAATATCCTAACAGTTCCTTCCTTTAAAGACGCATCCAATCCATCTCAGAGCCTTACAATTGTTTCCTGGAATGTTAACGGCTGGGCGACAAAGCAAATGGATCCTGAGGCAATAAACTTCATCTCTTCTTTTGACATTGTGTGCCTTCAAGAGACTTGGTCCCAACAAAGTATCGCTCTCCCTAATTATTGCTCCTTTAGCTCCTGTGCTCGTAAACTAACCAACAGGGGTCGCCCCCAAGTTGGCCTCGCCTGTCTTATTTCAACCAACCTATCCCTCACTATTTGCGAGGAAATTAAATCTTCCCCTTACTTTCTCACTATAAAGATCCATCTTCCAAAGACCAAAAGCCCATGGTTGATAACTACAGTATATCTGCCCCCAGTAATCAATGATTTCGACCGCAATGAAAGGTGGTCTGAACTTTCGTCTTGGCTCCATGACCTTCAAATAACTAACCCTGGACTTCCCCAAATCCTCTTAGGTGACTTTAATGCAAGAATAGGTCCCAATGACGATGATATATTATCTCCCGCAGCACTCTTGGACAATCCCCTGCAGCCCCCCTGGGGAAACAGATGCTCTCTTGATCCTGTAACAAATGCGTCGGGGAGGCTGATGGCCCAATTGGCCATGGAAAACGATCTTTGCATCGCAAATGGTAACATCACTCCCTTGTCCTCGCAGCAGTTAACGTGCATCACCTCCCGGGGAACCAGTGTTGTCGACTACATTTTATTGACGCCGGAGCTATTCTCAATTTCTACAAAAATGGAAGTGGCTGAATATTTTGGTGGTGACCATCTTCCATTGACTCTATTGTTAAACCTAGTAGAGCCATTTTCAGCCCCCTCAAACTATAGTTCCACGGCACCAAGTCACCCAGTATACAAAACAAAGAAATGGACAAGCCTCAGTTCCTCTCTTGCCCTGGACATACAAAAATCATTTGATATGTCTGCTGTCCCTTCTGACCCAATTCTGCCCGCTGACCAATATCGGAAATTAATTGATGCTTTCTCAACAACTTACACAACCACCACCTCGCCTATCCACCAATGCCTCTTCTCTGAATCACCTTGGTTTGACAAGGAATGTAAAGCCCTAAGAAGGCGAATTAGGAAAATGGTCAGAATCATCAAATTTTCCAATGACCCCCAAACTCGTGCAAAGCTCATAGATATTAAAAGGACATACAGAAACATGATTCATTGCAAGAAACAGCAGCACATCCTAGAGGCTTGGTCCACTCTTCGTTCGGCTGTAGAGAGGCATGATTCCCGCTCCTTTTGGCGATTAGTTAGACCTTCGGCACCACTCAATTCAGCTACCCAGATTTCTGCTGATGAATGGATTGCCTATTATTCAACCAGTTTCGCTTCTCCAAATCATCTTACAGATCTCCTTCACCCCCCGTCGGACTTCTGTTCCTGTTCTCTTAGTCCCACTTCTTCAATAAACTTTACCTCAACTCGCATCTTCAACATCATAATGTCCATGCGAAGGAATAAGGCCCCCGGCCCAGACATGGTCCCGTTGGACCTTTTCCTGACTGATCCTCTTTGGTGGAGCGAACAGCTGACTCCTGTATTCACCGCTATCTCCTCCGCCCTAGACATCCCCGACTCCTGGAGAGAAGCTATAATAGTTCCGATCTTCAAAGGCGGCCAGCCAAACATCCCTGGGAACTATCGCCCCATTAGTTTATTATCTATTCCGGGGAAAATATTTGCCGCTGTTTTACTGGAAGAACTTCTTTCATGGGTCCAGGAGAGGAACATTCTACCGTTAGAACAGATTGGCTTCCGAAAGTCAGCATCAACCATGGACCACTGTCTAACTCTTTATCACCTTGCCAGTAAATACACTGCACCAAGGCAAGGCCACCTATTTGCCGCTTTCATGGACCTGGAGGCCGCCTTTGATTCCATCCCTAGGCAGAGATTATGGTCCAAACTTGCCCATCTGGGAATTGATCCGCACCTCCTCTCCTTAATTATTTCCCTTTATTCAAACACCACAGCTTGCGTCCGAAGTGGTCCCAACGGCTCCCTTACCACCCCATTCCCAACGGCCAAGGGCGTCCGACAAGGTTGTCTCTTGGCCCCTTTACTGTTTAATCTCTATCTTCATGATACAATTTCCCCTTTGAAGCTAGCAACTAAGTATCCTCCTCACTTAGCAGGTCACCCCGTTGCTTCCCTTTTCTATGCAGATGATGCCGTCATCTTATCCAGAACAGCTGCGGACCTAGCAAATGCAGTTAATGCATTTATCGCCTATTGTAAGGCGGAAGCTCTTAATATTAATTATAAAAAATCGAAAGTCCTTCACTTCACTCGTTCCCGCAAACTCAAGCTGGAACCGCTTAAGATTACAGGTGGCTACTTAGAAAAGGTAAAAGCCTTTAAATATCTAGGCTTAATATTCACTTATAATCTCTCCTGGACCACCCATCTACAATCTGCCTTTTTCGCCGCAACCACGACCTCCAATGCCATTGTCCGATTTTACCACCAGAAGGGCGGCAAACACCTTCCAGCAGCAATTCAAATATTTAATGCCAAAGTTGTTCCTAAACTATTATATGGCTGTGAAGTATGGACTACAGCAATATCAGGTAACTTGGATCACCCACTTCATATGTTTCTGAGATCTCTTTCCGGTGTTCCGAGATGCGTCTCAGGTGCAGCCCTACGACTTGAGTTCGCCCAGCCCTCAATTGTAAAACGAGCATGGTGTCGAGCCATCTCCTATAGCTCCCACCTACTAGCATCGGATGCTCGAATTAGAGGTGGTTTTTCCAATCTGATTCTAAGAGATATTCATAATTCCCCTTGGAAAACTACAATTAACCTCAAACTCCGCTCTCTTTTTAATCTGAATTGCAAAACTGTTCTTAAATTAGAGTGTATCAGTCCGGCGGCCCTACCTTCAATTAAAAAGAAGCTACAGCAACTTGACTTCTCTAACACAGCTGCCGATGCAAGAGGGCCGTGTTCAGGCCTAGCCCTAGCTATTCCTCCCCCTGAAGGAATCCCTCTATACTGCTTCACAATTTCTTCGGAGGCTAAGCGAAGGGCCTTTACTTGTGCCCGTCTCAACTGTTTTCCTACAGCAGTTCTGTCGGGTCGTTATTCCAGAGTCCCCATCGCAAACAGAACATGCACCTGTAATGACACGGCTCTGGAGACTATGGAACACATAATGCTCTTCTGTCCTAACTGGTCAGATGAAAGATCTCGGTTTTTAACTCCTCTCATGAACAAGCTTCATCTCCCAATCCAGCCCTGGATAGTGTCCCTTTTTTTGCAGGATTCTGATTGTTGGATTACCGAGATGACAGCTAACTTCCTGCTCAGTGTGATGAAGAGGAAAGCGGCACTAACTTCTTTTTTAACACCTCAGCTGCAGTCGATACGCTGCACAATCAAACGAAGTTCCAAGTACCTTTATTGTACAAGGACAATGGAGCTAGGACAAATCTGAGGAGCTGAAGGACCCCTTTAACGATCCTCCTCCAGCCTCAGCAGTTTTTTGTCTTTTTGTTTCTGTACTATTCGGTCACTCGATGTTTTAAATCCTCTGTTGCTTCTGTTATTTCTTTTTTTTTAAGTATTTGCCCAGGACGATATCTACCTTTACCTCCCCACCCCCATTTTATGTTGTTATTTCTATGTATATCATGCTATGGCCATACGGCTAATGCAATAAAATCTAAAATCAATAATCCACATTTAGTAACGAAATAGGGCGGTAGTTCTTAAGTTGATTCTTTTCAGTCTCAGTCTTCGGTATAAGTGTAATATAAGCTTCTTTCCACGTTTCTGGTGCCCTTTTCCCCTCCAAAATTTCATTGCAGACTTCCTTCATAGGTTGTAATAGCCACTCCTTCAACATTTTATAGTATCTGGAAGTGAGCCCGTCCGGTCCCGGGGACTTGCCCAGTTGCATGTTTTGAATGGCACCTTCTATTTCCTGCTCAGTTATTTTCTGATTCAAAACTATTTTACTTTCATGATAAATTTTTTGTAATCCATAAGTCTTAAGAAATTTGTCTATGTCCATTTCTTTCTGCGGCCCTTGTGTGTATAATTGTTTAAAATATCTCTGGAAGCAATTTCTAATCTCATTTGGCTTATATATATTCTTTCCTTCCACTTCTAGATTTGTAACCGTATTTAATTTTTGTCTTCTCCTCATTTGCCAAGCCAATAGTTTACCACATTTGTCTGCAGATTCAAATGTCTTTTGTCTCATTTGTTTAATTTTCCATTCTATTTCTTGATTCATCAGTTCCATATATTGTATTTGGTATAATTTGATTTCTCTCAAAATCTCTTTGGACTTTGGTTTTGATCTTAGTTTCCTTTCCCCTTCTTTTATCTTCTCCAAAATCTTATCTTTTTTCTCATTTTGGCTTCTCTTTTTTATTGTGTTTTGTTGTATCAAGAATCCTCGCATAACGGCTTTACTTGCATCCCAGATTACTCTTTTTTCAACATTGGTATTCATGTTTATTTCAAAATAGTCTCTCAATGTTTTTTGGGCCTTTTTATACACTTCTTCATCTCTAAATAAAGTGTCATTCATCCTCCATCTGAAGGAGCCAGTTGTTATTTGCTTCATCTCCATTCTTACTGCGTTGTGGTCAGAGCAAGTTTTTGGGCAGATTTCCACTTTCTTTATCTTTGATGCCATTCCTCTAGTAACCCAAATTTGGTCGATTCTGGTCCATGTCATTTTGGCTTCAGAAAAGAAAGTTCCCTCTCTTTCAAGAGGATTCTTTGTTCTCCAAATGTCAATCAGGTCCATATTGTCAGTCATTTCAAAAAAAGTTTTTGGTAGTCTTCCATCCTTAGTAAGTACCTGTCTTTGTGCTTTGTCCATATTTGTAGATACTACTCAATTCATGTCTCCCATCAAAATTAAATTATAGTCCAGATAGTCCAACAAAGTCTCATGCAACTTCTTGAAGAATTCAGATTTCCCCTCATTCGGTGCATAAATTCCTACAGTCAAAAATTTCTCTCCTTGGACTTGAATTTCAATTGCCAGGAATCTTCCTTGTTCATCTTTAAAAATTAATTTCGGTAGCAATTTTTCCTTTGCATATATCACGACTCCTCTTTTTTTGACTTTGTCAGATGAAATAAATTCTTGTCCCAATCTTTTATTCGCCAATATTTTCCTGTGTAACCTCATCACATGTGTTTCTTGTAAACAAATCAAGTCCAATTGTTCTTTCTTCAATATATGAAAAACAGCTTTCCTCTTTTGAGGCATATTCAAACCATTACAATTCCAGCTTAGAAGTTGCAGAGCCATGATGAGACTATTTACTTACTCCTGCTGCTCCAAGTAGTTGTTCTTCCTCTGTCGGTGGTTTCAACCCGAATGACAAGTTTGATATGTCTGATATGTCCAGTGTTCCTTTTCCCAATGGCATCAGTTCCTCCCCAGATTCCACCTCCTTCTGAAGATCCTCTTCGTGGTCTCTCAAGAATTTGTCTTTATCACTCAGTGTCCTTATTCTTATCTTCCTTCCTTTGTATTTAAAAGATAGGCCTTGTGGAAATTCCCACCTGAAGAATATCTTTTTTCTTTTCAGTAAAACAACCAGATCTCTGTAGTAGGTTCTTACATCCAAAATATGCTTCTGGATATCTTTGAAGATCTCCACATAAGAATTTTCAATCTCCAAGGTTTTTTGGTAGTGCAAATTCAAAATTTTATCCCTTTCTTCTTTTGATCTTAATGTTATCAAGCAGTCTCTTGCCTTATTCTTCCTTTGTCTTGTACCGAGCCTAAATGCACTCACTATCTTGAATTCATCCTTCTCCAGGCCCTGTTGCCAAAAGTCCAGAAATTCTTTTGTCAGGAAGTCCGCCAGGTTATCTCTCTCACTTTCCGGAACTGATCTGATCCTTAAGTTTCTCTCTTTTCTTTGCAATTCGATCATAGACAAAGTCAGATCATGATCCTCCAATTTCTTAATGACCGGTGGTATCCTCTCCTGGGTAGTAGCGGCAATTTCCTTTGCTTCCTCAGCAATCTTTCGAGTTGTAGCCGAGTCCTCCAAAAGTCTTACAATAGTCTCTGTATTAGAATTTACCTTCCTTCCCAATTCATCGATACTTTTCGTGTTCAGGTCAATTTTTGCTGAGACCTCAGCCACTTGTTTATTAGTTTCCGCAACTTGTTTACTTGTCTCTGTTCCCTTCTTCGTTAAGTATTCCAAAGATACATTAATTTTGCCAAGTGCCTGTGCCAGAGCATCTTCTGTTGACATAGCTCTTACTTTTGTTTGAGAGGCAGCAGCTGTACCCGTGCCTCCGGATGTTGAAGCTCTCCGCTGGTGGGAAATATCAGTCTTGTATTGTCTACCAGATCTTAAGCTTCTTTCTTCAAATTTCCCCTTTTCTTTATCCATAACACTCTCATTCAGAGCCAAGGTCACGTCCTAAACTTGTACTTTTGTTTTAGAAAGGAAATTTCCACTGGCTCTCACTTCTAGTGGCTTAGTTGTTATTGTTGCAACAAAGTCTCCACTAGGGGGAAAAGTTCCAAATTCACTTTGGAATTTGTCTCTTTAAAAAACCCCTTTTCTCCAATTAGCCACAGTTTCCAATTTATCTTCAATGCTATTTTATGTAAAAGTCCATCCAAAGACACTGTATCTTTACACAGAGTTACTGCTACAAACAATCCCAATGTGCTGACAGTCCACCTTCAGTTTCCCTGTCAAGGCAGTCCGACTCCAGAGATCAAGGCAGCGGATGTTCTTTTTAAATTCGTTCCTTTCTTACAGGCATAAAAAGTTCAATTTCCACCCCCCTCCGCTCCTGCCAAACGGTGGGGAGAAATCCTCTTCCAAACGATAGATTACTAATTTCAAGAAAATGTTCACTCTTAAGTTACAGCTTACAGTCACTTTGCTTTAGATTGTCTACACAACGGGAAGGCAGACTTCCTTTTTGTACCTTTCCCGTGCTAGTGCCAAAATTCTTGTTAATTTAATTTCAATTTAAGTCCGTTAATCCTACTCACGAGTAGTTGCTTTTAAGTCCAAATTCTTGGGAAGAAATCAGCGCTCTCCGATCATGGCGATGCGGCTTCACTCAACAGGCTGGGTAGACGACCCTCAGCACCGCGCCGCTCACCCGCTGCCGCTCCGAAGCCTTTAAAAAGGCTCCTTTGCGGTTTTGGGGGGGCGCAAAAGGTGCCCGCCGGGTCTCCTCGTTCACAGGCTTCCGCGCCTGTGATTTTTAGGGGTTCCCGCTTCGCCGTAGCGGCAGGACCCGAACCCGCTGAGCAGACTTCCCCCGGAGCTCGGGGGAAAATCCGCCAATTAATCGCTGGCGCTGACCGGAAGTCCCCGTTATTCCCAATCAGGGGTCCGTGGCCCCATCCCTTGCCTCCCTCCAACTAATTTGCTCTCATTTTGGCATGGCAATAGCATACATTTTATGGGCGGTCTTGTTGTTTTTAGTATACCTAAAATCCTTTGCTTATTACCCCACATTTTGTTCAAAAAATTGCTTTGCAGAGGTAACTACCATAGAGTTATCAAATTTTTCAAAAGTAGGGGGTGGCTTTTGAAAAATAAGGGGTCCTCAGTAATCAGCCAATTAGGAACCACTGATCTAGTTCCATCCCCTACAATGCAGGAATAATGCAGTTGGCCTATACAGGGATCAAACTTATGACCTTGGCATTATCAGCACCCCGCTCTGAACATCTGCGTCATCTTCAGAGTTGTTGTTGTGGGAGCTGTAGTTCACCAAAGTAAATATTGAAAGGATCCTCTTTTCACATCAAGGACAGACCATGCCAAACATCTACTTTATGCACAAAATTGACTCCCCAAGCTCTTCTTGTGTTTTAAGACGCTGGGATGTGGGGAGCCGGAAATTCCACTGGGCTGGCAGAAGCCCCTTTTGTGACTCAATAGAGCTCTGTCTTCAACCCCAATGTTAGTTTGGAAAACTCATCCCTTTTCCTTTAACACACTCCCCTCCCCCCACTTTCCTGCATTCCACTCTTTTCCATATCGAAAGCAATTTCTAATGTCCACTGCCAGGACCAGCTGAGGATGTTTTTGCTTGAGGCAGAAACATCCTGAGCCTTTTTTTTTTTAAATAATATTTATTACTTTTAAAGATTACAGAAAAGGAAAAGAAAAAGAAAAAAGACAAGAGAGAAAAAACAAAAAATAGAAAAGAAACAATACAATACAATATATAAGCAATACAAAACACAACCTAAACACATTAAACTAAACTAAACAAAACCCTAACCCACCTTAACCCTAAACAAAACAAAACAATAACCATTTAAAAACATACATCACACCTTTTCCATACTCTACCTTTCATTCCCTTGTTTCCTCGACTTCCTCTCACCTCCCTTTTTGTATTCCACTTCTATTAATTGTTTCAGCAAATCCTTTCCATCTTTCTCTATTTTCTGTCATATTATAAATATCTTAACATATTTTTTATCATTAAAACTAAAATACTTATATATGCTTAACTCCTTATAACATTTCTGCTAAGGCCATAAAATTTCTTTCCACCATTTTTCTATCATTCATTAATTGTACAATATTTCTATATATAAACTTTAAATTCTCTAATCTTCTTCCACCATCTCCTCTCCCTGGTTTCGGATTCTGCCAGTCCTTTCCGTCAATTCCATATAGTCCATCAACCTGGAGATCTTATGTCCGAGGCTCTTAACTCTTTTCCAGGTCCCTTCTGCAGGTCTTCTTCATATTCTTTAATGCCAAAGAGCAGATCTCGGGAAGACTCCAACCTAACAATGCTTTTATTCCTTCCGGACAGGTCAGCCAAATTTCCATAGTTGAAGCTGAGGTCTATAAGATGTTTCATGACATGTTTCAAAATTCCTCCAAATCCAAAGGCCCCCAGAACTCCAATCTCCTCCAGACCCAAGTCCATGTCCCAAAAGTCAGTTAATCCCTGCATAGAGGGATCTTTCCAACTTTCCTTCTTCCGTCCAAGCCGGGATCCAATCCTCAAAATCTGGCTTTTTCTAGATTCAATCATAGAAGGCCTCAACTTGTAATCCTCAATTTGCTTCTGTAAGGCTGAGGATCCCGCTTGTATTACTTTAGGCTCAACAACCACAGCTTTCTCTTTCTCCTCCACAATCTGTCCTGCCAAAGTAGATTCTTGTACCAAGTCCTGAATTATTTCTGTGTTGGTGCTCACTTTTTAACTCCAATTAGTCACTTTTTGATCCAAGTTGTCAATTTTAAAAGACATGTCATCCGTCTTCTTATGAAGCTGTTCCAGTGAGTAGCTTATCTTACATAACACCGTCACAATGGCTTCTCCTGTCAACATTTTGAATGGTCCAAGGTCAATCTCTGGTTCTCACAATTACTTATCTTGCAGCTGGTGATTCCCCAGTTGCACTCCTGTGACAGTTTCAAAGACTCCCTCTAGAGGGAAACAGTCTCCACTTGTATCAATCCTTTCGAACACAATTCAAGCCATAAAAATAGTTTCAATTTCCAGTTACTTTTCCTCCTTTTTAAACGCAGTATCTTTCTCTTATATAACTAGCTGTCAAAAATGTTCTGTTCGCAGTCAATGGACTCTCCCAAAACTTCACTCTTTCTGGCAGCCCTTTTCCAGGTTTGGACCAGTGGTAATTTGGTTTTTCACTCTCTCCTGCAGGCTCGCTAAGTCCAAAATTTCCCCCCTCTTCTCCTGCTTCCAAGGGGGGTTTTGTAGTTTTAACCGATGAAAATTTAATCCTTTGCCAAAAGCTTTCAAAGACTTTAGCTTATAACGTCTTTGCTTCAATCTATTTACAAAAGGGGAAGGCGGACTTCCTGTTTAAGACCTTCCCCGTTTCGATGCCAAATTAAGATATTTAAAGATCCAAGTTCTACTCACGGGTAGTTGTTTAAAATCCAATTGTCCACAGGAAAAAGTCAGCGCTCTCCGGCAACAGCAATGCGGCTTCACTCCATGAAAGAAGCAGTCAATTCGAAGCACCGCGCCACTCACCCCACATCGCTCCGGATCCCCAAAACAGGGTTTCCCCGCGAGTAGGGGAGGCGCTGAAGGTGCCAGCCGAATCCCAAGTTCACAAGCTTCTCCCGCATGTGATTTCAGAGGGTCTCCGCCTTCGCCGTGGCGATCAGACCCTGCCTTCCACGGAGCAAGTTCCTCCCGATCGGAGGAGCTCCGCCATTGCCGGAGGCGCCAACCCGGAAGACTAGAAACACCCTGAGCCTTGTCTCTGCTTCTCCTTTAGGAAAGGAGGCTGGAGAGGAGCAGGTTGTGTTGGCAAAACCCTCACAAGGGCCTGACCGTGGTCACAATAGTGGCATGGCTGCAAGCATGGTGCTCTATGGACCTTGATCTGCCCCCCCTTGAGCCAATGGCCTCGCAACGCCTCATGCGCAGGTTGGCCCTGCCAATTCCTAGGGTGCCCAGTTGGATTATTTCAGTGGGGAAGGGGGAAGTTCCCAATCCTGTTCCACTGCTCTCCGCCTGCTTCCCCCCCCTCAAAGTGATCCATCTAGCCTCCACTCCATCCCACTTCAAATGAAAATAAATAATAAAATTGCTCCCATCCAGACTCTGCAGTCTCCATAGCTGCTCTCAGAGCTCCAGACTCCTTTGGTCATTTTGGGGACTCCCTTGAGAAGAACAAGTGGACATCTAGGAGTTGCTGTTGGTGGTGGTGGCGGGAGCAGGGCTCAGCTCCTCCTGCTCTTAAGTGTGCTCTGCTCAGTTCTGCAGCCTTATCCCTTGGCACCAGGTGCACATATGCTCTCATAACCCCCTCAAGCCAAGCCCAGTTCTTTTTCTGCCTCTGTTCTCCCTCCTACCACTGAGCCCTGGAGACAAAGCTTAATGGGGAGAGGGGAGGGCAGACCTCCCCTCAAGAGTCTATGCAATAATTCGCAGCCAGCTGCTGCTGGGCTGAAACTTGCAAGCTGCAAGCAGTATGAGGAAGGAGAGCAATTGAGAAACACCTTGGGGAAGCAATGTAGCCCTCTTTCTGCACCTGCAAGCCTTGTTGTGAAGAGCGAAGTCAGATTCCATGGTATCTGCACGACCTGATGCCCCATGCAGCACCCCCTCTCCACAGCCTCTCCCTCATGTGTGCTGCGAGGGCCCAAGGCGGCTACATTTGGAAAGTCTGGCTGAGTTTCAGAGCAGTGGAGAAACCAGCAAAGGCAATTGTAGCTCCCCTCCAAACACCAGAACAATCTCTGCACAACGGATCTTTCATTTTGAAACAACCGCTTCCCAATAAATTAAGAGTGTGTGTGCACCAAGTACAGGAACCCAGGACAGAAAAGCAGAAAGACAAAGTTGCAGAACTTGGGGTCGGGTGGGGAGCCCAACCCAACCCAGCTGTACCCACTGCCTCAGCTCCCCTCCTGCTGCCCAGCCTGCGCCCCCTCCTCCTCCCTGGTCCCTTTAGGCAGTGCTTAGTGTCTCATGAAGAATGAACACCCTAGAACTCTACTTGGCAGAATGGGGACAGATAGCTGAACTATAGAGAGCAGGCTAAGGCGTACGTGGGCCACAGTGGCTGCCCTGCCCCTTCTTGATGAGCATCAAGGCTGGGGGGACAGAGAAAGAGGTCCTGCAATCCCAGGACAGGCCAGGAATCCTTATGCCTGGTACCCACCAAGAGTAGCACATGCTCAGCTGCAGCAGAAGGGGAGAGCGTGGACTACTGCGCAGGGACTGAGAGCAGCAGTGGTGGTAGTAGGATGGGCAGGGGAATGACTGTCCTCCAACAGGGTCCCTCCCCAAGCACCCTGAACCTGCTGCCAATGCCCTGGAACCATGTGGAAAGCCAAGTGTGCAACCGTGTCAGGAGTCAAGAGGAAAAGGTGGAAAGGGCGAAGCACAGGGAAGGGAGCTGGCACATGGCAAGATGGCACAAGGGGAAGGGCAGGCACCAGAGAACAGAGGCTGGGCCTTGCCTCTTCCCTCCCAACTTCGTCTCCAGTCACGCTTGGCACCTTTCGGAGTCATCCGCCCCCAGCAGGAAGCCCAGGAGGAAGCCGATGGCACTCGGCAGAACGTTGGGCAGAGGCCGTAGCAGGAGGCTGGCGAAGAGGGTGGCTGCAGGGAAGCGAAACATTTGCATGAGAGGAGGCGGGAGCAGGAGGAAGGCCAGCTCCCAGCCAGGACAGGCAGGCCTTACCTAGCATGTTGCCACTGACGTTGTTGCTCTCAGAGTATTTCAGCAGCTCCCGCAGGAAAGCCACCACGAAGCGGAACACGTTCTGGTGCGACCGCGGCAACTGGCAGATCACCTGCAAGACAGGGAGGGGCGGTTTGGAGTTTCAGTGCAGAGCTTTGCTAGAGGAGGGGCATGGATCACTAGCACGGTGTACTTGTTATGTTTGCAGGTTTAGACCTGGCATAAAAAAAAAGAATGTTTAAAATGGTAACCGGACTAGAACTCTGCTGGGAACTTTGGGGAATAATACAACTGTAGAGTCGGAAGGGACCACAAGGGTTAACTAATCGAACCCCCTGCAATGCCTAAGGTGGGACTCGAACTCAGGACACTGAGATGAAGAGTCTTATGCTCTACCAACTGAGATATCTTGGGGGAAGGGCCATAGCTCTGCAGTAAACCACCTGCTTTTCATGCAGAAAGTCTCAGGCTCCACCCCCAGCATCTCCCAGGAGGGTAGGGAACATCCCTTGTCTGAAATCCTGGAGAGCCACTGCTTGTCAATTTCGACAATACTGAGCTAGATGGCCCAGTATATGGCCGCTTCCTGGGTTGGAAATTCAAGCAAGGTTCACTGAAACAGGTGGGCTATTGTTACAAGTCCTGGTCAGAAAGCAAAAAGGCAACATGTGCGCACCCCACCCCCCTCCACAACCGAGAGGGATGGTTATCAAAGGAGACATCAGCAACCTCTGCAGTTAACAAGGCTTCCCAGACCAGACTAGCCCTCCTGCCAGTGTGCCGGTTTACTGGCTTTCAGGGATGTTTTAGTGGATTTCCTGTTACTCGCGGCAACATTTGGACTAGATGACTTTGGAAATCCCTTCTGATTCTATGCTTCTGTACACACCACAGACCAGCCAGGAAGAGATGGGGCTCTGGGGCCGACCTGGCGACAGAGGTGGCTGTCATGTGAGCACTCAAGGCAGCGCTGATACAGTTCATAGCAAAGGACTGGTTCTGGCACTGCGTCCAGGAAGATGAGCAGAGCTTCGGCCACCGAGTGGTCACTGCCAGCTATTGACAGCCTGGCAAGGGAAGTGTTCTGTCCTGTTACCTGCAGCCTGCCTCCTTCCCAGGCTGGTCCAAAGCAAGAAGCTTGGTCCTTATACATCTGGGCCCACCTTGCAAGTTCCCCCTTTTGGCGCAAGGTGGACCTTGAACCCGCAGCCCTGAGATTAAGAGTGTCACGCTCTACCAGCTGAGCCACCCCACTGTAATTATCCCACACCTCCCCTCTTGACGAAGCTGCCTGCAAAGCTGATCTGCCGAGGAAATGTCCTTCTGCAGGCATGGTTTCAATCCAAACAACAAATACTAGTGGTCAACTCCAAAAGTGCGGTCAAGAAACCCTGCTTGCCAAAGAACAATTGAACGCACCCTTGAAGCTCCTTTGCAGCCATGTCTTTACCTGTCTCCACATCTGACACCACGTATGATGCTAGATGTGGGGCCTGCGGGCCTGTCAAGGTTCCCCACCTCTGCTCTATCTAGCCAGGCTGATGTTTTCAAATGGGGGTTAAAGCTGTGAAGCTGTTTGGATGCATGACTGGACTTGACTGTGGGCATTTCATTTTGCTGTGTCTCAGAGCCTTAAGGATGGGCTGGCCTAGCAACCTAAGCCACCAGGTATATAAAAGTGAGGTCCACTCCAGCCAAGAGCGAAAGAAAACCACCAAGCAGCCCTGCTCCCCAACAATGTCCCCCAAAGAGGATACGGATCGTCTCGGGAATGCTAGTGTCCAGGCACTCAATTCTCTCCTGCAACTCGTCCTGCATGCCCGGGGTCTGGAAGAGGTCCTCCTGAAGCAGAGTATCACCCATGCGTTCGGAAGGGATGAGGTACATCCTGGATAGCATGAAGAACAATCCAGCCCTGGGGTGCATAATGTGAGGTCGAGGAATGCCACAATGGAGAGAAGCCCATCACCAAGAGAGCTGGCACAAGGGCTGAGAATTGTATCCCACCTGCTTTCCACAGTAGCATTCCTACTACCCTTCTCCTGATTTGGGGCAATGGGAGAGTGAAATCATTCCCCGCTTCTTCTAGTGGCCAGTCTCAGAGAGCCGCTTTGCTAGGGATAGACAGACAATGGTTGGGAACACTTGGGTTCTTCTGAGCCGCTCTAAGGAATAGTATATGCTGGATGTCCCACCCGCTGCCGCTCCACCAAGGTGCCACTATACTCACAGCAGGAGCTTGTAAGAGCGAGTCGGTAGCTAAGATATAAATCAGTTGTGGGGTTTGGAACCTGCACACCTCAAAACTGGTACTGGATTCCAGCCCACACCCATCCTTTCAATGGTACCGTCCCCCTCAGCTCACCTGGTGGCAGGCATTCTTGAAGAGGTGGTCCACCAAAAGCCAGATCTCCTTGGCCGCTCAGTGGAGTCATCACCATCCTGGGGTACGATATCCAGAAACTGCTTCTCCTGGAGGTCCAATGACAAGCGGGACTGGCGACTTCCGGTCGGCGCCAGCGATTAATGGCGGTCTCCCGCTGAGCTCCGCTCAGGGAGACTGCTCCGCGAGTTCGGGTCTGACCGCTACGGCGAAGCGGGGACCCTTAAAATCACAGGCGCAGAAGCCTGTGAACACGGAGACTCGGTGGGCACCTTAAGCGCCCCCCCTTTATCGCAAAGGAGCCTTTTTAAAGGCTCCGGAGCGGCATCGGGTGAGCGCGGTGCTGAGAGTCGCTACCCAGCCCGTGGAGCGAAGCCGCGTCGCCATTAACGGAGAGCGCCGATTTCTTCCTGTTATTCGGACTGAATTGGATTACCCGTGAGTAAGACGGAAAGATAATATTAAAAGAAAATTTTAAGAATTTGGCTGAAAACGGAGAAGGCAAAAAAATAAGGAAGTCTGCCTTCCTCGGACTGCATGTAAACAAAGCAACGAAATAGGAAGCCGCAATTTGACAGGAAGTAGCTTTAAATTTAACGGACTCAGACATTGGACTTAATTCCCCCCCATAGCAGGCAGGGGCAGGGGGGGAAGATTTGTGAATTGCTGTACCTGCATGGAAGAAGCATAGAAGGGGAAATTTCTACCGTTTTGAACCCTTGGGGAGGACTGCCTGGAAAGTGAGCCACCGGGACGGAGAGCTGTCACTTAGAGACTTGCAACAAAGTTGGTCTTTTATATCTTTGCAACAAGTAAAGACTTTATCGGATACAAATAGGGTACTCTGGAAAGATACATTTGACACCATTTGGAAAATATTGGACTTTTGTTACTTTTGAAGGGAACTTTTTGTTTTTGGCACTTGGAACTTTGAGCGGCTCCCTCTAGAGGCCGCAGGAAAATTGTTACAACTGTTACAATTCTTATTGTGAGAAACAGGCTTGTGGAATTTCCCATTTGAAAGCTATTTCCGTGGGAATGACCTTGGGACATGAGTGGCCCAATAGAAGCAAGAGTAACGAGAGCTAAAGGCAAAGTTGAACAAAAGTGAAGGGCCTCAGTAACAAATCCAACTGCACCTGCTTCAACTTTTCCCATGGATACTGCGGCAGTGGCTAATGCACTAGTGAGAATAAATGAATCCCTGGAAGCACTCACAAAGCAGAGCACTGAAAACTCTAAACAGCTGATCGAACTGTCAACAAAAATAGATAAAAACACAGAGACAATAAATAAATTAGTCCAAGAAAGTGAGGCAACTAGAAAGATTGCAGAGGAAGCGAAAATCTCTGCAGAAGAAGCAAAAGTTTCTGCAGGAAATACACAGGAAAAGTTGGTGCCAGTCTGTAAAAAGCTAGAAGAACATGATGCTGCCCTGTCTTTACTGGAACTACAGAGGAAAAATAGGAATCTAAGATTAAGATTGATTCCAGAAAATGAAAAAGATAATTTGACAGACTATCTTACAAAAGAATTTCTGGAATTTTGGCAGGACAGCTTGAAAGAAGAGGAGTTTAAGATAATAACTGCTTTCAGACTGGGCAGGAAACAAAACAGAAAGAGCCCTAGAGACTGTTTAATAACTTTGAGATCTCAGGAGGAGAGAGATAAGATATTAAACTTGCATTTTCAAAGAGCTCTTGAGATTGGAGATTTTCGTGTGCAGATTTTCAAAGATATCCCCAAATATATCTTGGAAGTGAGGACTTACTACAAGGATTTGGTCACTTTACTGAGAAAGAACAATATACCATTCAGATGGGAGTTTCCGCAAGGCCTATCTTTCAATTACAAAGGAAAGAAAATTAAGATAAAAACAGTGCAAGATAAAGAACAATTTTTGGCAAGGAACGAGGAGGACCTTTGCAAGGAAACGGTGGATGCTACAGACCCAGCAGAAATACCAGATATTTCAAACTTATCTTTTGGAGCTAAAACATTAACAGAAGAAGGTTTGCTTGGAGCAGTTGGAGGAGTATCTAAGTAAATAACAAGATGTCTCTGCAAATTCTAAGCTGGAATTGTAATGGACTGAACCTTCCTAGAAAAAGGAGGGAGGTGTTTCATATTTTGAAAAAAGAACAATTGGACTTGATTTGCCTACAAGAAACCCACGTGACCAGAATACATCGAAAACTACTTATAAATAAAAGATTAGGACAAGAATTTATTTCATCTGACAAAGTGAAGAAAAGAGGAGTGGTAATTTATGCAAAGGAAAAGTTAGCCCCTAAACTAATATTTAAAGATGAACAAGGAAGATATTTGGCAATCGAAATCCAAGTTCAAGGAGAAAAATTATTGGTAATAGGAGTTTATGCACCGAATGAAGGGAAGTCAGAATTTTTTAAGAAATTGCATGAGACACTAATGGACTATTTGGACTATAATGTAATTTTAATGGGAGACATGAATGGAGTGGTCTCCACAAATATGGACAAAGCACAAAGACAGGTGGTCTCCAAGGATGGGAGATTACCTAAGACCTTTTTTGAAATGACTGACAATATGGACCTGATTGACATTTGGAGAACAAGGAACCCTCTTGAGAGAGAGGGAACCTTTTTCTCTGAGGCAAAAATGACTTGGACTAGAATTGACCAAATATGGGTATCTAGTGGGATGGCACCAAAGATTAAGAAAGTGGAAATCTGCCCAAAGACTTGTTCCGACCATAATGCTGTAAAGATGGAGATGAACCCAACAACAGCTGGCTCCTTTAGATGGAGGATGAATGACTCCCTGTTTAGAGATGAAGAGGTGTACAAAAAGGCCCAGAAAGCAATAAAGGACTACTTTGAAATAAATCTGAGAACAGAAGTGGAAAAAAGAGTAATCTGGGACGCAAGTAAAGCCGTCATGCGAGGATTTTTAATACAACAGAATGCCATAAAAAGGAAGAAACAGAATGAGCAAAAGGATAAGATCCTGGAAAAGATAAAAGAAGGAGAAAAAAGACTGAGATCTAAACCAAAGTCACATGAAATTCTGAGAGAAATTAAGTTTTATCAGAGACAATATATGGAATTGATGAACCAAGAGATAGAATGGAAAATAAAACAAATGAGACAAAAGACATTTGAATCGGCAGATAAATGTGGGAAATTTTTGGCATGGCAACTGAAGAAGAGACAAAAACAGAACACGGTTACCAATTTAGAAGTGGAGGGAAAGAACATCTACAAACCAAATGAGATTAGAAACTGTTTTCAGAGCTATTTCAGGAGACTCTA
Source organism: Podarcis filfolensis (assembly GCF_964270895.1). Taxonomy (NCBI): domain Eukaryota; kingdom Metazoa; phylum Chordata; class Lepidosauria; order Squamata; family Lacertidae; genus Podarcis; species Podarcis filfolensis. Next base: position 9,862,711 of record NC_139619.1, read on the forward strand.
CGCACAAGGGCCGGTGAACGAAAAAGAAATTGAAGAATTCCTTAAAAAATATGGATTACAAAAAATTTCTGAACAAAGTAGACTGATTTTGAATCAGAAGATAACTGATCAAGAAATTGAGGGAGCCATTCAGAATATGCAATTGGGAAAATCTCCAGGACCTGATGGACTGACCTCCAGATATTACAAAGCTTTGAAAGAATGGCTTATGCAACCGTTGAAGGAGGTCTGCAACGAAATTATAGAGGGGAAGAAGGCACCTGAATCGTGGAAAGAAGCTTATATTACACTTATACCAAAGACAGAGACTGAAAAGAACCAGGTTAAGAACTACCGCCCAATATCATTACTCAATGTGGATTACAAAATTTTTGCAGACATTTTGGCAAAAAGACTGAAAAGAGTTTTGGTGGGGGAGATTCATAAAGACCAAGCGGGCTTTCTTCCAGGAAGACATTTGTCAGACAATGTGAGAAACATAATAGACATTATGGAGTTACTGGAAGTTAATATTAATACCAAGGCAGTGTTAATTTTTGTGGATGCGGAGAAGGCCTTTGACAACATTTCTTGGAATTTTATGAAAAAGAACCTCCAAGGGATGGGGGTAGGCCAAGGTTTTGAAAATGGTATAAGTGCAATTTATTCTGAACAAAAAGCAAAATTGATTGTAAATAATGTGGTTACAGAAGAGTTTGCTATTGAGAAAGGGACACGACAGGGATGCCCAATATCCCCACTACTTTTTATATCGGTCCTGGAGGTCTTATTAAACATGATTAGAGAGGACCAGCTGGTTAAAGGGATTCAGGTCGGAGCTAAACAGTATAAGCTGAGAGCATTTGCAGATGATCTAGTTTTAACCCTGGAAGAGCCAGACACTAGTACGAAAAGAGTTTTAGAATTAATACAAACATTTGGTCAAGTAGCAGGTTTTAAGCTGAATAAACAGAAAACGAAAGTACTGGATAAAAACTTAACAGCTGTTGAAAGGGAGAAGTTTCAGAGTGAAACTGGTTTGACAGTAGCAAAGAAGGTGAAATACCTAGGGATTAATCTGACATCTAAGAATGTGAACTTAGTTAAAGACAATTATGAGAAATGTTGGACAGAAGTTAAGAAAGATCTAGAAATATGGTCAAATTTAAGACTTTCCTTGTTGGGCCGAATTGCTGTTATTAAGATGAATGTCTTGCCGAGAATGTTGTTTTTGTTTCAAACATTGCAGATTTTGGACAAAATGGATTGTTTCAAGAGGTGGCGAAAAGATATATCTAGATTTGTCTGGCAGGGCAAAAAGCCCAGAATAAAATTTAAGATATTAACTGATGCGAAAGAAAGAGGGGGGTTTGCCCTGCCGGACTTAAAGTTGTATTATGAATCAGCGGCCTTTTGCTGGCTGAAAAACTGGCTGCTTCTTGAGAACACAGACATTTTGGATCTGGAAGAGTTCAATAACAGATTTGGCTGGCATGCATATTTATGGTACGACAAGGTAAAAATCCATCAAGGTTTCAAAAACCATATTGTCAGGAAAGCATTATATAATGTCTGGATTCGGTATAAAGATTTGTTAGAAAACAAAACCCCTAGGTGGTTGTCACCAATGGAGGCTAAGGAAGTGAAAAAACTTAATATGCAATCCAAATGGCCGAAGTATTGGGAAATTATAGAACATGAGGAGGGAAAAGTAAAATTGCAGAGTTATGAGAAGTTGAAATTTAAAGTAAGAGACTGGCTGCATTACTACCAGATAAATGAAGTTTTTAAACAGGACAGGAAAATTGGCTTCCAGGTGGAGAGGTCAAAGTTAGAAACAGAGCTTTTGGAACCCAGCACTAAAAATCTGTCAAGAATGTATAACTTGTTGCTGAAATGGAATACACAGGATGAGACGGTTAAATCAGCTATGATCAAATGGGCACAAGATATTGGTCATGACATTATGTTTGCTGACTGGGAACAGTTATGGACCACCGGTATAAAGTTTACGGCATGTAATGCCTTAAGAGAAAACATTATGAAAATGATCTATAGGTGGTACATGACTCCAGTCAAGCTTGCAAAAATTTACCACACGCCCAATAATAAATGCTGGAAATGTAAGGAAACTGAAGGTACCTTTTACCACCTTTGGTGGACGTGCCCAAGGATTAAGGTCTTCTGGGAAATGATTTATAATGAAATGAAGAAGGTGCTTAAATGCACATTTGTGAAGAAACCAGAGGCCTTTCTCCTGGGCATGGTGGGCCAATTGGTCTCAAAGAAAGATAGGACGTTTTTCATGTATGCTACAACAGCAGCAAGAGTACTTCTGGCAAAGTACTGGAAGACACAAGAACTACCCACACTGGAAGAATGGCAGACCAAGGTGATTGACTACATGGGACTGGCGGAGATGACTGGCAGAATCCGTGACCAAGGGAGAGAGACGGTGGAAGAAGATTGGAAGAAATTTAAAGTTTATCTTAAGAACTGTTGCAAAATTAATGAGTGTTAAAATGTTTTGGGTCAGGTAAAACAGAATTGCGGGGACAAACAATTGGATATGAGAAAAAGGATTTAAAGGGAAAAAAAAGTGTTATAAGTTGACATTGGGGCTTGCTGGAAAACTTCAAAATAGGGATGCAGAAAAGGGAGGTATGAGGAAGTCGATGAAAGAAGGTTTAAGAAAAAATGTGAAGAAATTATACGTGTTTATATGTTTGTTTGTTTTTGTATTGTTTTGTATTGTCTATTATTATGTGTTAAAAAACCAATAAAAATTTTATAAAAAAAAAAAAAAAAAAAAGGCAAGCGGGACTGGCATGAGAGCCTGACAGAATGTGTGCCTGTATGCATTCTTTCCTTGCTCCAGCTGGGTGGACAAGTCTTGCCCTCTGAGGCCACAACTAGGGCTGGGCGATAGCTGGCTTTCAACACGGTGATATATCACTAGCTAAACATTGCAATACACCAATATATCACGATGTCTGAAATAAGATGGAGCTATGTAGAGGCATTGTCTGGCTTCACAGTTTCCCCCCACATGGTGTTTTTTGCATAGTACACACACACATCATGATTCGCAATATATTGCCAGGTCAGAAATTATGAAACCAGTCTCACTATCTAGACTTCAAGCTGATTTGAAAATATATCTATATTGACATATCGCCCGGCCCTAGCCACAGCAAGCATCTCGAGTGGGGAAACAAAAAACAAATTGCTTGCACCCCAAATCCAAGCTCCCCCTCCCCCTATTAATATGCAGCTAGTAATCCTCCCACTCCGGATGTGCAGTTCACCCAAAAGCTTACTAAATATGCAGCTGTGGACATGGGGTTTGGCTAGAGAGCCAATGTGGTGTAGTGGTTAAGAGCGATAGACTCGTAATCTGGGGAACCGGGTTCGCGTCTCTGCTCCTCCACATGCAGCTGCTGGGTGACCTTGGGCCAGTCACACTTCTCTGAAGTCTCTCAGCCCCACTCGCCTCACAGAGTGTTTGTTGGGGAGGAAGGTAAAGGAGAATGTTAGCCGCTTTGAGACTCCTTCGGGTAGTGATAAAGCGGGATATCAAATCCAAACTTCTCTTCTTCTAACATTTTATTTAAATTGTTGGAACCTGCCCTGGGACCTTAGGGTGAAGGGCAGGAAATAAGTAACAAAAACAGCAACAGAACATGGATGGGCCTTCATAGGTTGATGGGCTGCAGCCCCAGCCAGCAGGATGAGATGATGGGGTCACATGTTCACCACCCCTTGTCTAGAGCACGTTGCAGAGGCAGTGGTAGAAACTGAGCAACAGCTGGAGCCCCAGCCCACGACTTTGTATGGGCAATGCAGCATACAGCAGCTGGTGAACAATGCCTCCGGCCTCCTTCCCATCTTCCTCTCCAGAAAGAATAGAATAGAATAGAATATCATTTATTACGGCCATAGGCCCATACAGGTAAAAACAACACATAAATAACAGTTTGTGCCGTAAGGAGAAAAAAAAACGATCGCTAAAACACCACTATAACAATAAAATACTATAAAATGGAAAGGCATGCTACGCCTTAATTAGCTTGTAGAGCTCCTTGGCGTCGCTTTTGGGAAAGGACAGCAACTAGGAACCTAGCCACCTTCAGGGTCGTGTGGGTATCCTTGTCCTGCAAGATTTGGGCAAGGTGGAATTTTGGTGGGGTACCCTCTAGTTTCTGTATGATTGATCCCAACAAATTTGCCCGTGGCACATTAAACAAGGGGCAAGTGAACATAATGTGCTGGAGCGACTCCGGCGTCACGTTATCACATTCGCACACAGCGGGAGCTTGGCCCTTTGAGAACCTATGTCTCAGGACATTAGAGGGAAAAACATTAAACCTCGCTTTGGTGAAGGCCAGTCTATGTGCAACAGTCGAAAGGGAGGAGAGGTATGATGGAACGCAGTAAGTTAAAGTGATACCAATGTTCTGGGGCGAACAAACACCTCCCCCCAGCGTATAATTTCGCTGTAAATCGATGTCATCCAGTCTTTGGCGGATCAGTCTCTGAGCAGTGATTTGGTCTAGTTTTAGGGAATCTGAGGGAGAGATTCCATAACTCAGGAGTTTGGCATGAATTCTACTAGTCCAAAGGCTAGAGAATTCATCTCGCCATAAGCATTGGGCAAGGTAATGGTTTGGTAATCTATGCCACAATGATAGCCAGTAATTGAAGACTTGCTTCCACAGGCAAGTTTCTAAGGATGCGACCTTCAATTCTAATCGCATGGCTGCGTTGCTTACGCACAGGGGGAGCATTAGGAGCCGACGTAGGAATTGGCTTTGCAGAGTCTCAAGGGGAGCGAGATCTGTCATCACGGCCCAGAGCGGGGCAGCATAAGCAAGCACGGCAACCACTTTTGCCTTGAACACCTTTAGGGCCGAGGGAACATGCAAAGCTCCGTCCGAAAAGAAGAATCGGAGGAGCGCATATGACAAGGTTTTGGCCTTATTAAGTAGGTGTTGAATGTGAGCTTTCCACCCCAAATTGTATTGAAAAATAACTCCTAGGTATTGAAATTTTAGGACTTGCTCTATTTTTGCCCCACCAAGCTTCCATTTGTATAATCTCCGGCTTCTGGAGAAGATCAGGATCTTGGACTTGGCATGGTTGATGGTTAATTGATTGAGTTGACAATATGTGGCAAAGATCTTCAGAGCTCTGTTTAGTCCAACACGTGTATAAGATAGAATTACCGCGTCGTCCGCATATAAAAGGAGTGGGCAGCGGTAATCCGCTAGTCTAGGCGCGTGTGTACTTGGAGATGAATTGACTAGGGGTGCTCGCATGTCGCTGATGAATAGGTTGAATAGGCAGGGAGCCAATATACATCCTTGGCGCACTCCCTTGTTTATTGGTATCGAATTTGTAAGGTCGCCCGCTGGAGTGAATCTCACTCTGGCAAGGGTACCTTCGTGGAGCTGGCTTATGAGCCATAAGAGTCTTCTATCAATGCCCTGTTTCGCAAGTTTCTCCCAAAGAATATTTCTAGGAACGCTGTCAAAGGCTGCCTTTAGATCTAAGAAGGCAGCACAGAGGTAGCCCCGGGGGGGGGGGGGAGGAGTACTTCCGAGCCAGATGATAAAGAACTATCGCATGATCGGTTGTGGAGCGTTTAGTTCTGAACCCTGCTTGTTCATGGCCAATCTGGTTAGTCTCATCTACCCATCGCAATAATTTAGTCATCAAAAAGCTGGCATAAATTTTCCCTATGATCGAAAGGAGGCTGATGTTACGGTAGTTTTCCGGCTCCGTTGGAGAACCTTTTTTATGAATTGGTACAATAATGGCCTCCTTCCATGTTTTGGGGATGAGACCGGAAGCGTTGATTGCATCGAAGGTTTTGGCCAAGATGCCGGCCCACCATTGAGGGTGTAGTTTGATGGCTTCAGCAGGGATCAGGTCGGGCCCGGGGGCTTTGCCCGGTTTCAGCTGAGCTATTAACTTGGCTATTTCGTCAGGATCGGTGGGAGGCCAAATAGGTAGGTGGGTAAACAGGTGCATCAGATGGTCGGAGGGAGCATCTGCCTGTGAGAAGCATTTCTTCAGGAACCGTTCCCATGTCGGTGCAGAGATGACTGCCCTTGGGGAATTCCTCCCCCTTCTGTTAATCAAAGACCAGAATTCCCTGGATCTGTGTGGTTTTGAAGCAGTAATCAAAGCCTGCCAACGATTATGTTGCCACTCACGCTTGGCAATTATCTGCGTGCGTTTGTAAACTTGCTTGGCTTGTGCATAGCTAGCTGGCAGGGTAGATGCATCAGAGGTCTTGTATGCATTATATATAGCACGGAGGCGCTGTCTTGCTTGTTTGCACTGGGAATTATACCAGGGAGCACCGTGAGTATACTCGTTTCGATTTAAATTTTTGGGTGGTAACCTGAAGAAGGACGTAAGATCAGTCATATGATGGTAGAAGCGCTTCAATACTATGCTATGCTCGTCTGAGGCAGAGCCTATGTTGGGATAGGGCCCGAGGATTTCTTTTTGAAAGAATTCCAGGTACCTTTGAGCCTGTGTCTCCGACCATTTGATTCCTCTTACTTGGAAAGATTCGTTGGTTACCACCTGAGTCACATGTCTATGAGCCTCCGGCTGCCAGTTCAGGGAAAGGTGATCACTAAATTGTACATTCTCGATCTTAAAAGTGGAAATACACTTAAATAGATCCCTAGAGACCAACAGGTAATCGAGGACGCTGTTTGATTTAACGCTCAGGTGAGTGAAATCCCCTGGAATATCGGGGAGGCATGTGCCATTCAAGGGGACCAAATTCAAACGGATGGCCATTTGATAGAGGAGTACTCCAGCCTCATTTGCTCTGTGGTCCTTAGAAGTTCTCTTCACGATGTGTTCCAGGTCATAATTATCAAGGTTTGGGGTAACCCACCATTTGGCTTTGGTCAACGAGTCCCAATTTGCTGCCGTATGGGCATTAAAATCGCCACCAATTATGGCCGGGGTGTTAGGAAACTTAACATAGCATGAGAGCAAATGCTCTTCTAGCGAGCCCCATTTAGAGCCCAATTCAAGGGAAGAACCCCCGGGTGGCAAGTAAACATTTGTAACTAGGAGCGAGATCTTTTCCCCCGCAATCAGCCCGGTGAGGGCGTAGGGAGGCAAGGCCTGTACTAGAGTAAATTTGGAATGTAGGTTGAGGGAGATGCCTATTATTAGGCCCCCTTTAGGGCGGCCTCCTTTCAGGGAGGGGCAGGCAGGGAGTTCTAGAAGCTCAAAGCCATTTAGAACAAGTTTTTCTACTTCCCACGATTCTTGGAACAAGATGATATGAAACCGATTGATATACTCCAAGAATTCTGGCTCATGTTTTTTTCCCCTCCAGCCCGCAATGTTCCAGCTGAGGACTGATAGGGGGGAGTTCCTGTTGTGTTCAATTCGCTGTCATTTCAGGGAGAGAAGTGGGTCCTTTGGAGGCAGGGCAGACCCCACAAAAAAGTCAGTTATTTTACTTTGCATGGCAGGCACCTGCTGGAGGTACCTAATCTTGGAGTTGGTAGTGGGGTGTTTAGACTGGGACAACAGAGCGGGTCTTCCGCTGGCTAACCCTAGGGTGGCCACTTCAGTAGGAGGCTGCACAGGATTTGCAGAGACTGCCCCACCGCGAGGTCTGAAGGTCGCCAATGAAACCATTTGATTTATATGTCCGGCCGGGTCTTCAGTGAAATCCGGATCATTTTTTGATGTAAGTGGAACGCTCCCCTGACCTGATGCTAGCGAAGGTACTGGGGATGCTCGATGTACAGATACCGTTTGTATGTCGTGTCTGTGCCGCTCAGGAGAATATGAGGACTCCAATTCCGGCATTGATGGATTAGATGGTAAGGAATTGTTTTGGTGGAGGGGACTCTGAATTACACTCTTCAGCGGGGGACTCTTGGAGGGCGAGTCGAAATTTATCAGGAGTTGAGATGAAAGGCCAACTTGTGAGGCAAAACCTGGGTCTGCCAAGCGTCGATGGGCTTTGCCCACAGGTGAGGGAGGCATGGGTTTAGGAGCCGGACTGAGGTGTGGAAGTCTTCCTGCTTCCTTAGAACACGACTCCGAAAAGCTGGCATGGTTATCCTGAGAAGTGGGCAGGACTTTTCCGTTCTTCTGGACATATATGAGCTGATGATTAAGTACTTCTAATCTATCAATTATTTCTTGTTGTTCCCTCGGTGGAAGGTTGCCAAAGGTGGCTAAGAGCTCTCTTTCCTCCGGCGGGGTCAGAGAATTACATGCACCAGTGGATTCCTTTAGAGCTCGTGGGGACGTAGGGTAAGTCCAGTTTCGGTACGGATGGGTATCCTCCGGAAGAGGAGGCTCAATATCCCGAGATGCTCCCGACCTCTCCGACAGGGTCCGCTCCGTGCCGTAGTCGGCAAGTAGAAGGGGATGGCTCATGCTATCCATAAAAACTCTTGTTGGGGTGATATCGTACCTAGCCAAGAGTGATTTCTGCCTGATGATAGCTGAAGGGATCCTTGGAGAGTAAAACGCAAGCATCACTCTCTGTTGCCTGAGGTGCTGGTTCAAAGGTAATACTGCAATAAGATCGCATTGTGTGATTTCTATGTTTAGGAGGTTGCTTAGTTGTTTTTTAACCCCTCCCAAGGTGAGCCACCTTGCTGACCCTACCCCGATATTTAGGCAGATTTTCTTAGGTTGCAGGGACAATGCTTGATGTTTCAGTGCAGTATTTAGTTTATATTTAGGGATCTCACTTCCTTTTTTGGTTGAGTGTAAGGTCCTCTGGCACTTCATTTCCCCTGAATCTACAGTTGGTTTAGACATTGACCCGAGGTTGTCAATTTTCTGTTCAAGGCTAGATAACTGGGAGGATAGCGCATCAATCTTCTTGAATATGCAATTAAGGGTTCTGACCACAAGATGGAGATGTTCATGTTGTTCTAGTCTAGCGCAGTCCTCGGCTCCGGCGTCCTGCACCACCCCCAGTGGGGGGCTCCCTCTTCCTCCGAGCTTGCCGTCCGCAGTTTTAGTCTGGGGTAAAAATAATTCCTCTGGAGTTGACGTTGTTTCTGGAGACGTTAGAGGGTAGAAACGGTTCTGAGTTTTCACCCTATAGCAGTGATCAGTGGGGATACTCCATTTGCCAGACACGGGGGGGTCGGTTTTTGATTGTTTAGTTCTTGGGGAGGGCGAAACCTCGTCACAATCCCTTCGGCGTTTGCCTTGGCCCATCGTTGTGAGTCTTTTAAAATAGCAGTACTTAGAAGGTAATAAAAGTGGTAAAAATAGAAATACAGCCGGGTGTGGGCCGGCGCAAAGCCAGTGAGACAAAGGTTGCTTCCAAGACTGCCGGAGAACACAGTTATCTGCTCGTTAAAGCTAATTTACGATGCAGGCTTTACAGTTATCAGTTATCAGTAATGTGAGCTCCTGGCATGGGCTCCAACACCCTGGTACAATCTTCAGCAAGAGCTTGAAGGGCTGGGAGCCGCAACACAAAGTTTAGGGCGGATTCAAAATGAACTCCGGCAAATGCGTCTTACCTCGTCGCCTCCTTGCTTCTGCCTCGCCACTTTCTTTCAGTCTTGAGTGGTCGTGAGACTGTGGAGAGACCCGGCGGGCAGAGCAGGTTGCTGCTGCTCTAGGCAAGTAATTAAAACCAATTGCTGAGCTCCTTTGCCGTGGGAGTCACAGGCTTTCAAGATTAATGGAGTCGTCTATTGTTCCTTATCTACAAGGCGCTGACTCATCCGGCACTTTCTCTGCTCACAGCTCTACAATCTTCTGCTCTCAAGCTCCGGCTAAAGGAAACAGTTGTAATTAAGAAAAATAAAATACTGGTCTAAAACGAGTTAAAACGAGATAAAATCAATTAAAACTCAGTTAAAATTTGTGGAGCTCTGGGGCTGACAGCCTAGCCTGCCGCCATCTTGAAAGCTCCTCTCCAGAAATGTTCAGGGTGGTTAGTTCTATCTCAAGCTACCACATTCAAGAGAAAGAGAAAGAGAGGAGGGGGGAGCAATGCATTTTGTTCCCACAATGGCCAACCACATGCCCTTGGGAGTCCATAGGGACACGGGGACAATAGCACTTTGTCCATAATGTTCCCCAGAAACTGGTAATCAAAAGCATGTGGTTTGTGATAATAGTGGCAAGAAATAGCCCTGACCGGTAGCCACTGATAAACATATCCTCCATGATTCTAAATGTCTACAGCTGTCCAAATTGACAGTCACCACTGTCTCCTTGTGGCTAGGATAATACACCCAAGTAGATATGATTTCGAGAGGAGTGACATTTCCCTGAGCCACCCCAAAGCAGCCACTACCGCTTCCCAAATGCCAGTGCTCAGGTGGTAAGAGTAAGGCAGAGTGGCATAGCCTGTGCAGCAGTTGCTGAGCACAGAGACAAGGAGAAAACTGGCTCTTGGGGCCAGAGGGGGCTGGCGCCTGCATCATGAGACTGGGCTTTCTGCCTCCCGGGCTGCCAATCGCAAGCGGACCCAGAGTCGAGCAGTGCAAAATCAGTTACAAGCAGTGATGGCAAATTCTGGTTTCGTCTCCGTTCTCCTCTGCCGAGTTCTACAAGGGCCACGCTGAGACTAGGGAAGAGACCAAAGCAGAGAGCTAGAGCCACCACCTGGACTGGATTTGAGTCAGAAGGCAGGCAGGTGCGGGTTGCCTGAGAGGAAAGTCAGGTTGGTGGGGTAGTGCCTGGTTTGCCCTAAGGGACCAGCTGCCACTGCATGGAGCAGCTGCTGATCGTTGACAAGGGCAACTCCATTTACGTGCCTTCGAGGCACACGCACACTGCCGCAAAGCTGGAAGGGGCACTTGAAGGGGCAAAAATGTCCCCCCCAAGAGCACAAAAGCGGCAAAGTGGCATGGAAACAGCATCTCGACTCCCTCCCAGGAGCTTTGGCACTGACCTTTCAGGCCTGTGGAGAGTTGGAGCAAGGAGTTTTGCAGGGAGGCTGGCAAGTGCTGCTGGTTTTCAAAAGGCCTTTCAAAAGGGTTTCCGGACGTTTAGAGGGTGTTTGCAGGCTTTTCCAATGCTGTCCCCAATATACGCAATTTCATTTAAACGCACAGTACCTCGGAACGCAACCCCCGTGTAAACAGGGCGTTGCCTGTACCTGATTTGAGCCCGCTACAAGAACATCTAGAGGATAGCAAACCAACTGTTACCTTTTCTAGGAAGCTGTCTTCTCCCTGAGATCAGAGGAGGAAGGCAAGAGCAAAAGACAACCAACGGTGTTAATGGCACAGGCCCTGAGAAGAGAAAGAAACAGCCCGTTGGCTGAACAGTATCTGGGCAGATGGCAGGGAAATGCACACGGTTCAGTGGCCCTGCGAAAGGGCAGGTGGGAGGACCAGAACCTGGGATGACTCAGTCAAGGCAAACAAAGGGCATGAACAGCACACAGGAAGCGGATGCACAGCTACAGAAGCTGAAGCTGAATGCAGCGGAGGACCCCCAGCCCCCACATTTCTGAGTGGAAGAGCAGCTGTTTTTCAAGCAGGCAAGCAGAGTGGGAAGGGTAGACATCCAGCACAAGGCTTCCAAGGAGGTCCTGAAGCAGCTTGGTAGGTAGCTCCCACCAGTGGCGTAGCGTGGGGGGTGCAGGGGGGGCCGGCCGCACCGGGCGCAACATCTGGGGGTTAGGGCAAATCCACGGGTTAGGGGGCGCAAATCCATGGGTTAGGGGGCGCAAATCCACGGGTTAGGGGGCGCAAATTACTTGCCTTGCCCCGGGTGCTGACAACCCACCCTACGCCACTGGCTCCCACTGATGGTGAGGAAATAGTCCTTGCCACGGTCAAGGTGAAGGACAAAGATAGCCTCAATCTTCTCTTCCTTGCTGACATACACATCCAGGGAAATGTCCACCGTCTCACCTAAAACGGGAGGAGGTCAGGTAGATACATTCTTTGGCACAGCCAAGTTGGCTTGTCTGTAAATTAAAAGTTAAGACGGTGAAGAATTGAACAGAGGGACACAATGCGAGCCTGCTGGATCAGGCCAATGGCCCATCTAGTACAGCATCCTGTTCTCACAGGTGTATGGGGGAAACCTTAACTTCAAGAATTAGGAAAAGAAGCGACTCAGTTCCCACCCCCACCCCACTTTCCTCTCTAGTCCTCCAAAGCAGCAGCTGCACAGAAGATGGTGACAGGATACTGGGGGGTAAGAGAAAGTGATCCTAACAAAAGAATATAAAAAGGGAAAGCATTTATTTGTCTCCTAAAGGATTTTTGCGCCCCCAGTGTAACTTTCTTTTTTAGTTTACATTTCATTGAGTTTTTAAAAGTTTGGCTAGTTCTATATGATCCCCAAGATATTTTTTGTGCCTCCACAACATAAAAATACGCATTGTTTTAAAAAAGTAATTTTTTGACGGACTGCTCTCACTGGTTCCCTGCGATGCCAAAAGGTGTCACGGAGATAAGTAACTATACAGCCTTTAGGGAAGTTTTTAATGTTTTATGATGGTTTTGCATATGTTGGAAGTCTGAGGCTGCCCCCCCTTGCCTTCCTTGCAGCATCCTTCTCAAAGAGCTAAGGCATGACTACGCTCACAGAGTTTAAATCCACCGTAAGGTGCAGCAATCAGGCCTCTGTTTCAACACAAAATACCAATGATCCTTATGCCAAGTGGGAGAAAGGTCCTCAACATGATGAACACACAAACCTTGGAGAGAAAAATGTAAAACAAAAAGCACCAGCAATTTAATTGGACTTAATGGAAGTCTCTGCTGATAAGAGCATGTGAGCAACGCAGATTTTCCAGACAGATGCAAAACCTAGAGCAGGAAACCTTAGACCTTTAGATATTGCTGGACAGCAGCTATGCTGGGGCTGATGGGAGTCCAACAACATCTGGAGCGTGTGCTGAGCTAGGAAAGCCCTCTAACTGGGAAACTGCAGAGCAGTCCTACTTATTCCAAGGCAACCCTCCAACTTAATTGGGACTTGCTTCTAATTCAGGTTGCACAAACCTGCAACCTTAAAAAGGATTTGTAGAAGTCGCAGTCATCCTATGTTATAGCTACACTTTGCTCCTAACTGCCTGAAAGTGGTTTCTCTAGCCTAGGCTGGGGTATCCCAGACAAAGGAAATAAACAGGGCAAAATCCTAAACCACCACATATAACACAAAGATGTCTCTCACCTGGTTGTAGGTCAGAAGTCTCTGAAGCTGATTTTTAGTGATCAGATGACAATGCTGGAAAAAAGCAAAGCAACCACAGCTACAGGCTAGCTCACGGGGTTGGGGGGCGGGGGGCAGCCTGCTGCCACTTCCTGCAATATGTAGTAAGACTGATAACTAGGATTGGGCAGTATGATCATATTAGGCTAGTGCTCTGTGAACTAGACTGGCTCTTGAACTGCTTCCAGGCCCAATTCAGAGCATCCCATTTGGCCTTTCAAGTGTTTCAAGGTTTGGGAAAAGGGTACCAGAAGAAGGCCCACTTATTTTTGCACTGCTGAAGCATCTGATCAAGATCTGTATTTTAAAATGAGCTTAAAAATATATATTTGCAAATGTTTGTATCTCTCATGCCAGGCATAAAGCAGGTGACTGAATACTCTGGCAGCTGTTTATCTTCCTGTTCAAGGGCCCCATTGATCTATAGCAGTATTTCAGGGTTGTAAAAGGAAATTACAGGCTGGGAGCAAAAGGTCACACTGACCATACAAATTATAGAATACAATCAAGCTACAAAAACACAATTAAGAATTGGTAAATAGTAATAATTATTGTGCCTCCCATTAAACTTGAGCCACATCTTCCTAAGGTTAAAAGGGAAAGAGCTAATAGAAACAGCAGCTGGCTTGAAAGGGGGGGTGTAGATCTAAGGGGTTGCTTTCAAAACTGTTTTTATTAAGTTCCTTTTTTTACTTTGAAAAGGCCTTTCCTTTCCTTCTAAAAAGCTATATATGTTAATGTATGAAATATATTGGCTTAAATGTAATTATGCAAAAGATTTAAAAAGTAAGAAATGTTAGATTCTTATGTTAGATTCTTATTTCATAGAATCAAAGAATCATGGAGTTGGAAGAGACCACAAGGGCCATCGAGTCCAACCCCCTGCCAAGCAGGAAACACCATCAGAGCACTCCTGACATATGGTTGTCAAGCCTCTGCTTAAAGACCTCCAAAGAAGGAGATCTTTCATTGATAATGTGTGAGAGGAGAACCCAAGATCCTTTTAAGATAAAAATTAAAAAACCATGCACCATCTGTTTTAGCCATCTGTTTTGCAGTGAATAGGGCAATAGGGCAAAAGGTGAAATGTTAATTAAGGTATAATAATTAAGGTATAATAATGTTAATCTAAGATATATGACTACTTATTTGCCATTTATAGATAGAAGGAAATATAGCTCTTTGTCTCCCATAAAAGGCAATAGGAAATGGGTGTATCTTTTATGATTGGTTCTAGCAAACAGCCAATAGGAATTTCAACCAGGCTGATTGGACAGAGGCAGCCAAAGGAGGAGCAAGGGGGCTGAGCTGAGGAAATATAAGTGCTGACCATCAGGGCTGGAGTGGGCAGAGCTTTGGTAACCATATACCACTGTGTCTCTCATTTATTTGTCTGACAAATAAATTATTATTTTAATTTCTCTATTGCTGCGTTGAATATTTCATTCCAGCTAAGCGTTAACCACAAGCAGGGTGCTACACTGCCTCTCCACTGACTAGAATCTTTAGCAGGGGCAGCCCTTTCCCAGGGAACTCCTGCTCTTTCAAGTATGGCAGGGCCTTTTCAGTCATGGCACCCAACCTTTCAGAATAATCTCCCAAAGAGGTTCACCTGGCCCCTGCTTTGATGTCCTTTCAGCAAAGACTTTTAGAATTTCCCCTGGTTCTTGAATTCATGGGCAGGGCTCTTGTGGCCCTCCAAACCCTGCTGTAGTACACAGGAACATAGGAAGCTACCTTATATTGTGTTTTTTTTAAAAAAAAAGATATTTATTAGAGTTTTACAAAAAACAAAGATTTACAGATTAAAAGAAAAACCAAAAAAAGAAGAATTCAAAAATACACAAAGAAGAAAAAAAAGGAAAATACAAAAAACAAATCCAATTTTTGATATTTCAAAGCTCATTTGCTTGTTTCCTTGACCTCCTCACACCTCCCCTTTTTGCATTCCCATTTACATAATCAATTCAGCAAATCCTTACCCTCTTTCATTTATCTTAAATCTATATCCTAACATATTATGACTCTATCTTTTCATCCATTTATCAATTCATTTTTGCATATTCTTATTAACTTTTGTTGCTGAATACCACTTATTGCCAATCCGAACATAATTTTAACATTCATTAATTTTACAATATTTCTGAAGGTAGTCTTTAAATTTCTTCCAGTCTTCCTCCACCACCTCTTCTCCCAGGTCACGGATTCTGCCAGTCATTTCCACCAATTCCATATAATCCATCACCTTCATCTGCCACTCTTCCAGGGTGGGTAGATCTTGTGTCTTCCAATACTTCGCAATAAGTATTCTTGCTGCTGTTGTTGCATACATAAATAAAGTTCTGTCCTTCTTTGGCACCAATTGGCCGACAATGCCCAGAAGGAAGGCCTCTGGTTTCTTCAGGAAGGTATATTTAAATACCTTTTTCATTTCATTATAGATCATTTCCCAGAAAGCCTTAATTCTTGGGCACGTCCACCAAAGGTGAAAGAATGTACCTTCAGTTTCTTTGCATTTCCAACATTTGTTATCAGGCAAATGATATATTTTTGCAAGCTTGACTGGGGTCATGTACCACCTGTATATCATTTTCATAATATTCTCTCTTAAGGCATTACATGCCGTAAATTTCATACCTGTGGTCCACAACTGTTCCCAGTCAG